>NC_086331.1:104102952-104749393 GCF_032445375.1 Bacillus rossius redtenbacheri
ATGTGAAATTGCAATGCTAAGTGCTTTTGTGGGATTTTCTTGTCTGTGCGTTACTTTATTCTTAAAATAAATTAAGACTTTTCGATAAGTGTACAGGCACAATAAATACGGCAACTGTTATTGTTTTCTTCTAAATATTCACGTTTCACAGTGCTGATAGCGGAAATGTTATTGTGGGATATAAGACCAGTAAATGTTTCCGCTCGTTGCAGTAGCTTACGCTCCGTTTTTGTCCACCCTTGTCTACCTGACCTTCAGACCCTTGCATTCACCCCACCTCGTTTCTACCTAACGGTAACGACCTGACGTGCAGAGCGCTTTCCACATCAGTCATCATTCAACAGCTGTACATCTTGCTTTTAAATCCAAGAAACTTTTTGAGCCGTACTACAGAACTGTTTAAAATAAACTTATTTATCTGTAGTATCGTGAGTGAGTAGTGCGGAATGGCAGTGATGAAAAACATTTAGGGTTTAAGGAGAAAATTTATAACAGTATTTTAATTTTTGCGGCGTACAATGACTCAGAAAAGCATCAAATTTTTCTTCAGAAACCGTTCTGCACAGTCCTGCAGTTCATCACAACCACCAGCTAAAAAGCAACGCACATTAGGCTGTAATGCCTGTGAAGACAAAGATCCTAAAGAAGAGTTGGATTCCTTTAACTCAGGTATTACTTTTGAGCAGTTTAGACTAAGACGAATTTTTACATGATCCCGAAAACCATATGTAATATACCTATTTAACATTAAAGTTTAGTATGTCGGTACATTATTTTTTTTCGCTCGTCGCTCGTGATTATTCCATCGAGTAATAAAAAAATTTCTTTGAATCTACAAATCATTGAACAAGAATTTATCTAGCATATTTGCAGTTATTTTTAAGCATCTTCACTCGCCTATTCTGTGGGGTTCGCATTTTAAACTTATTTTTAAGGGTAGTCTGACAGTAAAAAATATTAAAATATTGGCTTTTTTAATTTTAATACCAAAATAATATTTCGACTTTACTGAATAAAATGATATGAGTGTTATTGCGAAAAGCTTTTTTCCATCTTTAATTTTCAATTTTTTTGAAGTTGAACTGCATTTTTCGAAAAATTAATTTTTGTGACTTTTTTTAGTTTCAAATGCTAAAAAAATTATTTTGACCTTTTTAATACAATGTAAATACTTTCTAGTACTCATTTCAATAAAAAAAATTATAGCGAAAAGTTAATTTTCAAAACTTTGGAGCCTTAATTCAGATTTGGTTGATGTATAGACCTTTCCTGTATTGACCTTGATTTATGAAGTCTGACAGTAAAAATAAAAAAATTAAAAAAAAACTTTTTTTGTTCATTTTTAATGTCAAAATAAACTTAAGACTTTCCTGAATAAAATTATATGATTGTTATTGCAAAAAGTTTTTTCCATCTATATATTTTTTTTTATTTTGTACTGCATTTTTCGAAAATTATTATTTTTTTAACTTTCAAATTTTAAATGCTAAAAAAAAATATTATTTTGACCTTTCTGAATACAATCTAAATAATTTCTAGTACTCCCTTCAATAAAAATATATAATGAATACTGAATAGTATAATTTCAAAAATTTGGAGCCTTACTTGAGATTTCATTGATGTATAGACCTTTCCAATTTTGAGCTTGATTGATGGAAAACTACATTTTCTATCATATTTAACCCATTATCTCAAAAACTATTACACTACAAAGTTCAAACTTTTAGCATAGCTGGAGATAGTAATTGTGAAATAACTGTACTATAATTATGAAGTTGTTTTTAGAAATAATTAATTTGGAAAAATAATTATATTGAAATTTTTCGAAAAATACTATTATTTCTTAAAATTTTAGTAACTTTTTCCAAAAGCACATACAACAATCGATTCTAGTACAGTATGATAAAAAACATATAAAATATAGCATATTTAAAATCTAGAAGGGTTAGGTTTATTGGTTTCTGAAATAATGGGACACAAAAGTAGCATTTTTAACCTGGGAAAGATAGAACAGTCAGACTCCCCTTAAGATATATTCATAATAAAATATGACATTGGCATACAGCCAATCAGATGGCTACGTAACTTTTTCCTGTACATGCCGTTGCCTTGTTTATTCTGTTACCACATTCCCAGAACGATAATTTTCGGGAAAATAAGATTTTTTAACATTCAGTTTAAAAATTAACTCGCCATGCAGTGAGTTTGTCTTTGTTTCTACAGTTCATTTCGCACTTATGTTTACATTGTTAATTATAAGCAATGGTTGTCCAAGTAAGAAGTAAACCACGACTATAGGTACATTAATTTAAGCTATTTATGTTATGTACAATACAATATGTCAATAAATAATTTTATTTATCTTAGGTTCTTCTAGCTACTCTTGCTGAAAATGGACCAGAGGAAAAATGTGTGTAAGCTATTTATGTTATGTACAATACAATATGTCAATAAATAATTTTATTTATTTTAGGTTCTTCTACTCTTGCTGAAAATGGACCAGAGGAAAAATGTGTGGTTGACCCGAGAAATAGAAATACCCGGCAAGCCAGGGACAGTAAAGTTCCTGATATTTCTTTTATCAGTGAGAAATGTCATCATCAAAGTACATTTATCTTTCCTACCAGAACCGATGGAGCTAGTCGTGGAAGGAGAGCGCGGCATCAGTGGTTTAGCGATTACGGATGGCTTCACTACGATAGTGTAAACGATAGTGTTTTGTGCTTCGTGTGTATTAGGGCATGCAACATGGTGAGCAAGGAAGACAGGTCATGGCATAGTCATGCAGAATGAGCATTTATTTATGGGGCTTCTGCTCCTGGAAGGATGCGACGGCAACATTTGCAGGTCATCAAAGGAGTACATTCCACAATAAATGTTTGCAGCTGATAATAAGCAGGGGAAAATTTGTTCTGGTCGTTTCTCAAATGTCAGATGCTCATGTGAGGGAGCAAAATAAAGCTCAAATCTGCTTACTTGCTATGATTAGCTCTATTCATTATTTAGTGCGCTCTGGAAATGCTTTACGAGGTCACGAAAGTGGCACTGGTAATATTGTCATGTTCTTACAAGAGAGGAAATCATAAATTGAGGAACTGGAGCTGTGGCTTAAAAAACGAGACAGCTACCTGAGTCCTGAGATACATAATTAAATTAATGAGATTATGACTCGCATGGTTTTGCATGAAATTGTATCTGAAATTGAAATTGCTCCATAGTCCTTGGTTATTGCATATGGCACTACTGATTGTGCTGGTCAGGAGCAGTTCTCTGTATGTATTAGGTTTGTTAATCCACAAACTTTAGTTGCAAAAGAGTTATTTGTAGAATTTTACAACCCTCATGATAGCAAGGGACGACACTTGCTGCGGCCATTAAGGATGTGCTTCTACGAATGAATCTTCCAATTTCTGATCTCAGAGAACATTGCTTTAATGGAGCTGCTAATATGTCTGGAAGAGAGAAAGGAGTTCAAAAGATTTTAGAGAGTATTCAGCCAAAATCTCTTTATGTACACTGCTCAAACCATGCACTTGACTTAGCCTTGCAAGAAGTAGCTCGTCAGAGAAATGGAATGTGCGATTTACTCTGCACAGTTAAAGATGTAACCAATATAATTTTGGATTCGGCAAAAAGGAGAAAAATCTACGAAGATATTGTTTTTCCTCCTTGCAAAATTGGAGCTGAAGACGAAGATGTGCTCACTGTAAAACCAACTCAACTTCTTGCTCTGTGCCCTACACGTTGGAGTGTCAGGTTTTATTCACTTAAAAGATTCTAGAAAGAATACAAGCGAGTTCAGAGAACTTTGGATGCTATCAATGACGAAAAAGGAACCATTTCTGATGAAAGAAAGTCTGCTGTTCGTGGATGGATTGCCAGGTTGAAAAAATTTGAAACACTTTTCTATCTTAATGTAAGTATCGAGGTGTTTAGTCCTTGCGAAGAACTGGCTCGGGCTCTTAAACATCCATGCATCACTGCTTCAGGTGCAAAGCATTCTGCTCTGTTTGTGATTAGAAAATTGGAAGATGTAAGAACAGAAAGAGATTTCAACAGAATCTACCAGCAGACACATGAAACTGCCAAGATACTCATCATGACTGTGCCTGCTTCAGCCACATCTGCAGAGCGTTCATTTAGTGCACTTCGTCGTTTGAAGACATACTTGCGATCTTCAATGTCCCAAAGACGTCTCACTCATTTGACTTTGCTTCATATCCATAGTGATAAAACTGCATCAATAGACATCAAGTCGGTTATGAAAGAATTTGTCTGCCGCAAGGACGAGAGAAAGAGCGTTTTTGGTAAAGTTTAATTTTTCTGTTGCTACTCATCAAAACATGAAGTCTGGTGCTGTAATAATTCTTTCCTTTACATCAAAACTTGTGATGCCATTTCTAGTAGCTGTGTAGTTGTCAATGAAAAATACGGATTGTTTGCACAAATAATTCTGAGAATTTTGAGAATGTTTTTATGTATTGTAAATTAAATTATGAGGAACATAAAAATGTTATGATAGTAATATGTCGAACGGCTCACTATTCCGAGTTTTGTTGTATTGTGATTTGACTTTATCAATTTGAATGTTTTATTTTATCATATAACTTATCATAATATATTTAGATTTTCAGATTTATTAATGGTAAAGCAGTTTTTCTGTCACGTTTTAAATTAATATTCAGTGGATACTAGGTACACCATATGCTTGTGTCAATACATTCTGAATATTGGCATCATCTAAGAATATTTATTTAAAAGTGTGTAACATTAAGAGTTCTTCTGTCCTGATATTCAAATGAATTTACTTAAGAGTGGGCACTGAGTGAGTGGGATAATGACGTCTTTGTTAAATTGTTTACTCAAGGCTCAGCCTCACTTAAATATTTTATTATAGCTTGTTTTGATTATTGCAGTGGTTTGTTAGCACATATTAAGAAAATGTAACTATAGCTATAGATAGTTGGCAAAATATATTATCTCACACTACAAATATTAATCTTCAACCACCGTCATGTAATTATGATGCAATTAGTGAAACATATTTTTAATTATAAATACATATTTGCCTTTTCTACAGCTCTAGATAACTTGATGATATCTGGGGACTAAATTTGAAGGTACTTGTAATTTATGTACTCTGTGCAGTGGAAAAATTCAACAAATTGCCTTTAAAATGAATTCTACGAGGCGAAAACTGAAAAGTGAACACTGTTTTGTGATGCCGAGCCTTAAGTAAATTTGTTATAAAAAAAGTTACAATTTCTTCTAGTAGTACATTCTATTTTTATGTACGAAAAATGCTTAAATAGCACCATTTTGCTCCTTAGAATACAATTTTTTTTTCAACCGGGGAAGAGTCCCCGGACACCCCCTTTTTTAAATCCACCACTTATAAAGATACTCTCCTTTGCCCCCTCCCCCCCCCCCCCAACCAATTAAATATTTGCTTCCTACGCGCCTGATTGTGTGAAAGAGATCAACAAACTAAGCCTCTACTTTCAAGATAAAACTTGTCAGGCCGCGGTTGAGGCGGAATATCTCTTGTGGTGCGAGAAATGGAAAGACAGCAAATCTGACATACCAAATGGGATTATGTCTGTTTTGGAGGCATGCAACAAGCATTTTTACCCAACCATACGACAACTGGTGTCTGTTCTGGCAACTTTACCTGTATCAACAGCTGAGGTCGAGAGGTCATTTTCCTCGATTAAAAGAGTTAAAACATATTTAAGAAACACTATGTGCAACGAGCGACTAACTGGCCTAGCACTCATGTCAAATCATTATCCACTTTCTTTCACATCTGATGACATTTTAAATGTTATGGCCAGAAAACCCAACAAAAGAATGGTATTTTATAAAGATTTTATAAATATGTACAATAAGTGATACTGATGCATTAATTACTTCTATGTATTTTATAGTGTAGGTCAAATATGTATTGCTTTAAAATGTTTGATTCTTGTGAGTTTCTGAGCAGTTTCAGTTGTAGTAATAACATATGGTGGTTGATAATTGACTTCTCTGTTTATGTATTTATAAGTAATTTAAGCAGTTTGAGAACATATTATTTATACAATACTGAATATTTTATTTGCAATGTCATTTGCTCTTGCTGAGTAGGATGTATTTTATCCTTAGGTGTTAAGAAATAAACTTTTAATAAACACACTTTTTTACTATCAATTTACAGTAGGTAATCTTACTTGATACAGAAAATTCTTTATCGAGTCAATGACATTCAACAAAGGCGAAACTAAGAAAGAACCCTTGATCCGATAACCCTTAATATTCAGCAATGAGTTTTCAACAGTGTCTCATTAAAAATATCATGAAGTCGGGACACAAATTTATGTTATTTAAATCCAAAATTTAATTAAGAAAGTGCTTAAATACACCAATTTGCACATTAAAATCAAAATTTTTCCGGGGGAGGGCCTAGTACGGAGGCAGGGTATAAGTAAACACCCCCCGAAAAGAAATCCTGGCTACGCCCCTGGCCTTATTAAAAGCATTGGCCTTATTTTGGTCAACCACCTTATGATGAGAATGGGGAACTCGACGTAAGAATTCAAAAATTATACATAATGTCCATAAAAGAATGCCCCATTAATAATTTTAATAGTATCAACTATAAGGGTTGTAGAGTGTTGGTTCAAGTTCACAATTAAAAAAATAAACCAAACAGTTTTAGATAGGCTTATGTGCGAGTACTGCTTTGTTGTTTCCTCACTTGCAGCGCCACCTACGCAAAATGGTGACTCCTGAGCATAAAGAGTTTTGCGTTCTGATATTTGGTAAGAGTTAATCTGTAATTTCAGTTCAACCTGCGTTTCGTTTAAAGTTTAACTGTGATCCCTCATGTGGCGAAAACATCCGCCGATGGTATAGGAAACTCGAAACGACCGGATGTGTTTGAAAAGGGAAAAGCACGGGATGACCAAAAGTGTCTGTACAGGTTGTCGACCGTATCAGAGCATCTTACCTGCGTAGTCCTAAGAAATCTGTTTGGAAAGCAAGTCTTGAACTTCAGTTGCTAAAGGAGACCGTGTGGAAGTTTTTAAATGGCGTCTACACTTCCGTCCATACCTGTTACAGTCACTACAAGCTTTAAAGAGAGATGACTACCTGTACGTTGTAACTTTGCATTTCAATTTGAGTGAGAATATGACTTTCTTGATCGTGTGGTGTTCATAGGTGAGTCAACTTTTCATATAAGTCGGAAGGTTCCATAATATTCGTATCTGGGGGTCAGGACATCCTTATGGACTTGTAGAATACCAAAGAGATTCCCCAAAATTAAATGTTTCCTGCTCTGTGTCCCGACATCAAGTGTACGGACCATTTTATTTCGCTGGAGATACCGTAACATGGGTGGCTTATCTGAATATTTTGAAAGAATGGCTATTTCACCAATCAGTAGATGGTTAACCTGTAAACTTTATTTGGCAACAGGATGGAGCCCTCCCCATTGGAATCTCTTTGTAAGAGTGTGGTTGAATGTCCTTGACCGTTATTGGTTGTAATGGTCGCGACTACAGAGCTCTTTTTCGCTGGTCTCTAAGTTCACCTGACATAACATCATGCGAGTTTTTCCTTTGGGGCTTTATGAAAGATTTTGTCTACGTTCCGCCGCTATCTGATGATTTGTTAGAGTAGAGACCTATTGCTATTGCTTCCATTACGCCGGACGTGTTAACCAAAGAAGAAAAATTGGACTTTAGGTTGGATGTGTGCCGTGTAACTAAAGGTGCACATCTATACTAATATTATAAAGCTGAAGAGTTTGTTTGTTTGTTTGTTTGTTTGTTTGAATGCGCTAATCTCAGGAACCACTGGTCCGATTTGAAAAATTCTTTCAATGTTGGATAGTACATTTATCGAGGAAGGCTATAGGCTATAGTATATTATCAATAACATTAGGGATCCTTACTAAAAGTCCAATTTAGAATCAAATGCGTTCGAGGGGGTTAGATACAACATGCAGTGCACATACGAAGTGTGTGTTGACAATGCCGCAGGCGCTAGAAGTTTATTTCCTATTGCCTATTAACATTGTTGCCACGCACTAGATGCCTTATTCTTAATTTTCCCATACAAGTAAAAAACACCCGTGTGATATTAACAACGAAGCAATCAGTATCCCCATAAGAGTTCAATTAGTATTTAAATACTTTTTATCACTTTAAATCGCAAACCTAAACTATTGCTTTTTTCCTCTCTCTGTGTTTAATTTGTTTTTTTATTGCCCTTTTTTTTCAAGTATATATATTTTACAGACTTGAAACTTCATAGTAATGTTCCTTATGTTACGCAGGATGACATTTTCCGAAAATTAGATCCCATGGGTGGTTAAAACCAGGCAACAGTGGGTACTTTGTCTGCATGAGAACAGGATTTTGCATTGCTCATGCCATCTGCGTCTCCATGGCAACGGGCATCGCGCGGCAGTGGCGTACCCACAAGGAGGGGCATGTATAATGAGCGGCGCAAGAGTGATCTGCCTGTAGACTGCTGTAGCGAAGTACGGGTACATCAGTTGTACGTTGCGTGCACGAGTCGGGAAACCATCGGTGCTATTCATTTTCTCTCCGGTACATTATACAGCATTGTAATAAATTTTCAATGAATTTTTTTTAATTACCATTACTGTAAATGGGAGATGTGGCTTAATTTTTTTCCATTAGTATAGCCGTGCGAAGCCGGGTCGGGTAGCTAGTATTAAATATTTGAAAGAAAAACGAAGTTATTTAACCTTCAATTTGATGTATGATTTGTTGTAAAAAAATAGTATAAATTAAATTGTTGTAATATATCATTGAAACTAGACATTATTTATGAAAATCCTTTAGCTGTTGTGCGTTGGAAGAAGTTTCGATGAGAAGCTGTAGCTAAGTAGATTGGCGACGAATTTAACGGTCATTGCTGCTAGGCATGAGAGATGCGTGGTGTTGACGGCGTCACCTTTGCTCCTGAAACAGGTTGGATGTGACCATCTTGGATTGTGACCTCACGGTCGCCATTTTGGGTGACCTTGACCTTCCAAATTGTTTTTAAATTTTCCCAAAATCGACCGAAATTTCAAACGGACTCTAAAATTTCCATCTTCGAGGGAATGATTTTCATTTTAAGGAAAATTTTCCTATTTTTTCCCCCAAAAATTTCGGTGGCTTGCAATGTTCCCTGATAAGCTTAAAAGTTCCTATACTTACCACCAGTAAGCTGCTGACGTCATACTGGCTGCCTTGTTAATAAAAATATAAAAACATAAAATATAAAAAAAATTAAAGATATTAAATGTAAATAAAATTTAAAGAAAAAAGAAACATTCAACTCGTCGCGTTCGGAGTCCCCAGTTCAACCTCGCAGAAGGCAGAAACAAATTATTTGGAAAAAAAAAATTAAAACTAGTTTTAATTATATAACTATTTATAATAGATTTAATAAAATCGCCTTTACATAATTGAGTTTAGTGTTCTAGGTTCGAGCCTCCATGAACTTATTATAAAAATTCACAAAATTACTGAAAATATGAAAAAATATCTTAATTAAAATAAAACAATTTGTATGAAAAGTTTTCACTGGGCATGTATGTCCTCCATGCAATTCCCCTCTTTCCCCTCCTACCACTGCTGCTTCCACTTTCACCCTCCTTGGTTTCTGCGCAAACCCACTGGCGCAAATCTTTTTGGTATACAAGCAATAGCTTACACAGAATTTCATTTCGGGGAGAGATGATAGCGATAGAACAACTTTGCCCGACGTTTGTTACAAATTATTTGCTTTTGTTGGTGGGAATGATAGATTTCTTAGGATTTTTTTTTGTAGGGGGAGGGATGTATCGTCGTCGTCCCCTTGTGAAAGCCCCTGTATATAACATCAGGGGGTCGTCTTAAATTAATCATTCTCAACAGCGTTACTACAGTTACGCCATTCCTTAGGTTGACGGAATTACAGGTGAGTCATGCCGAAAGAGTAATTTTTTATATGGTTATTGTTCTTTAGTTGTGTGGTGGTCACACCCTTCATATTACTGAGCTATAAGTTTGTCATTTGTCTAAATTTTGTTTTACCTAATATCCATCCAAATTTATGCCTTGGTTAAACGTTGGTGTGCCCATGGGCACGTTATCGTATAGTTTTTGAATTTAAATATTTTTACCATGAAAGGTCTAAATGCGTCTCCTGGCGTGACACGTTTTGATATTGTATTGATAGGAATAACATTCCTAGAGAGAACTTGGTTCTATTTTCACCCCACGTTAGGGATTGTACAAATTTGTAGGGATGATTAAGTACTTTTTCTAGTCGACACAAGGTTGTTTAAACTTGAGGATACTTTTCGTAGTGTGTATTTTATTCCTGACCGAGCTCCAGTGTATAACTGCAAGAATGTGTGATTTTTTTATGTTCTTGGTGTAAATTAATTCTGGTTGATAAATCTTAAAGGTCTAAAGTTATTTAGTAACGAAGGTCTGGATTTGTGGCCATGCTAATATCTTGTTTATATCTTGTATCTCAAGTATGTTCACATTTTTGCGTAATTTATAACCTCTTGGAGGTATTCAAAGTACTGTTGAAAAGAAGATAATTGCTTCAGCTTTTGATTACCTATTCCTTTTATATTTTGAAATTAATATGTCAGCAAACGTATGGTATAACATTAGGGTTTTTACATTTTTTTTTTCCATCTGGCTTTGGAACAAATCAATGTTAAGAACTCCACTTCGAGCTTCACGTAGATAACCCCAAGCATAATTTTCCTCGCCTCTTCCTTCTAGCAGTGAGTTTATTGTATTTCCCCCGTTTTAGGTTCCTACTATTGTGTGTGAGCAGATTGTAGTGTCCGGGGATTGCGTCACTCCCAGCACGCTGCAAGTTGTAATGGATTCTGGAGTCCTTGGTTCGATTACCGATTAATGCACTTGTAAAACAAGTCAACCTATCCTTTCTCTGTTATGCAAACAAGCAGATTGTCCCACGCTACTACTACCACCAAGGCATATATTACTCCTACCAATGTGATGCCATGTCAGCCATGTTGGATTCTCTTGTCACCTATTAGAATGCGCTAGTGCCGTACTGCTTCAGTTGTTACACGGTAGCGTGTACTGGTGTCAATCATCTGTAAACCTGCCAACCACCATCTTAGCCGCCATTTTGAATATCCATTATTATAACTCAAAAAAGTCGGGGAAAATGCTAAAAATATCAAACAATTTATATATTAATTTTTTGTTTGATTTGATCGATTACTGCCCTTCGATCGATCCTTGGTTGGTAAAAAAAGAATTTGTAATTTTTTTATTAATAATTTATTTAATAAAATATTGCCTCACTTGAAAAATTATTTATTATTTATTAGCCTAGAAGCGGGAGTCCTAGGCGAATACAGACGAGATATTCTTAATTATTATCAAAACTTTCATATAAAATTCGAAGAGAAAATTAATTATTTACTATGAGTTAGTTCTCTATATATGGCAGCAGCTAAACTGAATAAACATGTTACTCAGTGTTCATCACGCCTAACAGGAAGACCGTATTCAGGGCACATTATGACTACTGCAGTGCCAACTACAAAATATAGGCCAAAAAAATGGAGCCTTTTGTCCGTACTAAAAAATGACCTATTTCTAACATATAGGACAAATTTCTTAAGATTCCAGGCCTACAGTACAGGCATAACCTAATGCGCTTAACGAATACTGTAAGGTGTATTGCAAACATATAGAACAAATTCTGCGTATTACAGGAGCAACACTTCAGAAAATATAATGATTATTCACTAATGATATTCGAACAATCAGTCTTACAGTGATAGTCTCAACATGATTTACGCTGCTAAATGCAAGACCAATAGTCCTTAAACCACGGAAATTTCAGCTCTGGGAAAACACAAAGGCTTCACACAAACGTTAGTGTGTATATATAAGTAGTATAGGTTGGCCGGTCCTAGGACCGGCGCCAGACGCTGGAGCCGGGAGCCGGGTCAATGACCGATTGTTCTGACGTCACGGCGACCATCTTCGACTCAAAAATTCTTCAAAATTACTCAAAATAACTAAAAATTTCCCGTTTCCTAGTGAAAAATCCCGTTTCGAGGGAAAATTTACCATTTTTAGTCCTTAAAAATACCAGCGGCTAGAAATGTCCATATTGAGGCTTAAGCATCCACGTCTACAGCCTCCAATAAGCCTCTGACGTCATCATGGAATATGTCATCATAGAATGTGACGTCACCATTGCAATTTCCGTTACGGCCGCCATCTTATAAATTTTATTTATAATCCAATTTAAATAAAAACATAGAATTTTTTTAAAAAATTCTATTAATAAAATTTTAATTTTAAATATTTAAAAAACATACACCTACGACATGGAGCTCGGTGTCCTCGGTTCGAAACCGGTGAGGGCAAAAAATAAAATTAAAATGGCGACCGATCCTTCCCTCATGGTGGCTGCTGGTAGACTGACCCCCCACAACTTTGTTCATACCATATATATCGTCAGCTGGTATGACGTAATGTCCGCCATCTTGAAAATCCGTAATTTTAATTCTAGGAATTCGGGAAAAAAATCCAAAATTCATCAAACAATTCATTCATTAAAGTAATGATTGATTCGATCAGTTCATATCCTCGGTTAGATCCCTGGGAGATTCAATTTTTTTTTAATTTTATGCAAAAAAATATCAATTTCAATAAATCATGATCAAAGTCCTAAAAGAAGCATAGTTTCCAAGTCAACTATCATTCTATACACATTAAGACCGCAAGCTAAAAATAAATTTAATTAATAATACCAGAAAAGGGTCAGGTTCGAGAAAAAAAAGCACCGCAAGTTATTTCAGAAACATAATATTTATTACATAATTTCTATTTTACTACAGGAACACTTGCGAAAGCCAGCAATCTTATAAACATTTAGCCCTTCATAGGCGTGAAATGACTAATTCTTAGCTCCAATCGGTTTATACTAGACAGAGACCAACCAGAACCTTTACAGACATAGTCATCCTCTTCTTGACAGAGTTTCAGGATACCGTGTTTAACAGTTTCCTTCACATCGTCAGAACTGTAAATTACTGCAGCCGATGTCAAGAATGCACACTTCTTCACTTTTTCATCGTACGGATATGACTTTCCATACATACAGTCCAACCACAAGTTATATTTCAAAGGTACCTTTGTTGCTATGTCATCAGTAAGCTGATTGATTATGTTCTGTCTGATATTTTCAGGAAAAAAATAAAAATGTCTTTGGCTCCAAATGCTCAATCGGCTCCAAATGCTGAATTAGCTCCAAATTCTGAATCAGCTGAAAATGCTCCAACAGCTCCAAATGCTCCAACAGCACCAAAGCTCCAAATGCTCCAAAGTGCCAAAGCTCAAAAAGCTCAAAAAGCTCCAACAGCTCCAACAGCTCCTACAGCTCCAACAGCTCCTACAGCTCCTACAGCTCCAACTGCTCCAACAGCTCCAACAGCTCCAACAGCTCTAAAGCTCCAAATGCTCCAAATGCTCCAAGGCTCCAACATCACCAGCAGCTCCAACAGCTCCAAAGCGAAGGCGAAATATTAGACGACAGTAATAATTACGAAGAATGTAAAAAAGCTAATGCTAAAAATACTGTTCTAGATCACAATAATAATTTAAAATTTAAAACAAACTAAGAAAGTAGCAACCTCATTTGAAATGAAAAGATATTGACACCAATATCTAGTCGTCTCCATGAAAATTTGAAAGATGGAGAACCACCTGAAGCTGACAAGGCTGAAGACTGTGATGAATCATCTGAAGTCTACATTATTGAAGACAGTGGTGACACATCTGAGGCTGACATGATCGATGACTGTGCTGACAAATCTAAGGCTGACATGATTGAGTAATGTGCTGAAGCACCTATAGCAGGCAAGATCGAAGACTGTGATGGTGGCCTGAGACCAAAACGACGGAAACGTTGTAATAAAATAAATTATCCTGATCAAGCTTGTGATACTGACGTGATTGAGTACTGTGCTGAAGCACCTAAAGCAGACAAGAACGAAGACTGTGATTGTGGCCTGAGACCAAAACGATGGAAACGTCGTAAAAAAATAAATTATCCTGATCAAGCTTGTGATAATCACTGGCTCAATGACGAAAGTCACCTTGTGGTTGGTGTTAAAACGGAAGACACCAGAGACCATAATATTTATTATGAACATGCAAGGAAGATGAACGTAGCAGAAGAGATTGGTTATACTTCATGGGAAGATCCTAACATATTGGTTGACAGGCTAAGACTTCTACATGGTTCACTTTGTGCAGGAAACTATTCGAGCATCAAAGAAATATCCTTCATACTCAAAGAACTGAGGGAAGCTGGCTACTTACAATAATGGCTTAAATTAAATGCATGTGTATAAACTTGAAGAACAATTAATATTTTTTTCAAAATCGATTCTATCATTTTTCGAAATCAGATTTCTAAATAAAACTTAAAACTTAAAGGTGTAAAAATCGTCACCACTGACAGTCAAAATGTATACTAATAAAGTCATGCAAGTAATCATGTCAAGTTCGATAAAAAGAGTAATTGAAATCAGTTGGAGCCAAATGAAGTTAGTGCAGATGGATCACTTCGAGAAATTGAAGCACTTGGATCAATTGGAACTTTAGAGCTCTTTGATCAATTGGAGTTTTGGAGCCAAAAGACTGTTGGAGTCATAGACTGGTGGAGCCAATGACTACTAAACTTTGGAGCTTTGGAGCTTTGGAGCTGTTGGAGTTTTGGAGCCAAAAGACTGTTGGAGTCATAGACTGGTGGAGCCAATGACTACTAAACTTTGGAGCTTTGGAGCTTTGGAGTTTTAGAGCATTTGGAGTTTTTGGAGCTGTTGGAGCTTTGGAGCTGTTGGAGCTGTTGGAACTTTTCAGCTTTGGAGCTGTTGGAGCTTTGGAGCTGTTGGAGGTTTGGAGCCTTGGAGCCTGTGGAACTGTAACACCCCTCGTGCCTCAAAATAGAATTATTTGGAATTAATTAAAAAAGAGCCTTGGAAACATGCTGGATAAAAAAAGTTAAATAAATTGATTTACCAGAGGCGATACGAGGTGGGGAACAAACAAAATTTAGGAACTTCCTGTAACAAGCAAGGAGGAAGTTGGGGGATCGTTAAAATCAATAAATAAAAACTACACGATTAACTTGATCTATAGTTTCCCTGTTTTATTTGCCCTGATGAATTATCTTGTTTCCATTATTTTACATACAAACAAAAGGTTTTAACAATTTTCAAAGATTAACAAAAGAAAAACGAAAATGGGCCGGCCCGCGCTTACTTAAACCAACTTACATTCTTAGTTTGAAATATAAACATTTGCATTATGGGTTTCACACCCAAAGTTGGATGGATCCGATGATTACATTGATAATTAGTTCTATTCGTTTTACATTTTCTTGAGAAAAACACTGGTCGCTGGTGGGTTGGTCATCCGCTTAAGATAGTTCGTAGATAGGTAAGGGGGAAATGTTGAATTTACATTACCACCCGGGGTCTTCAAAACGATCACGTCGGGTAGTAGAAATGTTTCTTCTAATGTGACCCACGGAACAGGAAAGGGGGAGGGCCACGAGATGGGAGCATCAGTCTCTCCCTGTCATCGACCCTGTCAAAACAGGGGAGTTGCCCAGCACGCTGCAGTCGTGGAGTCAGCCAGGATCTGGAGCTCGCGAATTGCGCGGCAGGACGCGGATGATTTCTTCATAATAACGATTAAAAGAAAAAAAATTTGAAGGCAAACAATTAAACTATGCAGACAGACTAATCTACTAGGATTGACTTGAGGGATAGCATCCCTTATGCAAAGCGACTACATAGTCGTTAGCGGTCGGATGAAGTCTTGCCGATTCGCCGATACTCGATGGAGATCTGTCTGCAGACGCGACGCGAGTAGATCTGTGTCGCGGCAAACCGCGTCTCGTAATTAAAAGTGCCCGCCGGCTCTCACAGGTGGAGGGAGGTCTGGGCCGCCGAAAGATTCCGAACTTGCCCGAATGCGGGCGAAAAATAAACTTTAGCAGGAGTCTTGAAGTTGGCATCACTGGGCGACAGTAGAGAACTCTGTCGGAGGGGTCTGAGTTGAAAACAATCGACTCGCGCCTGGCGTCCATATAACTCAAGGGAAAGCAGGTGCTGCTCTCTGGCGCCCTAGAGGGTAGGTTAGCGGAGAAGTTCGCGACTTGGTCGCTAGGTAGCGCTTGTGATCAGTTTTGGCACACTCGCTTTTGCGAGAAGACCTTGAGAACGGTCACTGTTGCCCAGGGGGTTACGACCGGTCATTGGTCTTACTTGGAACTGAGAGGGGGGGGGGGGGGTCAAATGCAACGCTGATGGGAATCTACATCCCGTCGTGGCTGCAGAGGAGCGAACATAACACTAACACGTGATGAAAAAAGCCAATCTCAGCTCGTCTCTGCGAACTGGTCGCCTGCAAGCTACAGGCTTGTCTATGCAGTTAGGGTCACGAAGAGAAATGATATTACAGGCTTGAGGCGTGACTGAAGGTGGGGTAAATGGTAAGCTGTCTGCCAGTCAGGGATTAGGCCAGCAAAATATCCGATACGCCGATGGGAAAGGGGCTTCAGAGCACTGAGACAAAGTTTAACTCAGAGGAGTACACCAGACTAACAAATTAAAATCACACTCTAGTAGAGCAAATAAAATTTCCACACAAAAATTTAAAATCATAATAAAAATTTAAAATATATCGTGTCGAAATTACTAATTAACGGCACATACTCCCACGCTTGAATGCGGAGCATATAGGGAAAATAAAAAAAACAAACTTACACTTATTAGTAAAACTAGTACCAGGTTCGCCTGTATCCTACTACTTATAAAAAATTATGTTGATCAAATCGAAGGTGTTTTATAATTAATTAAATTACCCTTAACGGTGAATGATGTCATGAGGAAAATTGATCTCAGATGTTGGGAATGGTGTCACATGACAAATACTCTAAACATGGGCGCTGTGAGGCGGGCCTAAAACACTGGGCCGGAACCGGAACTTGGTCCGTCGGGTGCCAGTAAAGAAAGGTGGGGATTTGTGTGCCCCTGAAAATAATGAAAGTGGGAATGTAAACCCCTGTACAATAGTCTTTCCATAAGAAGCCGAAGGCATTGGGACTTAGCCCTGCACAGTCAGGCGATGGAGAAGACGGTCGAATTTGCTGCTTGCTCGAAGGCGAAACAGAGCCTCAGTCCCAGAGTGACACATGGCCTAAGGGTGGTATTCCCTTGGCGGAATTTTAAATGTTTGGGGATGAAAACCCCAAAAGATCAACAATCCGTATGAATGAATTTAAAAATATTAAATATTCGATAAATTAAGAAATTTCAGTGCATACCACTCTGATGTTTATTATTATTAACTAATATTTATTATTTAAATGTTTTCTGCAAACAAAACGATAAATTAACGTCTCTTCGCACTCAAATTTAAATTATTTAAAGAAATGTAAAATGCAATAAACCAACAATTATAAATCAAAAAGGGGATAAATTATAATGGAGCCGTTAGATCTTCCATGACTGCTGATAGGCTTCGCACTGCCTGAGAGGGGGTTTGAACATAGGCCGTCCAAAGATGAGTGGTGGGAATGTAACCCAAAGAACACTCGAAAATGGTCATGAGATTTTTCACTCAGAGGACCTTGGTCATGGCTCGTTGGCTCAGAGGACCCTAACTTTTGCGCCGCTCGTTGGCTAGCTTGACCTAGCTCCCATTTTAGAAAAACACATAAAAGAAACCAGTTTGCCGTCTGGAAGTCACGTAGCTCTTACTTAAATAAACAATCTCATCGATAATGATGTAAAAGAAATACAACCTTGGGGTAGAATGCAAAAGAAAAAAGAAAAATGGCTAGATGTGACAGCTTCAGTGCTCAGACTCTATGTACGTCACTGTACATCACATTTACGTACAAGGAAAATAAAGAAATAAACATGTACAAGTATTAACGCAACATCAGTACAAGAAAACACTACAAACATTATTCTCGCTTACTTTACGAATTATGGTTATTAAAAAAAAGGAACGTAATCAGAAATTAAATATATAAAATCGTGGAACAAACTTCGTGAAGATTCAAAAAATATCAGAGAGGTATTTCTAAGTTAAAAAAAATTAAAACTATTTACGTCAAGTAGCTTGTTAAAGACTGAACTTAGTATGTAAAAATTAGAAATTAAAATATCTTAAATTACCTAGCTTGTGCTAGCCTAGAAACGGGATGCTTAAATAAACCCAAATTAATTCAGTGGACCTTTTGTTGGGGGGTTGAAAGTATTTCAGTACTCTCGGTGATTACCTTAAATATTAAAATGAGACTAGTCACCTCATAGCTGCTTAATTTCTGGGGGAATACATATTTTGATGTGATTGATTTTATTATTATTAATGAGCTAAAAGAAAAGATAAAAAAATATGTCTGTTGCCCTACTACTTGTAATAAAGCAGAATTAATTCCTGAACTTTGACTGTAACACTTTATAAGTCCAAGACAAGATTAATAATTAAATAGAGTCCATTTAAACTTGTTTGAATTATTGAAAGTAAATCCTTAAAATCATTTAATAAATAAAAAATTTAATTTAAAGCTTAACCTTAAAGTACCTGTAAGCTTACAACTATTTATGCCGTTGTTATATTAATGAAATGAAATTCATCCCGTTGATCTCAAATTTTGGATATCGTGTAGGAACACAAAATGGGCGCTATAAGGGAGGCCGAAAAGACTGAGGCCGAAACAAGGGAAATGCGTCCTTGAGCACTCAGTGACTAATGGGGACTGTAACCCCTATAAATGGGTATGGTAACCCGTAACTTACAAACTAAATTGGGAATATAACCCCTGTACATAATTGTTTCGCTGTCCATAAGAAGTCGAAGGCATTGAGTCATAGCTCTGCACAATCTGACGATGGATCAGACGAAATGGATGAATTTAATACTTGCTTAAAAAGCGAAGTACACCTCGGTCCCGGATACCTACATTTATTAACTCACATAGGCTCAATATGTTCAAGCTCTGACGGTTGATCAGACCATCAGGCTGAAGCAGAGAGACCTACGAGGGAATTTCACCCCTGAGTTAGTTCGGGTTCGAAACCCGCAAGATCAACGAATTTGGATGAAGAATGGATAATGAAAAAAAATTTAGATGTTTTAAATACATAGCTGTACACCACCTTATAAAAGGAAATTAACACCGACCCAAAAAATATATAAAAGTTAATAAATGGTTTACTCAAAAATCATAATCACAAAATATTATTTATCCTTTACTTAGGGCCGGTTGCACAAATAACTGTTCGGATCCGAGATCGTAAGATCTTTGTTTCAGCGTGATCTCAAGTCGAATCTGAGATCCAGTGTATATGTGTTGCACCAAAGTGAACTTACGAGTTCAGACATTCGATCTCACGATCTAAGTTTAGGTTGGTAAAGATCGATTGTAAAATGAAAGCAAGTTTTCTATTGGCTACTGAATTACGTCTAGTCACAGAGAATTTTCTTTAGCATGTTTGAAGTTCTTGCTGTAAATGTTGGCATATTGATATTTACATACAAGCCTATTTGTTTATTGATTACAAACTTGTGGTCGGTTGCGAGTTTACTGGGGAACACGCGGGTACACATGACGATGGAAAAGAAAATTTCAGTACCTAAAAAAAGTTTTTTCTCTGAAAAAGAAAAAATCATGTTTGTCGATTTGGTGCAAGAAAGACTGGATATTTTAGAGTGTAAGAGAACTGATGGCGTGTTTTGTAAGCAGAAGGAAGAAGCTTGGCAAGAATTGGCATCATATTTTAAATAACATTATGATGACAATTACCGTACTTCGGGCATACTTAAAAATATATCGGCCTAAATTTCCTGTAAACTATTGTAGCCCATTAAAATACCAATTTTAAACAAACCATTATCTATGCGAACACGACTACAAAACACAACAAACCAACGAAAAATACACAAGATCTCGGATCCAACTGCTCTGAACCATCAATTTCGGTGGTTCAAACAGAGGTTCACCTCAAACCTCTGTCAGAAGGTGAACTCGAATGGTGCAATCCGTTTGTGTGACGATCCTGGTTCATTAACTCGTATGATCTCAGATCGACTAGCGATCTTCAATGGTGCAACCGGCCCTTAGCCTTCTTAGATTAATTGGCAAATTGCTCATAGAAAACTCGACGTTAAAAAAAAAGGTATAGTACTCTATCTTACAATAAATTCCTCACATCATGGCTAGCGTAAAAAGTATTGGGGATTCAACCCGTATATATAAACAATTTAATTCAGTAACCTTTCCTTAAAGGCATGAGTGATTGCACCTCTCGTTGGGTGATCACGAAATAAATCTAAACAAAAGCTAGGCACATGGATGTGTATGGTGACACCATGAAATGGTACGTCGCAGTATATTCACGTAGCTTGTGAACGATGCAATAGGATTAGAGTACTTGTTAAAATTACTTATGAGCATATTCTTATTTTATGTTACTTAATGAATGGACCCTTTATAAATTTATTTTATGTACTATTAAAATACTTAATCGTTAATTTTAAGATACTTAGAAAATGTAAACAATGGCAGTTTCTTAGCATTAGCTAAAACAAAAGGTTTATATTATCATATTATTTGTATTGTTAATATTATTTTAAGTTATATCAACATATTATGTTATAATTTACGTTTCCCTAGATTAAGAAAATACTTTGCTGCTAGAATTAATGCAGTATAGATTATTTATAGTGCTTGTTTTGTGACATAAAAATTATTAATAGGACATACAAAGCATGGGTAGTTTGTTTACAAAATACGTGGCCCATGAGTGGAGCACACGGGAGAGGAGAGGGGGTTCCGCGAGGTTGGCGGCCCTGTCATGTGGTGAAGAGATAGTCGGCGCGCGCAAGACGCCGAGAGACAAACCAAAAATACCACGATGTCCGAAAGGACTTCGATGATCTGTTTTTCACAAAGATGGCCTGGTTTGCAGGCGGATGTGTTATAAAAAAAACACAGATAAAGGGAGGAATTTAGACAAACTCAGGGCACTGTCGGCCGTGAGAAACAAACTAGATTGCAACGCATTGTTACGCTGCCGGACACGGGTCAACGACATGACCTTGTCTCCTCCAGCCGGTGAGGCGTGGAGGGGAGGGGTGAAGTGGTGACAGGGAGAATGACACGCGCGCCTGATAAAGCACGCTGCCTGAGGGACGTCTCGCGCGCTACGCGCTAGCCTAAGTCCACACGGGAATTTAACTCAAGATAAATTTTAAAATTTTAACTCAATATAACTACGGGGTGTACCAGCGATCAGTTTACAATATTATTACAAAATTGTTATTATCAAAAATTAATTTAAAAAAAATTCTTGTACTTTTATTTTTAGTTTAGGTATGCTTATATTATTCAGGTATGCCTTTAGACCAAGGAAACCATGCTCTGCTACCAAGTTGTAACACCCCTCGTGCCACAAAATAGAATTATTTGGAATTAATTAAAAAAGAGCCTTGGAAACATGCTGGATAAAAAAAAGTTAAATAAATTGATTTACCAGAGGCGACACGAGGTGGGGAACAAACAAAATTTAGGAACTTCCTGTAACAAGCAAGGAGGAAGTTGGGGGATCGTTAAAATCAATAAATAAAAACTACACGATTAACTTGATCTATAGTTTCCCTGTTTTATTTGCCCTGATGAATTATCTTGTTTCCATTATTTTACATACAAACAAAAGGTTTTAACAATTTTCAAAGATTAACAAAAGAAAAACGAAAATGGGCCGGCCCGCGCTTACTTAAACCAACTTACATTCTTAGTTTGAAATATAAACATTTGCATTATGGGTTTCACACCCAAAGTTGGATGGATCCGATGATTACATTGATAATTAGTTCTATTCGTTTTACATTTTCTTGAGAAAAACACTGGTCGCTGGTGGGTTGGTCATCCGCTTAAGATAGTTCGTAGCTAGGTAAGGGGGAAATGTTGAATTTACATTACCACCCGGGGTCTTCAAAACGATCACGTCGGGTAGTAGAAATGTTTCTTCTAATGTGACCCACGGAACAGGAAAGGGGGAGGGCCACGAGATGGGAGCATCAGTCTCTCCCTGTCATCGACCCTGTCAAAACAGGGGAGTTGCCCAGCACGCTGCAGTCGTGGAGTCAGCCAGGATCTGGAGCTCGCGAATTGCGCGGCAGGACGCGGATGATTTCTTCATAATAACGATTAAAAGAAAAAAAATTTGAAGGCAAACAATTAAACTATGCAGACAGACTAATCTACTAGGATTGACTTGAGGGATAGCATCCCTTATGCAAAGCGACTACATAGTCGTTAGCGGTCGGATGAAGTCTTGCCGATTCGCCGATACTCGATGGAGATCTGTCTGCAGACGCGACGCGAGTAGATCTGTGTCGCGGCAAACCGCGTCTCGTAATTAAAAGTGCCCGCCGGCTCTCACAGGTGGAGGGAGGTCTGGGCCGCCGAAAGATTCCGAACTTGCCCGAATGCGGGCGAAAAATAAACTTTAGCAGGAGTCTTGAAGTTGGCATCACTAGGCGACAGTAGAGAACTCTGTCGGAGGGGTCTGAGTTGAAAACAATCGACTCGCGCCTGGCGTCCATATAACTCAAGGGAAAGCAGGTGCTGCTCTCTGGCGCCCTAGAGGGTAGGTTAGCGGAGAAGTTCGCGACTTGGTCGCTAGGTAGCGCTTGTGATCAGTTTTGGCACACTCGCTTTTGCGAGAAGACCTTGAGAACGGTCACTGTTGCCCAGGGGGTTACGACCGGTCATTGGTCTTACTTGGAACTGAGAAGGGGGGGGGGTGGGGTCAAATGCAACGCTGATGGGAATCTACGTCCCGTCGTGGCTGCAGAGGAGCGAACATAACACTAACACGTGATGAAAAAAGCCAATCTCAGCTCGTCTCTGCGAACTGGTCGCCTGCAAGCTACAGGCTTGTCTATGCAGTTAGGGTCACGAAGAGAAATGATATTACAGGCTTGAGGCGTGACTGAAGGCGGGGGAAATGGTAAGCTGTCTGCCAGTCAGGGATTAGGCCAGCAAAATATCCGATACGCCGATGGGAAAGGGGCTTCAGAGCACTGAGACAAAGTTTAACTCAGAGGAGTACACCAGACTAACAAATTAAAATCACACTATAGTAGAGCAAATAAAATTTCCACACAAAAATTTAAAATCATAATAAAATTTTAAAATATATCGTGTCGAAATTACTAATTAACGGCACAGAACTGTTGGAGCTTTGGTGCTGTACGAGATTTGGAGCCTTTGGAGCATTGTAGCTTTGGAGCTGTTGGATCTTTAGGCGCATTTAGAGTTGTTGGAGCTTTGGAGTTGTTGGAGCTTTGGAGTTGTCGGAGCTTTGGAGTTGTTGGAGCTTTGGGGTTGTTGGGGCTTTGGAGTTGTTGGAGCTTTGGAGTTGTTGGAGCTTTGGAGTTGTTGGAGCTTTGGAGTTGTGGGAGCTTTGGAGTTGTTGGAGCTTTGGAGTTGTTGGAGCTGTTGGAGATTTAGAGCATTTGGAGCTTTGTAGTTGTTGGAGCTTCAGAGCTTTGGAGCTGTTGGAGCTGTTGGAGCTTTGGAGCATTTTGAGCTTTGTAGCTTTGGAGCTGTAGGAGCTTGTATCTTTTGGAGCTTTGGAGTATTTGGAGCTGTTGGAGCTGTTAGAGCTGTTAGAGCTGTTGGAGCTGTTGGATCTTTGGCGCTTTGAATCATTTGGAGCTTTGGTGCTGTTGAAGCATTTGGAGATGATGGAGCTTTGGTACTGTTGGAGCATTTGGAGATGTTTGAGCTTTGGTGCTGTTGGAGCATTTGTAGCTGATTCAGCATTTAGACACGATTGAGCATTTGGAGCCAAAGACATTTTTATTTTTCTCCTGAAAATATCAGACAGAACATAATCAATCAGCTTATTGATGACGTAGCAACAAACGGACCTTTGAAATATAACTTGTGGTTGGACTGTATGTATGGAAAGTCATATCCGTTCGATGACAAAGTGAAGAAGTGTGCATTCTTGACATCGGCTGCAGTAATTTACATCTGACGATGTGAAGGAAACTGTTAAACACGGTATCCTGAAACTCTGTCAAGAAGAGGATGACTATGTCTGTAAAGGTTCTGGTTGGTCTCTGTCTAGTATAAACCGATCAGAGCTACGAATTAGTCATTTCACGCCTATGAATGGCTAAATGTTTATAAGATTGCTTGCTTTCGCAAGTGTTCCTGTAGTTAAATAGAAATTATGTAATAAATATTATGTTTCTGAAATAATTTGCGGTGCTTTTTTTTTCTCGAACCTGACCCTTTTCTGGTATTTTTAATTAAATTTATTTTTAGCTGGTGGTCTTAATGTGTATAGGAGGATTGTTGACTTTGAAACTATAGTTCTTTTAGGACTTTGATCACAATTTATTGAAATTGATATTTTTTACATAAAATTAAAAAAAATTTGAATCGCCCAGGGATCTAACCGGGATTATGAATTGATCGAATCAATCATTACTTTAATGAATGAATTGTTGGATGAATTTTGGATTTTTTTCCCGAATTCCTAGCATTAAAATTACGGATTTTCAAGATGGCGGACATTACGTCATACCAGCTGACGATATATATGGTATGACAAAATGGTGGGGGATCAGTCTACCAGCAGCCACCATGAGGGAAGGATCGGTCGCCATTTTTATTTTATTTTTTGCCCTCAACGGTTTCCTTACCGAGGACACCGAGCTCCATGTCGCAGGTGTATGTTTTTTAAATATTTAAAATTAAAATTTTTATAATTGAATTTTTTAAAAAATTCTATGTTTTTATTTAAATTGGATTATAAATAAAATTTATAAGATGGCGGCCGTAACGGAAATTGCAATGGTGACGTCACATTCTATGATGACATATTCCATGATGACGTCAGAGGCTTATTGGAGGCTGTAGACGTGGATGCTTAAGCCTCAATATGGACATTTCGAGCCGCTGGTATTTTTAAGGACTAAAAACGGTACATTTACCCTCGAAACGGGAAAGATTCCCTCGGAAACGGGAAATTTTTAGTTATTTTGTGTAATTTTGAGTAATTTTGAAGAATTTTTGAGTCCAAGATGGCCGCCGTGACGTCAGAGCAATCGGTTATTGACCCGGCTCTCGGCTCCAGCGCCTGGCGCCGGTCCCCGGACCGGCCAACCTATACTACTTATGTTTATATATATATATATATTAATACATACAAACATACCTCGGGCTACACTCTTACACCTCCATAGAACTAGCCACACTAATTATGTATTGCGTACACACTGTGTGCTTTGCGACTATAGGCTTAAGTCAGCAATGACTGCTGGGGATCGCTTCATTAAGCAATTAATCTGAGCCTAGGTCAAAAAGCTCTTGAGCATTAGCATCTTCAGCACCCATATAAGATGTTTTTTTGCTTTTTCTACTGTTCAGTCACCTGACATGCTTTACGATTGCTGTAAGTCGTATTAAATGCATAAAAGACAAATTCTATGCATTACAGAACTCAGAACCAATGGACAGACAATATTTTAATTATACCCTAATGATTTTCGATCAAAAATAATATCCCGGACTGATGATACTCAACATGCTTTACACTTAATACAGGACTACAACTGGGTGCACAAATGAAAAAATCCCAGTAATAGTAACAGTAGTTCGTGTGCACGAGAAATGACCGCCATGTTTTCGAACATACTGATGCACAATAAGGCATAGGGTGAGGTCGTGTGCATAAGAGGGAAATTAATTAGTTTTATTTCTGTTGCGGACGCAAGGCGTAACGGCCAATGAGAGCAATTTTGACGGGACTAGAGAACTGTTAATAATATTATCACTAATATTGTGTCATGAAACTGTCGAGATTTACAATGCTCAGGTGTAATTTCCGCTGTAAAAATTAATTATTGCTTTTACTTATGAAAAGTCTCTAGCAATTTATGTAAATAAAACATAAAAAATTTTCGAGGGTAGTATGGTAAACCAAAAACTTTACACAACGCAATTAGATTATATGTTGAAAAACAGTTTTCACAAATTGCTGGTCAGATGTCTTGGGATAATCATTTGGAAGTTAATATAGTTATTTACTAACACTACACCAAATGATGTTATATACATCGCGAAATTTCATAGGCTGAAATAAAGAGAGGAATTTCAATTGTGAACCAATTCCCCACAGATCGCGTGCACAGTTGTGTCGCTTATGATGTTTAATTGGGAACTCAGCTTCAGAGTCTGTGAAGTCTGACTGACTACACTCTCGACTTCACACACGCACTGCATGTTGACCATCATTGACGCGCCTGATGACTTCTGATGACGCATCTGATGCAGAAATCTATGCATATTCACCAACATGGCTACACAGTAGCGGATCCAGAGGGGGGGGGGGCTAAGGGGCTCAAGCCCCCTCCAAAAGCATCTGGGTCCACTATTGTTTTAGTGTTTGCCTTGATAAAGACTAGCCTCAGCTGGGTCAAGCCCCTCCCAAACCAAAATCCTGGATCCGCCACTGTGGCTACATACAGCCACACACGGCTGCACACAGCTACATACGGTTACAAAGCTACATATGTGGGGCTCCAACCCAAGACCCTATACCGGTATTAGCAGTTAGGAACGCCGATGCTTATACTACCTGTGCCAGAACACTAAATATTAAAGGCTGTTATTTGTTCTGCTAGTGGAAAGGAGTTTATTTGAGCTGCATTAACTGCCTTGATTAGGCCTGAGTGTAAAGCAACAATGACTATTTTGCGAGTCATATCTTTCTTGGATGTGGCGTTTAGCTCAAGCAGAATGTGTGTTAAAATTATCACCGTGGAATGTTTAAATAAAGTGAATTTTTTTGTTAGTTGCATTGCATGACTCGTACATTTGAATTGCGTAAATTTTACTTCTTACACTGCCATTGGAAAATAATTGAAACAACAAATGAACATCTGCAGGCAACAATATTTATTTCCGAAAAGCATGACTATGGTTAACATTGTCTAATACTAAACAATTTTCAATTTAACATTACAAGGTTTGCAGTTTTATATCCTTATTTTATTTTTTATTTGGTCAGTTTTAACAAGCTAAAAAAGAATCTTATTTCAACAGGGCTACACCAATTAAGACATTTTGAAATGTCATTACTTAGCATAAACTTTGGTGCAAAACATTGAGCAGAGCCAGAATATTAAAGCTAGTGTGACGAATGTTCCAATATTATGAGATATTACCACACATAATGTACACTTCATAACTGGATATTCCACTAACTCAGAACACAGCCTTTTTTTATGAATAAGCAGTCGAGTGAAAAGTAATAATCACTTCAAAAGTACCAGCGGACCGTCTCGTAGCACTGCACTGAAAACATGCCTGCCACAAACCAAGCATAGAAGTGACTTTAAAAACAACTACCTACATCTTACAAAATACAACTTTCATGATCAGAACTGATTTTTAACTGTATTATAATAAAACATTAAAAATAAATTATTGACGTAAATAACCACGCTAAGTTTATTTCAAAATTGAATTTTATAACAAATTTGGTAGAACTGAAGTACATATAATTCCTAACGAAAAAGCAGTGCAAAAAATGAAACTGCAATAAACACATTTTTCAGTTTCTTCAGTTAAAAAGTTAAAAATTAAATTCACAGTAATACCACAGATATAATAAGAAATTCAACTGACATACCACCAAATGTTGATCGGAAATACAAACAGTATACAAAACCAATTTAATTACTTAATTAAATTTTATTAATTACATTTTTTAAAATTTGATAGTAGATCTGATTAAATATTTCATACAAACATTTCAGCTTAAAAAAACTCAATAATGTACATTGGTATATTTGTAAAATAAGGTTTAAACTTTAAAGCACTCAATAAGCAATCATAGTGTAAAACCAAACATATTTCAATTATTTTCCTGCGAGCACGTTATTTAATAACTGAAAGTGTGAGACACAAAGTCATCTCCGAGTGATATTTATGTATGGCCAACATTTACAAAACACGTCACATGAAATTATCATGTTAAAAATATACACTGGCAAAATAAATTTACAAAATATTTTCCAATTTTCAACATTCACATATTTCACAATAAAGGTACAATTATTTAAATCACCTGTATTGTGCAAGGTCAACATTATTTTTGATACACTCGTTCATGCACAAACATAATTACGATTTATTAGTGTATCTTGCATGTAACACACAATTATATGATTTTTATTACTATTTTTGTATGAAACAATAAATTTCTTATATTGCTTTATATGAATGCAAAAACTTGTCTGCAAAATTACTAAAAACTTACTTCTCGGCAGAATTTACAGAACATTTTTAAGTAAAATAAGAAATCAAACGCAGTAGTTTTAAAGAATTTTTTCTTATTTATTATTGCAAACTACAGTATTTAATAAATTCAAAAAAATTATACAATGTATAACATACTAGCGAAGGATTAAGCCGTTGTAATAAAGCCACTGAAAAACTGTGCCAACTCTACTATATGCCGATTTTATAAGTATCCTGAAAAAAATAACTTTTCTTAGTGATCTGATGAAATATTATTCAAAAAAAATAATATTTGAATATTACAGTACTGGTAGTATAAAAATCGAAAGATTAGGAATCTATCTTTGATATTTAATTAATTGTTTAGTTTTACATTTTCTGTGACTATCGAGACTTCAGTGGTCTCAATCCCGTTGAAGAACTAACTAGTTCGGGCTGTCAGGAGTAATTATGTGCCTAAGAATGACAAAAATGTTATCATCTGATCTTAGGTGTGCCAAAATGGTGGACTTCAAACAATAACTTCATTAACTAGTATTTTGACCCACTTCCAGGACAGATCCTGACCAAGACATGTTGCATGCCTTTGTGTGGTTTGTATTCTGTCTTGTATTTTTGATACATTAATGAACGACTGATTTTATATCTAAAGATAAATTTGTTTTCAAAATATAACAATAAGAATTTCTTCTAATTCATTTCACCATGTTGGAAAATTTTTACACTCAATATTAGTTTTTATGATTTAATTTTTCAGAATTATTTTGTGCCTATTTTTATCTTAAATTAATTTTCAATAATATTCCTAAATAAATTTAAAAAGTATGCATTTCTTTCTACTTAAAATATTATATCGAGAGCGAAATTTATTTGACACTAATTATATTATTGTTGAATATTTTTATACAATATAATATCTGAAATAATATTTTTATATTTTTTTAGTATTACTTCTTTTTAATTGTGACAGAAAGCTTTTGAATCTAGTAAAGTAATCACTTATAATTCACTACTAAGGTTTTCACAAAAACTGCAACATTAATTACCAGTTCCTAATAGCAAACATAAGTTAGCACATGGTAGAATCAAGGAGTAAAGGTATATTAAAAAAAAAAACAATTTCTTAAAGTTACAAAGTTATAAAATACGAGTCTTTAGCTTGTCAAATCATTTGAAATTTCATACTTTTCAGCAATTTTACTTAAATATTTTGGCTGTCCTACACAGTTTTCCAGCTAAATTTTAGTTGTGTTATTTTTAAAGGAACTTTTTAAACACTATATATGCATGTATTATACCCTAGGCCTACGTATATGTTTTTAAATAAAAGAAAAATATATTAGCTACCACTAGAAAGTTTCGATGTTTTTTGCTCATCAATGTTTTAAAATAAAACAACATTTTTTTGTATGATTTATTTTGATTCAAACTTACTCCACCAAGCCAAATAAGCCAAATTTTGAACACACAAAATTGTGAGTTCAAAATGGTATAACTACAATGATTCGTAACTTTTAACTTGATTTGTGTGCATGTTTATATGTGTGCATGCACATGATTTCTGTTAGTGTCACTGTCGCGGTACCTTCCTGATCATTTTCAACTTTGTTATTTTGCAGCATCCTTCAAATGCATAAAATACCTTACAACACAAAACACTGATTGCTCTTGATTCCAACACTCTTTAAGTATAAATAACTGAATCGTTTTAGTAACTTTTAAACAACACACATGTAAAAAAAACTATACTTACTGAATCATAAAAACTTGATTATACACCACACAATCTTATTAATGTGTACTACATATAAAAATTATATTTTTGATGTTTTGGCTGCAAGCTACAAACATTGCTATTGGGTTCACAGTTGCACAAAATACAGTAGCACCAATATGACGAATAATAATTTTAAAGGATAAAGACAAACTATCGTTTTACTTTACATAATGATATGCAAGTAATGTAAGATAAAATGTTTCATTTTCTTTATCCATTTTAAGGTAACATATTACTTAAAAATAATTTTTATTGAAAACTGTTCTATAAGCTTGAGTGTATAAGACTTTTATTACAATGCTACACTTTTAACATTAAATGTTTTATTGTAGCACCTCGTAGTTCATTTGTATGAACAACAATTAAAAAACTCAAATGTTTTTCAAATACCATACCCAGTATACTAGCAATTTATTAGCAAACTTAAGTATAAACTGTCTGCATCCAAGTGTTATGATATAATTTTGATTATTATTTTTCAGAAACATAACTCAATGACTGTAGATTAAAGAATGTGTGCTCAAATGACTGACACAAACACAAATATTAAAAAATTTATATAAGGGAATTGAACCTGAATATAATGAACTAAAACACAAAATAAATAAAATGCTGTACTTCATTTCTACAAAGCTTAAACTTTACTAAAAAAAATTCCATAAATTTTGTAAATAAAAGTCTCAGATCTATATACTATTCTATATCTATTCATACATATTAATAATAGAAACCAATATTTCATTTACACAATGAATTTCACAAGTGTTTTATTTGAAGTAGTAAATTTTAGTAACCTTTAAATCTCCACTGCCCTGCAGAATAATTTACTTAGGTGGTAATAGACTATTCATAACACTAAAAAAAGGTACTACAAGTAAATTATTGATAAATACCAGTCAGCTTCAACTTAATTTAAACAATTCAAACATACAAAAATTACAATTCAATTATTCTTAAAGTGTAAAAATAAAACCTTTATTTTAAAGTCTTTAATTGCTTTAGTTAACAAAAACCATCCACTTAATAAAGTCAAAATCAACAGTGCTCGTAATTCTCTAAGCATTAATCCCTTTCATATTAAAGTGGCTCCATCCGTATGAAACAAACCTGCAGCATAATGAAATTGTATGTATTCTATTTTCACAGCAATTTACAGATCAGCAATCAAACCTTTGTAAATGACATTACAAGACTAAAAGAGTAAAGCAGTAGGTATAAGTAATGTCAGCTAAGGAATGAAGTACATTTCTCATAAATTAGTACCTTTCTTCTATATATAGTTTTCTCTCATTTAAAACTGTAGTGACACCACTGTTCAATGTGAAAGTGATCCCTAAAAATTCAAACCCTCTGCAGTTACCATACTGGTTGTTGCAACCCAATCAATAAATTCTCTTCATCCCTTTCTAGCACATGCAGCCACTTTCTGCATCTTGCTGATCGTTCTGCTGAGGTTGTTGTGTCTGAAGATCAACAGCTAGTAAATTAACATTAAGGAAATAAAAATTATATGGATGAGAATAATTACCTTCACCGTATACATTTTTATCCGTGGTAAAAAACTAAATAAATAGGATGGAATTTTATTTTATTTTTGCTATGAAACTTTTATGAAGCAGGAAAACATCCAACATTTCAAAACTGCTGCCTTTATCTAACCATCTCAGGGGATTATTTTTTTATTCAAGCAAGTGAAAAATTATTTGCTACTGATACTTATTGAATTATCGATAAAAAAAATTATCTAAAATTACCTAACATCATACAAAATACGTGCTAAATCAAACAATGTTAAGTATTGTCTATAACACATAATCTTAGATTTTATTCACTTATTCTCCTTCAGTTAATACTGAAGTTGTTAGCCTCTAGATAGTACAAACATGATATTTAGTGAGAAATTATTTACATAACATATTTCAGAATACCTATTAAATTATATGTCACAGATAAAAAAGACTGACAAATAAAATAAGTAAATATCTATTAAGAATACAAAAAACAATCCAAAATATATCCTATTGTCAAAAAAATGTGAAATTCTGAAGAAAAAACTAAGTTTGTAAAAAAAAAAATTCAAAACAGTAGGAAATTTTACTGAACGAATGGTTTGAACAACTGGAAAGAAGTACTTGTATGATGCAATGGAGAAGACCCAGACACAGACTAACATAGAAACAAAAAAAAATCTATATCCACTCGAGCAAGGAAAACACAATGGAAATAACACAAGCAAACGCAGTAGGCATTAATTTCAATAATTTCCGAACACTTATCAATATTTGGCAACACATTTTTTTCACCAAAAATATTTCACGGCATTTATAATATAGGCGTAGTGATTTTTATACACACAGTATCACTTTTATTATGTTTATTTTACTTATTTTTATTATAAGTAAAAAAAAAGGGCCATAGTCGTAACTGGTATGGAATAACCAAACCAACGGGCTGAGCTATGTATTTAAAGTTACTATGTATAGCAATTTCTCAAACAAAAAACTATTACTTGTATATTTTTACATGAACTTCAAAAGAGACTCAACAGTTGTAGTGAAGAAACTACGGGTTTTCAAGGCAGTAATTGTAATTCTTTCAAGTTTTCTTTTAAGTTGCGATTATTCCTTGTTATGAGCATTGAAGTGTACCAAATATATTGCAGAATACATCGGTCCACCGATACACTTGGTGCGTCCCCCGATGTCGACGAAAGCGAATATATATGAGTAAGTGATGCCATACGCGGGTCCACCATTTGGACAAAGACGGAATGACGAAAAAAGTGAGCTTTGGGCATGCGCACTTGCGCAGTAATTTGGGCAGAGATCGGTCATGAATAGGACACCAACGGCCGTAGGCACAGAATAATCTAGTGGCCACGACCACTAGATTCGACGAGAAATTCCCACGAGAAATTCCCATTAGGCTTAACAATTCAAATGTTAAGTTACATATGTATAGTGCTGGTTGAAGAATCTCGTCACCGATTGACCTCACAAGATTGCATCCAGTGGCAGTTTTCTGCAAACTGGCAGTTTTCAATGTATTTTCAGCTGGGAGTTCTTGTTGGTTATGTGTCAAAAGGCACGTGAATGCTCCAAATCTCTTCATGGACAAGGAAAACAATAAATATACATGTTTAGGTGGTCAGTATATAACACCTATCTTACAATTGTGAACAGAGGTGTTTAATATACATTTGCAAGCTTATTTGTGTCAAAGGATCAGCTTTATGGATAGGAAAAGAATTAATCTCATTTGATGTGTAAGTGGTCAGCATATAACACACAGCTTTACAAAAGTGAACAAAGCTATTTAATTCACAGTTGTGGCTTATTTGTGTCAACGGATCAGTCACAGTTTATGAAAGAATCAAAGGTAAGTGAACAGGAGTGTGTTTTACTAGCTTCACACACTAGCATTTCTAAGTATGCAAAAAGTTTTTTTTTAATTAGTTGCATTTGTAGTCAGAGGTAGATTTAAGGGGTTAAAGGAAGAAGGGGCTGATAACCCTTTTGATAACAACTTCGTATAAAATTACGTTTTTCGAGAAAATAATATCTGAACACGATCCCCGACCCCATCCATTTCCAACCCATACTAATAATATTTCTAGCATCTGGACCAGCCACTGTTTGCAACATTAAGTAAAAACTGACATTATGATGCAATGTTGCTACCACGCTTCTTACAACTTATCGCCAGGCGCTGCAATTGAAATTCAAGTAATAAATTGAGTAATTATCACACAGAGAAGCACTTAATTAGAATATCTACAAGCACTGACAGCACAATGTGGCATGTACATATACGCCTAACATTTTAATTAACAACACGACTATATCATATTTATTGTTTTGAAGTTTTTAAATTAATATATTTAAAATTTATTGTTTGTTTCTGGTAGTATATTTTGGCCGATCCGAGGACAGGCTTAAGTCTGATGAGCCAAGGAGTCGATACGCCATCGTGGATTGTGACATCACGGTAGCTATTTTTGGTGTCAAATTTCCTAGAAATTTCCCTATTTTGAGGAAAAAATTACAATTTTGAGGGAAAAATTTCCCATTTTATTCCTCAAAAATGTAAATGGCTTGAAAATTCCAAAAACCACTTCAGACTCCCAAAATAAGCCGCCCCAAGCCGCTGAGATCAGGACATTGACCTCGGGCTTCATCGTTGAACTTTAGGTTATCGATGCCATCTTGTTATTCCATATTTTTATGCTAGAAAATCGGGAAAACTTTTAAAATAAATAAAAATATATTAATAATTTATAATAAAAATAACGTCATCCTGGATGACATTACTGTTGTACCGGTACTTTACGTGATGGCCGCCATCTTGAAATTCCACAAATATCATCGGAATTTAACAAGAAAAAAATTAAGTTAACGAATATTAAATGAAAGAACTTCCGCCATTTTGACATTCGTCCAACATCCTGAAAATCGGTATTTTTTGAGCTAGAATTCGGGAAAAAAAATTTAAAATTCATAAAAAGTTACTTAATTTAATTTCAACAAAATCATCATGGAGTCCTCGGTTATAACCCAGCGAGGTCAATCGATTAAAAGTGGCTACGGATCTTTTCTCCATGGAATCCACCAGCAGACCTCTCACCACTAATCATAGGCGTGCGCAGGACTTCAGTAGTGGTGGTGCCAGATTACACAACAGCCCTGTCATTCACGGACCCCGAGCCTAAAGCGTGGGGTCCGGGGGTCCTCCCCCGGAAAAATTTGGATTTGAAAGCGCAAAATGGTGCTATTTAAGGTGTTTCCGAACAAAAACATTAAATACACAGATGTAAAAATTCTAACATTTTTTATGACAAATTATGGCTTTGAACTTTATAATCGCCAGGAAAAATACTAAACTATTTACAGTTTTAAGCATTTTTGAGCCATAAAGTAAATTGCACAAATAGTTTGCACGTAATTCATGCTGGTGGCTTTGAAAAACCGTACTTACATGTTTTCTGAAGACGCCAAATAAATGCTAGAAAAAACATTCTCAAATGTTAAGTTTTAAAATCAACAAATCAAGGGCGTTTTTGTAACATACCTCAAATATGTAAAATATGAAAATAATAAAAATACACAAATAAGAGTGGGCAAAAAAGTCTTGCAGTTTCATTTAAGCCAACACGTGTGGTGTTTCTAAGAAACATTAAATAAAATGTAAAAATACATGCTACTTGGAACAATTTATATTATACAATAATCTTATTATAAAGAAATGTTGTTTGTTTAACACTGTGGTTTGAACCACACCACAATTCACATTTTGAATCCTAGCTGCACGCTCTACCACTACACTACCGAAGCTATTATAGTTCGGTCGAGATACAGAGTATCATCAAGAAAGTAAAGCCGATTTTCTAACGTATTTTAAAACTTCTGATTACTTTTTTATAACTATTTTATTTTAAATGATATATTTTACGGTAGTTTCACACTTTCACTATCATATAGTTTCATTTGACACACAAATACGTTTAGTATCTCCCCTAATGTTTACGAAAGTGACTAAGGGTTTTAGTTACTGCACGCGGGTCCGTCATTTTGATGACTCTGGCACGTTCTATTACCGTTTTGTTTAAGACTTCTGTTATGAAAACTTTCATACCCGAAGGCAGACCCATTGAAAGGGTGCTGAAAAGTTACCCACACGAGAGCAGGCGCGCTAACAGAAAAAAGGTATGAAAACTGCTAAGGAAATGGGTATCTTGTGGGGCTGGTCTAAGCACACAAAACCAGCAAATGTGCGTCCAAAGTGTTTATCTACAAGAGGAACACAATTTTCAAACAACTGCCCTTAACGCCTTAAGTACTTTCAAGACAACGCACATTTAATAACAGAAATTTTTAAAAGCCTTCAAAACAGCTAAAACTGGCTTAATCATAGGGACCGGAAAAATTCGCGGATTCAATGACCTCTAGGATAGCCTCCATTATCCTCTGCATTTCTCAAGTAAACACGCGAGTTCATTGTGTACTAAATTGTGAGGCGTCTCCACTTGGTAGCTTGTGATTCGACGCTTCTTTGGTCGATAGTCTCTCATTGGCCCAGAGAGCTCCAGTTAAACTGTGAGCCAATAGCAGAACCAGCAGAATTGTACACATGCTTGAATTTCAGCCTATCACGAAATGAATCCGCGAATTTTTCCGGTCTCTACTTATTCAGCAGGCCGCTATCTCTCAAAATATACTAACCTTGCATTGGACTTTCCACGCCATTTTACGCTAATGCAATTAAAAAATAAATATAAAGTACCACAGATTAAATATAGGAAAAATAACTTATTTTCGGGATCGGGCTTTTTAATTTTAATCATACAGACAGATATATACAGCAATTAACAAACCATAACAACTGTCAACTAGTGAAAATAAAATGATAATTAATTAATGAGTGATCCACGTAACAAACACAGGCTGTACTCGTGTATTCATTAGAACAGTAAACTGATGAGTAAACAGTAAGAGTAAACACTACACAGTAGTGCTACCTGGCGGACGGCGGCTACTATTCCGTGCGCCTGCGGAGTGGAGTGAACAGTGGACACCGAGCGCGCATTCTATGTAATTCGAAGAGAACTAGAAGTATTTACATTTCAGAAGTTTCGTAGCCGCGGCCCGCGTGTACAACACAAGTAATTTCACCTGGCTTGTTTCCGTGTGTATAGTTGGTTCGATTGATAATTGATATACTGATAGTGTTATGAGCACATATCTGTAACTCGACACGATTGGAAAACATATTTTTTTTTGGAAATAATACGGTTTTTTGTAAGTATGTATTATTTGTGTTTGTAAAAAACAAAATAACGTTAACCCTAATGGTGGTGCCAAGGCACCTGTGGCACCTACCGTGCGCACGCCTATGCCACTAATGTCAAGGCCGGTTTTACATCAGCCAGTATGACATCATTGCAGCAATATATAATTTTTTCGTCTGCTGGAGTACGCTGCTGCCATATAATTTAATTTTTACTTGCTATAATGCAGGAATCATTAATTGCCAGGGCACCTGGCATCTTGTCGGCCATTGTGGCTGCCATTTTGAAATTCTGTACTTATTGAGATGCAAAAAAAAAAAGATAATTTAATTAAAATTACAAAATAAAGTGAATGATTCGAGAAATAAAAACACAACAAAATTAAAACAAAAAAAATTATAAAGTAAATTCTACTCTACTACAGGAACACTGCGAAAGTTAGCAATCTAGTAAATATTTAGTTCTGCATTGCCTTGAACTAACTAATTCTCAGCTCCAATCGGTTAACTGAAAAGAGACCAGCCAGATCCTTTACAGAAGTAGTCTTCCTCTTACCAACAGAGTTTATCGATACTGTGTTTAACAGACTCTTCCACGTCATGTGATAGGTAAAGAGTGGTTTTCATAGTGTTGAAAGCGTACTTCTTTTCTTGGTTCTTGAACTGATACGGTTTACCATATAGGCAGTCCAGCAACAAGTTATATTTTAAAGATTGGTATGTTGCCACTTCATCAGTAAGCTGATTGATATCTAATGTTCTGCTTGATATTGCCAAGAAAAGTACACATGTCTTTCGACTCACTAAGTGTATTTAAATAATAGTAGTCCTTCAACATTCCACGAAACATAGATTTCGTCAAGTGTAATCCATTATCATTTACCTGTAAATCACTGAGCCCAGACGTATGTTTAGTTTCGTGACCAGGCATAACTGAAATATGTTGCTGCTCATTAGTTTATGTGTTTGTACGCAAACGAGTCTCCAACCGAAACCGATAAGTAGAAATGTCTGCAAGTAGTTCCACAGTAGGCACATGGACTTCACCTTTACAGTTTTTCGCGTGTCGTCTCAAACTGTCAATACGCGTGAACCAAACATGACACTTAAGCGCAGCGAAAATGCATACGAGAAGGATTGGAGAAGGATTTGCTCCTCTGTGTCTACGTGCATCATGGTAATATGCGAACGACATATCACAGTAGCTGCAAGGATGCCTATTTGATGAAGACGAGCCTTACAGTCTCGAACCAGATGATGATGTGACTGATGTAGTACCAATTCCTGGTGTACTCTTAAGCGCATCAATCAATCGCTGTTGTAGCGAAATCTTTACTTTCTACTGTGCAGCAAGATCTCCGCATGTCTCCAAGTGCAAACTGGCAAACTACTCATGGCATTTCTCACAGCCAAACATTTTGCGAGGAGGTTTCTTAGTACATTCTCTCTTCCTGTGTCAACGAGCATTACTGTTGTTCGAGAATATCTTGTCACAGTAATGGCATTGATGCTCGTTAATTGTTGACGAATCACCAACCACTAAAGTCTCCTTCGCTGGCGAAACATCATTCATCGAGGTTTCCTCTGCAGCCAGCACTGCAGTTATTAAAGTATCTTCTGCTGGTGGAACCACACCTGTTAAAGTCTCCTTTAGTGTGAGTGCCATCACCGTCATCACTGACGAGATCTCAGCTGTTGATGGTACACATTCCATCGAGTTCTTCGTGGTTGTCGTCGACTATGCCAACAGGATCTACGTTGACCTCGACATCACTGCCATCAAGGTCCCCGATGTCGATGGTACACAATACATCAAGGTCTGTGTAGTTGTCGTCGACAATGCCAACAGTAACTGCGTCGCCATCATCAGTTTCTGCTCCGTCGAGGGTATAACTTCCATATAGTTCAACATTAATGATGTCATCAAGTTGTCAGGAATAGTCAGATACTGGACATATGTATCAAGCGAGTCAAACTAGGTGATCCTTACACCATCGTAGCCAGTAAAAAACTGAAGTCAGGTCGTCTGAGACTTGCTTGTATATATATATAAAACTGCGGCCATCGGAATAATATGCAAGTCAAAACACAACCAATTTACGTAAATACATGAGTAAAAACAACATTACAAAAGGACGCACGATCAGAAGTACAATCAATGAAAAGGAAGCACATTTAAAATAGGCAGCACATTCGAGAAAAGAAATGGACATGTAATACACACAGGACACGCACTTGACACACAATAAACACACACAGGACATACAATACACATAGAACACACAATGGACATGCAATGGACATGCAACACACAGGACACACAATAGCCCCACAGTACAAACACATGACATGCAATGGACACACAGTACACATTGGACATGCAATGAACACGAAACGAACAAACAATACACACACAGGACATGCAATGAACACAATGGACATGCAATGGATGCACAGTATACACACAGGACACACAATTGACAAACAGTACACACTAGACAAGCAATGAACATGCAACGAACATGCAATACATACACTGTACATGCAATGAACATTCGACGAACATGCATACACACAGGACATGCAATGAACACACTGTACACACACTGTCCATGCATTGGGCAAAAAGAAAGCACATTTGGACGAAAATTCGAATTGGTGCTAAACGATCTCGCCACAAAAAAAAGATCTCATCACAGGGATACGATCAGTCACAGGATACAATATGATACAGCTCCAACAGCTCCAGCGACATTTGACTACAAGACTAAAAGGTTATGAGGATACAAGGCTATGAGACTGCAATGTACCAACTGACTACGAAGCTACAAGACTATGAGGCTACGAGACTACGAGGCTACAAGACTACAAGACTTCGAGGCTACAAGACTACAAGACTTCGAAGCTACAAGACTACATGACTTAGAAGCTACAAGACTACATGACTTAGAGGCTACAGGACTAAAAGACTTCGAGGCTACAGGACTACAAGACTAAAAGACTTCGAGGCTACAGGACTACAAGACTTCGAGGCTACAGTACTAAAAGATTATACGAGGCTACAGTACTATGAGACTACGAGCATACGAGGCTCCAACAAGCTACAAAACTACGAGGCTACGAAGCTAAGAGATTACAGCGGCTATATGGCTACAGGCCTCTTGGCTACGAAGCTACAAGTCTATGAGGCTACAAGCCTCCGATGATATGATGATACATGTCTACAAGTCTGCAACTGGATACAATAGCTCCATTCAGCAGCGAGAGTTAATTTATCTCATGCAAATAACTTGTTGCAAGTAGACCCGATTCTTGTAACAGTTGTTCCACGTTCTGTGTTAAGGTAATTTTTTTTGTGGGATGCGGGATGCTCACTCATGATCGCAAGAAAAGGAGGATTTCGCTGGACATCAAGGAGAAGGAAATTCATCTCGCATGTCGATGTTTCTCAGCTGTCTCAAGTCATAGTAATCGTATTAGTAATGAATCTCTTCGGTTGACATATTGTACAGGCAGTCACTTTTTCATGTGTGATGTGGGATGCTCACTCACGATCGCAAGAGGAGGGCTTCACTAGACACCAAGGGGAAGGAAGTTCGACTTGCATGATAATGATTCTCAGCCATCTTAAGGCATATTATTTGACTGAGTAATTAATTTTTTTGGTTTGAATTCCAGAATATAAAATTATTGTAAGCGCTGATTTAGTAACTGAAATTAACTAATTAAATGTAATTTTGAATAAAATTGCATGTCTCAATTAGTATAAAAAAAATTCATGCAGAGTTATATTTCTCAGAAATAACCAGAAGCACTCGTAAACCAACAGAAGTCTCGTCAGGAATAACCAGGAGCACACGGAGAAAACCAACAGAAGCATCGCCACAAATGACCAAAATAACTTGGAGAAACCAACAAAATATTGGCAGGAATAATCAGGAACATACAAAGAAAACCATCAAAATATAGGCAGGAATAATCAGGAGCACAGGGCCAAAATTAATACACATTTTCATAAATAAAGATCTGTAAATCACACAAAAAAATTACAAAAACAGCTTCTGCCTGCTTGTTAACTTCTCCTTTGTTCATTAAGGATCGAGTTCTAGCACATCAGTATTTTTTTTGTAATTTTGATATATTTTTATATTTTTGGTAATTTTTTTTATTCTCTGATCTTGATTTAGGATAACGTGCGTTAGTTTTCTCCATGTGCTCTTACATAATGGAGTTCTCAGTTCCAACTCAGTGGCGTCAAAATAAAAATGGCGATGGATCCTTCCTCCGCGGAGATCACCGACAGAATGACCCCCCACCACTTAAACCACATGCTGCCAATGCAGATATTACACTGGCCAGTATAACATAACATCCACCATCTTGGATTCACCATCTTATTTTATTCTGCTGGAGGCTACCATTTTGGATTATGACATCACCATTGCAATTTTCGTTATGGCCACCCTCTTTGATTATGTCATAACAGCCTCCATATTGTTTTCGTCAGTTAGAGGCTGCTATCTTGTTTTATGACATCATAGCTGCCAACTTGTTTTCTTCTGCTGGACACAGCCATCCTTATTTTTATTACTTGCTACTAGGAGTGCTAGTGTGACATAGTAGATATGTCGTCTGTTAGAGAGTACTGCCACCATCTTGTTTTCAGTACTCGATAGAAGGAAACCTAGCAGTGGCGTAGCCAGGATTTGTGTATGGAGGGTGTTAAGAAGGATGGCTCCCCCCCCCCCGTATTAAAGCGGGGGGTTCAGGGGTCCTCCCCCGGGAAAATTTGGATTTTAAGGTGTAAAATAGTGAGTGCTATTTTAGAAGTTTTCGGTACTTAAATTTAAATATTGTAATGGTAAATTTTTTACTAATCTTAATATGAAATTTGTTTGAGTGATGAATAAGAAATTAATTAAATATCTGGTGCTAAGGGGGGGGGGGTGAACCCCTAACCCCCCCCCCCCAGCTTCGCCCCTGAAACCTAGTATTTCATAGTACACACATCGTGTGCCAGAATGCGCTGACGCCGTATTGGTTTAATTTTTACCCTCTAGAGTGCATTAGAATTTATGGCCAAAAAAAACCACCATCTTGTCGCCCATCTTGGCTGCCATATTGTAAATTCGTAATTATCTAGCTATAAATTTGGTAAAGATTCCAAAATAAATAAAAACAATCATTAAAGTACTGATTGATTCTATTTATCCATGTCCTTGGTTCAATACTTGGTCGATGCATAAAATTTAATTTCCAAAAAAAAAAAAAAATGTAATCTCAATAAATATGGTGGTAAGTCCTAAAAGTGTCTTAAACTCATCTACGATAAGGCTCTAGTAAGCTGATTATGACAGATTGAACACCATATTGAAATTCTGTAATTATTTATCTAGAAATTCGGATAAAATTCCAAAAAATAATCCAATAATTCACTCATTAATTTACTGACTGATTTGATCTATTCCTGTCATTGGTTCGATCCTTAGTAAATGCAAAAAAAAAAGTAATTTTAATTAGGTATAGCTTCAACTTACCATAAAAGTAAAACACGTTCGAGAAATAAAACTAAAACCAATTTACAAGTTGAAAGATTTTTTTTATATAAATCCTATACTTCTACAGGAACACTTGCTAGTTATCAATCCCATGAACATTTAGTTCTGGATCGGATTGAAGTGACTAATTCTTAGCTCCAAACGGTTTACTGAAGACAGAGACCAGCCAGATCCTTTTCCTGCATAGTCATTTTCTCCCCGATAGAGATTTATGACACAGTGGGGTCGAAGAGCTCAGATTGACTTCGACTCTTCAGTCCATCTTTAAATTAATCTGCTAACCTTCAACGAGTTGGATTCCGAGCCGATTATTTGGCAGCAGTGACTCTTGCGCGCAACTATGGCCGTCTCACCTACAAGCCGGCGCCAGCGAACAGTAATAAGAAAGGATCACCGTAATAATCGGGTTTAACTAGCTTTTTGGACTAATAAAAACTTAACAGTAAGAATGCCTGCGAGCATGAATCGATAAAATGTAAACTAAAATTTTAAAGTTATGTGGTCTATAAAAGTTTGAAAATAAGATAGAAGAAGAAATATCTATAAATGCCATTTTGTGAATTCCTATAGTTAATAGTACCATTAAACCAAATATGAACATGTATCTACCAAACTTCTATCAAAGAAAAAGAGTGCTAGCAATTAAATAAAAGGGTAAACTTTAAACAAAACACTTGTTTATTATTATTTAGTTTTAACTTTTAACTAATTCACCACTCGATCCTCTTTATTCTCCTCCTTTGGGAGCAATTAAATTATTGCATGTTGATCGTCGTGTTCACCTCTAGTTTACCGTTGTTGATGTTCTTCCCGCCTGAGCTGATCCTATCCTGGTTTTTTTCAGGGACTTTTTAAGTAGGTAAGTCCCTAAAAATAACACGAGGACTGTAACAATACGATCTGGTCACAGGGATACGATCTCGTTGCAGGGATATGTTCTTGCTACAGGGATACGATCTCGTCGCAGTGATACATTTTTTGCCACAGGGATACAATCTGGTCACAGGGATAGGTACTTCTCGTCGTAGGGATTCGTTCTCGCCACAGAGATACGATCAGTCGCAAGATGCGGTATTATAAAATGCCTCCAACAGTTTTTGGTTCGAAAAGTCATTGGCTTCAACTGTCTTTGGTTCTAAAAGTCTTTGGATCCAACAGTCTTTGGTTCAAACAGTCTTTGGCTCCAAATGTCATTGGCTCCAGCTGTCTTAGGCATAAATGGTCCAGCAGCATTTGACTACAAGGCGACTTGGCTACGAAGCTAAAATAATATGACACAACAAGACTGCAAGTCTACGAGGCTACATGGCAATAAAAGCTACGAGACTACGAGGCAACAGGACTATAGGACTACGATTCTACGAGGCTACAACTAGCTACGAGACTACGAGACTACGAAGCTACGAGACTACAAGCCTACATAATTTTTTTATTTGTAATTTGTTTTTTTTTCCAAACCTGGCATTTTTAGGTACTTATAAATACATTACCTTTTATTGCATCAAGCAAGGATCTAACCAAAGACAGAAATAAATGGAATCAAACATTATTATAACAAGTAATTATTTTAATGATTTTTGAATTTTTCTCGAATTTTTAGGTTAATTATTACAGATATCCAATATGGTGGCTAATTAAGAAGATGGTGGGTGGCCTAGCAATAAATAAATACTGCACTCAAGTAGGTTAAAATTTAAACTAATACGGCGACAGTGTCATCTAGCAGACGAAAACAAGATGGCTGTCATTACATCATACCAACTGAAGTAATATCTGCCCTGGTATTAGTGGTGGGTGGTAAATCTGTCGGTGGCTTCCAAGGAGGAAAAATCCATTACCATTTTTTATTTTTCCCTCGCTGGGTTATAACAGAGGACTCCATGCTGATTTTATACTTAAAATTTTATTAACAATTTTTTCATTAATTTTAAAATTTTTTCAGAGTTTGTAAGTTAAAAATTATAGATTTTAAATATGGTGGATATTTGTAAAGTTGATGGAAGTTTTGCATATTAAAGTTTTATTAATTAGATTGTTTATTAGTTTTAAAATTTTCCTCGAATTTCTAGAATTAAAAATTATTGAATTTCAAGATGGCGACCATAACGAAAAGTGCAAAGAAGATGCTCGAGTTAAAGGTCCTGAATTCTGCGGCTTAGGGCGGTTTGTGTTTAGGAGTATTAAGCAGCTTTTATGAATTTTCAAGCTGTTGTCATTTTTCAGGAATAAAATGAAATCTTTCCCTGAAAATTGTAATTTTTCCCTCGAAATAGGGAAATTTTTATTTATTCGATTTTTTGAGTAGGACATGGATCCAGTCTCTAGGTTCAAGTGTGACCTGTGCAGCCAACATGAGGTACCTGGCTACACGTTCCTGGATGGGACACTCCGGAGCCACTGGAGGGACTGGCATACCCAAGGCGCTCCCTCCGTACACCAAATTAATTGCATTTTTTACTCATCTGACCTAAATGGTCATCCAGGGGGACACAGACTCTGTAGGAATTCGTTCTGGCTTTCCACTAGCCTGGTAAGACGCACGACTTCTGCTGTTTTATAAGGGCCTGCACAATGTTTCGGCAACAGAAAATGTGCCTGCTACATTGAGTTGAGCAGCATCACCCACACATCCCGAGTAGCATATACACAATGGCTCTTGACATTATGGGGCCATACTCGAGCATGTCCCATGGCAAACGATTTCTGGTTGTGATGGTGAACTTGTTCATTAGGTGGGTAGAGGCCGTCATTGTGTCAAACATTCAAACAGGAACAATCGTCAACCTGCACTAGACAAAGATGTTCCCGCATTTTGGTTAAACGAGGGTCCTGCTCATCGACAATGCACTACAGTTAGTGGGTAGGCATTGGCACGCTGAGTGCCTGAAGTGGTAAGTAGACTATTACAACACCCAGGTGTAACCCCACCCATCCACCCATGTCAACCCCACCGAATACCACAAACAAGACATCAAGGTGCAACTGGGACTACGAATTGAACAGGATTACACCAAATGGGACATTCACATATTACGACTCCTGTACTGCCTCCACTGGCAGACAAATAATACAACAGTATATTTCCTGAAGGAGTTGCTGCAGGGTCATAACTTAAAATTGCCAGGCAGGCTCTATCATGACAAGGACACTCCAGCAGGTCACTTGATGGAGATAACTACTTTATCCATTCTTAAACATTTGGAGGAGATGAAGTCTTCTTCTCACAGACAACAGGAGTACATATTCAAGGCCAGTCACAGAGTTTACATGCATCAGCACCCCCAGTTTTCTAGAGTCCTTGACTTGTGTGTTGGTCTGGCCTGAAAATTGGCAGGGTAATGGGGATTATTGAGAATTATCGTGTTACAGGTGTAACCACTCGGTAACATTTTTTTAGACAAACAGGTACCCTGAGCGAGACCCAATGAATCCGAGCGCAGTTCCTCGTCAGGTGGTAGTGGAAACACTCAGACGGACAATTAGTGAGTGAATCACTCTCGAGACACATTTATAAGGGGGTAGTGTGGAGCCCCCTAGGCAGACATCAAACATCGTTGGAGGGACCAGGAGAGTGCATACCCAGCTACGACACCATTGGCTGACGTGGGTAGTCATTCTGCCCGCTAACATCACAACCAGACCACAGTCAACACCAGCCACGCCATCGGTACCAGAGGTCTTCGTCATTTGGTCACCCCACATGACAATCCCGAGGAAGGGCAACCAGGATGGACTCTGGTTCCCCTGATGGAAGCAGCACATACTCGGTTGCACAGCCACTGTTCTAGGCGAGCCGAGTGAAAAGAGTTCGAGATTTCGAGCCCTAGGGGTGTGATGTCACATCGGTGACCCGGTCTATGCCGTGGCGGACTAACATGGATCCACAACCCGAATGGAAAGAGGGAGGACTTGGCTTCATGAAGGCGTACTAATCCCGAGGCTAGCCCCTGTTACGACGAGCGAGGAATCGAGCCCTTGCAGAGGGGGCGCCGAATGATTTGATCCGGGTACCGAACCCGTGACTCCGGCAGCGAAGATATGGCTGACGTTTCCCGGGCAGCAGCCCAGAGCAGCCAGAGTTCTGCCGTGCGCCTGAGGACCCGGTGAGGCTGTTTGTGGACGAGGCTCCACCGGGTGTTCATCGTTGGCCTTCCGCTGGGATGTAGACGGCGTCGGGACTATCAAACGAGGCGAGTGACGACTCAACACCTACGGCCTTGAGACAGGGCAGGAGTAACATTCAGTATACGAGGGCTAACTATATAAAGATGGTGTGAACCCCGAGTAAGTCACATAGTTATAGTTACATATATATATATATATATATATATATATATATATGTATAAACACTGTAATTGTCTTCTTGTTTAAACTTTTCCCTGATGATTACAGTTAATCGTAACATGCAGGTTAAGGCCATATATAAGAAAGTTTAATCATTCATAATTACCTTAATGTTATAGGTTCACCATTTTGTTTCTCACAAACTGCAAACTGCAACTTTTGATATACCAAAAAAAAAAAAAAAAAAAAAGACAAATCACACTTCAGGGTATGTTTCATAGTGTGTTATTTTCAGTGGCAGTAATTTTTGTTATGTTTGTTCACAGTGGGAGCTTAACTCAGAATCCTTGGGGAGCCATTATGCTAACTGAAATATCGAAGCACTACCTATTCATTGCTATATTGTTTGCAAATGTACAAAGTGTATTTATCCCTAATAAACTGTTGTTGCATACCCCTGCCTCTAATTTCTTCAACCATTGCCCAAATATTAATAGTTGTCCGCAAGAACGAGACCAACATCATTCCTTGTAAGAACACAGGCTGTAAAAGTAGTCAAAACACACAGAGTTGACCTATAACTTATGATATAGCTAAACATTTAATGAGGAAATCACACTGTCAATGACTCCTCCTTCGGTCGCAGAATAACAGGAGATTGTGTCCCTCGTCGATAATAAGCATGGGACTCGAGCATGGCACCAACCATCACCTTCATTCCAATTCAGCTAAACTACAACAATTAAGGTAGGCAGGCCACAAGGGACAGTGCTTAGCAGAGCTTGGAGCAGCTGGACACATTCTGCGAACCTATAAGAGTTCTCCCTCCCCAACAACACTCGCGTAAGAATGTGGATCATATGCCAGTTTGTGTCTTGGACCTGGATATAACAATCTCTGATTCACACCCGAGAAATCAGATTTAGAGCACCCCAGATGGCCCTTATGGATAGTTACCCACACATGATTTATTAAACCAAACAGAATCTGAAGTTAGTTTACTGTGTCATTTACAATAAGAAAAATGCACCAATGGGTGGTTCATCTCTGTCCTTATAACTAGAGTATATTACCTATGTTTGGACCTCCCTCACACCACTGTTCTCACCACAAATAGGGCTTCGGGAAGGTCGGAATATCGGGGCCCTTATTGACCTGCAGTGAGTATGGTGCAGTGTTCATAGAAGGTTTCTCCGCGTATGTCAGCGCCACTTGTGAACGATAATTAAAGTATGTATGTTTAGCAGTTGGCATCTATAATGGTCTCCAGAAGTATATTTGGCATGCAGCTTCTCTGCCCTCACTTTGCTTAAGGCCACTATGGAATATCGTCACTCAAAAAGTATGTGATTCCTGCATGTTAGTGCACTCAGCTGCTAGTAGTGAATAATTCTTCCACTGATTCTTCACTTTTTAAGTATTGTTTGGTGTTGTATGTGGTTTTTTATTCTTTTTTATTTGTATATTAAATTTTTGTGGTATATTGTGCGCTGCCAGGTTGGCAACGCACCTCCGGATAGACAGTTGTGGGATGGAGGCTTGTGACACACGGCCAAACAAAGACTGGTGTGTAGTTTGTACATTGTAATCCCAAGGTTACTACAATTGTGCCTTCGTTTCATGTAAGATGTATCGTTACCCAAATTTAGTTAGTTGTGAGGTGTCGGCACACTCTTATGAGCATACTAGCTGCAATATTGTCAAATTGCTGGCAGTAACCATCTGGCCCTGTAAGAAGTTGGATGTGTCGCTCGGCAGCTCCAACGACCCTGTCACTCTTAGACTGTAAGAGTGTTGGTATTTGTTTTGTTATCATTTTTCATCATATTGCTACATTTTAATTAAGTAAAAATTGTTTTACACGAAAGTCAGATATCTAAATTTTTACATCATTATTTATTTAGATTTTTATGCATGTGAAGTGCTGCCACATTTGGCTCAGTATTTAAGCATGTACTTCCTAAGGTTGAATAGATGTTGTGGTTAGCTATTAGATTGTTATATTTAGATCCACAGGCAGGGATGAGGTTCCTTTTGAAGAAACATTTGCATTTATGAGTAAACAATGTGCCAGTCTTCAGTGCTCGTGCGGTATGCTGGCATTCCTGGCGAGCATAAAGCCAGGCTTCTCTGGTAAGTATAACATCAGGTGTTCCCAGTGGCCTACAGCAGAGAGTTGGATCCGTTTCGCCTAGGTCCATCACACAAATGCCCTTTTGCCGTATCAGAAGTTGTCACAAACTCAGCCGACTATTTTCTCCTGTTCTATAATGACCTGGTGCACAGTATCTCCCTTTCCCAACTCAACATTTGGTGCCCAATCACCTCATTGCTTTCATTTTCCCACTTCCACTCCCATCCACCCATTCTGATTATGATTATATCCATTTAAATGGAAGTGGTGTGAAAGATTTATAATCTAAAATGAAAAACAATGTAATTATGTCCACCTGAGTAATCTGAGAGAAAATAAACATTAAATAGTATCACTGTACTTTATTGAATTTGCTCGCCATTTCCTTCACTTTCTGTACTATTCCTCTCCTGGTTGTGAACCTTTGGGGACTACAGCCACATTCCTTTCATAATAGCGACCTCCTTTTCTCTCCTGGTAGTGACCCTTTGGGGATTACAGACATACTCCTTTTCTCTCCTGCTAGTGAACCCTCAGGGACTGCGGCCAAACTCCTTCCCTTTCCTTGCTCGGCCGACACCTGGGACATGTCATTTTGGTGATCTAGATCTGTCTAGACTTTCGGACACCATACTGCCACCATGATGAGCTGCCAAAGCATCCAAACACTTCCAGAAGTGCAGAAAACACCTGGTGGCACCCAAACCCACCTTCAGGAGGACTTCAGAAACCTGTGATGCACACCACTGCATAACCATGCAAGGCCCAACCATTGCCTGTGCATATTGCCATTCTCATTTTCACCTACACTGCCTTGGCCTCGTACAATAAGTAATTGAACAAAATGCATCTATCCATATCTGCAAACCCTGCCAAGAGTGGCTTGTAAAGATAAAGTTAAAAATTTCAATGCCCTGGCATTGTTTTGAGCCGAACTATCCTCGGACCACGCTAGTCCTTCTCATTTGCCAGAGTTTGCCATTGGGACTACCACCTCACCTGTCTTGGTTGGGATGACAATCCACTCAACCTCACTGGGATGTAATTAACATGCACCCAATGTAGAGAAAATCACTCCATACCCTTAGGTAATAGATTTGCAAGTGCACCTTGGCCCTTCAAAGATCAGTATTATGAGGATCCCATGCACTCTGTCCGACAATGGGAGAAGGCCTTATGGGGGCAAGTAATACACGACACTGAATGAGTGGACATGGTAGGCCCATTACTACTGGGAGAAGCAGCTAGATGGTGGAATACCAATGATAGACTTTATGACAACTGGGAAGAGTTCACAGGGAGATTCCTGAACCACTTTGGTAACCAATCAAGAATGATAGAGTTCACTGCTCAATTATTTGGCACCAAAAATGGTAGGAGAGATCATCGAAATTTTCTTACTATAAAAAAGGTAACTGCATAAAAAGGCTTTGCCCAGGAAGAGATGCCAACAAGTTACTTCCTACCTTACTGGAGCTAGTGCAACCCGACCTACAGCCATTTTTAAGGTACCCACTTCTCGAGTATCTATTAGAAATCCTTATCCGAAATGATGCTGCATTGCATTAAGATCATCTCAAAATTCAGGACATCATAGCAGGTAAACTAGGCCACCAACAAACTGATCCAAAGAGAATACAGCCCCAAACAGATGCTTGCCGAAGTGTTGGCACTGCTCTGAACACCTCCACCAAGACTGTCTCACTGCACACAGGTGGAAAGAAGAAGGTTTAATCAGGAAGGCTCCTGCAGAGAGAAAACAGAGTCCCACCAGCACTGCCACTGAATCGAGGTAAAATATCCAAACCCCTAAACTCCACCCGAAAGTAACCCTACCCAGGTTATTATGTGCATACAGCACAACCCACATCCTGTAGTAGAGTAGAATTTACTTTATAATTTTTTTTGTTTTAATTTTGTTGTGTTTTTATTTCTCGAATCATTCACTTTATTTTGTAATTTTAATTAAATTATCTTTTTTTTTGCATCTCAATAAGTACAGAATTTCAAAATGGCAGCCACAATGGCCGACAAGATGCCAGGTGCCCTGGCAATTAATGATTCCTGCATTATAGCAAGTAAAAATTAAATTATATGGCAGCAGCGTACTCCAGCAGACGAAAAAATTATATATTGCTGCAATGATGTCATACTGGCTGATGTAAAATCGGCCTTGACATTAGTGGCATAGGCGTGCGCACGGTAGGTGCCACAGGTGCCTTGGCACCACCATTAGGGTTAACGTTAATTGAATTTTTTTTGTTTTTTTTAGATTTTTTGGGAGAATTTTTTTCGAAAAAACTTGGAATTTTACCGAGTTTTGGGGAATGTTTGGCAAATTTTGAAGGTCAAGGTCAAGATCATTCAAGATGGCCACTGTGACTTCGGAATCCAAGATGGCTGTCGTCTCAATGGCTTCTCAGCCTTAAGCATGTGCTCGAATCGGCATTTCTATACTCGTGCTAGAGTTAGAAAATATGGCTCCTCCTACGAGGCAACAGTGTACTTTTCTGCAACTGCCCATGGCGAGGGAGCAATTGAGCTCTTGGGCCGTGTTGGTGGATAATGTTGTGTATACTTGCCACAAGTATTTCGCTCAGGCCTCGAGTGGGCAAGTTCGTAGTGTCCAGGTGCTCGGTGGGGAAGGTTTAGAAGTTGATCCTAAAGGCAATGATGGGGAAAATATGATTGGCTATAAAGGTTTACATCTGGGCATATTGCACCAAAGTGTTGAAAGGGAGTTTCTGATAACAGCAAAAGTTATAATGGTGGAAAAAAAGACACCTGGCGAGGGTGTGTAAGTCAATGCATATGGAATATAGACATTCCCAGGAACCAACAGGGACCAACAGGTGGCACTGATAAAGTACCGAAGTGCCAGTAGAGGAACAGGTAACATTTGGGTGGATAAAGTAATTGGCTATGTATCCATAAAAGCTAAGGTATACACTGGGGGGAAGTAATTATTTCATCAGTCACGAGTTTGTAAGTACGCTGGTCAAGAGCAGCCAAGAGTTGAAGAAGAAAGGGAGAAAGAATTGAAAAGGTTTCCAACTGCAAGTAGCGAATGGTGGCACCAGTAGGGTCATGGTGTGCATGTTGTTGCATTTTATGTTAGGAAAGTTCTTGTGGACTAGGAAGTTGTGAATGAGCAGTTCAAGGTTTGCTCGGGGATTGAGGCGAAGGAGAAATACACCACAGAGGAGGAGGAAAATACACAGTGGGAAGTAATCTGTGAGTTCGGGGATGTCATCACCAAGCAGTTTGGCATGTGTGAGTTACTACCATATAAACTACAGATAACTGATGCAGAGCTGGTAAAGTGTTCTCCATACCAATGTTCACCTCCGAAGGTTAGCCATTCAAAGAGATTATGAGAGATCTTGAAAAGCAGGAGATTATAAAGTATACCGTATCACCATATGCCTCTCCGATATTCTTGGTTAAGAAGAAGGAACCTGGCCAATTCAGACTGGTTCTAGACTACCGCCTGATAAACCGTAAAGTTAAAGCGGAAATCTTCCCTTTGTCAAATATAGATGTTCTCTTTCAGTACCTGTCTTGGGCAAATTTCTACACGGTCCTCGACTTGAACTCTGCCTTCCACCAGTGTACTCTGGATGAGAGCAGCAATGTGTACACTTGCTTCGTCATGCCGTGGGGACACTACCAATTGGAGAGGGTCCCATTTGGTATAAATTTCGGTGGCCAGTGCTTATCATGTGTTTTGAATTCGTTACTGGAGTATTTTAAATTCTGTTTTGTTTTTTCCTTCCTCGATGACATTTTTATTTTCTCTGACTTCTTTGATAAACATCATCAGCATATTCGGAGGGCCCTAGAGAAACTTAGGGGTATTGGTTTTGAATGAAAACTGATTATGGATCCTAACAAAACCAGCCTGATAGTGAATTTCCTTGAGCCCAAGAGCCCGAAAGGGGTCATGCAATTTTTAAGTATGCTTGGGTTTTTTTCTTCTTCAAATTTATACCTAGCTATGCTGAGCCATGCAGACCCTCGAACCAGTTTCAGAAAAAGAGGTGTGAGTTCGAATGGGGCGAGAAGCAACAAGCAGAATTTGTGGATTTTAATGAACTATCCCTCATCCTCTGGTTCTGACTCAGCCAAACTTCAACATAAGGTTTGCAATTCAGGTGGATGCTAGTAGTCTAGCTGTTGGTGCAATCCTTTTGCAGGTAACTGAGGGAAATCATCGGTCAATAATGTACACCAGCATGACTTTAAATGAGCGTGAACAGCCTATAGCATCTATGAGAAGAAGATGCTGGGTTGCAACTTTGGAGTGGAAAGGTTCGCTTGCTATTTCGAACATGCGGATTTCAATCTACTAACAGATAACCAGGCCCTCAACTGGCTGTTTCCCAACACCAGACAACTGGACAAGATATGTCATTGGATCAGGTGGGTTGACCAGGTTCCGGTTCCACATTGTGTATGTCCGAGGGAGTGAGAACAATGTGACAGATGCATTGTAATGTGTGTACGACCCGGGGGAATTTCAGGTGGTGGAAAGTGAGCCTGTGTAAAAATGTGTCACCATCCAGTCCATCCCGAAGGTGTTCACGAATATGGTCCAATGACAATGCGAAGACCCTGAAGAGGCGTCTATCCGTGATCAATGTGTGGCTGGTAATTGTAAAAATTACACCTTGAACAAGAATATAATTGTTTTTGTGAACAAAAAGGGGGGGGGGGGGGGGAGGAGTTTGTTTGGGTTCTCAAAGCCTTAAGGCTCGTGGTGTTTCGATACCTCCAAGATACTCCTGTAGGTGGTAACATGGATTGCTTCAAAACTAAGCAAAAGATCTGAAGGCAATTTTAATGGCCAGGAATGCATGAGGAGATCAACAGAATGTATGGAAATGTCGAGATATCCAGCTAGCCAAGCAACCCCAAAATTCCAAGGTAGCTATGAACTCAATGCAAACTCCTGAAAGAGTTTGGCAAAGAGTATTTACCGATGTATTCGGGCCTCTGTCTCTATCCAACAAGGGGCAAAACTACATTCTCATCCTTGTGATGGTTTTTCCAGATTTGTTCTATTTTTGCTCATACAAGATATGAAAGGCTTGTCTGTTTGCAGTGAACTCCATGATGAGGTTTTGAAGATCTTCAACATCCCGATCTTTCGGTCTCTGACATTGCCACCTATTTCACTTCAATAACCATGTTGGACATGTGTTTCAGATAGGGGCGTTTACCATTTTCCATCACCATGAGCAAAGTTTGTGGTACTCCGAGTTTTCATCTTTAACCATAGCTCTGAATTCTGTCACTCATGGTGCGATTGGAAAATCACCCAGCGTGGTTTTCTTTTGGAGAGAGTTTCCGCACCCTTGCTGAGTGTTTGAGAGATAGCACCTTCTTGATTTTAAGAGTCAGGGAAGAAGCTGGAGAAGGTCTTGACTGAGGTACATAATTCTTTCGAACGATCTTCTGGTGTTATGAGCAAAAAGTACAACAAATATCGCATTGAATCCAGTATCACTGTGAGGGATCTGGAAAATGGTTTCGTCGTGAAGAAAGTTCATCGATCGGACATGGAAAAGTTTGTTGCATCTTAATAAGATTTATTTGGTTAAAGCTCTGGCGAGGCTTTGTGAACTAGTGTCCTTCGAGATTCTTATTTTGTCCTAGTGTGATTGTTACATGTTTGTCTTCACTGGGTTTTTCATTTGTTGGGTGGGTCTAGTTTTTTTTTTATTTTGAGTTTTGGGATTTTATATGATGTAAGCATTTGAGATGTGTTTGTGGGCAGATCCTCTCTCAGTATTTTCCCTCTTGTTTGTTGACCTTGTTTTTGGCATCCTGCAGGAATTAGTTTTAGGTGAGGTAGCTGTGACGTGGCTTTTGCCCCATCACATTTTTCCTATGTTTTTGGCTGTGTAGGAGCATGCGAGTCCTCCTAGTCAATTCGCCTGGTTGTTGTGCGATGGCAGTGATAATCTGAGGTTAACACTATAGTATTCTGGTAGTGTGGCGCATGGTCCCTGTGCGCATTAGCAGATTGATGGGTCTCGTGCTTGCGAGAGCTGTGTTAGGTCGCTAGGGGCAGTAGCAGGACGAGACGGAAAACCAATCAGACAACACGACAGCCATCGTAGTGGAGCCTGATGACAAGGCCCACGAGACATCGGGTACCGTCGAACAGAGGATGCAACTCTACCAACCCGGACCACGCATCACAGATGTGTCTCATGAGGAAACGGGACCCCAGCCAGATGGCATGACGCCCATCGTGGAGGAACCCGACGACGAGATGGACGAAACACCAGGTATCCCCGAACACAGTAGACAACCCTACTCGCACAGATCACCTGTCAGCCACAATACGAACACCCAACACACACCACCAATGGGGAACAGACAATCGACCACGATATCACCGACACCACACAAACGACAAGAGACGCCACCCGAACCACCACAACTAGGGACGTTGAGACCCACGAGGGACAGAAGACACCCGGGATATCTGGCCGGATACGATCTTGGGAGGACCTCGAGAGCCCACCGCGATAACCAAGGCTATGGAACGACGGAGGAAGACCGACCAACGACAAGCGGGAACTATCACCTAAGACCACCGAGAGCACCTCCAGTGTGGACATGCTGTCCCAACTGAGGCACCGCCACCACAACGTGCCACCACAGGCGCCACGATGCTGCCCCTCGGCCCAGCTTCACCACAGCGACCGGGGCGGCGCCCCAGGCCATCACGTCACCACAGCACCAGGTCCAGAGCGCCGGCCCTATCAGCCGCAGCCACCACCCGTGCCCTGATGCAGAATCGACAGCATTATAGGGGTGCAACTACACCACGGAGCCTAATCGCAGGCAAGGCCGGGCTTCTTCGGGGGGGGGGGGGGGGCATTTGACGTCGTACCGACCAGAGGCCATTAAGTTCGGCCTCGACCCGCCAGTATTGGCTCCCGCTGGTGGAACGCACCCCTCGCATACTCAACCCGGGTCAAATGCGGAGTAGATACACAAGTACTACCAGTGTATAAATTTTGTCACAGAACTGCACCTGATGCAAACAACCGATAATAATTCACAAGTGAGCTCATCAAGCCATTCCCTCAAAAATTAACACGTTATAAGAAATGTGCGCCGTAGAGCACGATTGTTAACCCCCTCCGGGCACAGAGTTTAATGAACGCCCTTAATTCTCATCGCGGCCTAGAGCCTTAATTTAAGTAAGAAACAAGGTGCTGAAGCAATATCCAGAACAAACCTACAAACATAAATATAACCAGTGGTTTTTACCAACTAGTCAGTAGTCTTTAAGTTGACTCGTCTTTTTAAATAATATTTGTTCAATTTCTAAAACTAAAGCTTTAATCAATATTTCATAATACATCTAATATCAGCATTAATATTCAAACAAGGGTCATGTACAATTAACAAGTATGTTTTCAATTTAAAACAGAATAACGGTAATTTCTTTTCTTCACTCGTGGTTTGGTGCACGGTGGAACTGTTTCCCCCCCACGCGACAGCCCCCTCAGGCAGTCCAGATCAGCTCGCGGCCCGGGGTGGATGTGTTCGTGTGTTCGTTCCATGGGGAACCTTCAATTTAGTAACTCACCGATTCTTCACTCTGGTAAATATAGTCATGTACCTACCAAATCCCTTGTAACGTCGATTCCCACGCGACCCCAGGTCGGTTTTTACAGTGCAGGGCTTAACCCGGCCATCGTAATTCCTGCCTTATAGCCACGGCCCAAAGGGCCGCCTTAAGGTCAGTCACTTTACGGACCTGGCCGACTCCAGGGCAACCAGCCTTAGGGAGATACAATCATAATTAATCAAGAGTCGTGTCGTGTAATATCGTGTATCAATTATGTCCAAATTATCAACCAAGAGCAGTTTCGTGCACCCAAATATGTCTGTTAAAAATATGCGTATCACATGTTTTCAGTTACAGTGCGTGTATTACATCTGTAGTTAGGCACCAGCCACCTTAAGCTGAACAGGGAGTGTCACCATTGTCTACTAGCAGTTAATACCACCCTTAAGATACAGCCACTGAGTCTAGGGAAGCACGCTGGGGCCGATCGACCCACCCCATTGGTTAGACGTACGAGCTAACCTGGCACCCTCCCGGAAAAACACACCATAAAGCACCACCAGCCCCTTAGACTCGCCGCGGAACTCGAACCCGAGACCCCGGCCGACGGCAACGTGTGTGTTATTACTTAAACTTAGGCATCCCGAATGGCCTAAACAGTTTGGAGAGCTCACTGCAGATGCACCACTGCCTCCAGCCATATGGCAAATCCAAACCCTGAGAACTCATCATGCTCAGTTTTCAGATCAAACAGCGAGGCAACTGGATCAGCATCAGTACCTACTGTTATTTACTCAAGTAGAAAACAAAAAAGATATTAAAAATAATATGGCATTGGTGTCTTATAATAGTAAGAATCTAGTATGCTGTGTATCAAAATAATAACACTTGTTCACTTTGTAGACAGTAACTGTACAATACAAAAAAGCTAGAAGTGGCTTTTTATTTTAACAAGTAATGGGCGCAAGAAAAAAAAAAGTGAAAGACTCTGGTTAAAATATAGAGTCTTGTGATGTGGTGCAACAAACATCCTTCAGCTTATGACAAGGTCAAGAGAAACAACAAAGAATATGGATTATCATGAGAGAAATGAACTTTCAATTATACACAAACTTAAAGAACCAGACAATTTTTAGTTATAGAAATTTAAAATTAAATTTAGTTTAAGGCTCAAGAGCGGTACAATGCGGTTGTAGGGACAGTGAAAAAACCCGAAGATGGCACAGATAAGTTTGCAAAGTTAGCAGAAAACGATGCTTGAGTTCAGAAAATCAAAATGCCATGATTGACCAAAAATTCTATCACACACATACTAACTTGTTACAGCTTCTGGGTTGGATAACAAAACCATAGCAAGACAGACTACAAGACAGATTGCAGAAGAGAAAAAATGTGCCACCAGAGGATGAAAGTGATGTCCTTGTATTCAAAACCATATCAGGAAATGCTTCCAATGTGGCTCTTATAGACATCTAGCTTTCATCCGAACACTAAAACAAAACACTGGACACAGTAACTCAACCATTAAATGTTTCACTTGCTCTAGTATAGGTCATGTCGCAAAAGAATGCCCAAATAATAGAACATGTAGCATCAGCAAGAAAAAAATAACGAGTACAGAGACTGCTACTTCCATAAAAGAAAAGTCACATCAGCCATCTCTTTTCTTACAGGCAACTCTATTCCAAGTAAAAGCGAGTGGATTCTAGATTCAGGATCAACTGCCGCATGACCAATGATGACAGTTTCCTGTTAAATGTGATGTAAATCAATCAACACAGCCATTGGATTGGCGAAAAAGTCAAGTAGTACATTAGCAGTAAAGGTGGGCAAAATTGTTACTGATTGCTGCGAGCTACAAGAGGTTATGTAAGTACCAGAGCTCAGTAAGAACATTCTTTTCGTAGTTGCCATCACTCTCAACAGTGGTGCAGTGTTTTACAGAAAATAATATAAAAATTGTAAAAGACAACGAAATCTCTCTTAGAGGCAGCAAGACAGCAAAGTGACTGTATGCTATTACACTTGATTTAAAGTCCAAGCCAAAGGCCATTACTGTCGACCATGCAAAAACACAAAATATACGGCACAGAAGGTTGGGTCACAAAAGCCATGATTATCTCAAGAATTTATCTGAAATAACGGATGGTATCAATTGGTCTGGTGAGCATACTGTGAGTCCACCTTGCAAAATCTGCATTCAAGCGAAGCAAACAAGACTTCCGTTCAGCAGCGAACGATAAAAGACCGAACAGCCTCTAAATCATTCATTCTGATTTGTTGGCCCCATGACTTCGACCTCTTGAAATAAATATACATTCTGTACATCAACGACTTCACTCATTTTTGAAAAATATGTTTTTTACTGAAGTTTCCACAATGGTTATCCAGCACATTAAGAAAGAACAAAGTCAAAACACGAAGACTCACAAACTCCAGATTGACATTGGCAGAGCATACTGGGCACATGATGAGGGAATAGTTCTTCCGTATTTACTCGCATATAGGTCGCCATCGCATATAGTCGCACCCATAATTTGAGGTCTTGAATTTGGTATTTAAGATTCCCCCCATATAGATCGCACCAGTAATTTAATGACGCGAACGGCCGGCGCACCGTGCACGAAAGAGTTAACGGGTACTGTAAAACTCCACTACTACGAGAGCTGATAATGGCATGATAAATTGTTCTAACAGCAAGTACTCATAATAACCGAATATAGAAAATTGAAGTCAAGTTAGATTCCTGACTTCTTAAAATGTCTTAATTGTAAACTATAACTCGAAAACAGTGCTTTGTATTGAAAAAATGCACAGAATAAAAGTTGTAGTAAATTTAATTACGAATAAAAAAGGCATGTTATGATTTTTTTATATCTACAGCGGTTTTCGTTTTAAACGTGCGATTGGTCTGACGCGCGAGGAAGTTCCCGACACAGATAAGATAGTGGCTGGGGAAACCATTCCTTCTCCCCTTCCCTTTTTCTACTTGTTTGCCATCCAGGTGCCACATCGCCCTTCGTTTACCATTTTTTGTGTGTTTGATTTCTTGTTATGAACATTCGCTTGGTTAATTAACTGTATGTGTACATTGTAAATAAATTTGCATATACCTATATAAACTTCTTTTTCGCATTTTAAAGCAAAATATTAAAAAAAAAATTCCTCAAAAATTTAAAAAAAATTTTCTTCACATATAGATCGCACTTCATTTTTTCCCCATCAAATCTGGTAAAATTGCCGCGACCTATATGCGAGTAAATACAGTACGTACTTCTTTGCTGTACACTCCAAGGGCGTCACCAGCCGATGGCCTGGGGGGGGGGGGAAGTTGTAGGATAAGTATGTATTTTTTTTTGCATTTGGCTACATTTTTTTTGAATCTCTAGGGCTCTAGGGGGGGGGGCAACTGCCTCCCTACCCCCCTGGTGATGCCATTGGTACACTCCACAGCATCAAGTAACAGCTGAACTCTTTAACAGGACTCTGATGAACAAGACCAGAGTACTGATGCTAGGTTCTAGTGTGGATGAAAATCTCTGGAACGAAACAGCACTCACCTCATCAACAAAAGTCAAACTTAAGGAATTGAGAAAACACCCACTGAACTGTGGTAAAACAAAAAACCTGATCTAGGCAATTTACAAGTTTTAGGTTGTGAAGCCTATGCAAAAATCAACAGACACCAACCAAAACTGAAGCAAAGTAGTGAAAATTTAATCTTTGTTGGATATGCCAGGGTTGCAAATCGAATCTGGGGAGAAATAGAAAAAGAAATGGTCAATCGGAGGGATGAAAAATTGCAGAAGACTGTAAGGGCCATAGCGAAAAATATTTCCCAGTCAAAGTTCTGGTATTAAATGATACAAAAAGCAACAGTGATGATGCAGTGAACTCCCAACAGTTGCCAGGGCTGCAAGGAGATAATGTGGAAGATTCAAGATACAGAAAAGAAACTGTTGACGACTATGATGACAAAATGCAATACCGTGGTTTTGAAGATGCTGGAAAAAGTATGAGAAATCGGCTGTTGGTGAAGGAAATCCAAGACTTCAAACAAAAAAAAACACCACAAAGATACGAATACTATGTAAAGCTGACCTATAAAGCAGAACTGTCAGGACCTAATGGGAGAATCGGAAAAGAGCCATTGAAAAGATCACATCATTTCTCAACAATAAAGCATGCACTAGAATCACAGGGGATTAAGTGCCTGCAGCAACAAATAAATGGGTCATGCGAGAATGCCATCAGGAAGCAGATATCACCTATGAGGACACATACAATACAGTGCTGAACAGTGGACTTATTAAAGCTCTACTTGGCATGGCCCCAAGTAAAGGCTATTTTCTGCAAACCTTTGACATAAAGAAGGCCTTTATATATGGTCATTTGGAAGAACAAGCATACATGTATCCACCTGAGGTTATCATGGTAGATTGAATGTCAATTTGGTAAATCTTTGTAATGTATGAGACAAACACCTCAAAGATGGAACATCAGAATAACAACCTTCCTAACATGTAATGGACTTACCTGAAATCAGAACCTGCATCATAAATAGTGATAGCTCACTGATACTTGGGTTGTATATGGATGATGGCATAGTCATAGGTACAAGCAAAAAAAAACCTTGAAAAAAAAAACCTTGAAACTGTTGTAAGATCTTCAAGGGGACCAAGGGGAATTCAAAATCAAGATTCAAGAAACTCCAAGAAAATTCCTTGGAATGAAACTCACTTTAACAGAAGACAGTCTACACATGAACCAGACCAAGGCAGTAACCAAACTGCTGAAGGATTTTCATATGAGTGATGCAAAAGATGTGTCCACACCTGCCATGAATGCAGTGGATGAAGATGAAACAGAAATAAACCATGCTTTTCCATATCAAGAACTGCTAGGCAGATTTCTCTACCTGTCAAATAAAGCAAGACCAGACATATCGTATGCTGTGAACTTGTGCAGCAGAAAAACCGAAAAACCAACTGACACTTATCTAACCTCAATGAAGAAATTATTAAAATACTGCAAATGGACCACTAACCTAGGAATAATATTTGCAGGTGATTTGTCAACAAAACTAATCGGTTACTCCGACTCACGACTTTGGAGGTGACAAAAAGAAATGGAGAAGTACCGTATATGTAATGTACTACCTACTGTGGAAGACCAATCAGCTGGGGCACAAGAAAACAACCTGTTGTCGCACACACTACCAAAAAAGCCTAGTACTTGTATATCTGAAAACTGTCCTGGGCAAAATTCTGGATCAAGAGATAATGACTAAACTGTTAATTGATAATCAAAGTGCCATAATTTTAGTGAAGAACAGAGTGATAAACCACTAAAAGGTAACACGCTTGCTGAAAGTGTTTTATTGTCTCAATGAAAAACAGATAGACATCTAAACAAAACCCTTATCAAAAGTAAGATTCAGGCTTCTTGTAAATGTGATCGTTTCACGAAACAGCTTAACACTCACATTGAAAATTAAAGGGGATTTTTGAAGAACAAACTGTAATGTTTTCAAGTAATTCTTAATCATGTGTACTAAAAACCATTAGGTTATGTTTTCTGATTGTGTTGTTTAAATTGTAGGTACCTACTGATCTTGACTAAAAAAGAAAACAAAAGACAGTAAAAATAATAGTGTCCGTGTCGAGTTGATACGTTATGGTAAGATTATAGTGTGCTGTGTATCAAAGGAATAAATAACACTTGTTCACATTGTAGAAATTAACTGTTTAATAAAAAAACTATAAGTGGCTTATGAATTTGAACACCAAGGCCTATTGCAAGGAACCATCACAGCATTTTTATGAAGTGATATTGGAAACCATGCAAAACTAAGGTATTCTGATAGCTGCACTGGTATTTAAACATACTATATAATATGATATCCATTGTCTTACCATAGCACCAGCTCACTTCATGAGTTACTGTAATAGAACAAGAACAAAAACTGCGGTAAAGGAGAGTGATACTCTACGCCAGTGCAAAGCTTAGTCATAGAAAACAGAATTATCATAACAATAAACAAGTCTCCTTCTTTCAATATAGAATTTGTTACCATGTTGGTAACTGCCTCAACTGTATGTTATTACTTGCTGGTCACAATACCTGATTGTTTTATATTTATTTAATTTCTTATTATATTCAATTAATTTTCTTTTCTTTTTGGTACTTAAATGGTGAATTTAATTCCTTGAACTTTTCTGAAATTGCACTGTCAAGCTAGCAAGTGTTAAGTTGGTACACTATACTGCACGCTTTCGTGCAGCCGAGCCGAAGATTTCCGAGTGTAATGCTCCGAGTGAAGGCCGCGAGGAACTGGGACTGCTCGATGTGACGCCGGAGTGGACGGACCGCAAGGGGCGGGTGCCTGCACTGAACGAGCGTGGAGGTTTCGCCAGTCGGGGCGCGTTGGAGAGACGCGAGACGATGGACATCGCTGGTGCCCCGGGGTGGAGAAGTGCTGCGGCAGCGGCGGACTTGCTGCGACTTTGAAAGTAAGACTAGAGACCCTTATTTATTTTCTGGTGATTGTTCGCCTGGACAGAAGGTGGAGAAAAAATCACAATTTGACTTATTGCTACGTGAAACGATCGTGACTGCGTCTAACGTCATGTGCTAACGTGATTAATACTATCAACAACTTATAATTACTTCTGAATAAACGTGCTGCATATAGCTCGATATATTAGTGCAAAAAAACAATATGGAAAATACCGTTCGGTGAAAATTGTCGTGGATAAGTTGGGTTTCCTAGGTTGGCGACAGTGAACTCGCGCCATAATGGACGACGGACACGAGGCAGTAGTGTGTAATGTTTCATCTGTAACTAAGCAGTGTTTCTAATTATCCGTTTATGTAGTCGTGTATTGTTGACAACTACCTTAGTAGATATTAAAGGACTTTATGTGAAACTACATGGTGCCGAAACCCGGGACCGCATGCGAACTAATTGGTGAATAAATAGCAAACAATGGCAAAATCGGGGGTTAGCTTGAAACCACCAAAATATTTATCGGTATCAGAAGATGGAATGCCAGCACTCTGGAAATCGTGGCTGCAACAATTTAACTGGTATGCAACAGTAACCAATTTCGAGAAAAAGGCTCCTGAAATCCAAGTCGCGACATTCATGACCGCGATTGGACCTGATGCAGCGAACATTTACAACACATTCACACTCACTCAAAAGGAAAGTACGGACATTAGCGTCATCAAAACCAAATTTGATGCACACTTCGCACTAAAAACGAACATTACATACGAAAGATACATCTTCAACAAAATGAAGCAAGAAGAAAGCCAACCATTTGACAACTTCCTAACCTCAATTATCAACTAAGGAAAAAGGCGCGAATTTGGAGAGTTATATGATAGCTTACTTCGTGACAAGTTGGTGGTAGGAATTACCAGTGACAAAGTTCGGGAAAAACTGTTAGCAGAAGAAGATCTCACATTTAACCAAACAGTGAAAATATGCAGGGCGTGGGAAGTAACTAAACAACAAGTACAGGCTATGCAAGCTGATGCACCTATACCAGTGGTACATACTCTAAGTCGTAAAAACCCCACCCTTGCAACTAGCGCTCAACAAACACACACAAAAACTAACTGTCACAGGTGCGGTTACATCCATCAACAACGCCCATGCCCAGCTCTGGGAAAAGAATGCAAAAAGTGCAGGAAATTAAATCATTTTGCTCAGGTATGTAGGTCAAAACAAGTGCACACAATTACTAGCAGACCCCCGGACCAATACTTGCAAAAGGAAGACGCTGCCACATTCTATGTGTCAACCATAAACATACACCAGGGTGAACTGGATTGGACAGAAAAACTGGTGCTACCCAACAACCAGAAGGTTACCTTCAAACTGGACACAGGCGCACAGTGTAACATGTTAAATAGTAGCGTCGCCAGTAAAAGCTTGCTACATGTGACCCCTTCCAGAACAAGAGGACTCCTGTCGTTCACCCAACACAGTGTTCCATTATTAGGGGAGACAACAGTCAGTGTGTCAACAAACAAGAAAACCACACACGTGCTCACGTTCCATGTGGTGAACGAGGGTCTACTGTGCATCTTAGGGAGGCAGGCCTGTGAATCATTGGTGTTTATCAAACAAGTGGAAACAGCGGTTGCAGATGGTGAGCTTTTCGAAGCGATAGGATGTTTAAAAGGGTTTGCATATGACATCGACCTGGTAGAAGAACCAAAATTCACCATCTACCCACCAAGGAAAGTACCTTATGCCATTCGAGATAAAGTTAAAGAAGAATTGTATTACATGGTCACTAATAGAATCATCGAACGCGTAAACGAACTGACGTCCCTCGGCTTTAGGCCCCTGATTTCCCGTTCATGTAATTGTCCTGTTATGCCCGTACTGCTCTCGTCGGAGAGGTGTGGGTCCAGGCCGACGTGGCCGGGACCGGGAAATGCGGTACCTGGAGGGAGAGTGAGGTGGAGAGGAATGTTGGTAGGCTGTCGCAAGGAGAACACGGCATTGACGATTTCACGAGCCTATTTTTATTAACGTCTTAAAACCTGCCGCAGCCTGGCGGAACCATCGCGGAACAAGCGCCCTACCCGCGGCGACCCGGACTCCCTAAAGACCGTACTGTTCGCGAATATGCTTCAACACGAATCGAAAAGTTCCCAATGCAAAACTGACCCCGTTAGAGATGACACGGTGACGAAGCGCTGTACGTACGCGGCCCGTTACGTAATGTCCCTTAAGGCGGCGAAGGTTCAGAAACCTGTAATAACACGTTCGCGTTCCAGAAACTCTCAGCGGACACGTCTCCTGAAATACTCGTAAATCAAGCACGTTGATGGTTCGTGGAGGCAGCTCAGCTGCCGCGGCAATCTGTGAACTGAATGAACGACTAGCCACGAGCGCAAGGTACGCGCCTCGCGGAGCGGCGTACACGTCTGTCTCCGCTCGAGACCAGGACACGACTGACTCTCCCCGCCCGCCCGCGGGCCGGCGCCCGCGGGGAGGGGAGGGGAAATCGGCCGGCGTGGGAGAGGTCCCGTCCCGCGGCGCGCCAGGCTGTGGTTACATAATAACACGGCGAAACCCTTCAGAAAAGTTACAAAATTATTTATACAACTTAAACGAGACATTAATCAAACAGCGAATTTACACAAGAATTAATAATAAATTAAGTTATTTACATACTTTTAAGACCCGTGATCGTTTGAAAATATATACACACAGAATTACAATTACACAGAGAAAACCTCACTGGCATGCTAGGGCGCACGCGGGTGCGTCCCTGGCCGTCGCACTTCACAGGGGAAACAAGGGAGGACGTTGACGAGGCATAACGGCCTGAAGGAGCCGAGGAGACACTTGGGTCGACGTCAGAACCTGCACCGGCAGTATCTTCCATGGTAGTGGTGAGAAAAAATGGCAGATAGAATCTGTATGGACCCATCTGATGTAAACAAAAACCTAAAGAGACGACACTATGCCTTACAGACTGTAGAGGAAATAACAGCTCGACTAAAGGGATCCAAATATTTCACACTCCTTGATTGCAAGAAGGGATTCTGGCAGCTCAAAGTGACCGATAGAACGTCCCAGTACCTGACGTTTGCCACACCATGGGGCAGGTACAAATGCAAAAGGATACCGTTTGGTCTAGCTTCTGCACCCGAAGTTTTTCAGCATGTAATGAGTCACACACTGCGAGATGTACCACATGCAGAATGTTCGATGGACGACATCCTTATACATGCAGAAAGCAAGGAAGAATTAGAGGAAATCACCAACGTGACGATCAACAAACTCAAAGAAGCAGGGCTAATGCTTAACCCAAGCAAGTGCGTGTTTTCACAAAAACAAATAAAATTCTTAGGACACATACTGTCTGACACGGGAATCCTTCCAGATCCGGCGAAAACAGAAGCAGTTGAAAGATTGAAGGAACCATCATCGGTCATAGAACTTCAACGATTTCTGGGAATGGTGAATTACTTATCCAATTCATTCCCAGAGTTGCGGAACTGTCAGCGCCACTTAGAAAACTACTGGAAAAAAAGTCGCGTGGCACTGGGACGCAGAACAAAAAACTGCATTTGCAGCACTTAAGGAATCATTAAAATCTCCACCTCTTCTGAGATACTATGACCACACTACGCTGGTAACACTCTCAGTAGATGCCAGTAGCCACTCTGTAGCTTCAGTGCTCATTCAAGAGGGCCAGCCTATTATGTACGCGTCTAAGGCACTCTCTAAGTCCCATCAGAACTATAGCCAAATAGAAAAAGAAGCCTATGCCATATTGTCGGCTTGCAAAAAATTTCATGAATACATCTGGGGAAACCAGCATTTGACTATAGAAACGGACCACAAGCCGTTAGTGGCAATTTTAAAGAAACCCCTCCAAGACAGCCCAGCAAGACTCCACAGAATACAGTTTGAAATACTACCATACAACCTAACTGTCATCTACAGGAAAGGAACGGAACTGCACATAGCAGATACATTGAGCCGAGACTGTAACAACGTGCCAGAGCCCGACCCACAGCCCATGTTTGAAGTACATGTGACCATACCGTTGTCACCCGCATGGGCACTACAACTGAAGGACTGCATCCAGGAAAGCGCAGAACTGTCGGATCTTCGTCAGATGATACTGCAAGGTTGGCCAGACACAAGAAATTAAGCACCGGCCAACCTGCAAATATACTGGACTTTCCGTGAAGAATTAGCAGTGTATGAAGACATCATCTTCAAGGGCAACAAAATAGTAATACCCTCGGGTTGGAAATCATTAGTTTTGTCACAACTCCACCTATCCCACAAAGGAACTCAAGGCACACTGGCATTGGCACGAGAACATGTGTTCTGGCCAGGTATGGCGCAAGACATCACCAGGTACGTTCAACAATGTGCTACATGCCAAAAAAATTCTAAATATTCACCACAGGAGCTTCTTAGCAGTGAGCAAGTTCCATCCCGACCCTGGCAATATGTCGCCTCAGACATGTTCCAGTATAAAGGGAAAGAATATCTTCTTGTTGTTGACTCGTACTCTGGCTATTTTGACTTTGTGATGTTGAGTTCAACCACTAGCGACGTAATCATCACGAAGTTAAAAATTTGGTTTTCTCAACATGGAATCCCTGACGAGCTTCGCACTGACGGAGGCCCGCAGTATACAGCCTATCAGTTCCAAAAATTTAGCAAAGACTGGAACTTTAAACACAGACTATCAAGCCCTCACTTTCCACGCTCTAATCGACTAGCAGAAAGGTATGTGCAGGAAGCAAAGAATCTTCTTGCAAAATGTGCTGAGGATGCATCAGACATATGGCTAGCATTGTTACATCATCGAAATACACCAAGATGAAAACTAGGCTCCCCTGTGCAAAGACTCATGGGACGCAGGACAAAAACGACCTTACCATCCTCCGAAGAACTTTTGCAGCCGGAATTAGTGGAAAAAGTTCAAGAGCATCTGACGGCGATAAGAAAAGCCCAAACAGATCAATTCAATAAAAACAAATGGTTGCCGCACCAACTCAAGGCAACAGATGAGGTCCTTTACCGTTACAAACATTGGGTACCCGCCAAAGTATTGACACGTACCCAACGCGAGATCGTATATAATTGACATGCCCAGGGGACAATATCGCAGGAATTCTTGGTTCCTCAAGCCCAAGAAGCCTCCGATAACACAGCCCGAGCAGCCCCACACCCCGCACCAGCCAGAGCCTGTCTCGCCAACAGCTAAGCACCAAGAGGACCTACAGCCAATACTTTCCACACCAGCGTCGGCGACCACCCATCACAGCGACGGATCTCCAGAGTTTCGGGGATTCGACAATGAGGACTTTCCAACATTGACAGGAAAACACCCAGCCACTCCAGTGACAACCAAAACACGCAGTGGGAGAAGAGTACTTCCTACCTGAGAAACTTAATTTGTGAATTAGTTAAGTCAGGTCAGGTTAAACTCCTGGCCATTACATTCGAAACCTAGGCCCAAGAAGCAGAAAAAGGGAGATGTCGTGGATAAGTTGTGTTTCCTAGGTTGGCGACAGTGAACACGCGCCATATTTGACGACGGACACGAGGCAGTAGTGTGTAATGTTTCATCTGTAACCAAGCAATGTTTCTAATTATCCGTTTATGTAGTCGTGTATTGTTGACAACTATCTTAGTAGTTATTAAAGGACTTTATATGAAACTACCAAAATTGCCATGTAGACTTTTTTTTAGAACTTTTGTAATACCTTTCTTGGTAAATCCATGCGCATGGTGCTGTTGCTATTATATACCCTGTATTACATTAATTTTTCATTTCAGTGCTAAATGCATGTTATTATTGTACAGCGTCATCACTCGCAGTGATAGTATAGCATTAAATTCATACACCATACTTCTGTGTGCACCTTACTTTACGTCTAGAGCCCCATCGACCCCCTTCATTTGTTGCTTATAGAATTATTTTTTGAATCCCATACACACATGACAGGGAAAGGGTACATATAAGTTATTTTGCTCCTTTTTTTTGCTTCCCTGTGGCTGTGTGTGTGGAAGGTTTTTTGTAGACTCCGGTAGCGATCTAGGTTTTTGAGATTGCTGAAGGCCGGGGTTACAAATTCAAATTATTTTGCAGTTAACATGGAAGAAACGTTATTCATAGCAGGAACTGACAACATGTGCCTCATTCAGCTTCATTCTCTGAATAGTGGAGAAATGGAATCAATAAGATAGTAGGTACTCACTATCTAAAAATTTCAGTTCGATGTTGACCACTGTCTTGAGAAAGAAAATACATTTACAGAAGCACTTTCCATTCGACAGATGTTAGGAATACAAGCAAATGACACAACTGGGCAACTAAGCACAGTATACAGTCGGCAGATATACATACAAAACAATAAATCCAATATCCAGCCATAAGCAAACATCAGTCATAAGGCAAGTTAGCTCCATTTAGGAGTAGTCAGTCTGGATGAGGGATGAGATTAAAACCTTCTGTACCTAGAGGTTTGCATCACAATGTCCACGAAGAATACAACGATGCAGAGATGGCACAAGTTAAACAGGAATTCTTAGATCATTATGCAGCAAGATGTCCAGACAATATGGAATTATGCAGTATATTTATAGAGTTATGACATTACTTAACAGCCATTTACAGGTCATATGTTTATCATGATAGTGACATTTAATCTTCTAATGAGTTAAGGGCATTTTCATTGAGGCTATTCAAGTGTTGAAGAAGGAACAGTTTTCTGTCTGTAAATGTGCAAAATACACCTACACTGCTCCACCCTGTGCCAAGGTAAAAAGACACTAAGCATGAAATCAGTGGTGGTAAATACATCAGGAAAAGGTATTTTACCACCCTTGAGCCAAACATTCCTAAAAGGAACAATGAAATTAAGAAGAGATTATGGTTGGGGGCTTCAAGAGGATTACCAAGCATAGTATATACCAGTGGTCCTGTTCAGGCTACGAAATAGGAGTAATGAAGCAACAAGGTTCACACCCAGCCTGACGCATTGAAAAGACCACTCAGGTGAACATGCACGTAAAATATTCAGTTGCATACTACAAAAAACAGATGGAATCTTCTTTGTTTGAAAAGATATTGTTAAAATAATCAGTTTCCTCTGATGAGAAATTTATTAATTTAACCAAACATCTGATCCCCAAACTATCAACATAAAAGAACTTTAACTGAATGTTTTAGTTCATTCTTTACATAACATTGAAAACTTTTATTTACTACACTTATTGACGATATCAAAAACATACAGCTTTTTGAGATTGTGCCTAACAAGACTGAAAACAATCTCAGGATTCAGTGAATTTTTTTTTACAGAGGAATTCCTGTTGACCTTTCTCAGCAGCATGCAAAATATCTGTAATGTGAAGGAGCCAAATCATGCCTGCATACATTATGGCATCTCTACAGGGGTTGTCCATTTGGTTCCCCTTTAGTTTAAATATAGATAGTTCAAGAAACACGATTTGGTTCTCTTCAAATGACTCCTGGCCACACATCAGACCTGTTGTGTATTCTTACTCTGGAAGTCTGGCTATACTTCCAGAGAGATTCCGAGATGCTGCAAGAATAACAGTTTATCACTGTACCTACTGTAATGTGGTCTCTCTTTGGACTACTTTCATATTGTATTGTAAATGAATACCTACATATTTCATTGTTGTTTCCAGTCTTGGATGGATTATAGTTTTTTTTAAGGGGAATCCTTCCTGAGAGGTTTAGATTTTTAAATCCTGGCTACTTGCTGTGAACCCCTCAATCTCCAAAATAAATAATTAGTCCAGTAATTTTCTTCAATGTTGTGTATATTTTATTTTGTAATGTTTCATGTTTATTCTCAGAAATAATTCAACCAGTAAAATATATATATATATATATATATATATATATATATATATATATATACAGCTGTACTGTCTTGAGTGTTTACTTTTGTTGAGATTTGTATCAGAAATATGTAGCTATTAACATGCTTTAAATTTTCATAAAGGAAAAATTTTAGATGCATCATAATTAATACGAGTAAACAATTTTAATTTGTGGTTTCCTAAGGCTGTTATTATGCAGAAAGAAAATTTTTATAGTTAATACAATGTTTTTGAAATACTATGCAAAACCAGAACTAGTTGCATAAATAACATTCTTGAAATCCAGCAGTATAATTTGATTTTATTACTCTCCATACATTTTACTTACCTGTATTCAGATTCGTGACTAATCTTAAATAGGAACATATATATATTTTTTTTTTCAAACATTATTTTTAAGAAGATTAGTTTTTTTTTAATTATAATGCATTTATAATTTTGTGCTTTTGTCCATGCTTTAAATTATATTAATAATATAACTGTTGTTGATAGTCTATATTAAATGAAATCATCAATCAAATAACCACTTATTTAATAATTATTTGTATTTAAAACTGTTTAATTTTCTGATATCATTTATCTGACTCTACCAATTTTGTTTTCCTAAAACCACACCCATTTCAGGTTTCAAGAATTCTCAGGAAATCAAAATTACTGCGTCATGAATGGTATTGTCAAATTAAAACGTTTCATGCTGACGTCGTCCAGGGCTACGCCCATCTGAGCCCGATGTGCCACCACCTCCCTCCCCTCCTGTTAATCCTCCCGGCTGACGTGTTTTTAAATAGCGCGCCGCCGCAAGAGGGCGCTGTAGAATCAGTGCTTCGCTCCCCAAGATATAATAATACTGTGCAAATCTTTTGTTTTGTTCCCCAAGTGCCATATGTTTTTATATTAAAATTTATTGTAATTTTTATGCATTTCAATCACTAACCACATCCGCAGCACGACGGGAGACAGGGTAACTGTTCAGGGCGCTTGACGCCAAACACCCCCCCCCCCCTCTTCGCCACGCTACCTCTGCGGCCATTGCTCGCGCAGTCGCTTCCCGTCGCTACCTGAAGAAAGACGCTCCGTTCCGGCTCTCTGAGGACTTCGCCTTTGTGCGTCTATCGAGGTGGTTGGACCACAGCTGTGCCTGTCGTGCTGCGAGGCGGTTTCATAGAGCCATTGTGTTTGCGTGCTTCGAGTGTTGTTTGTCGGTGTGTGGGGCGCCCTGAGATCCCACTGCGTGGCTTTTATAAACAGCGTGCTCGACGCTGAGAGCGGGCCAGGTCAGTGGTTAGGGTAATTGCGAAAGGGGGAAACGAGTCACGCCGCCACACGGGCTACGTCACGCCTGAGACAGAGTCTTCACGCCGGGTCCGTGCCCCCTAGACACGGTGGCGCCCACTAAAAGTATGTTATAAATACTACCGAATGCCCCGACCTTGTCAATTGGCTCCCAAGAGCGTGGGGCGTGACAAAAAGCTGCCTTAACCATCAAGACCGGATGCGTGGGAGTTGTGCGATTGTTAACCGGAGTGCACAGAGCCGAGCAGCCATTGTCCGTGCAGCGCGACTAACGGTACTCCGTCGCGACCGATCCAGTGACCACTAGCGCGCTTCCAGGAATCCAGGCGCAGCAGAGGCATTCCGCATCCCGGGAGCGGTAATTTTGTTGCAGTGCTTATGTGAGTTGAACTAATGCGAGCATGGCAGACGATAGACGACCGGTAGCTGGAGTGGGCTTAATTAAACCAGAGCTCGTGTTTAATATAAACAGTATGTATTGCGTCACGTGCGCACGTCCGAGGCACGTGGGGGGCGTAACGGGGGCCTCGTGGATGGACACGTACGTGTGTCTGGAACGCTGCGAACCACGCCTGGACGGTTTTGCGGGGCGAATGAATTCAGTCGGGATAGAACGTTTGAAGTGTACTGTGGCAACCTGTACTGGAGAGGCGGGCAAGGACGCTTGGTGCCGAAACTGCCGGGCCTTCAAACACGTGCGGTGTATGGACCAGACTGAGCAGGCTTCTTCACGCGACAGTTGGTACGACTGCACCGAATGTCGGGAGGTGAAGTTCGCAACACGCGGGGCGGCGTTCGCCACAGGGACGCGAGTCTATGTCAAGCCAACAAATGCGTGCGTGCGACCTACGCCTGTGGGTCACATCGAGCTGCCCGAATTTTTTGGACGGACGTGTGACGACCCAGGGAAGTTCGTGCGAGTGTGTTATGAGAGACTGAATCGGTACGGCGTGCCGGACGTGGAGTGGGCAGAGCACGTGGGAGGCGTGCTAAGAGGGGAGGCGAAGACGTGGTGGAGCATCGTCAGTGAATTCGACATGCCCTGGTCGGAGTTCACACGGCGATTCGAGGCGCGGTTCGCGGACGTGAAAGCGGAGATGAAGGTCAGGACGGAGTTGTACTGTCTGGAACAGAGTCTGAATGAATCGGCGGAGGCGTTCATTGTCAAGAAGCTCCGGCTACATAGACGGCTGTTCCCGGCGAGCGGCCCGGAGGGATTGTTGGAGCGCATCGTCGAGCTGATGCGTCCGGAGCTACGCCCGCATCTACGACATGCAACCCGCCAGACGGCCGAGGAGTTCACGCAACACGCGCGCGCCGTTGAGTATGACCTGAAGTCGGTACGGTCATCCAAATCGACAGTACGAGCAGAGACCGTGACAGCTGCTGACGCAACGGCTGTGGTGCCGTACTTCCCATTCGCCAACAACAGTCGGCAGGAACGCCCGCCACCGGCGTGGCGCAGACGCGAGATTGGCGTGGGGCCGCCACCGCAATGCCACTCGTGCCCGAGTGGCACCTTCCACTGGCATGAGGACTGCCCAGTGCGCAACCGATATCGACCAGCAGCCCAACGGAACGATCCGTCGGGAAACGGGCAGCCGGGGGCGACGCGCTAACACGGCCCGCCACCCCCGCGCAACCGGCTATCACAACAACAACAACAGCTGGACCAAGCCTGGGGCACGTGAGCGTGGAGGAATGCGTGCTACTTCGCATCCCGGTCATGGTCAACGGGCGGGCAGTCAGTGCCCTCATTGACACCACCACCAGCCACAACTGTGTGTCATCGCAGTTCGCCGAAGGGACGCCCTTCGAGGCCTGGCCGGGCCAACTCCAGCTGGCGACCACTGGGAACGCCTGCCACACCAGGGGCGTCGTAACGCTGCACGTGGACATGCGCGACCAACGTTCGAGCACCACGGCGTTGGTGGTCGACGACCTCCGAGACGACGTTCTCCTGGGACATCCGTGGCTGTACGACCAAGGTGCCATGATCGAGGTACGCGATGGGTGCGTACATGTCGGCAACCAGGGCCGCCGTACAGTGTATGGCCTCGGACGCTCACCGCCACCAACCAAACACCAGGTCAGTCTCGCTACTTTCAAGCATGGGGTGCCCCGTGAGCACCAGGCAGCTATCCAGAGTGTAATTGTACCCCGCAGTGACGTGTTCGCGACTGCCGATCCGCTGAGACGTACGACGGTCGCAGAGCACTCTATTCCTACTCACCCCCACACCCCTATGTTCATCCCTCCTGGCAGCTACGGGCACACGGGGAAACAGACCATCCTGAATCAAGTGAGGGAAATGTTGCGAGATGGCATTATCGAGCCCAGCGAGAGCCCATACAACTTCCAGGTCGTGCTAGCGGAAAAAAAAGATGGCACTTTACGTTTCTGCGTTAATTTTAAACCAATTAACAAGGTAACAGTAAACGCACCACCTCCACTGTTGAACATCGCAGATACAATCGCGGGGTTGGGTAATGCAAAGATTTTTTCCTCGTTAGATCTAAAAGCGGGTTACTGGCAAGTACCCATACGCCCAGAGGACCGCCCTAAAACCGCTTTTACGACTCCGGACGGCAGACGGTTTCAGTTTTGCGCCATGCCCTTTGGATTGCAGGATGCACCCGCCACGTTCCAGAACATGATGACGCGTGTATTAGGGGACTACGCGGGCAAGTTCGCGGCCGCATATCTTGATGACATTATCATTTGGTCACAGACATGGAACGAACACGCGCACCACCTCGCGTTGATCCTAGAGCGACTAGCCGCCCACGGGCTTACATGTAACCCCGAGAAATGTCACGTAGGTACAACGAAACTAGATTTTTTGGGCCTGGTCGTGAATGCGGAGGGGAATCGGCCGTCACAACAACTGTCTGTCATTGTAAACAAGCCTATCCCAAACACTCGTAAGCAGCTGCAATGGTTCATCGGACTGGCCAATTGGCTATGTGCGTTCATACCAGAGTTCTCTGTCATCGCCGCACCACTGACCGAACAGCTGTCACCAAAAAAGTCCTACCGGTGGACCACGGAAATGCAAGCAGCTTTCGAGGAATTGAAACAGCGTTTCCGGCAATGTCACTTGCTGGCCCGACTAGATCCAGGGAAGCAGATAATTGTACAAATGGACGCAAGCCAACAGGGAATAGGAGCCATATTGTTACAGCTTGGAGATGCTGGCGAGCCTCGCATAATTGAGTACGCGAGCGCCAAGTTCGGGGCAGTAGAGCAACGCTACTGTGTGAATGAGAGGGAGTGTTTGGGCGTGGTATGGGCCCTGAGGAGGTACAGGCCACACCTAGAGGGCCAGCATTTCATACTGCGGACAGACAGCCAGTGCCTGAAATGGCTTGCCACTATGCAGGGGCGGCGGTCAAAATTGACGCAGTGGGCTATGGTCCTGCAAGCACTCGACTTTACTGTGGAACACGTCGCTGGCAAACAGAACGAGCTGGCCGACGAGCTGTCGCGTAACCCAGACGACACGGTAGAGGCGCGGGACGACGCGGACTGGGACGAGCTCCTCCCACCCACGAGCGGCACACCGACACCTAGGCCACACACACTTAGTCAGGCGGCGGAGCTGTGTGCGATCACAGATGTAAACAATAACCCCACCCTACTGCCAGGGGCGGAACTAGACGATCTAGACGCATTAGTGCGCGCGGCACAATGCAGAGACGAACACACGCAAGGGCTAATACGTCAGTGCGGGGAGGCGGCGTGCGAGGGGTATCATGTGCTCGAGGGATTGTTACAGGCACGCACCGCAGGCACTCAACAACCATGGCGGACATTTGCACCCGCAGTGACGCGACGCGAAATATTCACAATGTTACATGTGAACAGACTAGCCGGACACCCGGGTACGGATCAGACTGTACGTGCAGTACGAGACCTCTTCTTTTGGCCCGGGGTTAACAAGTATGTGAGGGACGGCGTGCGAGGATGCCGACACTGCCAACGGCGAAAGGCGCGGCGAGCCGATGGGCGAGAACAACAAAGACCCTGGTGACCATCCAAGCCATTTCACACGGTCGCTCTGGATTTGATGGGGCCGTACCCAAGGTCAGCACGCGGGAAGAGATTCCTGTTGGTTGTGACGGATTGCTTCACGTGCTGGGTCGAGGCCTTTCCGCTGTCAAACTGCCGCGCTGGCACCATTGCACGCACCATGAACACAGAATTTTTCCCACGCTGGGGCTACCCACGCGTTGTGTTGACGGATAACGCGTCACAGTTCTCGGGACGGAAGTGGAGGGAGCTATGCGAGGCGTGGCGAGTCACGACGCATACCACGCCGTTGTACCACCCCCGCGCTAACCCCACCGAGAGGCGCAACCAGGAGATAAAGGCGCAGCTGAGACTCCGGCTGGCTGAAGACCACACCCTGTGGGACACGCACATCCCGGAAATCACTTATTGCCTGCGTCGCCGTGTCAACACAGTTACCAGCGAATCTCCAGCCACACTCGTGCAAGGACGTAACCTACCCCTGCCCGGCCAGTACCGGGTGCAAGAGAGATGCGCGGAGGACAGGGAGGAAACCCCAGAGGAGCGCGGGCGGAACATCGCTATGACGCATGAAGAGGCTCGTCGTAGGCAGGCGGCCTACCAGGCGCAACACACACCCATCACCACACGACCACCGCCGCCACTGACACCTGGGCAGATGGTGTACACGCGTCTACATCCACTCTCAGCTGGAAACAAAAACTTCTGTGCGGGGCTTGCACCCAAGTGGATCGGCCCCATAGCAGTGTTGTGCATACCAGGCCCCACCGCGGTCGTAGTCACACTTCCGAGTGGTCGTGCCGCGAAGTACCATCGGGATGATGTACGAATCGCGCACGGAGGCGGGGAAGGAGGCCCTGAGGGAGAGGGAAGCGAACCCGTGACCCCCACAGTTACCGAGGACCAACATCACGCCAATGCTGCGACATCAACCCCTATGGAGAACGAGGGCGCAGGATTCCAGGGGTTTCCAGGAGTGGAAGTGGAGTCGCCAGTTCCAGCCCCACGCAGAAAGGGCCTGACAAGACAGCTGTTCACAGAGACAGACACTCCCTTCCGCGGGTTCGCGGAAACAGACAAACTGTCGACGAGAGGAGACGGTATGCCCTTGCCACTGATATGGACGCCAGACGAAGCCAGTATTGGTGGTGCCAGATTACACAACAGCCTTGTCATTCACGGACCCCGAACCTAAAGTGGGGAGTCCGGGGGTCCTCCCCCGGAAAAATTTGGATTTGAAAGTGCAAAATGGTGCTATTTAAGGTGTTTCCGAACAAAAACATTAAATACACAGATGTAAAAATTTTAACATTTTTTATGTCAAATTATGTCTTTGAACATTATAATCACCAGGAAAACTACTAAACTATTTACAGTTTTAAGCTTTTGTTGAGCCATAAAGTAAATTGCACAAATTGTTTGCACGGTATTCATGCTGGTGGCTTTGAAAAACCGTACTTATATGTTTTCTGAAGACGCCAAATAAATGCTAGAAAAAACATTCTCAAATGTTAAGTTTTAAAATCAACAAATGAAGGGAGTTATTGTAACATACCTAAAATATGTAAAATATTAAAATAATAAAAATACACAAATAAGAGTGGGAAATAGTTTTAACTTTTGGAATACAATAAAAAAGTTTTGTCGGCGACTGCATAAAAGTCATCGAGTAAGCCTATCTTTTTAACTAACTAAACTCTCTCTTTTTTTAAATAAATCCCGGGCGGATGGCGGCTATTATCTATTATTCCGTGCGCTTGCCGAGTGGAGTGAACAGTGGACACCGAGCGCGCATTCTATGTAATTCGAGGATAACTATGAGAAGTATTTACATTTCAGAAGTTTCGTAACCGCGGCCCGCGTGTACAACACAAGTAATTGCACCTGGCTTGTTTCCATGTGTATAGTTGGTTCGATTGATAATTGATATACTGATAGTGTTATGAGCACATATCTGTAACTCGACACGATTGGAAAACATATTTTTTTTGGAAATAATACGGTTTTTTGTAAGTATGTATTATTTGTGCTTGTAAAAAACAAATAATTATAACCCTAATGGTGGTGCCAAGGCACCTGTGGCACCTACCGTGCGCACGCCTATGACTGTAACATAATCATTGTTTTCAACTCTTAATGAGTCTTTTCAAGTCTTAGTAATCGCTTGTGCAGGCCACGTGCGTGGGCCTTATTCCCTGCGTTCCGATTAGGTGCCTAGGGTCTTGGAGACGCACCTCGTGAGACTGTGTATGGGAGTACGCGCATGTATTAAACGTAATAATTCTAATTGTCTCCTTGTATTATTTTGCACCGACCACGTGGCGACCTATACCTCGTGATCAGGCGTGTGGGACGCCTGGAGAGCCCACTATTACGTATTACATCATAAGCGTGCCCGACGCTGAGAGCGGGTCAGGTCTGAGTGTACTACGGGAGGTAACGGAGGGTCCAGTCTTGCCTCACGCGGGCGACGTCACGCCCTGAGGCGGATGATAGCCGGGTCCACGTGCCCTTCCACGTGGTGGCGCCCATTACCAATCGACACCGTAGCGATCCTCCCGAAACCCGAAAACATTTCGAATTAATATCTTATTTTGCAAATAAATATTTAACAGGTGTAGATATACTAATTAATAAATTATTTATGATTTTTATAATTGGCTGATGTTTTTGCACTTGTGAATATCTGCAAATAACCCTCACCCCCCCCCCCCCCAACTTAACTAGCAGTATACATTTCGAATGATTTAAAAGCATACAAAATATATATCTATATATAGATATATACAGGCTGTCCATATCTATAAATAGATATATACAGGATGTCCACAAATGATTGGAGCGATTTCATGATGTTGCTGTGGGTGCATTTGTCAACATATCGCGATGAAACTTGGTGGTCATCTGTAGAAACTTAACAAGTTTTATTCTGTGTTGGAGATTCCCGCCTTCCTCGGCACATAGAACAGCATTTGAGAGATGGAGGCCAACGACAAGAAAGCATACGCCGTCCTTGAATTTCATGCAAGTTGTTCAGTCAAAACAGTTCAACGATGATTCAGGACGAAGTTCAATGCAGAACCACCGTCTGCGAATTCTATACGGTGATGGTACGAACACTTCAAAGCTACAGGATGTCTTTGTAAGGGAAAGTCAAGGGGTCGTCCACCAGTGGCTGATCAAACAGTTGAGCGTATGCGGGCTAGTTTTCTGCGTAGCCCTAAAAAGTCTACGCGGAAAGCTAGCAGAAAATTGGATATTCCACGATCAACTGTATGGAAGATCCTAAGAAAACGTCTGAAGCAGACACCATACCGCATGCAGTTGCTGCAAGCACTAAAACCTGCGGACAAAGACACCCGGCTTCAGTGGTGCACTCGATTGCAAGAACTGATGGAGGAGCAGGATGACCTTTACGATCAACTTGTGTTTAGTGATGAAGCATCATTTTCCCTTAGTGGCACAGTGAACACACAATGTGCGTATCTGGGGAACAGAGAATCCCCATGCCATCAGCATATTCGGGATGCCCCAAAACTCGACGTTTTCTGCGCAATCTTCAGATCTAAGATTTATGGGCCCTTCTTCTTCTGCGAAAAAACAATAACAGGACACATTTTTCTGGACATGTTAGAACAGTGGTTCATGCCTCAGCTTGAGACAGACAGTGACGACTTTATCTACCAATTGGATGGAGCTCCACCCCACTTCCATCGCAATGTCTGCGAATTCCTGAATTACAGATTGCCAAACAGATGGATATAGCCCAGGAATTTTAGGCTCAAAAATACCCTAACCCAGAAAAAAATATTATAAAGCTGCAAATTTGGTTATTAGTACTATTAACCTTCCTGAACAACATACTGAATTTCCCCTATTCTCCCGTGCCGGCGTCCATGTTTTTTTCGGGCAAGAATGTCTTAAGTCGCAAAAATCGACACACAGGTGAAATTGACCCTTCAGAAATTAAACCCAAGATAAATACTCTTCTATATATATATTATTTCATCGTAAGATCATACTGAATAGCTGTAAATTTTCAACTAGTAAATGAAATACATTTTAAGCGTTGTTAAAGCGATTCTCTTTCAAGAAATTCTTGAAAAATTAGCAAAGTTACAAATCAACTGACTCAGAGAGTACAAATTAAGCCAGATAGCTAAAAAGAGGTTTCTACAATCGATATTTGCTACAGTTTTCTTTTTCCAATGGTGTATTATTCATTTTCATGGGATGGTTTGTTTAGGAGATACGGCCGCCTAAACAATAGCGCGCGTTTTGTAATCACGAGTTATGGCGCGAGTCGTCACCAGCAGTTGTCTAGACGCATCGTACAATACAATAAAGTACAATAAAGAAAGTTCTTAGGGAGGTATTCCAAAATATTCAGGTAAGGTAGCGAATAAGCACTACCTTGTTGGGATACAACTGTAACCTATCTCGCAGACTGTATTCCAGAACGCGTCCCAATCCAATTCCTGTTAGGAAACGAAAAAGCAACTGTTTTAATAAACTGTGCCCTGTACGAGGCTAGAAACTGATTTCAATGCATTCTAGCGGATGTTTGGCAACCTTCGATGGATTCGCTACGCCAAAATCCTACAGATAGCAGCACTATCGTGCAAATTAATTGGCGTAATTTTAATTTTCTCAGGTAATTTTAAAGTTGTTGATTATTTGTTTTTATGACCATTTAACTATTAAAATATATTCCAGAATAGGTTTTGCTCTTATAAAGTTTTATTTGACACACTAGTTAATTATAAGTTGTTGATTATTTGTTTTTATGACCATTAAAGTAATCAAATATATTTCAGAATAGTTTTTGCTATTATAAAGCTTTATTTGACACACTAAACACATTATACATCCCCCGATTATAATTAAAATGACTATATATGAGTTAATGGCGCCAGATGCGATTGAGCCATCTGGGAGAAATCAACGAAAAAGTGAGCTCTGCGCGTGATTTTGGCAACGAAACGGCAACAGATAGGACACCAAAAATCAGTGCCCTAAAAATAAGGTACTGGCCGTGTCCTATCGTGCACTTGGAATATGGTTAGGGTACAGGTATCGCATATTCAACACCTAAACCCTTATTTTTGTGTCTTGGAATACGGCCCTTAGTAGTGTAAATAAATCCGAAGATCCCAATCTTGGTAAATAACGGCGTCTTCGCTAATCTGGAGATGCCTTCAGTATAAAACACGACTGCCTTTATTGTGGAAAAGAGCTTCTGTTCAGAAGGAAACCAAAAAGGTATTTAAGTTCAGAAAAATTATATGTTAAGTTACTACATTGCCGTTTAAGGATAGTGTTATTGCTCGAGCACTCGCACGGGCGGATGAGTGGGGCGAGATTGTCCATGTCGGGCTGCAAGTGTTGCTGATCTCGTTGCTGCTGAAGCTAAATACCACAAGCAATGTAGATTGCTATTTGCATCTCCAGGTAGGCTTCCAGCTCATTAAATAGCAGTAAGTTTTGTAGAATAATGTAGTGTACAACAGTAAAATAATAATGCTACAAAATTATTATTTTTCAATTGTTGTTTATTATTTCTATTTTAGGAACACTACAAAGTCTGCAAGACAATAAAACCTTTCTTCGAAGAAGAGGAATGCCTGAAGATGAATGCAGAGCTTCTGCGTTTACAAAGCTGTGTGCTTATATGGATAGTGCTGAAGATTCACAATTTCTTCTAAGTGACCTCATAGAAAAGATGAAAAACTTCAATACAAATAATCCTAATGATTCCCTTTGCACTACCAAATATTTGAAGGAGAAACTGAATTTACATTATGGGAAATGTGTTTTTATAACTGAAATATCAGGAAAATCGTATCTTGTAAACTTGAAGGGAAGTGCGAGTAGTATTCTGCATGACAAATGGTATTTGGACAAGAAGACAATGGAAGAACAGGAGAATATTCGCATTGTAGAAGCAGCAGCAGATATAATCAGGCGAGATATTCGATCATTAATGTTCGACACCAAAGTTTACCCTACCTTGGAGTCTCTAAATTCTGGACAGCTACCTGAAACATTGAAAACATTTCTGAATGGAGTAATTCAAGGTGAAGTTGTCGATAGAAAGAAGACAGCAATCGGAGAAGCCATAATGTCGGCATGCCGTCCCAGTTCTTACATATCTGCTTCACTTCTGGGCATTGGAGTATTTATTCACCGGCATCATGCATCGAGACAGCTGGCAGATATTCTCAGCAGTCTTTCATTCTCTGGAAGCTAAAAGGAGGTTCAAAGGTAAGGATTTTTATTAATACACTTCTTTTACAAAATTAATTATAATCATCTTTAATTTCTCCTTACCAAGCAATTATTTTTTATCTTCTTTTTAAAGCTCCTTTAATTTTAATACACTTGTATTTTGCAACTTAGTTGTACTACAGAATGGTACAATTTTTGTTCAGATATGAATTTTTGGCTTTGGAGCACGACAGAGCCAATACTGGTGGAAGCAAGAAAGGGTATATCCAATATGCCTTTGATAATGCTGATTTTAATATCAGAACCCTTACAGGACATGGCACATTCCACTAAATGGGTGGTGTACGATTTATCACCCCAGCTCAAAACCAAGAATCAATGACAATTAACATACAGCTTCATCCACCATCAGCAGACATCATAGCCGCCAGAGGCAAACCTTAAGTTCACAGTTACAAAAAGTCAACATTGCCAGTACTCAAGGGCATTAGCATTCGCGAGATAGCCACTGTGTCTGATGCTACAGCTCAGTCTGTGAAAAATGCTATTGCAGCAGATGTACTTTGGACCTCTGCTAGATGGTTAGAAGAGTTTTCAGCATCATCTTGGAATGGTTTTATGCGAAGCTGTATACACACAGGGGAAATTAGTTGGTGCGTCACTGCAGTCGAGGCAGTGCCATTTATAAATTTATAGCCATCAAATCACAGTACTATTTATACTGCACTTCTTTTTGCAGCTGAGGAGTGTAAACGCCACAATCAGGGTAGGTAGCTATATTGTTACTTTTGATCAGCCACTTTATGCGAAGACATCAGAAATTATCGCAGCTGCACCTCCTGGGGAACTGGATAGTGTAACTCTTCGGCTTGGTGGATTACAACTCCTCGTCAGTTACATGGGCTCTGTTGGATTCATTATGTCTGGGAGTGGCATAGAAGAGCTGTGGATGCAAGTTTATGCTAAATCTTCAGTAACACACATGATTTCAGGCCATGCATTTTCTAGAGCTGTGCGAGCACACATGTTAACTTCTCAGGTCCTGATTACTATGATACTAGGAATGGAAAATGGCTTTTTGGTGTATCAAGAAGAATTACACAAACTCTTTCTTGAAGTTATAAGTGGTGAGAAAAATATTCCAGACGCTGTGGTGTCACCTTTGCTAGTCAGTTTTCTAGCTTTATTTGAAAGAAAGTGCACAGTATTGTCTGAACGGCAGGTGGACATATTACGCCTTTTTATAAGAGCTGAAAGGTCTGGTGATTGGGAACTTCATTTACAGTGTGTACGGTCAATGCATGCTGCTGGATACTTTCACTATGCAAAATCAGCTCACCTATATGTCCAGAAGATGGAGGAACTTCCATCTCGAATACCACCAAATGAGTACAACAAATTTACATCACAAAGTTTGTTTACTGTACAAAGAACGGACGAGTTCTGGGGAGGCGTATGGACGGACTTGTCGATAGAGCAGGCTCTCATGCGTGCGCTCAAAACTCAAGGGGGCCTTACAAGAGGACGTGGAATAACAGAAAGTACACTTGCATATTTTGTAGCTGCTTTTCCTGTATGCTTGAAGTTGTGCAATGCCTTGGAGGAGCTTTCTGGCATCAAAGCTGGATCATCTGAACAGCATGTTGAGTTAAGGGATTCACGCAAAACCAGAGATGTTCGTGATGTTGCTGTACTACTGTTTTGGCTTAAGCAACAGTCTCCTTGGAATGCAGACTGCTTGCGATCACTTGTATCTGGTGTTGTAGGAGATGATAATATTAACTGTGATCAAGCAGAATATGTTGGTTTGGGTGCTATAAAACATACAATAGGTTCGACATTTGGTGAAGTTAAACTTGCACATAAAAACAGTGTCAAACCTCTCTCAGCAGTGTCTCAAAGCATTTTGATACATGATGATGTTGTAGAGGTAAATTCTCACCAGCTCTTTATGCGGATAGTGTGCGTCATGAAGACCGAGAATGATCTCAAACACTATCTCAGTTATGAACTTTCTCCAAGACCTCCAGCTCTTTTTGATGAAGTGGGAATGCGTAAAACAGTGTAATCAGCTTTCTTACAGTTGCTCTCCTACACAACACCTGAGGAAAACTCCACAAACGACCCAAAAAGAATAGTAATTGATGGTGGTCATCAACTTCATGCTCTATTTTGGCCACGTCCTGCTACATATGGCCAAATAGTGGATGCATACTTACAATTTGTGCAGAAACATTATAGAGCATCTGTGACTGTTAATTTGATGGCTACAATGTTCTGTCTACAAAATCACAAGAACATATTCGGCATGCTTCTAAAAGGACATATGCTGAATTTATGTTTGACATGAACACATCTGCGAGCACAACGCAAGCTGATTTCCCAAGTAACCATCACAACAAGGAACGACTGATCACCTTGTTGGCCCACCATTTCGAAACAGCAGGAATCAAAGTGTGCAATTCTGAGGGCGATGCTGATACTCTTATTGTGAAGAAAGCGCTTGAGCTGGCTTTATTGGGAAACAATGTTACAGTTGTTGCATCTGACACAGACATTGTAGTCATGCTGTTAGCCCGCGCCACTGATGTCATGGACTTAGAGTCCTTAGTCCAAGTACGAATACAAAATGTGACCAAGTGTATCATGTGAAGGAAATTCAAAAACATATCGGAAAGAGCAAAGATAATGTCCTCTTCTGTCATGCAGTTACTGGTTGTGACACATCTGCTTGCTTTGGCAAAGTTAAAAAAAAAAGCATGGAAAATTCTCCAGAGACCTGGCATGGTCTATTTTGCACAAGTGTTCAACAGTCCAGAGTCTACGAAAGAGAAGGTTTGTGCTGCTGGAAATTCGTCATAGCTCTGTACAGTGGGGAAAATGTCACCAGTTTAGATTAACTCAGAGTAATTCAGTATACACGCTCCATCGCTAAGCAGTCTGTTACAGCAGCCTTTGAACTAGCGACATTGCCACCAACAAGTGCAGCATGTGCAGAACATTCACTGCGGACATATTATCAGGTAATTTTGTTCAACTTTACACTGAGAATGTAACTGAATGTATATAATATTGAAACATTAAATAATAAAACTTGTGTTTTTGCCCTAGGTTAAGCAGTGGTATGATAATGTATCCCTTAATTCTGTCGACTGGGGGTGGAAACTCGCTGGAGGATACTTGGTTCCAATACTGACTAGCCGGGCACCTGCGCCTGTAAGACAGACTGTGGCTACAGATGTGAATGCAGGCGTGCTGGATTGGCCTGCTCGACGATGTGTGGACATTGTAGAGGAGGAAGCTGCATGAATATAGAAATTAAAGATTTTCATGGAAGCTACTCTATAAGTAACTATATCTAATTCATGAACCAAATCAATTGCTTTCCTATTTTTTAGTTTATAATTAATAATGAAAGAGTTGTAGGAAAGATTGCAAACATTAGGCCTACTACTTTGCATATAATTAAGAGAGGGTTTTATTAACATAGAAAACAGTATTCTAGTTTTAATAAAATAAATTTATGTTATTAAATGCTGTGCTTAAAGTTATATTACCATAGGCCTAACCCAGGGGTCGGCAACCTTTTGAGTCGGAAGAGCCAAAAATTTAAATTTACAAAATTTCAATGTTTTTTAAAGAGCCACAAAATTTTTTATTGCCTACAATAAATAGTACCTACTTGCCTAAATAAAGTTTTTTGATAAAAAAAAACAATCTATTAATTCATAAGAAAAATTTATTCATATATAAGCCTATCTGTTGGGTGGGCCCGTAAGTACTCGGGCGGATGGATAGCTTTAAATGTATAATTTAACTGCTTGATGACATTTTGTTTAGTAAAATATAACAAGTGTGGAAAAAAAACAGACTTACTACTGGTTTGTAATAAAAAAAAGTATTTTCTGTATAAATGACCTGGTGATGCAGTATTTCTGGTACGGAACTAAAGAGCCGCAGCTTCACATCCAAAGAGCCGCATGTGGCTCGCGAGCCGCAGGTTGCAGACCCCTGGCCTAACCTAAGTTATTTATTTTGAAATCAATTAAAACAAAACTGAATTAGGAATCGAAATAGTATTGTTTCAGTTTAGGTGTCGCATAACATAGCAGTCCAAATAATTTATATAAATTACGTATACATGATTAACATACTTATAATATGCGTGTAACTGAATGTTACTTGAATATTATAACTAGCTTATACTTACATAGATTCTGTAGACTCGCAATTGCACTTGACGATGCACGCCAGTGTATGTGATTACACGACGCGCGCTATTGTTTAGGCGGCCGTATCTCCTAAACAAACCATCCCATGAAAATGAATAATACACCATTGGAAAAAGAAAACTGTAGCAAATGATTGTAGAAACCACTTTTTAGCTATCTGGCTTAATTTATACACTGAGTCAGTTGATTTGTAACTTTGCTAATTTTTCAAGAAATTCTTGATAGATAATCGCTTTAACAACGCTTAAAATGTATTTCATTTACTAATTGAAAATTTACAGCTATTCAGTATGATCTTACGATGAAATAAAATATATATAGAAGAGTATTTATTCTTGGGTTTAATTTATGAAGGGTCAATTTCGCCTGTGTCGATTTTTGCGACTTAAGACATTCTTGCCCGAAAAAAACATGGACGCCGGCACGGGAGAATAGGGAAAATTCAGTATGTTGTTCAGGAAGGTGAATAGTACTAATGACCAAATTTGCAGCTTTATAATATTTTTTTCCGGGTTAAACTCTAAAATTCCTGGGCTAATAGGCCGTGGTGGCATTGATGATCAACAATTCCTTGCATGGCCTCCGCACTCCCCAGATCTAACCCCGTGTGATTTTTTTGTGTGGGGCTATGTGAAAGATTTGGTGTTTGATGCCTCCTTTACCGGTTGATTTAGCAGACATGAGAGCTCACAACAGGAATGCTTTTGATCGCATTGACACGGACATGCTTCATGATGTTTGGGAAGAGCTTGATTTTAGGGTTGATGTGTGCAGGATCGCAAAGGGTCAACATATCGAACACTTGTAAAGTCCCAATAAAACTTGTTGAGTTTGTGCACATGACTACCAAGTTTCATCCCAATATGTTGATAAATGCACCCACAGTAACCTCATGAAATCACTCCAATCATTTGTGGACACCCTGTACATGGTAACCTTGTCTACTACTGAGTACACAGTAGCACACCTGAATTTTTGTTTTAATAATAGCACATAGCAAGATAATCTTACTTGAGATTTTATATAAACCAATAAAGGTGAGGCATTTAAGCTATTTTGAAGACAAGGAAATATTCACACCTCTTATTACATAGAATTATAAATTGTATGGGATATTTAAACATTATCTTACATTCAAGTCATGAAACTAAATATTTAACAGGCATGATTGAAATCCATAATTTTGATTTATAATCACTTAAATAATTTCACAATAGCAAAATTATTAGTACTGTACACATGTTGCTTGATCTAAAGAGTCAAATTCATACCAAAAGATTGTTACTAAAGCATGAAGCAGATCAATAGCAATGAGTTACTTGCAGCCACTACCAACTTGCATGCACTAAAAATGCTAAATTTAACTTCTTAGTAATTTAAATGGAAATTGGCAGACACTGAAAAAATTGTGCCAAGTCGAGCACGTAGCTTCAGCTCACTCGGTTCGAGTCAAGTTCTTGTTCTCCAACGGAAGAAACTCGGCAGTATTATTTTTAAACTTGATACATATTGAACAAGTGCAACAAAAAAACTCATGTACGACCATTATGCAAGTATTTTTCAGTGAAAAATAAAATTTACATTTTCGGCCATTTGCTGTTTTTTTTAAAGTATGGGTATATTACATAGATAGAATACGTGGAAAATGTATATGCTGCTATTTACATCTCAAAACTTTAGAAGTTGATGCCATTTTGGAATGAATGTCAGCAGTACGCAATATATATTCAACACAGCAAACAAACATATAGATGAAGATATTTTAATGCTCATGAAAATTGCCTAATCAGCTATTTAGAAAACACATAGTGAAACATTAACACCCTAAATATGCAGACATCTAAACACGGGAATACTGGATGAATGTAGTGTGAGTTTGTGAATGGTGATGTGTGTCCAAATACATACTTATGACAATTATATTTTTCTACCTATTTTTTGTACATATTATCCTCTTTATCTCATAATCGTCACACGCGCAAAATCATCGCACCAATATTTTAGTGCGACAAAATTTGGATTAAAAAAAAACCTCTCGCGTACACATTGCATGATGTTTTTGGTCCCGCTATGAGATTACGAGCGCTTTATGTAGGTATATCTTTCCCGTATAAAATAATATAGTTTAAAGTAGAAATCTAATATTTATTCGGAAATTTCCTCCTGCTTATTTAATTAACGGAAATATGAAGTTGTCCGATGTGTAAATATTCTTTTAAAGACTTTTTAAACATTATAACCTTTATCTGTTTGTCTGCGTTGCCGTGGTGTACAGCTTATAAAAATGTAGCCAGCGCAAGTTGGCATCATTCATGTTTGGTTATGTTGCTTCCCGTATAGAGTGCGCGCACACAGTCGAATATCGATAGCTCGCCAATTGCATGCAACGCGCGCTCTCTGTCAAGTTCCGAGTTAACTACACTTGATGGCCCGCACTCTTTCATGGTGTGTACTACGACGATAGTAATGTGTTAGTTCAGGCTCGCATTCACATTTTGTTTTACTATTTAAAGTTGAAGAAAGGTTTTTGTTGCAGGACTTATTAATTTAAATTGTTCGGCGTGCTCTTGTATACTCCACTTTTAAATAAACGTACTTTCCATGAATGGGTTTTGTTGTTATGAATAACTTCACCTACAAAAGAAATTTTTTTTCACATTAAAATCGCACCCCTACTTTTCAAACTTGATTTTAGTATAAAATTTGCAACTATTATGCGATAAAACACTGTATTTATAATATGTTAAATTGTTAAAATGGAATACTATTAGGTCACCAGCAATTGTTATAAATTCTTAGCACGTAAAATCATGTTGGCTTAAGTTCTTAGTACCGTTTACATGTGGTACTATTATGATACTACTCTTTAACTGGTCCAAATTCATAACAATAAACACTTATATCCAACTTTGCTTTTTTCATGCAAATGAGAGATTTATTCTTACATGTACATCAATTACCCAACTGATTTGGTTTTCTTATAAAAAAATTGCCTGAATGAAAATGTCCCTGGTAACATCTAAAACTGAACTAAACCTGAACTAAGTAGTAAACATGTGTAGTATTTGTTGGATTCAATACACAACTAAATAACTCCAGTATTTCACCTTACTTCACTTTAATTTCATACTCAAGGGGTAATATGATAAATTAATTCAGGGTTGCTACATATTTTTGAATATGAAATTCCCTGACTTTTCCAGGTTTTGAAGTTCATAAACTGCAATATTTTTCCAGCATATTTCCTGCAAGACTATCTGATAAAACTGTTTAAGAGATGTCCTTTCAGAAAGTTAATGTCTTAGCATTAGGTAACTAAAGTAGGCTACTCTTTTCAATGAGTGATTTAACTACATGCAGTTATATTACAAGAAGATTAAATAAATTAATTAACTGTTAAAAATGTACCAAAATATGAATTTTTGATATTTATATGTGTACGTTCACAACTGAACTATCACACATAAGAAAAAGATTACATTAAAAAAGAACTTGCATGTTTCAAAGAAGTAATGGTAAAGTTGCTATTTTGAATGTTAAAAATAACAAAGAAATAAATTGCTCGTAGAATGTACAGTATTTCTGAAATTTAAAAATGCTGATAAGTCTACACACGACCCCCATACAACAATAAAAATAAAAACTTGTGATAATTGGATGAACAAATTCATCATTCACAACATTTTAAGGCTGTTGCTTGGTAACTGAACAGATTTCATCTAATATAGTTGGGCTTCCTTCTGAGCCTTTTCTAAATTTTTTTTGTTTCTTTACTTGCAATGCTTGAACCATTTCTGAACATAGCTAGGCTATAATCACAGCGTGCCATGAAAGTTACAAGAATTATTCCGTCTATTGCGCGCATCGATTGATCAAAATCGCTAAGTATCGGTCTCAATGTACATCACAGCAATATTACTGCCTATAGATTGGTCGAAATCACAGGACATGCAATAAGGTCTATTGTGGTTTGTTAAATACTGTCTTGTCAGTAGTGTTGGCGACATGACAGTTAAAAATTACAGGAGAAAACAAAAATGTTTTCTGCAACAAATTGAAAAATACTACTTTAACAGCTTGGGAGGAAGTATGTATAGTAATTCCAGAAATATTTTCGATTTCCCTGACTTTTCCAGGGTACATGGAATTCCTTGACATTTCCGGGTTTTCCCTGAATGCAGCAACCCTGTAATTATATATATAAAAAAAATTATGTCATAAAGGGTTCCCACCGATTATAGTTACGACCTAAAAATACTTTTTTTTAGTGGTTTTGGAATGAATAAAATCCTTCAAAAATTGTTACAATTCATTGGCCCCTTGGGCGTGGCTCTTTTCCACAGTCCTCATAAAAGTAGCCAAAATATTCTTTTTTAATAAGCAACGCTTGTAAATCTCTGTATATGGAGGTGCCATTCTACTTCTGATAACTTTAGTTTTATTTGGATAGAGTTCTAACACTTTAAGCACATTAAAGGTACAGCAATAAAAGCCAGAATAGCACCTTCATACACAAAACTTATAAACTGACAACTCATAATTTATGGAAAAGAACTGTCTGTAAATCGAAGACAAGTTAAGTAGATTTTTTCTTGTCGCCAATAATAATGTTTGAGTTAATATGTATTTTACATTAACTTGAACTTTTTTCTAAATAGTTTAAGAAATAAAGTAACACAAAAGTTTTGTTCCTTGTCAATAAGATTATCACATTACATAATGTACATTATTATTAAGGTCAAGTGAAACGAGTGATATGGTATAACTTATGGCAAAAATAAAAAATGCTAATATGAGCATGATTATAAATAGATTGACAGAAATAATTTAAACCAAAGCACTAGTGGAAGTACGGTAACTGTATTAGTAATATTAGGTGGAAGACGCATCTACGAAAAAACTAGTGTGAGACCCCACCACCTCAAACAAAACAACTTTAATCTTTAACAGATTCATTGCACTGGTTCAAAACATTTTTCGACTACAGAATATAAAATACCATTCTTTAAAAATAGCAGTCAATATATACAAATATTGGTCTATAAAGTACAAAATATGTAAAGATATAACACAAAAAATAAATCAAAATTATCAAACAAATCTTCAATATATACAAATACAGCACACCTAACATAAAATGTACAACAATAAATTAAAGAGGACATGGGATGAATTCATAAAATATTTGTATGGTTAAGATAACAAGTAAAATAAAAGCCATAACACACAAAAAATTAAAAAAATATATATAAATCAAACTAATAGCAAAAATAAAGGCATAAGTTTTTGGGAAAAAAAAAAACTAATGCAAAATGTATCAAACAAAATATAAAATTTGTATTACATTATAATCCATATTATTTATATATTTTTCAGAAGAACTCTGTTACAATATTTCTGCTTGTAGCAATTTCACAGTATATTAAGGTAGCTTGCTCCGCAAAGTTGTTTATTTAATATAAAATAAACATATTTTAAAACTACCAGGAAGAAATTTATAAGTCTCTTCAGAAACCTTAGAACAAAGTTTAACTGTAGCCCCATTTCCTCATTCTTAATATACAAAATTTCCTTAAAATTGAGTAAAATCACAACTCATGTAAAACTTCTAGTTTAAAATTGTTTTACTATTTTACAATTAAATAAAGAATAATATAAATAAAGGGTTCAGGAATAGAGGCTTTTACGTTTGAAACATTTCATGAATTACATTGAATCACAGTTTATTAGATTTTTAGGTTACTACTAAACATACAATTAATTAATGAAATAAATACGTATTCTTTCAAGATTTATCACAAAATATTATAGTGGAATTCTCAAGAGAGAGTTATGTCATTTGAAAAGATTATACATATACAGTGTCACAGAGACAGTTTACATTCTCTTCCAGTTTATTTACTGAATTACCTTTAGTTTAATTTAGTTCTGACAATAGCAAATTTCCTTTAAAACAATTACTCCGTAAAGCTGATAAAATGACTTAGGCCAATGGAGCTGCTATAGAAAAAAAAAAATACCCAAAGAGTATGCATAGTGACACTGTTGTAGATAATCATTGTCCACAGCAATAAACTACAGTAACAACTTCTTTTGTCAACTGTTTTTACATCAAGATTCCATACTACTGATGATTCATTTATTTGGCATGAGTACTAGTAGGTTTGATATTAGGGAATAATGATGTCAGTAATGTTACAATTACTATTAATAAGGTATTCTGGTCATAGCAAAATTATACTGGCATTCAGCAGTTTGAATTAAGGGTCAGTCTCACCTGCCACATAGGTTAGCTATGTTTCAATAATATTTTTATTAGACTAAATCTGCCAATATCTAATAAAAGTAAAATGTTACGTTTTCTTGAAAATTTTCTTTACCATATCTTTACTAAATGCTGCTGACAAGCTGGAATGTCAAAGAGATTTTTCACATTTGAAATTAAACATTCTAATCATTTCATCACAGTTATATCATAGAAGTTAATTATTTTTTATGTTTTCATACATGAGTAATGCATACAAATGAAGCTCGAGAGAATGAGTTTTGAAACAGTTTTTCATAAAAACTAAATTAAGGAGTAAAAGGAGGTTAGCCCATGGCAGGTGAAACAAAAGAGGTTTAACATAAATATTTGAGAGTATGCTGTACTATGGAATTTTTTTGGATAGTATGAAGGAAAAAAAAAATTATTTGGAGCCTCGCAGAACAAGAGAGAAATGTGTTGGATATTGCTACGAGCATAAGTGTTCCCCCACCATCACTCTGCCTCTGCTCCACTCCTTCCAGCCCTCAGACTATCTCTCGGAGGGGGAGAGGGGGGAGGGGCCGCCCTTTCATCTCGTCAGTGCTGGGTATGCCACATCAGCATGTTTTATTTCACGTACACTCTTTACTAACATGCCTATGCAGATCTTGCACGACTGCCCCGTGTTTTCTTTCTCTTTCACTTCAGTTAGTTCCCTTACAACTCCGTTTCAGCGAGAGAAAATAATCAGTACCTTCAAATTAAAAAATAATATTTCAAAATAGAATCTTACATTTTGCAAATATAAAACAAAAAAATTAGTTCATGTCTGAAAGTTTGAAACACCATTTTAGTAATTATAATACCTGAAGTGTTTCAAGACATGACCAGCATTTCTGAACGAGGTTCATCGCAAGCTTAAATTGGGTAAAAATGTGTTTATGGTAACATGATGAATATTAACTACAGTAATATACACACTATCATTCTTTAAACTGTAAGAACACTTTAGGGCACTCATTCCCTATGCTGTACAAGTACCTTAGTGGAATGTTGACATGGCTTGCATGAGTCAGTTAGTATTCAGTCTAGCAGAACCAGAAACTACATCAAATTACAAGCAAGCAGTCAGGTTGAGAATGCTTCACAAACTCAATTGCAAAAATCAGTTTATAGTACCAGTCAATTGCGACAAGAGTTTTTCAAATACAAGTATTTTCTGTAATTTAAATGGAATTTTCCCTTCTGTAAAGGCTGTAATTATGAGCACTTAATGATTAATAGCAAGTTAATGCATCTTAATTTTAAAAACATGAACTGGGTTTTAGAGAACTTAGTTTATAAAATGATCCTCTGTAATGCTTGAATAATCACTACACTTTTACAGAATGGATATAAGGAAAAAAGATATGGCAAATTTTAAATATCAGTGGTACTCTAACCCATTACATTGAATTCTAGAGAACTTCATATTATTCAAAGTAGTAAAACTCCTCTTATCCGTAAATATTTTCTTATGGCACCAAATGTTACTTTTCAATTACTTTTTTGCCATTCGAAGTTACCATAGTTATTGTCTAACAAAATATTTGAGTCGAAAAATTGTCACTGTTAAAGATTCTCGAACGAGCATCACCACCATGCAACAGTAATATTGTCTTGGAATGACTGAGTATAGAACTTGGGGTAAACAGCTTGTGTGTTTTTGCTTTAAGACACACACTTCCTACCACTTGTTAGTTTACAACAAAACTATAACTAAGACTTTAGTTTAGCCCTGAGGGTTAATATTTTTGACCTGAAGTAAAAGTCAGCAAAAAAAAGTATTCAAAAAATATGTTTTCTGTTTCACTACAAAGTGCTTAAAATATGGAAATGTACACTCCCCTAGGCTCCATCAAAAACTACATCTCCACTGATGACACGGTTCCTTCTTACTGTTTAGAGCAGTATCCATTGGTGTAACCTCTCCTGTTTTATCTTTGGGATGTTAACTCCATAAAACAATTTGGTGACCTACCAGTGAGGACAGGAGTGACTAAGAAGAGCTCATACCTTCTAAATGATCAAGCCACACCACAAACACACAGTTGGACAGCAAGCAATCTTTACGAACCTCAATGCTTATCAACAGAAACCAGTCTACACCTGTGCGAATATCAGTTTTTTAGTTCAAATTGAATACGAATATGAATAGCAAATTATCCTCTAATACAAATATTAAATTTGAATAGTAAAAATGGTAGTTGGCAAACCACAATTTTTTTTCATTTTTAAATTTGGAAAAAAAAAGTGTTATTATGCAGCTAACCTAACCTAATGAACCTTTTACTTCAATTTTATTTGCTTCATTATCCAGATTAAGCTACTTTACATAGTGACTCGGAAAATTTTCTCAAACTCAAAAATACCACGAAATCTGATCCATTTCACGAAAAATGTGAAATTTGTTTTAAAATACTATTTGCAAAATAGTGAACAAATGAGCTCATATTTACATATTTAAACCTTAGTTATTCCCGATTTTCCATTGTTAATGTCAGCTGGTAAACTGTTTTAGTTCAGCAATATTACAATCCCATTTGCTGCTAATTTCCTCTGCAATCAGGAACAATTATTTACACTTGTCTGTTTCATAATAGAGACATACAGCAAGTAAGCTGCTACTGTGCCGCATGGTGGTAGATCGATTGTGACAATAGATTTACACGCTGTTGCAACTTTCATGTCCACTTCCCTTAATGGCCATCACAAAGGGAGTGTTAGTGTTTCATGTTGTAATTGATGGTTATTGATGTTTATTTTTTCTTACTACTGGTATATGTGATGAAATAAATACAGTCAATGTAATTTTTTCCGCTACTGTTTTGCGAGACTTTGAAAACTTGTTGCAGATTATTGTTTGTGGTTTTCCTATGTGGTTCAGTTAAAACACCTAAACTGGGTATTTAAATTGCTCAAATAACTTAAACCTCAACAGTGAGTATTGGAATACGACAAACTAAAAATTTGTAGCAAATTAAATATTTGTTATTTCGAAATGATAGCATTCGAAGTTGAATCAAATATACAAATAATAAACCAGGGGCGTACGCTGGATGGGGAAATGAAAGACAATTTCCCCTTCCTCCTAAAAAATCTACAATTCCCACAATAAAAGGAAAGAATTTGAAAGCAACCAGCGGGCAAAGTGGCTCTACAAACATCCCTCACTCCATAACGAAATTCTGCATACGCTTCTGCAATAAACTATTTGTATTCGTATTCGAATAGATATCACAAACTACACTTTGGTCTGTAAGCTCTTTTACTCAGATGGCATGAACCTAGCTTATCAAACTCACTGTGTTTGGCTGCTGTATGATGGCAATTAAGTAATTTTCTGGGTAGATATTTTCATTGACAATACTTAGAAATCACATTTGCTTCAGATGTGAATGTATTTGTGTAAAGCATATATCTGTGTGAGAAACTAAAATTCACATTCCTGCCTTTTGGAGACCATTACCTACTCATTTTTACAAAACAATGATACCAGATATGAACAAAATACAAACAGAAAAGAAAATTCAATAAATAGTCTATATTTTTCACAATAAAGATGTGTGTTTGGATACATTTACATTCTGTTTAAGATAAGGGTAGAACTTTGACAAGTGCTTCAGCAAACTTTAGACTTTGAAAACTTAATATTCTTAAACAACTAACAAAATAAATATTATTCACAATTAGCTAGTTTGGTGCAACATCAATCTGTTTTGTTTATTGCAACCCAATATTGAACATTCAACATCTAAATGTTCCTTGCAGTACCTGTCAAAGTGCTCACCATATTGTGAGCGAAGTGTATGCCCACCCATTTGCACAGTCGTGACTTGAATGAAGGAAAGTATTACTCCATTTGATTAGTCTGACTGTGTGCAAGTCAACCTTAGTAAGACCAATTACTATTTGGGTTACAAAAACACTATTACTAGGGAAATGAACTGGATCTTAAGTACATCATGTCTAAAAAAACATTGTTCTACCTATTCTCTTGATTTCAAGTTGTACTATCAGAATTCTGTTTGCAACCAAAGTAAGATAAACACTCACAGATTCCAAATGTTGAAAAACCTGCTGTATGCATGCACAGTGTGCTGAGCAAATAAAAAGAAGGTATCGTCACAGACGTGGAAGGCAGGTACTTGAGCTGCCTGGTGGCCCCGTAGTCACTGACCTCACGCGCGAATACCTTCAAGGATTAGGGCATCGTTGTCTCACCACCCCCATCCCCTTGCCCCCTTCCTCGGCGTTGTGATCTGTCCCTTAGCGGCCTGGAAACCCCGTGAGCTTACCGAGGCCACCAAGCGGAGTGGCGTGAACAAGCACCGCTGTTCTGGACGCTTTGAGCGTCGGGTCACCCGGGATGACGTGACACGCCACAACCACTCCAGTCAGTTCCAGAAAGACGGCCCACAGGTATATAAGCGGTGATACCGGCCTCTGCAGGGGTTCCAGCACAGGCAAGTTGAGTGAAGAGTGAGTTCGGCGAGGAGGAGAGACCCCCTTTGCAAGCAGCGCAGACGCGCAGCAACGGGACTGTGTGTGTGTAGACAGGTGCGAGGTAAGGGAAGAACCACTGTCGAGCCTAGCTCCAGTGAGCAGTGTGAACTATGGACTCGACAGATACTTAGTGATTTGTGAACAGACATTAAGTGTGGTGATTTAATTAGTAATGTAAATATTAGTAGCAAATAAAACTGTATAAAATTAACTGGGCTATCCTTACAAACCCGTTTTCCCCACCCGTAACAGTATAATATGAGTCTGAATTCGACCTACAAACTTCAGCTGCTGATTAATCACGACAAGTTGAGAAGTTCTTTTCGAGGATAGTATACGGTCTTTCAAGTTGGGGCTGAAAAACATTTTAATTGCATGGATTATATTCAATTGAATGAATTTCCACAACTAAATTTTATCACTGTCACAAATTTATTTTATTGAATTAATTGGAAAAACCTTTATTTTTCATACTTTTTACTTTTTCACATACTCCAATTATTTCAAAACATAATTTTGTGAAAGTGACAAAGTTTGCAATGGTTTTAGAACTTCATTCAATTAAACCGAATTCAGATTCCCAGTGTTCCATCTTAGATACTTTATTATTTACAGTAAAAATATTGTTCAGTTCCAACTTCAACCTTGGGAAGTACACCAGACTATAAGTTGTATATGTAAAGATTTTAAACTTATTTTGTTGTGATGAACCAGCAGCCAAAGTTTTCATTTTAATTCAGAATATAGAGAATTTTCATTCTGTATACTATACCTATGTGAATTTTTTTTTTCATATTTACAAGCAAATTTTAATGTCAATTTTATTTATAATACTGGAATACCATGGAGAATGGTGGTTAATGGTTGCCTTTCAAAGGCTAAAGAACCAATTGCCCCTCAAGCTTCAAAGCAGCAGAAAGTCAAGTTCGAAAAGTTAGTTTGAATGGTGAGTGATGAGTTGGAAGTACCTCCCTTAATGATGTGGGATGTTCTTAGTAGGTGTTTGAAGTTTTAAAGCTTGCTATCTGCATGGACATTGCACACTCTGTAGCTAGAACATGAGGGCAGTGCTTGAGAAGAACAATTTCATACAGAGGTCTGCTATCAGAGTTGAGAATACCTCCCACAAGGTGCTGATCTCCAGTTAAACAACCTTGCAGAGCACAAGAGTGGTTCTTGTACAGTAAATCTAACAAATTATGCTAAGCGGCATGCTAATTTGAATATGAGACAAGCTATCGCATCATAAACAAAATTGTAGCGAGATCCTTAAAAAAACCATGTTGAGTGTTCATCTTAATTTTTTTTGATAGCAAATCTGGAACCAAGAAACAATTTTCAGAAAATGGTAAAATAATATTTTTCAGACACCATGTCTAAATGCACACAGTTGCTGCCACACTGTGGTTCCTCTCTCTACAGCATTAACACAATTTGTCACTATTCACACATATGAACAGATTAAAATTACAAAATTTTTAAATACAAACATTAAAGCATAAAATTCCATAGCACAGCCACACTCATCACCCAATTCCAACATTTTGCCAAAATATTCAAAGTTACAATACTAGCCTACAGGCAAGTATTATTAACTGTGTTACCAGAACAAAAGCATCAAAATACTGATGATTATTTTTGAAGGCGTGCAACTTCTATGTTCTTGACAAATTCTCTCTTCCTAATATTCTGTGTATCAACATGCACACCCACCCTCTTCACTTTTTGATTCATTTGGTGCATCTTTTAAAATCACTTCTTGCACTAAAAAAAAACATTAAGGAAAATAGGCGAGAAAATTAAAAGCAAATTATTAAACACACATGCATTACATACAGCATATATAATGTGACTACTATAAAAGAACAACAAAATAAACTAAATAATTTGTAATCAAAAGAAGCATAAACCAATGAGAAATAAACATTTAGTAAAGTTATGTGCATTTTAAAAACAAGCATGTTTGAAAAAAGGAACAATGTTGATTTTTGTATGAAAAGTGATCTCGCAGTGCAAAAAAAAAGAAGCTTCTCATCAAACAGGCAGTATGGCAAAAGTGTGGTAGTGCATATATTAGTCATGCACTACAACAGATAAGGGGTCCCCGTGGCATGGTCGCTAATGCATCACACTCGTATGGCAAGGGTCGTGGGTTTAATCTCAACACCCCAGCATGACTCGCATTCCGAGCACTGAGTCTGTATCAAAGTCGTTCGGAGCCCACTATCATCTTGGCAGTCCCGTTTCCTTAAGCCTCTGTGCATAACCGAGAAACGTATAACCTCACAAAACCAACATTCTATGACATATTTCATAGATTACCAAATTAATATTTCTTCAAATTAAAACTAACGTTGGAAAATTTCAAAACTCTGTAGTGCAATTAATAAATAATATAATTCTGCAGAAGAACTGAGAATTATCTGTTTGGAAAGTATAGTTTGCTTGTACAGTACTATTAACACTTGGCACCAATGCATAGAGCTCGCAGCTTGGTCCAAGCACTCGAATCCAAAAGTGGCTCTCTGTGGCAGTGATCCCAAACACATCACACTAATCCAGTGCATGCCAGCTACAATACTGTTAGAGCAAACACAACCTGTTACCATGATTGGCAATTGTTAACTCTTTCGTAGCTGTATTTTGTAAGGAAAACAATTAAAATCCCCTGAACATCAAGCTAAGTGATGTGTCTGAAAAACCAAGTTGCTGAAAATGGCCACAAACTCAGGCCACAAACTCATGCTTGTCTGCAACCATCCAGTAGAACAAAAATATGATGCATCTCTTTTATAAATTTTTTGATCATGCTGTTAAAATTAAACTGACATGGATATTATCAGTAAGCAGCAAATACAGAAATTACATTGTAAACAATTAACCAACCCCATGACTGCTTCTATTCACAGAAACTTCAGAACCAGTGTAGCAATACAGAACTGATAGAAGATAAAGAGTTATTAGTTATGAATCATCTTATGTCTTCTTAAAATGGGCTGACTACTTTTGACAACTTGCATAACACTAAAGCTTTATTAGTATGGTAATGAACACAAGCTTAGTCTATAAAACTTAATTCACTTAGTTGATAGTGTTTTGTTATGCGCTTAAATCCTGCATTGGTTTTCTAAGTTTCACTATAAAAATATATATACTTTTACTTTTTATGTCATCTATATACACCTACCCCTTGAGGTAACAGTAATTAATCCCAAGAGAATTGAGTTCTAATCAAAAGAGTACTAAATATTTTTTTTTGCTTTAGGAATGAAAACTATTGGCAATAATTTTTTTCCGGCAATGAAAATATGTGAGTTTGCTTAATTATATATCACTGACAGGCCCAATTATCAGCTACTAATTGTTGATGTTCCTTTATTGGTGAGGGAAACCAGTGGGTGATGCAAATTTCGGATTTGGGTGGTGTGGATGGTCATCTTTCTTTCCCTGTAGCATGAGCTACAGTGCATCCAAACATTATGTGTAATCACTTGCATACAGGATGAGAAAGCGTCCCCAAGTCTTAGGAAACAACCTTTCTCTTTGTCGGGAACCAAAACCACTTTCAGAGAGGGTAAAACAATATGAATGATTGTAGGATAGTATTTTGAATATTGAAATATTAATGTAAAATTGTCACTAATATTTAGCAAATGATATTGTTGGTCAATAATAATACATATGTAAAATAAGAGATAGTTCTAGAAATTAAGAAGTGTTGGTACAAATGGCATTGGCTGGAAGCGAGTGGACAGAGCTTGGGTGAGACTGGAATTGTTAAAAAATATATATATATATATATGGTGTTCTCGGTGATGGTACAGGGCATCGGTTTCTAACACACAGCTATTTTGAAAGCATCAGTGAAAAAACCGCCTCACCGCCTAGTTGTATTTGATTACAAAACTGATGTCTCAGCACTGAGCTAAGAGGAAAAGTTTCAGGAAGACCACGTCTATAGCAACAGCCCAAAAAAAATGGTAAAGACATACATAAGAGTTGAAATCCAAGAAATTAAAGGTATTATTATTGATTCCTCGCTCTCATATTTCCATTTTGTTAGCCAGCTAACTACAAAATTTAAGTAACAATTGGCAGGGTGTTGCTACATACAGAATGTATCCAAAACAAAAACGTCAAACTAAAGGTATATTTGGAGGACATTTTGAGGCAGAACTGTCAATGAATAAAGGTTTATAAATGCTGATTTTTATTGCTGGAGTTGTTACAATGTCACCGAGATACACTGAAACCCTGTCATGTGTGAACAGTACAAAACACACCGTACATATGTAGCGGGAGTGCATGTGAGGCTGGCTATAGCTCTGGATGTGTTGTGTACCTTTGTGTTGTGCAGTTACTCCAGCAGTTCAGAAGTGCATGGACCATCGTACCATATCAGTTGGTGTCCCAGACAATTATGTGCAGGCTACAAGACATGTAGTGTGAACTATTTGTGTTCATCACTGACTACATTATAGACAGTATTTAGTTGTGTACCTTCCACACAAGAATCTAGTGTATCTCATTATACATAGTAATAGCTCTAGTGATAAACATAAGCATTTATGGACATATATTCATTGACATTTCTGCATCTCCCATATGATGTTCATGTTTAACCAAAGTTTTGACATGTATTTTAGATACACACCATATACATATTCCAATGTCATGCTCACATTCAAAGAATTAGGACTCTTACAATGTGGACAGTATCAAACTTTAGTGAGCCTCTCAGCATGTGGCTATTCAGTTGGCTAATAGCAGGCCAAATATTTCTTAGTTGGCTGGATGCTAACATTATCCTTGTGTCGAGAAACAATATTATTAAAATGGATGCACTGTTTCATTCCTAAGTGAAATAAGAGATGCATATATCCTACATTTTGATTATGGAATTAATAGGTATAATGAAAATTTTACTTCAACTGTTTGGTACACATGTGCCAGTCACAAAATATAATATTCTCTTAAAATCATTTCTGCCACAGACTTATGAGAAGGCAACACAAAAAATAATTGTTTATGTGCGGAGGATATCGAGTTTAGGGTAAAAATGTTTAAGTACGCAAATGTAAAACAGTTCTGTCTGCTTTTGAATAACACCATTACCAAAAAAGGGAACTACAGTTTGTCACGAACGTTCCGCAGTTTATAATATAATTCTTGCAAAGCAGATTCTTAGTAACTAGTTCTTACAAACCAATTTTTCTTAAGTCGCATGTGAAGAAATATAAGAAATCGCAGCTATTTTGTGATTTACTCATGCAAGTCCCTTAAATCAGAATATCAAAACGGCATACAACGATGGCACATTTTTCTTAAAATTGCTTAACTAATGTGACAGAAATGTATACTCATAAGCAGGAAAAATAAGAATGCAGGAGAATCCACACAGTATGCTTTTCCAAATATATTTTCCTAATTTATATAGTCCAAATTATCATGATATTCTACAAAAACTAAATATTTCAATTATTTAATGAATTAATTGTCCCCGACATAGCCATGAACTATACGTTAACAGAGAAGCCTCTCCAAACTTCAGAGAAATTTATCAAACAGTGAACTTAACAACTAAAACAAAAACAAATTTTAAGTAAATAAGTTTTTAGACAAACAATATTAGTGAAAATGTTCATAGAGGCTGACAACCAGCCACCCTTTAAATTCCTATTTAATGATAGACATTAACTAGGTTTCAAAATTACAATAATAATGAATGATTTTCATTTTCATACAACTAAAAATTGCATCTACGTATATACGGAAAATAAAAAAAAATATTGAAGATTTTAGAAAATTGCTGAGTATTTGTTGCCCAATCATGTTGCAAAAATGACAAAGAAAACAAGTTTTTAAATTATTTTTAAGTATAATTTAAAAAAAAATAATGGGGACAAACATAATCAGGTGATAGCTAACATAAAATGGACTAAATAACCAAAAAAGTAACGATTTTGAGTGCACAGAGGGCATTCCTCCGCAGTGACATCCATAAGCAAGCTCAGGGAAAGCAAGACCAGGCAACAGCCAACTAGGGCATGTACTGTAGGCGAGGTGGTTCACAATGCATGTATACAACAGTCCTGCTTTGTGCCGTTATCTGGATCACTTGCTCCCTACAAGATGAACTGACCACGCAAGACCTTCGCCAGACTTGATTACTCTAGATTCCTGTCTCTAGGGACACAAAGTGTGGTGCATGCTGGGCCAGTTCTGGACATGCAGGCATTGGGGACACTTCTACAGTTGCAAACAAACCTGGGATCTCAGAGAGGGTTACAAGTTCGTGTTTCAACGAAAAACTGCTTGGCACTACCTCCACACAAAACAGTACTTTGATAACCGGATGTCAAAGGGGTGCTGAATTTTGGCATTGGGGGTTTGCTGTGTATTTTAAGATGTATCGTTACAGGTTTAGAGAACATTTTTTTCTTCTTTTTCTAGCAATAACTCCCCCCCCCCCCCGGCCCAACCCCCAATTATATCCACATAGTCTCTGTAAAGCAAGTATAGTCAATATTTAGTAAGATCACAAGTTGATGAAATTTTTCTGCTGAAGTGGTCCTGAGTAAAGGGTACAAGGGTAAAAACTCCTAATACAGTAACAGGGGTACTAATGCAAGAATGGCACTTGACTGATTAGCATCTTTATTTACTCATCAGTTTATCTTCTCACACAAGGTTTCCACATAATATAGCACTGGTCTGTAATTCTTTTCTTCTTTTTTTAAGCCCTGACACCATTACTGCTGATTCATATTTAAAATGACCTCCTGAAATGAAATATGACCACGGGTTTCCCCCATAATCCACCGTTTTTTGGGCAAGGGCCCCCCCACCTATTTTTATCACTTTGATAATTTGAAGGGATGAAAAGTGTTATTTGAGCCTTTACATTTCTTCTGAGGGGCTAAAGAGGTGAAATGTTTTAAAACATGATCATTTGTAGCAATAGGGTACATTTGGGGGGGGGGGGGAGGGGGGGGGGGGGGTTTGCTACCTTAAATTCATTAAAAATGATTGATTTCCCAGTTTTTAAATTAATGTTTTCAATTGTAAAGATTAATAAATAAAAACATGTAAAGAATAATAAATAAAGAAGTAGCTTCTCTGGTGCTTCCTTTCCTTTTGTACCCTGAGGTAGAAGTTTCTTATACCAAAAACCAGCAGTATTCTGCCAACATGCTCACATTCCACTTCCCTGATGTGTGATGTCTTGATGGAACCGTTCTCCGTGTTCAACCGAAACTGCTCCTAAATTTTCAGGGAAGAAGTTCAGGTGAAAGCGAAGAAAATGCACTTTAAGAGACATGCTACCTCCCATGGCCTTGTACGCTGACAGCAATTCCTCAACATGAGCCACATAATCATAACTTTTGTTGTTACCCAAAAAGTTCTCTCACTAGTTTCGGAATGCAAACCAAGCTTGTTTGATTCAGGTGTTCAATAAATTTTGAATCTTAGAAAAGTTTTCTAATCTGCGGGCCTACGAAAACTACTTCCTTGATTTGGTCTCACTGAGACAAGGAAATTTAGTTTTCAAAAATTGATTTGCATCACCTTTCTAGTCCTTTGCTTTCACATACTGTTTGATCAATTCAAGTTTGATGCGAAAAGGTGGTATGTAAATATTTTTGTTTGGGACCATGGGGTGTACATGTCTCTTAAAGTGCATTTCCTAAACTTACACCTCTACCTCTTTCCTGAAAATTTACAAGCAGTTTTAATTAACACGGGAAATGGTTCCATCAAGACATCAATAAATTCTAGAGGAGATTTTCAGGGAAGTGGAATGTGAGCAAGTTGGCAGATTACTGCTGGTTTTTGGTACGAGAAACTTCTACCTCAGTACAAAAGAAAAGTAAGCACCAAATGAAGCTAATTATCTTCTTTATTTATTATTCTTTGCATGTTTTATTTTACTATTTATTTATTAACCTTAACAAGTGAAAAAATTGCTAAAAAAACTGGGAAATCAATCATTCTTAATTTTTTTTTTTACAATTTAAGGTAGCAAATCCCCCCCCCCCCCCCCAAACTACCCCATTGCTACAAATGTTGATGTTTTAAACCGTTTCACCTCTTTAACCCCTCAGAAGAATGTAAAGGCTTAACTAAGGGCGCGGTTACACGGGAGTCTGAACTACTTCAGGTGAACATGTTCAGCTGTTGAGTGCGGTTACACACAGTCTGAACATGTTTCGTTCGAGGCCATTTCTCATTTAACTTAAACAGGTTGGCAAAGTAGTTCAGATCGACATATCTTCTACATTAGCCTCTGATTGGCTGTTTAGAATATAAACAGTTCTTTCCAGAAATTCAAGATGGAAAGTGTTCCTGGCACAAGTTAGAGTAATATTTTACCGAATGCAAAAAAAAAATATATCAAAAGGTAATTATATACTTTTTTAAAATTGATCCTGACCTTAATTATCTTAAAACTTAACACTCTCGCTCAAACAATAATAAAAAATAAGTTTAAATTGTTTTACTGTGCATGTTGTTTGAATTCCCGATTTGTAAAAAAGTGTTGAGCAATATGAAAACACATTCAATTTCTGCTGATAATACTGTATAAACAAGTGTGAAAATCCCGCATTTTCTGGATACAAAATAGAGATCAACAACAGACATTCGTTGACAGTAGACAATCGGTTTTAGAGCTGAACACACTTTTCAGCAACTACCGTGTAACCGTACACTTTCGCGTTTGTAAACGTGTTTACTTAAACATGTTCACCTGAAGTAGTTCAGGGTCCCGTCCCGTGTAACCGCGCCCTAATCCTTTTCATCCGTCCAAATTATTGAAAAGTGATAAAAATAGGTGGGGGAAGGGAGCGGAGCGGAGCGCCCCCTGCCCCAAAAAACGGTGAATGATGGGGTCTTATTCGAATCCAGGAGGTCATTTTTCATAAGAATCAGCAGGAATGGTGTCAGGGCCAATCTTCATGCAGACCAATAATATTTTATTGAATCTTGAATCAATAGAATTCAATACAAACTAAAAAAATAATCATACTTTAGCACCACAATAGGTAACATGCATGTGTACGGTATTGAATTTAAAACTCTGTCAGTGTTTATGATTAGGGCTAAATAAAAGAATCATGTGATCCAGAGACCAAAACAAGTCCTGTAAACCTAAAAATGTGTGTTGAAAATATACATTTTTAAGTTTCTAAATTGGCCCAAAGTAATTTTGTGATTAGCTTGACGTCACCAAGACCAAATTTTCTCCTAGCATTTCATGGTCCAAAAAAATTACACTGTCGATGTAAATCTACATGCATGTAGCAAATGTTAGCTTGTTTCAATAATTCTGAGAAAATTTGTTTACTGTACACAAATTATTTGCTATATCGAGCCTGTGAATTAATTAAGAAGCTGACTTTTTTGTATTTGAAAAGACTTTTACAAAAAATTAAAAACAATATTATAGCTGTAAAATGATTAACTCTTTCAACATAAGATTTTTTTTAAATCTCATGTGTGGTTGTGATGGTCATGGAATATTTCAATTGTGTTTATATTAGTGCTGGGTTGAAAAGTCATGATTAGTACAAATACTGTATTGTGAATACAAGTTACTGTATGTATTATCAAACTACTTATTATGATGGACTGCATACTGGTTATGAAAAATACATTAATGTTTCATCGAACAGGATGTTAAAACAACTATCAGTAATAGCGGCTCATGACAACTGGCAGGCAGGAAGGCTCGGTAGGTTGCTATTGGCTGTGGCTCAATATGCCAGCAGTTAAGATACGCCCACTTGACAGGTTATGGTCTAACATGACCAGCACTCGAGCCCACAGAAAAACTCATAGACTTCACTGTTTGGTAACACCCAGGGAATGTTAAGTATTCTAATGTATAAATTTATAGTTATTGCACATCAACCTTATTCAGGCATACTTGTACACTCAGAAACTTTATCGCTTTCAACAACAAATTACTTTGTAGGTTTCGACACTAATGTATCTGAATTCAATCTTAGATCTAGGCTTATTTGACTTTATCAAGTGACACTAGACTTAGTTTTACCATTTGAATGTGCATTTGTTCGTGAACAGAAGCCAACATGTGTAAAAGACTTCCAACAAATCAACACTTAAAGTTGTAACATCCTGATCTTTGCAGCCAATCACAGCCTGATCACATACTGATTTCTAGATTTACAGGGGTTTTCAAGATTTTTTGGTACACGTGGCATTTAAACAAAATATTTAAGATTTTTTTTATGTGGCGCAGAGACAATGGTTTTAGCCATTCTTGGTCATGTAAATACTGAGTTGGGTAGAAAGTTAAGTACAGTTTCACAAAGTGACATTACAACACCACCATTTTGAAGTGAGGAGTTTCATTTCATATTTGAAATTGGAAATTTTCTTAACTCAAAAACCCTATTTTCAAGCAAACGTTCTTTTGTATTAGTAACTATAAAAGCCAATAGGATTTGAGAAATTAAAAAATAGTTCTTGTGCCTCAATATAAGGTTCAATGAAGTTATCCATGCACAGGTGTAATAATGGAGAAATCTACATATGATATATAAGCTGCTTTTATGCTCAGAGATAGTGTTTTAAGAAATTCATAGTTCACCCAATTTCAATTACAACACATTTACCAGACAAAAATTAATATACCACTATTAAAACTGCACACTTACACTGATAAACTTATGAAAAAATAAATAATACCTGCTCCACGTGTTTCTTACAGCAATACAATCAGAGTTTTTTTTTAGTACGACCTCCTGTAAAACACTATTTTGTTGGTTGCCAGTGTTTGGCAGTTTTATAAACCAGACACACCCACTTTTACAGGAAAAGTAGTAATCTATACACTTAAAATACATTATTTTAACTAAAACACAGCTACCTGTTCATAAAATGTTTTACAAATCAAAATGTTGTAATTGTCTTGTAAATAGTAAACAACATAAGTTTGTCAATGCTCAATAAGCTTATTTGCGGTTAAGTGTATGCTAACTTTAAATTACTCAATGGACATAGCTTATGTGCTAAGTTGTTACATAGGTAGTAACACATTCACTTATACTATAATTAGGGCCCCCTGAAAGTGGTAAATAAAATGTTCAGATTTCGTCATTAAAAATTAGTAAAAGCGGTGTTAAAATTCACTTAAAAACACAAAAGCGGTGCTAAAATTCACTTAAAAACACAAAAGCGGTGCTAAAAACTTGAAAAAAAAAAGTGTGTGCTACTGTAAATATATGTGAAATTATTTAAGTTGAATAAATAATTTTACTTGAACCTACTCATTACTGAATACCCCAAACAAATAGGTTACATATATTTATATGACAAACTATTAATCCCTTTAAAAAAATCTATAACACACCGTTGACCAACTAATCATCATCGTCACACCATTCGAAAATGAATGCTTGTTTACATTTTTCCGCTTTTTGGCGCGATTTAAAATGCTTTCTGCTTGATATTACGACGCTGTTCCAACTATATGCCAACGCCCCCGGCTAATGTGGTATGGCCACTCACGTAAGGCTGTTCCAAACACTGTTTGCCCAATCATCTGCTTGCTTTTGTATTTAGCCAGTGTCACTGTTCCAAGCTGACGCCAGTGCCCCGAGCGGTGTGCGTAGGCTTTAAAACCTCGCCTGTTTGTCTTATCAATCCAAACATAATGCCGGAAAGGAAAATAAACGCCGTAGTTTTGCGTATTTTTACAGTATATTTTTGGGTTTGCTTTTGTTTGCTTTAGTGCATTTATGACTAATGTTCAGTGGCGGCCATGTTGCGGTGTTTGTTTACCAGTGACGAGACAAGTCTTTTACCCAGTATTTAAATTTTGCGTAAAAACACTGCAATTTCGCGTTTTAATACTAAATTTCATGTAAAAACGCTGTGTTATGGCGATTTCACGTAAAAACTGTATTTTATGGTGATTTCGCGTTTATCGTCGTTTAATCGCGATCGCGAAAAGAACAGGCCCCTAACTATAATAGAGTGTAGGTATTATCATTTAACAATGGTCAGGTTGCCTGACCAATAAATCAAATTCCTGGCATAACTAATTATTTAAGTTTAAAAAATGTCTCCGAGAACAGGACTATTGTATACTCAGTCACCATATTACTGTAGATAACAATCGAAGAATACTGCAGTAGAACCCAAATTTTATCTAGCTAATCTAACATATACACTGCTGTTCATCAGAGCAGTGTTTCCCGAGATAAAAAAATTCTGCCCTTTCTACCATCCTTACAAAATCTATACCAAAGCCTTTTTTTCTGGTAGAGATATTTCTAACACTATCAAGCACAGATTAAAACTCAAAAGTCTGCAAATAATTCAGCTAAAAGTTAGTGAAATGATTTCATAGTAAACCTAATACTATTAGATGTATTTGGACATTTAACTAAACACATTTTTTGCTTTATTAAAATTTTTTAAACTCACATTTTTGTTCAAATCCAAATCTATTATAAAAGTAAAAATTTTTGACTAATTCCTTTTTACACCAAATAATATAATATTTTTGCTCCACCATAGATACTTTTTTTTAAACAAAAACCATAAAACTACCTTTAATGAATGCTTTCACATATAATATTTACAACGGATGTTATGATTATTAATAAGTGGTAATGCAAGTAATAAATGACTAGGAAATATCATAGTATCATATTATTTATAAATCAATGAAGCATTTGTGAATGCATTAAGTTCAAACAATAATGTAAACCATAGATAAGTTTTTAGCTTACCTGCAATATACCTGTTTTTACACTTTGGTAGTGTATCTTGAAAGTCAGCAGAATTTGTAATAAAATTATGTAACCAACATTCAAAACTTCTACATATGGAGGCATAAACACATCTTCAATGAAAGCAAATTTATAATAAAAGCATATTAAAACAGACTTTAGAACACCTACCTTGCAAATAATGTCAAAATATATACATTTTTTTTTTTTCATAATTAAGCTTTCAATAAAAAAAATCTTAAAAAAGAAATAAAGATTGTAAAAGATAAGTAAAGGATACTATCTTCTGGAGGCTTATTCTCAGTTGAGTCCATGCCTGGAAGAGCTGCAGCAACTCGCCGAAATAACTGCGGGCAGAAAACACACGTGTTACAGCTAATAAACTGCTAAGAGTGAAAATTATGTACTCAAATGCCATAAAAAACTACTACTGGAATCATTCTATTGATATTGTATTATTTTAAAACAGGTTGAACATTAAATGAATAAGATGTTCGACTACACAAAAAATAACTACATACACAAACATTTGAATGGTATCACATCATTGTAGAAAAACAATATGAATTAAATTTAAAGTCACAGTCACTCAGCTAACCACACACAAGTATTGCTTCAAAATGTACTCAACATGAATTTTATTTTATATTGTAAAAACATTTAACATGTAAATTAAAAAAAGTGTAACAGTATCTGAAATCCAGATAATGAAAACTTTATAGCACACACATAAAGCAATACATTACTCCATGGTAAGAGACAAAGCCGGAAAGACAGAAATATCTACAATTGCAGACATACTGGGAATATCCCTGCCTGTTAAACTCCTTGTCCTGATGATTTTGTACAGTGCATCATAACAGCACAGATAAATTTACAATCCGCACAGGCTGTTATTGACCTCTCATCCCTCACATGACTACACAGCAGGCACACAAAATGCCGGCCGAGGCTAGTGTACGGTATTACATACACTCGGGCGAGAACGGCAAAGAACAAAACATGTAGAAAAAAGCACTCTGCCATAGAAAAAAGTGATTGATGTCATACACTTGAATGAACGTACAATTTTAGCTAGTGCTTTTAAATTAGAATTTTTATGACTTATTATTGGCCAAGGGAAGGACTAGCATAACAACATCATATGATACTACGCCGGGGGATTTACGTGATTAACTAATCAGGTGGGTTGTGGACCGCGGACATGGGCGCCACCATGTGGATGGGTAACGTGGCTCGTGTGGGTACTAGGCTCGATTTCCCTTATACGGTGTGAAAGTATACCAGAGATGTCAACCTTTAACAAGACCTATCAGTGGTAGTATCAGACACTTATCAGTAGCTTTCAGTAGTAACCAAAATTAATTACAAACGTTACTTGTAATTGACGTACCTGATCATCGCATTATGTAGGATTGCTCTGTGTTTGTATATCTTCACTTAATTGTTTTTTTTAAATACTCATTTAAAATTTAGGTTCTCTCAGCTCTCAGTTTGCTCGAAACATGTTTCAGCATCAAAAATTAAATTAAGAGTCATTTCAATGTCATCACTGCACAAACTAGGGTAGAAATTAACAAAAAAAAAAAAAAAAAAAAAGCTGCACAACTTTCTAGAAACGCAGTGGATAAATTTCAAAAAGTACTGAAGTACTATAGTATCAATTTAAAAAAAAAACTTTTATAATCAAAGGTTTAACCTGCAAGCAAAGTTTCTTCTTGTTTTCATGTTTTGGAGAAAGTACGTGTCTACGACAATCATCACGTCCACCATGCGCTACGTTAAAATTGCAGATACATATTTGCAATGAACGAAGTTTGACGACACATCTGATGAAACCAAACACGGCCACTCTTCACTGTACTCTTTACGATATTTCTGGGAACTGGCTTTTCGTTTCTTATTTGCTTGTTCCGACATAATGCTGTTGTATATTTAGGTTAACACGTGTGGAAAACTGACCGTTTTATCATTTCGGCAGTGGAATTTCAACACCAACTATATTTCAGGAATAAGTAAAAACTTTTTCACACCTAACACTACATTACTTGAAATTCCTCCCGTACAAAGTAAATACGTACGTGCGCGAAAAAATATTAATGTGCATGTAACAAATTGTAAATCAACTGTGAAAAATTTGTTGAAGGTATTTTTTTTTAAAGAATTTTTTCTTGGTAGCTTAAGATTGTATATGTGTTCACATAATTTTCTTTTTAGGCATGATTCTTTGTGAAGCAAGATCTCATCAGAAGGAACAGGATAGAAAGAAACAGTAAGAGGAATGTGAATTCTACAATCATGAGAAAGACTCGTAAGTTGGTTGAGATGCTTTTGCCATGTGCCAGTATTGGCTGATATTTTTATGTGCATTTGAGAGATTGGTTGGTAATTACCTCACATGATCATCCTTCGCCCTTTCCAAGGGCAAAGGGCGGCCATGGTAGGTAGTAAGCGTGTGATCATAGTACCGAAAGGTCGCGAGGTCGTGGTCGGGTAACGGCTCACAATTAACATAATAATGTAATTAGATAATTATGCGGCTGTGATCCGAGAGCTACGCTGAACTTGAAATATTTTTGGAGATTTAAGATTAGAATTTGTTCGACCTCAGTGGTCGGTAATAGCCCACAATGATAAGTGTAACTTTGTCATTGTTCCAAGGATGGAATCCTTACACTTGTACCATGAGTTGCAAGCAACCCTGGGATTTACCGAAAACTAGTATATAATTTTCACTTTAGGTACCAAGCGAACAGTTAATTTGTGCCTGAGCCAGTGAAGATGTTTTGTGCGGCCTGTTTGTATTTTTCATGACATACTTGTTTACATGGTCGGAAGATAACAGCCATGGTGACTTGTAAATTTTCATAAAGGATTAATAAAAAGCAATCAAAATCAGTAATGGTTGTTCGACAGACTATTTCAATAATCAATTATTGATAGTACAATTTTTTTTATTAAAAAATATTTCAATATTTCATTCAAATCTCTTCACTAGTTTATGTATAAGCAATTTAGACCAATTTTGAGCAAGCCGGAGGTCTCGATTTTTACAACATGTTTGCATGTATTAATACATTATCCTAAAAACTTTCACCATTCATAAACTAAATATAAATAAAAAAACTATAAATACCTGTTTAACATTATAGCCTGCTTTTGCGCTCGTCTCAATAAACATAACATTAAGCTCCTTCGCCTTGCGCTCTCCTTCTTCTGTTGATACTTGTCGTTTATCAGACAGATCTGTCTTGTTACCCACTAACATGATTATCACATCACTTCCACGCTCTGTCCGAACATCATCAATCCATTTGGATGTTTGGTGGAATGAATTTGCATCTAAAAAAGAAACAAAATCATGCATGCCATAAAGTTTCTTTTATTTCTCAAAATATCAAACAACAGAAATGTGTATTTTCATATAACAAATAACATTAATGTTGATATTTCCCCTGTTAATGCAATGATAAAATATTATTTCTACACACCGGCAATTAACTTATAAAAACCATGATCAATAAAACACTAAGCATAAAATATACCTTTGGCTCAATCATACATTCATTACATGTGAACACAAAGTTATACCAGAACAAAATATGTGGATTTCATATTTTATAATTACAACATGGCAGCTTATTAATGTGAAAGGGAGCTTCAAGGACATATCACTTGCTTTCTTCACTCGCAGTTGGGACTGCATTTTGCCTAATGATTTCTAAGTTTAAGGGTGCAAGCCCTCCCTTTGACGAATGGAACGTAATCTTAGGTGAAATTGTTTGTATACTTTTACATACCAATAAGTATGTTCAACACTAATAATTAAATATTATCATTAATAATACACTGAAAATAATAGAGTATATCAACAGTTGGTGAATAGAAAAATTATGCTTAAAACATAAACAGGATGTCCACAAAAATTTTCAAAATTTTTTTTTGACTTTCAGTGACAAAAATTGTAAATTTCCCTGACTATCGTTAAAAAATAATTTACCTATTTTTGTGATTTTCTGAAACATATAACAAAAATACATCCTCCACTATTCCCACGGCTGGCCTATAATTATATTAAAAAAATTAAAATTCAAACACAACCGTGCATATGCCATTTTATGATTTGTATGACTGCGCACTAAAACACCATTTGAAAACATTTCTTCCACAGTTGGGATGATAACAATCATGAAATTTTCCTCTCAGAATACTATCACTGGGGATTTCCATGAATTTTCCAGGATTTTAAGTAGGTAAATTCCTCGACTTTCCAGAATGTAGACAACTTGGCTGTAGGTAATACTATATTGCTAAATACACAGCTTACTGGTTATGTCGTAGACAACAACAGCTACCGTTGAATCACGAATATAGGAAGGTATTAGACTCCTGAACCTTTCCTGTCCTGCAGTATCCCACAGTTGAAGACGAACCTGTTAAGTGAAAAAAAATTATTATTAGTCTACTGAATTATCAATACATTACACAACTAAAACATTATTAGCTACAGAAAGCAAACCATAAAACATATATTTATAAAAAAAAAGGCAAAATACAAAAGGCAACCATGTTATCATTCAACAACACTAGCCTGTAACACACTGACAGTATGCTTGCATATTGAAGGAGACACTGTAGATGAGATACTAAATCACAAACTATTAAAAAAAGTCATAAATATTTTTTTGAGATTTACATCTATGTCTATGAGAGGGCTTATAAAGGAAGTCAGCAATAAAAAGAATATTTATATAATGTAATTCATGTACAATGTTGTAAAGTTATCTATGGAAGTAGCTACAATCATTGTGCATTTCATTAACTCTAATTTTCTGACTGCTATCTAACAAGATGCCACAAATAGCCGGCCTTCGAAGTATCAACCGACTAGGTGAAAGAATTTGCCTTTGCATTTGGTAAGAAACCAAAGAAAAACACAATCAGGCCTGACAAGGATTCAAACAAAGTCTTTCAGAATTCACATTCAGCATCACATCACTGCACCACCTTGCTCTGTTGCAAACAATAATGATTAAAGCATTCCACAACTGGTTAAAAAAAAACATCATCTTATTTTAAAGTAGTGCACTAAAAATTATAATCTTAAAACCTATTATTACTAAATATTGTATAAAAGTGGTAAAAATTCACACTAGAGTTTATAATTAAGACCATTTGCATGACTTTTTAAAGGGTGACTACTCAAAACCTAAAATAAATTCCTGGGTATTTCCAGGTTTTCCAGAAAGTAACTATCAATTTCCTATACGGTTCAACTCATTTTATACCAAATTTCTATGCATTCTTTGTAATACTATGTTACACGTAAACATATTGTAACAAAAGCCAAATCACATACAAATGACATTACTATCCGCGCAAATGTACCTTGCAGGAACAATGAAACTGGTTTATTAGATGAAGTGTTGCCTACTATTGACACAATAAAGTTTACAAAAACAAGCATTAGCCGTTATAAAACAATTAATAGCTAAAAAATATACCATAAGAAAATAAACAGAAACCAGAAATTTGTGTTATACTGAAATCATCAATGATAAAGATATTAGACTGCAATTTGTATTTTAAAAATTGGGATGGAGCATGGTAAAATATTCTATAAGTGTTTATCCAAGCATCACAAATTAAAACATAAATAGTGTCGAGATTGTTGATTATACTTCCATATGCAGATGCTAATTCTCCCATGGCATCTTATCTTGAAAATAAATATTTATATTGCAATCCATAGCTATAAAATATGTTTTCCATATTGTAGTCATTTGCACTGTGCACAGTCACAGTCAACTAACTACTTTGTTATCTGTTAGACGATAATTACAGCATGGATGAAGAACGCCGAATCTCCTGAAGGATCAATAAATTCCTGGAGATTTCCCACATTTTTTCTGATGCACAATATTCTTGGATAATATCAGGTTTTCTCGAATTTCCCTACCAACGTCACCATGTTTAACTGCTATAAGAAAATGCTTAGTACATATCTAGTGATAACATTTATGACCCAATAACAAATGAAAGAAGGCTACTTGAATGAATTTACAGGAAAATCCTTGAATAAATAGCAATGTCAAGAAAATAAAAAAACCTCGGCAAATAAGATAGTGCCTAAGTCTAACAGGTTTCTTTATCACCAAGTGAGCAATAGCAACAACTGCCACATTTGTCACGCATTTGCATATTTCTTATCAGTGACAGTAAAACAATAAACATGTTTAAAGTGATGCTACAGACAAAAACTTCCAACAATAATATTTATGACTGCTGTAGTGTAACACAAAAAAAAAAAAAACCCACCTGTCCCAGGAGTGTGTTTCAGCAATACCGCATATAAAAAGCAAATTACAAGTGTGGGTTACCTATGTTGGCTATGTCACAAATCTAGCTGTAGCTAGTTTTAAAAACTACACATGCATTCATACTTTAAAACAAATCTTTCTTTCATTGCTTTGGTTTTGTATTAAAATGCTAAATAAATTAAATGGAAAACAGTGATATGCAATTTTATTCTAACAGCAATTACAATTACACAACCCTGTTATTTATGAAAAGTTACAATATGTAATAATCAATAAACATTTATCTCATTGGAAATCAATTTTATGAGCATATTTTGCAATTAGATGTACGCCTTAGTTCCTCATGAATAGTTGCAAAAAAAAAGTATTCCTTACAACTGGGTGAAGAAAGGGTATGCAAAATTTATATTTTATTTGAAAAAAAAAAAAAAAAAGGCACATTTAAACAAAGAAATCCCAATTTTAATACAGACTTTGCTTATCTTAATTTTTATCCACATACATAACACCAACAAATGCCATTACCACATAAAAAGCGTTGCAAATGCAGTCAAATGAAAAGTATAGTACCAATACGTGATCTATAATATAAATATATAATTCAAAACTAACAACACACCTTGAAGTATTGACCTAACTATAAGAACTTAATGTAACTGCATACTAAAGAAAAAAGGCAACATTATGAGAGCAAACATCTTGTACACAGAAAATATTAATTGATGGCTTAACCAAATCATTCCTCTAATCTGCATATGGGATGACAATCTTTTATTAAAATAGAATTAAGTCCAATAGCAGCTTGGATGCTTAAATTTCTAACAAAACTATTGTAGCCACTACTTTGTATTTACATTCTGAGCAGATGTACATCCAAATGAAAACTGTGAACATTTATTGTAGGGGTGGGCAATGGTCTTGCACATGTTCAAAGATGTCACTCTCATGCAGCTTTACAGTCTCTCTCTGTCTTGCATATTCCTAAAACATAGTCTGTTTACCCTACCACATCACTGCAGTGAATGGGACAACTGTGAGTGCCATCTAACGAATGGCTTTATTTTCAGTGGTCAGTTCTTCATTCAATTACATTTTTACACATTTTTCTACCAAACATCTGTCATTAATGTACAAAAAATTCTAATTAGGGCAATTTGAGTGATGTATTTCAACTTAAGTTGTAGCATTGCAGGACAGTGCCTTCCCCAATTTTTCTTTAAGTTTTTATGAATAATATGTTTTAACAGTAATACAGTATGTAAGTTGTTTAAATAATTTTCAGGCATAACCTAACTGTGGTACATGTAGTAAATCATTGAAACTTACAATGAATCTTTTCAAATAACTTTCATGATGATATTTTACCGTTTATAATTGTTTTCCATGTTAATATTTGTGTTTCCTTATGTTTTATTAATGTACTCTCTCAATTAATTACAGTTTCTAATATTTGTGTATTGCTTAAGCCTATTTGCTTTATTATGAAACAGCCATGTAACTGTAAATTTACCAAATTCTACCTAAATAATTACGTTTTTATGTGTTTTAAAATGTTTTTTTAAGCTTTAAATATTTTGTTTATATGCGCAAATGCACTGTAACATATATTTTTCTTTTGTAATTTTGTCCATGGGATGATGAAATCATGTGAGCCAGTTGTGTGGCAGTTAGAGTGAGAAAGAAAGGTGTGCGTCGACACAGTGACGCTGAGGCGATAAAACGATAATAATGCATCCTGTGTAAGAGAGAGACAGAGCAACTAGCGTGAGAAAATATTCTGGGAGTCTCCGATTTTGATGTGAAATTGAAAAGAGACAGATCAAGGGAAGCCCCGAGTTATGTGTGTACAGGTTTTTTTTTTTATGTATTGTAATTTGTTCTGTGATTGGCTGGTGTTGGAGGGAGTGCTGGATACTGTGCTGTGATTGGCCGAAAGTTACGTCATGGTGCAATCCTTGGTCTCTCCTGAGACCAGTGTGTCGTTTTGGTTCCTCAGTCATCTACTGAACAGCGACTGAGGAGGTGGTTAGTTGAGTAGGTGGCTCACAACTTAACTATGAAGATTTAACGAGTAAATTTCGCGGCTGTGGTCCGGGCGTCACCGGTTTATAATCTACCTTATTTTCGTTTTTTTGGACACAATTAGAATTTTTTGACAACAGTCGTCGGTAATCGCCCAAAACAGGACTTACCAAAGTTTGTCACTGTTTCCGAGGACATTGTCCTTCGGCATTGTACCGAAAGTTAAGTGCAACTGCGGGACTTAATTTCGAACTGTTTTATTAATTCAATTTTCGGCCAGTCAGCGTGTGAACCAAATTAATGAAGCTTGTTTGTTGTGAGAAAGGAAAATACTGTTTTCAACTTGTAAATGGTGTGGTCGCAAGATGGTGGCAAATGTCAGGTGGATTCGTAAGGTATAAATAAATAATCAGTGAAAAACATTTTGTGTACGAGGAACATCATTGAAATTCAACATCGCCCATAACTAATATTCTGAGGGAAACATAACCTCACTTTTTCAGCATCCGAATTTGCAAGTGAGATACCCTTCCAAGACCAAAACGTAAAATATCTGAGCTAGTCCGGCGGTCTTTGGAGTGTAACAAAGTTACACAACTACCTTAAGTTAAAAAACATAAATTTTTGAAGCGAAACTTCTTTGCTTCGGAACTACAATTTGAGGGTTGCAAAAATTCTGATCATATGAGGGAATAGTTAGGTACGTGGTAGGGGAATAGTTAGGTACATGGTGGGGGAACTGGTAGAGGAGAGTGCATCAATGGCGACACCACTACAACGCATGCACTAGCAGTCAAATGGAAAGACGACCAAGAAAAGGGGACGGGATAGGTACATAGCATAGCATGCTGTATGCTAATTGTAACAGCCGGAAGGGGGGATGGCAGGGGAGAGGTAGAAATGACGCAGCAGTAGACGCTACGGAATTCTTGTAACACTGCTTGTGTTTGTCTAATCATCAATTTTCGTAACGGCTAAAGATTGATGCTACCATACTTCTTTTATTCTACTTAAAGTATATAAATTTGTTTTATTCGTGTGGAGAAGAGTTATTGATTTGTGCAATCAACTCTATAAGTATGAATCATTTTTATGTGAATAGTGTGATTGAAAATGTAAAAAAGATGTATAGACTTACGAGGTTAGCTTTACCTGAATAAGTGTAATTTATTTTTGGAATATGAACACTGTGGTTTGAAATATCAAAAGAACTTGCATACTTGTGAGATAGACTTTATAAGGGTAAATTATGTTTTATCCGAGTGATTTTTTGTTCTTTCATTTTATTTAGCTGGAGATCTTGATTTAACGTCATTCCTAAAAATAATTTAAGTGGTGGCAGACTGCGATTTCCCCTTGCGCTGGCCAAATTTCCTTTTCCTACCCTCTTGCACCTGTGCAGTAATGTAGGCTTTGGGACTTATACAGGAGTGTGGGCTGTGGCCTTGGGTCTGTTCCAGCTACGTGACGTGATTGAGCAAGTCTTGTTAACCTCCGTCCGTTTGCAGCATAAAATTCTACCAGACATTTTACGATCTTTAAATGATTCACGCAATGACAAACAGTGCAAAACTGCAATGGTGTATGTCCAAGAAATTGTATTAAATCAGACATTTTACCTAAAATAACTTCTCTCTTTGACATTAATGACATTCTGGATTAAGTAAAACATATTATAGCCATATTCAATGTTCAAATGGTTGGTGACTGAACAAATGCAAGATCTTCTATTCAAAACTAAGTCTTCTAATTTTAGCTCACTCTCTTTCTTCACCTTTAGAAATAGAACAATTAATTTGAAAAAATAAAAGGTCAGTGTAACTCCGTACCCGTAATAGAAATGAAACTTCTTTGGCCATTCAAACCTCGACTCGTAAGTATATCGTAAGGGGTAAAAAAAAGAGAGAGTAAGTAAGAAGATAATTTTCTAAAAAACTTATCCAGTATTAATAGGACTTTAGAAAAGTATTTAAAGGATCAAAATGAAAACATTATAGCCAAAATATCAGTTAAATTTTTGAATTTATTTCTACTATATTTACACTAATGTTGATATAGTTTTAGGGTAACTAAAATATGAAACATACGTTTTGTCTCTAGACATTACAAAGTTTGTGTAAAAACAGCATCTATTGTAGTTCCAGATATTGTTGTTGCCATTTCAGGATCATTATTTATATTAAGATTAAATTTTCCATGCAGAGGTTAATTAATTAATGGTAAGTTACAGAGGTTAGAATTTGGTGAGTGTTGCCAATTCTTGTAAAAAGTTAGGTTTCTTGGGTTAAGTCTCATATACTAATAAAAAACTTACTTAAAATGTATTGGATACATAAATTGTTATTAATGTAGCTGGACCTAGCCAAACGTAAGCAACCATTTACAAGTTGTTTACAATATTTTAAACACTAACCTAACCAAGCGTTTACACAAATATATTTAAATGTCACTAACCTAACCTAACCAAATCATTAAACTGTTAATTATTGGTAAACTACTTAAGGTATTGAAATTCCATTTTAAACAATGATTAAAAACAAGATAACATGGCTGGGGTTTTTGGCTTTCTTTTCTTTTTCAAGTATTTAAGAATCCTAGCCTATTTTTATTTATTAGAAATAACATTTAAATAAAAATAAATTTAAAAACATGAACTAATAAAATTATTACTCACTTAAAATAACTGCACAAGATATCAATAATTATAAATCAATAATGATTAACCAAAAATAAATATTACTCACTGCTGAAATACACCATAAAGAAAAACTGTCTATGTTACGGTTTCTTTAAACAATTCTGCCATTTGAAACATGCCAAATCTTTGTACGAAATATAAAATTCATAACAGGTAGCACTATCTAAGCAAATATAAAATTCAAGGCATTCACAGCTGACTGTATATGATACATATATCTATTTTTTGAAATAAGTGCATGTACACACACTGTCTCTTATTTTTCGTTCCATCTTCAGTTCTATTTTATTTTTGAGCTGGGGATGAATCATTGCACAAAGAGGAGCATGAAAATGAGCCCAGAAACATATATAGAATAGTGCTCTCTTTATATCTCTAGCCAAGCACCTATTCTCTGTCTTTTTTGTGACACAAATGTTTCACAATGTTGCATTAAATTTCAGCCTAGAAATAAAATTTTAGTCTCATCATGCCCAAAAAAAGTTTCACTTGAAAAAAAATTGAGTCTTGTTTTACACTGAGCAATATGCATCATTTGTACTTGCTAGCCCCAGAACTGCAGTGTAACAATATACATATGTTGGCAAAAAACTGTAAACTGGACCACTTAAAGGAATATAAAATAAATGCACTTGTTTAAGGAATAGTAACATGAGCATCAGGACTCATTTTAAAACTAGTAATTTTATGTGAAACAACTTGTCCAATATTTACTAGCCCTTACTCATTGGTGATTTAGGGATGTATTTTATGCAAGCCACGAGAAAATAAAGCTAAACGGTTACTGGAACTTTTTTGAAATTGTTTGTATCATCCTTGTTAGTTTGTCTGGTCAAAGATCAGAATTGAACTTTTATGAAGAATGTAGGTGAAACCTACAGTTAATGAAAAAAAAAATTTCTTTTAAGTGAAACCTAAACAATTTTACACACAGAATTAAGGGGACTGGTTTTACAAGATTTAAGTTGGCTCCGAACCACCTAATTAGACTCGGTGCTTATAAATTATGGTCATGTTTGGGTGCTAAGCCTGAATCCACGTTACTCGCCACATTAGCGTGTCACGCTAGCTAGGGAGGCCACTAATGACCCCCTTACAAGTGTTTGGACCAATGATGCTCCAGTAAAAAGCAACCTCTTCACATTAAGATACACATCATTTCATACACGTGAAAATTCAAAATTGAAATCTGCCAGGGTTAAAACCTGATTTGCATGAGTCAAAAGTAAGTTGTCTCACCAATACATCATTATTGCATCATTTTTCCGCTAAAGCAACTAAAGCAACAAGATTGGAAATCAATTTTACGTATTTGCTGTTTTTTAGGGCATACAAATTAAATCTCTTAAATTCCATGGAAAAACCTTATAAGAATCAGGAAGGAAGTTACCAGACTAATTTTACATCAATGTAAAAACTATTTAGGATATTAATAAATAAGTGACTATAGTTTAGAAAGTTTTAATAGTTATATTGTTTAAATCATCTAAGAGTTTTTGAATTTTTTATTTTCAGAATCACACTAGCAGCTGTCTCAGGCCTTGTGTTCACTCTTTTTCAAAACAATTTTATTTTTAATCAAAATCATGCCTATAATATGAGTAATATTATATTACAGGTTGTCTCATATTTAAAGCAATAAGTTTGTGGCTGTCTAAAATTCTAGGCTTTATTAAATTTGAGGTTTGTCTTATGTTCAAAGTTATTTTATCCTCAAGTTATCTAAAATTCCACGTAGTTTAAAATTAGAGTTGCATAGTATTTCACATTTAAGAAACACAATCAATAATTTAAACAAGAGGCACTGATATTTAAAATCTTATCATAAATAAAACAAATTTTTTTGTATTGAATGTTTGACTAAATAAATGGCCCATTGCAATGTAAGACTTGAGTACATTAACTTGTAAAAAATATGTTTCAGGTATGGTAAATACAATCAACAGGATAAAAAAATTATTACAATAAATGAAAACTAATTTGTTAAATACTAATATTTTACATACCGTTCGATCTTCAAGATACATTGTCTTGGACAGAAAGTCTATTCCTATAGTTGCCTGAAAGCAAAGAAAAAAGTTTTATTACCATACAGTTCCACACATACAGATTGAGCCATATGGAAAGGTTTAAACATATAAACAATAAAATCAAATTACCTTCAGAATTTTATCAGGCACTTGTCATGAACACAGAAATTTGTTGTCAATAGTGGCCAATATTCCCCCCCCCCTTCATTTTTTTACTGCTGTTTATCAATAATTTATTTTAAGACATTTACAACTGTTTATTTTTAAAGTTACACTTCTTTAGGCACATTAATGGTGAAATTTTATATGTAAAGGAATTTGCACGCACCATGCAATATAAATTTAAAAGGATGAAGTCCAATGTGTATCCATATTTCGTCCAATTGTGTTCTAACATAAGATATACAATGAAGCATACATAAGGTTTATTTAAATAAATAAAAAAGTTCATACAACAAACAAATTTAAAAATAACTGCTCTAATATATACTGAATAATATAATTAAAAGCTATAACTGTGTGTACTTATTTATTTGAAAAGTTGAAACCAGAAAACACAGTTTATGCAAGTCAGTTTTCTCCAGCACCATTTATTAGCTGAAAAAAATTGTGTTTGAACATAAATGGCACCAATTTTATTTACCACTTCGTTGGATCTCATTAATCTGAGGAATGCTGTGCTATATCTTCCTTTTGATGCAAACTATATGCTTTAGTTCATTTGTCAAACTAAATTTGCAGTCCAAAGGTTACACATTGTCATACATCTTGGCTTGTGACTTTTAATAATAAATGCTTGTGTTATGTATTTGGATTATCTTTTGCTGCTAGGAAAGAAAAAGTCAATGAATACAAGAGTATTCCCAATTAGCTTAGATGAAATTTCATGTTGTGTCATTAATAATTATGATATTCTATAAAGAACTTGTACCAGTTAACATAAGAATGAAGAAAATTACCCCATATTTTCAGCATACTTGTGATTAGCATGAGATCCTATAAAAGAAAAAATCAAAACCAAATTAAGTTGAAGAAGATTTTGAGAAATAGTTTTTACGGCTATAACTTAAATGTTGAACCAGCTCAATGAAGTTAAGTTTGCAATAAGTATTTACAGAGTGATTAGTCATTTTAGAAAGATAAAAAAAACTCATCTAGTGTCATAGTAGATTAGTGTTTTACATTTGAAGTTAATTTTTTGTAAAAATTTATTTCATATGTTTTATTATAATTCCAAAGAAGTAAAACTTCTAACAGCTATGATCATATATAGAGAATCACATTAAAAAATGTCAGTCTAAATGAGTCATTAGCACCTAACCACGTGCGACGTAACTCTGGTGTAGCTTGCTTGTCTCCTATGTTTATATTGGCTATAAAGTCTAATTCATCAACATTATAGCCGCTTCCTGCCGCACTCATTCTATTGGCTTCGAAACACATCTGCCTGCCGGCTAATGCAAGAATCGCCTTGCCTCTCATCAGTCGGCTCTTCTGTTGCTGGGCGTCATCACATGCCTAGCCACGTGACATGACCAACGCCCAAAAGTCGGTTATAACCAGTTTTCCCCACTCCTGCCTGAGAGGTATATATACTGGTACTCGGGGAGATGAACATCACTTCTTTGCCAGTCACCGGAGGACCTTGCTGCACATCGCCTGCCTGCAGGCCTGAAGACACGCCCTATGATCACTCCAACTCGAGATGCATTTTGTTTTAGTAGCTCTAGTTTTAGGATTCTACTCAGCCTCCTCTTTAGAGCAAGTGAGTAGAAACTTGTGTATTTTGCTTCAAAACTTTTTAGATTGAACTGTTGCTTAAACTACTTTGTAGTATTCTCATTAAGTGCGCTCTTATTGGTAAAAAAAGCCTCGACACCCTGCCACGCCACTACAGTACTGAAACTGTATCAGCACACTGGGCATTTGAACAACACAAGATGAAACATACCCAGTGCTGGCATGTTGCACACCTCATCCTTGTTTCCCCTCTCCTTTAATTATCACTGGTTTCTTGCGGGCTTATCCTTTCTCCTTCGCACCTGTGGTGTCCTAGAGCATGCACTGGTTTAGAGCCCGGATTTTCATTTGAGGTTGTGAGTGCCTTAGCACAGTCTCATGACAGAGGTATTTTGCAACTTTTAATTAGTTCAGGACAACAGTGCATGTGTCTATGAGACAGGTGTAATAAAAATAATTCTCGTATGTTGTTGCAGTGTCTGGTGGCGACACCACTGAATTTAACCAGCAACGTTTGTGTGTTCGTCTAAATTTTGTCTCGGTGGCCATCAGTCTAGTTCTCAATTCTGTCTGGCTATAACGTTCCTTTTTGATAGTGTGTTAGTTCTGATGACCTAATTTCATTTTAATTCCACACTCCTGACTGCTTGACAACCCTTGCTGGTCATTGTTCAACATTGATTTTTTTCTTAATTTTCCCTTCTGGCATGACAATAATTTGTCGGTTCCAGCGGGATGACCGTTATTGACCTAAACTAAATAATTTTGTACCCGATGTTGAATGTTCTGCCTGTCGTAAAGATGAGGATTTATGAACTACCTGAATCATTTTGATCGTGTAATCACATATTGTTTGTGTGGCAGTCAAGTTATTTATTTTGCACTTTGTATCCAGTCTGGCCCACGTATGGGCAAACCTTGAATTGTATTAAGCAAAGGCTCACGTTCTTAAATGTGTTAATCATCCGTTTCGAAATCGAAATTATTGATTGTGTGCCTTTTATGTTGATTTTAGGCTTAATTTTGTTAATACACTACACTGACCAGGCGATCAGGAAGACTACTCAACCGTGCACATGTAACTTTTTTTTGTTAACTTGTCTCATTTTCTGGGATTTAATGTGTATTTTTAATTTATTCTAACTTTAACTACCAGGTTCTTTGCTATAGTTTAATATCCATGATTGAATCAATGGGGACTGAGTTTCCGAGTAACTACCTGTTAGGCCTCTTCAGTTTTTGTGTTGGTAAATAAATAAAAGTATGTCCTGTGATTTTCTGCATCGTTTTTGTACCAAATTCTTTTGCTTATTTTCCGTGTCCTTAACACAAATGATCTCTCTTTTTTCTACCATGTCCTTGTATCCTTCGTGTACATAGGAGTCTGCCCTGACTACGATACACTCGCTACATGCTCCAATACAAACTGAACAAATTAGGAATACACTAAAAAATGTACAAGTTGGCAGCTATGCACATGTAATTGGTGGATGCAGAAATTAACTGCATAGTGCATGTGAGGGTTTTAGACAGTATCCCGTCACCATACAGTAACCTCAATTGCTTTAATTAAAGCGCAGTGGAGTTTCACCAGTGTTTGCACCAATGCTGACATTAGGACTAGTACAAAATGCGCGGCATGATGAACACACTTTCAGAATTATTAATGTAGATGATCTACTACAGAAGTACTGCAAGCTACTGAGCTATTAGCCATGGATATTTGTTTTTATTTTTTAGGGATGTCAATGTCCCTGCCTTATGTTGCCACCGGCTTAGTGGAAGACAGCTCACAAACTATTTATTGTTATTTTAAAATCAATGTGCCTGAAGTGGGATCCAAATACAAACACAAGATTGTAAGTCAGCTTCACTGACCTATACACCACCGAGGTCAGCTCGCAAGTAAAAAAATTAGTAATTGAAAAATAACTTTTCCTAAGGGCACGAAATAACATTTCAGCACACCATTCAATAGTTACGTAAAACAATGTTATACTTGCAGACATTTCAACAGAGGCAGCTGCAGGGTTCGTCCAGCCAGGAAAACACCCAAGGCCCCGTGACTAGCAGGCTCTGCGCTTGCCCTTTTATTATAAACTCACCCATAGTGTAAAATTATAATCCTATGCATTATATAGTACAAACTTAACTATTCAAATTTATATAATGCTAAACTCATCTTTATGGTTCTTATTAATCATTTTATATACATACTTTTATAATACCAAAAAATAGTAAATTCATCATCGAAATTTCAATTGGCTTAAAAATGTTGTTTTAAAGAGTTTTATTTGTCAAATTCTCTGGGAGGAGGCTCTCTAGCCGTGCAACAACCTCAATCTATTGACTCGTGACGTAATCCTCTGCTCCCAAGCGCTGCCAGACTGTCTCCTCGCGCACAACTCCGCGACAAACTGCGCCACGGCAAACACACGTCTTTCTTCCACACAACAGACCAGTGTTACCAACACTCATTTCTAGTCACTAAACAAAGTTTTCCGCGACTCCCCTGCGCGCTCCCAAGTATTCGTATTTATTTTAAAGTTCTTTCTCCTTCAGCAAAGTTTAAAAATAATATAAACAAAAATTATTAAGAGAAATAATAATTACACAAAAGCATATAAGCAAACCCGCAGGAGTTGGCTAAAAAAATTAAAGAATACCCAAACCGTAACACTAACTAAATACAGTATTTGAAGTATACCATTAACAGAGCTGCCAACCTCAAATCACACCCATCAGTAATGGCAATTAGGTATATGAAAAAAGTACGCGTAAATCATGCACGATAAATTTTTCCTGGGGCATTATAACACACTCACAAGATAAAACAACGACAATAATATGCAAAAGAAAAAGAAAAATATGAATACAATGCAAATTAATACATAAAAAAATCTATTTGAACAATACAATCATCTGAATATGTAAGAAATATTAATAATTTTACTGGATATTTTGAATCTTCAATTCAATGTATTCAAAGTTAAACTTTAAAACAACTGTCTTTTTATTTGCTTCTTTTATCCTGGTTCGATAAGAAATGTCATGTAAACAAACAAGACAAACACAAGGACTTGTAAACAATAACTGCGTTCGTTACTTTCGTTTCTTCAGATGTAGCGAAAAAACGAAAATATAGATTTATTGCTAGTCACGGCTTTAAAATGTTCTGCATGTTTCTTTGATTCAATATGCCGTCTACAGTCATCCCTTTCACCATGTGCAATCGAAAAGTCACACGCGCATACATTACAAAACCGTGGCGTTCCAAACATTTGAAAACGACAATCATGGCCATTCTTTTGAATATTTAAGTGGAAAGTTCTGAAGTCTTGCGTGTTTTTTCCCACAGATGCACATTATTCTGTCACACGCTTCATTTCTACAACCGGCACTGAAGAACACAACACTATCGAAAAAAATAAAAAAATTTTCACGTCTGTAGACACGACAAAAACCGGACAAAAACACTATGATGAAAAAAATGGCTTTCAAGAAATAAATTAATACAACACAGGTTAGCCAAAGTACCGTACAAAAATTATCGTGATGTAAGTAGCCTTCAAACGATAAGTCCGAGGATATGTACTAGTTGTATCGTACAACGGACGTAATACCATCCCATTATTATTTGAAAACACGAGAATTAATTTACTTATTTCGACAGTACATCGTACATGCGCACACTTACTAGTTCCGTTATTTGAGCAACCAACCGAAGTATTCAAACAGCGTTCACGAAACACGCACAGCAGAAACGTAAATTTTTCCGTTACCATGCAGCACAAAGCCTCGTTTCCGTAATAAACTAGCGATGTTCCGTAATTCCGTAATTCGGGGTTAAAATCCGTAATAATTACGGAAAATCCGTAATGGTTGGCAGCTCTGCATTAATCATAACACACTAATTAAAATTAAATTAAAAAATTATCAAAAGAAATACTCTGATTATAAAATCCTTGACAGAAGCAACTAACTTCTAATTAGGCCAGTGGCTTGGCCACAAACATTTATGGCCATTTCAAATGGCAGAACAATCTCTGCATATTTTTTTACATGTATCAGTTCGAAGAAACATTTTTTTATAGTTAATTAAGCTGTCTTGCAAGACGTTAGTTTTGTCATTTTCTTGTCATTACAATTAGTTAAGGGCTATTTCTGTAAATATAACACAATACTTCTCTTGCAATTGTTCTGTCACAAATATTTTCTACAGATAATACTTTTAGTGAATATCTTTAAAAAACATTTGTTACAGAATGAAAAATGTGAGAGATGTATATTGTGTTAAAATTTACAGAATAACTTTTGGACCAAAGAAATAACATACAAATCAAATTATAAACTTTCCATGTAAGATCAAGACTTAATTTTTTTTATATTAAATGAAGTTTGACTATTTGTATAAAATTAAATTTATTCACATTAACCAAGAAAACAAATATTGTTTCATGTAATACAACCTCAAATCAGCCAAGAACTATGCCAACCTTGTTCACAAATATTCTGATAAAGACGATACACAACATTACCTGAAATCTGTCAAGAATGACCACCATTCTTGTTTTAAATGATTTTATTGACCTAGAAATAAGAACTATTTTAGCGTTTAAGATAGAAATTGGTTAAGACCAATTAATCATTGATCACTGAGCATAACAAAATGTGGCTTACCAAGACTTATTAATTAATGAGTACTTAATCAAAACCAAACCATACATTGTGAAACCAGCCCAAGTTTGACTAAATCATAAATGAAAAACTCAAAACTACATGCTTACCTGGTATGTGTTGTCAAAGCTGTCATACATAAACCTCGTTATCAGGGAAGTTTTGCCAACTGAAAACAAAACACAATTTTAATATTTTTTAACACAGCCTGACTCAACAAACTTAGTAATAAAAAATCACTTTCAGTTTTGCTACTTATGATACTAATAATTGAAAGGAAATTATTATAATTCAAAATTTTAATTAAATACATTACCTACATTATGAACTGAGTACTTAAGTTCCATGATCTACAGTATTGAAAAAAGTTTTTAGGTTTTCTTGCTTTTTGAAAATTGATTTAGTTTTCTCTAAACAACACATTCCAATTTTTCAGGAATGTATCTCCAAGTCAGAGAAAAAGAACACACAGTGTCAAACATTAGAAATTTAAGCACAATTTGTTGGCACAGCTCTATAAATACCGGGCACCAGGTCGCCATGACACTTATATTTTCCTTGCTGGTGACTGACTTCTGCCAAGATACCAAAAAAATCAGTCAAGTTTGTTGATAAAAAATCTTGGTGAACAGAAATGAGTGGGTGCAAAAAACAGGGACTGTACTTAAAACTATTGTGTGTATGTTTTATCTGTGGTGTGCAGCACAACATGAGCTCGTGGATAAATAAAAGTACTTGGTATAGATCATGCGTCAGTATCTCCCATGCCAGAATGCCAACATTCTCGGAATCAAACCCAAATTGCCTAGCATTATATTGTACATGTGATCCAAATAAATACTAGCAACGTTTGCCTATATAAACTGTAGGCAAATGAAAATAATTTTTTTTATTAATTGTATCTCAAAGAAAATTTAAAATTCTCATAAAATTTGTGTGACCTCAACAAAGCTATCACAAAGGGATTAACAATGGATGGTACAAGTAAAAAATGATTTTAAAAAAATTAGAAAACTGTTTTACACAGATTAAGCATGGGTTTCCTTCAGATTCATAATGCTTAGTTCATTAATGAAGTACTGGAGATAATTGTGAAGTGCAGACCAACTATTAACTAACAATTTAACTAATCTATTTAAAATTTCACTTATTAACTAACTTCCCTCCAAACACATACAAATAACTACTTCATGGTAGGATAAGGTGGATTTTACTCTTCAAGTGAATATTTTAGACACATCATAACCTTAAATCTGGTAACAGCAAGACCCTTAAGCAGATCATATGAAGGTATTTTGGATACCAACCTTAACTAAATATAGGCCAATAATAAAGATGGGGATCGGGTTACCATAAATTATAAGAAGAGTTAGGAGTATTGATTATAAAAATAAACTGAAAATTTTAAATTCAGCAACTGCCTGGTTGAAATAAGAGAGAAATGTGTAGTAGAAATTGTGCAACTAAATATTCCTAATCATGATTACCAACTAGGTACAAGCAGATGTATCCTATCACTATTGAAACACCATCATTGCTTTAAGCCTATGCCAACCCCTGGGGTCACAAAATATTTCTAGTTATCTGTCCAAAACAGGGTTGTTTTTACAAATTATTCAAAATGAGAAATACATGTGCCAAATAATTCCTACTTTTATGAGACAAAAATTTGAAAATATATTGAAAGTCTGCTTTATTTAAGTGTGTGTGTGTGTGTGTGTATATATATATATATATATATATATATATATATGTGTGTGTAAATAGTCAAAGTTATAGTGAAATAGTATTTACTTAGGACAAAAAAAAAGTTTTTTAAGCTATATAAATAGATTTGATTGGTCCACTGCCCATAAGAAAAGGGTGAAATAAAATACATTTCTGTTGAACTGGATGTTTATAAGAAGTTAGTAAGAGTTGTATTCTATTGACAGTGACAGTTCACAAAATCACACGAATGAAAATATAAGTTTAGATTAAAGAAGTAAATTCATCAAGATCAAAAATAATTTTAGAGAATAAACTATTTTTTTTTAAAAGACACTACAGGTACTTGGAAAACATTAATGAGAATTTTATGTATTAAGGGGTTCTCATCAGAAAATCATGTGGAAGGCTGGCAAGGGAACATGATGGTTATTCATGATAGGGTAAAACTTTTGTGTGTAGTTTGAGTCCTACCGGATCAACCAAAGTCCTACAATGTATGTTTGCTTCCATGCAATGGAAATTTGCAGTTTAATGAGAATTTTAAGGTAACATAAAATTACCTAATCGATAAAAAAAAATTAAACTACATGACGGCCTGTTTCCACATAAAAATAATATATGAAATGTAAATAATGCAAAAGGATGATTCTACCAAAGTTGGGTAACTCAATGTCTTCAAGTCAATAGATAAGATATTTTATTAACTTAATGTATATGTCATTGAATTATAAAATAACTAACCCCCTTTATTTGTTCACCCAACTTAAATTACTTACTCCAAAATTATCCTCAAAACATCAGTTCTTTGACATGTCGAAATCCCCTAAACTAGCAATCAAGTGATTGTATTTTAAAATGTTTTCAATTTTGTTACAAATCTTATTATTTCAGTCATATATATGCAATTTATTTGGCGAATCTCATAATAGAATCTGCAACTAGCTATTAAATTAACAAACTGTGTGTTCATTTTCATTCGTAAGTCTGTTGTGTGATGTTAAAATTTGAAATTCCAGCAAAATATTATTGAATCAAGGTCAAATCCCAGAACACTTTTGATAGTGTAGTTAGCTGCAGAGCATGCCATTTGTAGAGCAGCCATTACAATTCCAGTGGCAGCGAGGTTTTCGCATATGCCTGTACCAATCCAGCCAAAATTTAAGGTCTGTGATAAGTCATCATTCCTTATGTACCTGTTGTTTTATTTTGATTTATACATTGTTGGATATAATATCTTCAAATATAGCATTCTAATAATTGTAATTACGAGTACAAATTTTAGTTCCGATTGTAACCTCCAATTTATAACCTATATATCAATACCCTGTCATCAGTCCCATGCCTGGTACTACACCAGAGGATTGATGTGTTACCAGGGTACGGATGTTGTTTATTTCGGAGCCTTTTTATCACACCTACTGTAGTGCATAAACATTTGTTAAACTAATTTCAGATGAAAACATCATGGTGCCATTAAAAAAATTGTCTAGAGAAGAAATATTAACAAAGAAAAGAGAAGCTAAAATGACTTGTTTGGCCAGAATTAAAAATGACCCAATTAAATTTGCAGAGTACAAGGAAAAACAAAGATTGCAATATTAAAAAAAAAAAAAAAAATAGACAGGGCAAAGTAATCTGTTAAACAAATGATACCTTGCAAGCAATGGATAACTAGAATAAAAATAAAAATGTAACTATAGCCAAAAACAAGCATTGAACCGAAACGCAAGTTATTTTGTATGACAGAATACACCTTCAACCACGGACGATGAAGGGCCACCAATAGCTCCTGAAAATAATAGACCTATCATTCACAAAGACCAAACAGTGTAAGAAGCAAAGACAGAGAAAGAACAGAAACAGCCAAATAAAAAAAAAATTAATGCCAAAACTAAATACTCAGCATCAAAAATATAAACAACTTAAAAAAAGTTAAAGATAAAAAAATCTGTCAAAAAACACCAAATACGAGAATTGAAAAATTGAGTGAACATGTATCTAAAAGAAAGGAATTAGTAAAGAAGGCCTTTTTCCATGGTCATTTATAATCAGTTATTCCTTATTTGCTCGACTATACCCATCTTTGTCAAACCATGATACCTGTGTTAGCACGATCCACGAAAACATGGACCTCCAACTTACTGCTCCAATAAATTCAAATATTACAACAGTGAGTAATCATAAAAATATGCTGGAAATGATTTGTGGTGATAGATAGGCCTACTCTGTAAGATGTCCAGAGAGAATGTGCAAGGGCTGTTGCTTAAAAACTTAATTTACGCAGAATTCAATAATTCAAAGCCAATCTTACTGAAGCAGTGGATAAGAAAAAATAAGTCCATAACTGATCCAAAGACAAAGAAACAATGTTTTTTTTTTTACGAAGTTTAAAACAGAAACTGAGAAATTCTTTCCCACATCTCATTACAAAATTTGAAAACAATATGAAGAATTGTTTCTGCCATGTTTTTTAGATAGTTCACCAATACAATGTAATTAAATAACTTAAGGAGTCTATCTGAAAATTATGTCATAGTGCATGTGGACTTTTCAGAGGCTTTATGCACTAAATACAACCAAGAAATCCAATCCTTTAATTATGGAGGTTAGCATACCCAAATCTCACTACATACTGTTGTTGTATACCTAAAGAACACCCTTATATCACACTGCACTATGTTATCAAATTTATCCCATCATGTCGAAGCAATTTGTACCCATCTACAACCAGTGATGGCATTACTTTCTCAGTGATGGTCCTGTCACTCAATACAGGAGCAAGTCCATGTTCTACATACTGGGCTGTAAACTGCAACAAATGTACAGTAACATAATATATCTGAACTATCACGAAGCTGGCCACAGAAAGGGGTACCCTATGGTGCAGAGGCCACATGCAAGCAAACAGCAGATCAAGGGATGCTCCACAAGGTGATGTAATTGATTTGAATGACTTTGCTGCTATCATTCAAGAAAGTAAAATTGAGCAAACGAACACCTTAATTAATGAAAAGTTGCCCAAATGGTTGATTTAAGGGGAGGCTATTGGTGCATCATGTGACAGGCTCTGCTTATTTGCCAAACCATTTTACAATGAAATCACTTAGTGGTTTCGGCGAGCCTGATGCATGTGATCATTACAGGCTAGGATCAATAAGGTATGAGACAGAACTACAGAATATACATATAAATATTTTTCTGTATTCACAGACTCCGAAGACGATAAGCTGCCACTATCCGCCTACGTGAGATACAACAATGACAACTCTAGCTTGGAAATGCCAGGAGTTAGTGACTGTGTGAAATCACAGCAACAAAGTCGCTATAGCAGTGAAGATTATGTCTTGGTTAAGTTTGTAGCACGAAGAACAGAATATCATTATGCAGGGATCTGCTCTGCTGTTGATGATGTTGAGTTGAGCGACTTTTCTCAAAATTTGTAAAAATGATGGCACTCTGTTTAAGGTAAACGAAAGTGATGTGTCAGATGTGCCAGTAGTTCAAGTAATAAAAAATTTACCTGTATCAAACTTAGTTACCAAAGGGATCATGGTATATTACCAATTTAAAGAAGATTGACATTTTTGAAAAGTAATTTTTATTATATTGTTAAACTACTATTATTGTTTTAGAAGCATTATTTTCATTGTAGCGAAAGAGTTGATTTTTATTTGTTTTGAAACAGATTATATTTTACAATTGATATCTAGTGAATGAGCGAAATTACCTAAGGCATAACTTGTCTTATTTTTGTCCAAAGTTTTGAGTTTGGGGATTTTTTGTTTACTGTTAAAATAAACTATCTTAAAGTATTATAAGTAGTAAAAATGTTAATAGATTGTTTTTGAAGACTGAGATAGTACATACAGTATTACATAGGGATTGTCCATTAATCACGTGAGGCTCGAAAAGGGAGGGGGGGGAGGGGGGGGGGGTGTTCGGAAAAATCACGAAATATCACAAGGGGGGAGGAGGGGTGTAGAGAGATATCACGTGTATTTATTTTTTCACGCGATTTCTACTAAACCGAAAAGCGACGCGTGACCTTGAATCGGAAACAATATCCCCGCCCGGCTCGGCTTGCCAGTCGCCAGTAAGACTGTGATTTTGACGCCGAATATACATGCTGTGCTTAATTTTCAAGAATTAAATTAGATTATAACTATATTTAAAGATAATATTCTGAAATTTTTAAAAATATTTTGTACTGAAAAAATACACGTGATTTGTTGGGGGGGGGGGGGGGGCTAGTCTAAAACCTCACCACAAATCACTAGGGGGGAGGGGGGGTTAAAGATTTGCTAAAAAAACATCACGTGATTAATGGACGACCCCATAGTTGTAGGTAAACTCAATAGTTAGCAATGTGATTTAATTCTTCAGTTATGTGCCATTATTAGATTCTAAAATATTTGGTTTTGAACATGCTTAAAGTAACAATAAATATTATGATTTCTCATGAAATTATGTATTTAATCAGTACCATGTTATCCTCATCAGTCTCCTGGAAGTCAAATTTAGGGAAATCCACATTACTCACAATTTAAAAAAGTGACTGGCCCAATCTAGATCAGCAAAATAATATTATTACAGATCTCCTCATACCAAAATACATATAAATTATACTTAACTATACAAAAGAATTGTAAATTTTAGAACACAATTTTAATATTTAATGGATTTTAATACATTAGTAAAAATGAGGGAGGTTACTCATTTATTACCTTTTTTTTTAAATTACCACGCAGGAATAAATTTTTAGCGCATAAGAATGATTTTTAACTAGTATGTTTAAAATAACAAAAAAAGTTTGTCTTTTAATATTCTCAGTAACCCTTTTAGTGAACTGTAGCTACACATGCCAGATGCTAAAACTGCATTGCCTGACAAGTAGTAAAAATGCACTACGCAATACGCTGAGGTGGTTCTACAGCAAGGTGGCACTAGTTAAAGAGCACAGATACAAAAGTTGCCAGCACAGATACAAAAGTTGCCAGGAGCCACTTGAAATTCGTAGTATGTTGCCAGTAACTCTCAGATTTTGTACAGCCGATACACGCCGCAGCACACCATACGAACTATGCCTGGCACAGACTTAAGTCAATATTGCGGTGATGCTATGCCCATATTGATGCTCATGGTTGAACCTTCAAACACTTCTTGTAAATTTGGTTATGCGGTTGCATTCAGTCTGAATATCTGTTTTTATTGCTGAAGTAAAATATAAAAAATCATTAAAATACACAGTAAAGGTGTTACCACCACCATTTCATTGAAACAGTAGTAGGAAAATGTTGAAAGTAAGTAATTGAGTAAAGTGCTAAAGTGCTAAGATACAACACAGCAAGGTCAGAGAAAATATTGTACTGTCGTAGTGATTTGTAATTTTTGACTCAGCCTGGCTTGGACAACAATCTGGAACTATTACCGTAAATATTATACATGTGAAATCCTGCAGAAGGTGATAGTTTTCTTTTTTGAGGTTAGTCTTTTTGTATTTGAATGTTAATATGATCTAATAAAGCTGCAGATGAGAGAAACAGATTTAAATGTTAAGATTAGATAAGTTTACATGAATTAAGGCTGAGTTGTCAATTGAACAAAGAAAATGTTCTTAGTTTTATTCACTTGCTGAAAATACATACCTAAACAAGCTGCCCGACCCGGCTTCGCACGGCTATACTAATGGAAAAAAATTAAGCCACATCTCCCATTTACAGTAATGGTAAATAAAAAAAATTCAGTGAAAATTTATTACAATGCTGTATAATGTACCGGAGAGAAAATGAATAGCGCCGATGGTTTCCCGACTCGTGCACGCAACGTACAACTGATGTACCCGTACTTCGCTACGGCAGTCTACAGGCAGATCTCTTGCACCGCTCATTATACATGCCCCTCCTTGTGGGTACGCCACTGCCGCACGATGCCCATTGCCATAGAGACGCAGAAGGCATGAACAATGCAAAATCCTGTTCTCATGCAGACAAAGTACCCACTGTTGCCTGGTTTTTTCCACCCATGGGATCTAATTTTCGGAAAATGTCATCTTGCGCAACATAAGGAACATTACTGTGAAGTTTCAAGTCTGTAAAATATATATACTTTTAAAAAAAAGGGCAATAAAAAAACAAATTAAACACAGAGAAGAAAAAAACAATAGTTTAGGTTTGCGATTTAAAGAGATAAAAAGTATTTAAATATTAATTGAACTCTTATGAGGGTACTGATTGCTCCGTTGTTAATATCACACTGATGTTTTTTACTTGTATGGGAAAATTAAGAATGATAAGGCATCTAGTGCGTGGCAACAATGTTAATAGGCAATAGGAAATAAACTTCTAGGTCCTGCAGCATTGTCAACACACACTTAGTACGTGTACTGCATGTTGTATCTAACCCCCTCCAATGCATTTGATTCTATATTGGAATTTTAGTAAGGATCCCTAATGTTACTGATAAAATAATATAGCCTATAGCCTTCCTCGATAAATGTACTATCCAACACTGAAAGAATCTTTCAAATCGGACCAGTGGTTCCTGAGATTAGCGCGTACAAACAAACAAACAAACAAACAAACAAACAAACTCTTCAGCTTTATAATATTAGTATAGATTACGTTACATAGGCTTCACAGAATTGTGATTGCTTGAACAGTCATGTTAACTCACCTCGCTTCTCTCTTTGACAGTTGCCTTTGCAGCTCGTACCCTTATTAGTGTTTGTATGCTTTGCCCATGAGCTGAAATCAATGGTAGGAACTTTATGTGAATTAAGCTTTTATGATCCCTGTGTTTTAGGACTGTACATGTTATCTGTGTTGTTTATCAAGTCGTTCCTTACATTAAAATTGCTTCTAGTGCTTGCCCAATAATATTGTATAAATTTGAAGATTCATGCACGAGTGTGAGTGTAATAGGGCTATGATTTCCATGTACCTTGTAACATATTCTAGTGAACTGCATACAAAGCACAGAAATGCGCATAGCTAATGTTTGATTATATACCACTTTCGTATTTATTTTCTTTATAGTACTTTAAGAGTACCCTAGAGTAAATGCTTAAGATTTATCACTATATTTGTTTCCTGTGCTCAGTGTTGATAATCTGTTTTAGCTCAGATGGGGGGTATATATACTAATTGCCTAGAAGGTCTAAGTTAATCCTACTTATGTGAAAGGAGGGGTGGTAGCCACATGAGTGATCACGTGGTCACCCCCACCACTTCACTGCTTCAGCCGAGGCATGCGAAACCAGTGGTGATAACTAGTCTGAAGGATTGGCCACCTGCAGCCACAAACAACATAATTAAATCAACTAATGAAATCAATAAAATACATTATATGACAAAATTGTGTAAATGTTTAAAATACTTGCTTGGCTTAGTCCCATTTAATGCATGCAAGTTTTCTATTAATTCCAGTCTTGCTCTTGTAAATATTAGAAGCAATAATTGTTTGTTTATTTTCAGAATAATAAGATTTCTCTATCTCTTAAAGTTTATGTATGATTTGTTAGTAATAATCAGAATTATTTGTTGATAGGCACATACTGTGCACGTCCTTGAGTAAGTCAAGAAACAAAGAACATGTACACAAGACCAATTGAGTGCTCGAGATTTATCTGTTTGTCTTTGTTAACATATATTTGCAGATAATAAAATGTGTGACTCTCACAAGCAATTTCTTTGGTTTTGATCGAACACAACCCTTCCTCGTTTCCCTTCCCAGGGGGCAACAACCTAGTTTTTCATACTTGTATTTAATCATTTTTAATATTGTTGCAAGTAATTGTGATATGGTTATTTTATCCAGTAAAGTCATTTTAGTATGTTTTTAGTGGTTTTCTGTTTTTACTCAGTATTTGTGTTAACGTCTTTTCAGTATTTATTCACTTTAAATATTTTTTTTATGCCTGTATTTTATATTCAGGTTTCTTTTGGAAGTTATAAATATGATTCTGGAACATTGTGTATTGTAATGGTAAAATAAAGGTTAAGAGACAGGTGCGGACAAGACGATACCAAGTTTTCGGATATAGTTTTGGTAAATTCTTGTGTCGCAGCTTTTCTGCAAATAAAATAATAAAATTCAGAAAATACCTTTTTCTAACACTGTAAACCATGTTTCTTAATTACTACTGGTTTCTGAGAAAATACCTTTTGTAGGTCACGTTAGATAGCCTATGCAGTGAAGCAGCCGTCGCCATTTGTGCTTTAATTGCGTTGCGATCCTTAAACAAATTTCATTATTACAACACCACCTACAGTGACTAATGTTCTCCAAAAACATTTTTTAAAAAACCCACATGGGTAAACAATAAATTTCAGCAACTGCGTGAATACATTGGTATTATAATTAAGCTGTAAACTGACCTTTTTTCCCCCCCACAAATCAGTAGGAATTAAGAAACCTTCCTTTCAAGGTTGATTCAGGAATGTCTCAAGTATATGGAAAACATATAGGTATTCCTATTTTTTGCGGGTAAACAATGATTGACGGCAGCAGTGTAAAAGCACAGGTATTATAATGTAAGAAATAAAAATTAAATTTTTTCACGAATCAGTAGGAATTAAGAAACCATCCCTTCGGAGTAAATTTATGGACGTGTGTAATGTGTGAAAACCATGTTTTCCTATTCACCCCCCCCCCCCCCCTTCTGAAAAGCTGCTATGTCCTAGTATTACCAGACACTTTCAGTTTTTTTTATTCAGACTGTATCCTGGAAAATTTGATAGTTGTCGAGGGTTTTGAATAGAGAAACACTGTGTGGATTAAAGTCATAAATATGAGCAAATTGTGACGATTAACTAAATAATATAAATGTAGGTAATAGTAAATTTTATAATTTTCACACTTATAATACCTGCAACCATCTAAAAGAGGGGCACAGCCTTAAAACAAAACAAAAAAAATCCTAATATTTACCTTCTTGCTTTTTATAATCATTTTGTTAAACAGCAATGCAATAAATTAATTATTTCATTACATGAGACCGAATTACTCTCCATTTTTTATTTTCTTTTTTGTCCTTTTGAATACTTGGAACATGACATTCAAATATAATTTCATACTTAATGTTGTGAGCAGTTGCCATTCATTACAACGATAAGTTAATTAAATTTTTTAAAGTTATGTCAGCTTACAGATATATCTATAGTATATGATACGTATTATAGTTGTAGCTAACCTAACTAACCTTTACTTTAGTTATTATTAGCCTTTTCTCTCAGAAGATGTTACTTAGAAGAATTAATTATCCAGAAGGATTATAAAAAATGTCAAGTTAAATAAAAATTATACGCATGTGCAGATTTTAATTTGTTTTTTCGAACAAGCCCCTCTCGTAGATAGTTACATTAGAGAGTTTTTATTGATTTTTATCCTAGTTTCTTTAGACTTTATCGACACTACCAAGTTTATGCAAAATGAAGTTGGAATACGAAAACCCACTTTTTCAAGATGATTAAACAAATTTTGTAGTACTCTAATACACAATTTTCAGAACTTTTTCAAGCAAGCAATGAATTTCAACTTTAACCTGTTTAAAGTACTTACCTTAATGTTTTCTGGGATAGGCCTTGCCCCTGTATTTCCTATATATAAGACACATTCTATATCTAAATACTTGAGCTATCATAAAATGTAGCACACCAGTTGTACACTAAGTGGACAGCTCTCATGTTTTCATATGACATAAATTAATGTCATTTGATTCACATTATATACATATTACAGCTGTTTTGGCTAGCTAAAAACTTGGATTTTGGGTAAATATGTAGTTGAGCAGTATTTGCTACATTAAAATAAAAATACACCATTATTCTACGCCAATACAATCCATTTGATTAAAGCCACTTTCATTACAGGCGATACTCAAGTAAGTTTATAATTTAAGCATAATAATTTAATACTTATAAAACAAACTATGAATAGGAAAGCCAGCATAAACATCGGTTTAACTGTCAAGCCGCTTACCACTTTGTTCTCCTAAGAAAACCAATTTGAATTTCCGTAAAGGATTTCCAAAGTCTCCAGACGACGACATCGCAGTGCACAAAACACCGTCGTGAAAACTATTTGTAAGCGGTTTTATGAGTTAGAATAAACTAATTAATCGTTCAACTATAATAACAACCTTTACGCCGATACACGGTCGCCACGTTAACTAACAGGAAAATGACGTCATGGGACTCAACTAAAATTTTTCAATCGATCTCAATCCGTGGTTCGATTCGACTGTAATTTGGTGTGACAAGAGTAAACTTACTCCAAATTCTCTAAACAATATTTTCGGTTAGATTTGTAATGTACCATTTTGACTTAGATAATGAATATTAAAGAAAGACATGATTTGCTAAAATTCAATACATATAGTTAAAATATCTCGAGTATCAACTTTAACAACAAATTCAACTTTAAAAAAAAATAAGCTTGAAACCCATGTAAGGGTCTATTTAACCTTGAAGGACTAAGATTTTAAATTTTTCTTAAGAATACTCAAACATTATTTAAACATGATTTTTTTTACCAACAGCTTCATACTTGAGTAAAATATAATAGAGTTAAACTTAACGAATTTCGAGCGAATTTGCCTCAAGAAATACATAATTAATATATTGACGACAAGCTGCGCTGCTCTATTTGGTTCTACAAGCCATTATTCTTTGTCGTCGCAGCAGCAGCATGGCATTCGGGGTAAGTGCAAAGTGGTGCAACGAGCCGAAAACTTGCAATGGATGTATCGATAGGCACTCATGCGATAGTATACTTTGAGTTTTCCCATTTCTTTTTGTAATTTCCAAGTAATTATTATAAATTCATTAATAATTAATTATTGTAGTAAAAGTATTTAGTTAGTAATTTCTATTTTGCAAACATGTCCTTGATGTGCAACTTCGTGCCCCACTTGTTTTGAGACCACTATAGAATGTCAATACCCAACAATAAGTTTGTGTTAAACAGATTTCAGTGAACCCTTCCTGAACTACTTTTTATAATTAGTTTCAGTCATATTATGTTTTTTTATGTTAATATTTCAGGACTAGTTCATGAACATTTGTGTTTGTGTCGCAACCCATTGGCAATGAAAGGCTGGATCATGCTGCATGCTCATGTGCAAGTAGTATAGAAACAAACAGAGATTTCACTCCTAGGTTAAAACTTGACGCCACCGTCAGTGCTCCCTCTGAGAGCACAGGCCGTTATGTGTCCTCAACACCTGATCAGTGCCGTGCCACGAACACGCCCGTGTGTGCAACGTAGTGCAGTGCCCCGAACGGCGTGACGTCAGTCATGGTCTCCTACGTGTGCAAAGCGCCCGGCCAGGTGTGGCACTGCGCAACTAGGTAGTCTGTACATGCATTTAATAAAACAATCAAAAACTAAAACTTTTAAAATAGCCAATAATTATTGTTAATTAACTAATCATTTTGTAAACCAATATCGTTCACAAAACTGGCCGGAATCATCTTCCCGCGCTCCGCAGTTTCCCGCGGAATTTTCCCCCTCCCTGGCCCCAGTGGCCAGGAAGGTTAGTCAGTAGTGATCTAGCTCTCACCTGGGCCGGCAGCCCCGCGGACGGGGAGCACTCATCTTTCGCGCCATCTCCACGTTAACAGCAATAGGTAATTATCTTCAAACCTTTTCAACAGCTCCCCGGTCGGCCCGAACCGGCCGTAAGACATTTCGTGTGGTCTTTCGTTAAAATGTGTGACTCGCCAGCGAGTCTTTCCAGTGATACGTATGTGTAATTGTTTAGGTGGCCCGTCGTGGCGCCTGCACCTCACGCTGTTAAAAAACTCCTCGGGGAACTAGTTCATAGCCCACGTGGGGCGGCACAGTGCCGAAAGCGAAACAGAACTTAATAACGATTCATCACCTGGGATGTGCAACGGTCGCGGACGAGATATCCCGCATGATTCCACCGCGCCCGTTCCCAGCATAACGTGGCCCTCGCCATCACGCGGAGTAGCCGCCTTTGTGTGACCACCTGAGTGGGACACTTGAACTTTGCCCGAACTCGGACTAGCCCTTAGTGACTCTAAAGTAATGTTCCTTTGTTAAGTGACCTTGTATAACCAGTCGTTAGCGTACCTCGTGTTACGTCCCACACAAACTTTCACGTGTGCAGAAACGGGCTTGCTGCTCACCCGAACATTCGTCTCGCAACTCGCCGGGTAGCTACCCCTCTTAAAGTACTAGCCACCGGGCTACCGAGCGACCGTAAAGAGTACCGGCAATTGAGGGTGGTGTAGGCTGAGCGGAGGTCGACGATGATGCGGCCAGTCGCGTGAGAGTGCCATATGTGACGTAGAGAAGTGTAACGTGTGTGACGTAATAAATCTGTTAAACGTACGTGTGTGTTTTCTCTAATACTGCGTCCTGGGAGGCCATAACAGCCCGGGGAGCCCTTTGCCGACGCGTCCCTGTCTGCAGCTACGAGGCCAGGAACCCCGCCCTTGAGATCAAAATTCTTTAAAACCTTTTTAATTAACGTAATTTCAAAACATGCAGCGGGGACGGCGTCAAACTGATTCCTTATTCTTTCTCTGAAATCGGTTACTAACGATTCTGAGACTACCAAAACCACAGATTTAACTAAAGAAATTTAGTTTTGTCCCGAATGATATCAGTATCTAGTTCTCTGTCAGTATGCTCGGGTTCAGGACTTTTTAATATAATATTGTCTAATTGGTATTTCCATTGACGTCAACCCAAGTGTCTCGCCGGCTCCAGGCCGTTATGCCTCGCCAGCACCCTCTCTTGCATTATAAGTGCACCGGGAGTGTGGTTGGTGCTGTGCGACGCGCAACTTTCTGTCAAGGATTTGACTTTATTTTTATTGTATATATTTTTGGTTTTATTAATCGTAAATAACTATTCCATTTGAATTTTATGTGTCATTGTTGTATTTTTTCACCGGGCACCTAGGCCGTGGTCTCCGTTTGTGACCAATCCGCGTGTTCCGCGGGCTCGTGGGAGAGGGGGAAGACACGTGCGCTCGGGCACGCCAGGCGGAGGAGGAGAGTAGTCATGATCTGGACTCGAGAGACAGCGATCACGGGAGCGGCTTCGCTCCACGCTGGTGGGAGCGCAGTCGTGGACCCGGCACGAGAGGCAGCGGACGTGTGAGCGACGTCGCTCCGGGATGGTAAGAGAGGACTCAAACGGGCGCGGTATTATCAGTAGCCTTGAGCTGTGCCTTGCGGGAGTAACCACAGTTTTCGGTCGCATAGTTTTCCTGTCGCGTCTTAGACATAGTCATTTTCTCACGCGTGTTCTCAACACAAGTTTTGCGAGTCGTGGATTATTTTTGTAAACTGGACGTTAGCCGTCAAAAGTATTGTTTTCTTACATGTCTCCCGAGTCAATCTGTTGTACAGTTGGACAGTTATCATATTGAACGCGAGACATTGTGTATTTAAGTCTTTGCTGCTTGGGTATTTATCGTCACGGGCGGGACGTCCCATATTTCAGTATAATAAAAGTGCGCAGAACTGGGCTACCCCCTATAGAGATTGTCACAGGCGGATCCGCCGCAGCCCCATGTAAAGTGTTTGCCCTAATGTACATAAAGGACCTGGAAACTTTATTAGATTTTTTTTTAAATTCTGGAGACTAGATCCCTCGGCCACGCGGCCCGAACCCCCCTCTACCGAACCCCTGAGTAGCCAGCAATTCCGAAGCAACTTCAGGGACTAGTCCCCAGCATACACTGTGTCTTGATATTCATTACAAAAAAATAAGGGTTTTCATAAGATTTTATTAGAGACTAAAGGTTGTGACGTGTCCCGGCAACAGCATCCAGTGGTGGAGTGGTGTGAGGTGGGATGAAAGACCCCTTGGGTGTAGTGCACTCACACATTGTCGCCGAACAGCTCCTGCAGGCAGGTAGTGCCCAATGCTGAAAGGGGCTATGGAGGGGAGGGGTCAGGTAAGGAACAGGGAAGGGGTGTCAGTCGGAGCCCTAGAGCGAGCTCCCGAAGGTTTGCTCCAAGGGGGTGGAGAGGTAGGAATCCTAGAGCGGACTCCCAAGGGCCGCTCTAGAGGAAGGGGGAGGGAAAGGATTTTAGAGCGAGCCCCCGAAGACTGATCCAGAGGAAGGAGGTTAGGATTTCTAGAGCGAGCTCCCGAATGGTGCTACAGAAGAAGGAATGAGAGCCAATAACTTTTCCCCTACAATATTTTCGCTCTATCAAGTTTATTAACCAATTTTAATTGGTGAGAATATGTCTCCGCTGCCGATCCATCATATTGCCATCCGGGGCAGTTAGTGTGTGCGAGACCAGAAACCGAAGTTTCTATAACTCGCTTAGTGCACTGTAAATCAGGTGCACCCTACACTTTTGTAAAATCACTTGGATGAACGGGCGGAGCGCGTGTCTTGTTGGATAAGTTTGGCACACGGGCCTGTGTGTGCGCTGGTAGGTTGTGTAATGCTATATAAATTACGTGTACCTAATTCGGCGGGGGAGAGAAGCTCCCCACCAGCTAGATGGGCTAGCTGGCGTGATGTAGTGTCATGTTGGTGTGCATTAGAGGCTTGATAGTGTGCTGTAATTTCAAGTGACCTAGTTAAATTCGGGTGTGGCATGTAGTGTAAAGCTGTGCAAGACGCTCCTACGAACCCCTGGGAACACAGAAACATGCTAGGGTAGTTAGCCTAGAGGTGGGTCGAAAAGTATCAACCTAATACTTTGTCACTGATACACGCCTATATCAGGAATGGCAAACGAGTACACTTGAAAAGTATCAAGTACTTTAGTATCAGTTCAGAATTCGCCTGGAACAACACCACGGCCAATGTGCGCAGAACCCGATCGCAAATGACGGTCACTTGGGCGGAGCTTGTGAAAGGGGAGGGAGCAGGAACGACGAATAAGGGATAAAGAAGGGAAATAATATAGGGGAGGAAGCGCAGGGGAAGGCGTTGAAGGAGAGGCGCAAAGCGAAATTGTTACGAGTCGTTTGGTTATTGTCCCACATCAAAGTATGCTCAGGGCGCAGTGCGTGCAGTCTCGTTTAATAATAAAACTAATGAAATTTTAATATTAAAAAGTACATTAATACAAGATATAATATTTATATTTGTGTACCTAACATCTATGAAAATGCAAATAAATTCTCAGTTGACAATAATAACAGATGTAATCAACATATGGCCTTTTTTTTTTCGAAAACAATTAGTAACTAGTGTTTTCATACATTAAAAGATTACGATTTTATCAAAAATTAAAAATAAAAAAAACAGATACGTACATTAGTGAGCATACTATATCAATTTTTACGTTTCAAATGTTTCTTCAGATTAGTCGATGATGATTTATAACTCAGTTTTTGTTTACACAAATTACAATTAGCAAACTCATTATTTTCCATAAAAAAATTCCACACAAATGAAGTCTTTTTCCTGCACTTATCCATTCCTTATTTCACTATAAAGATACTAACTACAAAGCATGACAGCCCGCAACAATGTACATGGTGGTAATTAATAGACGGCCAGGACGAACTGCAGTGAATGTTGAACTGATTGATACTGGCTGTATCCGGCGGGCATGAGAGTAACAGAGGTAGAGAATTACCGGGCGTGATGAATAATGTATCAGAAACACCGATACCTTTTTTCGCTGGTGATGACAGCAAGGAGGATGTGTACCCTGTAACGAGAATGCTGATACCTTGACGCTTCCTGGGACCGCTACTTCTCTGATACAAAAGTATCAGATACTTGTACCTAGGTACATTACTGTATCAGTATAAGGTTGGAACAGATACCGAAAATTGCTGTAACAACCCACCTCTAGAGGTGGGTCGAAAAGTATAAACCTGATACTTTGTCACTGATACGCGCCTGTATAAGGAATGACAAACAAGTACACTTGAAAAGTATCAAGTACTTTAGTATCAGTTTAGAATTCGCCTGGAACAACACCACGGCCAATGTGCGCAGAACCCGATCGCAGATGATGGTCACTTGGGTGGAGCTTGTGAAAGGGGAGGGAGCAGGAACGACGAATAAGGGATAAAGAAGGGAAATAATGTACGGGAGGAAGCACAGGGGAAGGCGTTGAAGGAGAGGCGCAAAGCGAAATTGTTACGAGTCGTTTGGTTATTTTCCCACATCAAAGTACGCTCAGTACACAGTGCATGCACAGTCTCGTTCAATAATAAAACTAATGAAATTTTAATATTAAAAAGTACATTAATACATGATATAATATTTATATTTGTGCACCTAGCAGCTATGAAAATGCAAATAAATTCTCAGTTGACACTAATAACAGATATAATCAACATATGGCTTTTTTTTTTCGAAAACAATTAGTAACTAGTGTTTTCATACATTAAAAGATTACGATTTTATCAAAAATTAAAAATAAAAAAAAACAGATACGTACATTAGTGAGCATACTATATCAATGTTTACGTTTCAAATGTTTCTTCAGATTAGTCGATGATGATTTATAACTCAGTTTTTGTTTACACAAATTACAATTAGCAAACTCATTATTTTCCGTAAAAAAATTCCACACAAATGAAGTCTTTTTCTTGCACTTATCCATTCCTTATTTCACTATAAAGATACTAACTACAAAGCATGACAGCCCGCAACAATGTACATGGTGGTATTTAATACACGGCCAGGACGAACTGCAGTGAATGTTGAACTGATTGATACTGGCTGTTTCAGGCGGGCATGAGAGTAACAGAGGTAGAGAATTACCGGGCGTGATGAATAATGTATCAGAAACACCGATACCTTTTTTCGCTGGTGATGACGGCAAGGAGGATGTGTACCCTGTAACGAGAATGCTGATACCTTGACGCTTCCTGGGACCGCTACTGCTCTGATACAAAAGTATCAGATACTTGTACCTAGGTACATTACTGTATCAGTATAAGGTTGGAACAGATACCGAAAATTGCTGTAACAACCCACCTCTAGAGGTGGGTCGAAAAGTATAAACCTGATACTTTGTCACTGATACGCGCCTGTATAAGGAATGACAATCAAGTACACTTGAAAAGTATCAAGTACTTTAGTATCAGTTCATAATTCGCCTGGAACAACACCACGGCCAATGTGCGCAGAACCCGATCGCAGATGATGGTCACTTGGGTGGAGCTTGTGAAAGGGGAGGGAGCAGGAACGACGAATAAGGGATAAAGAAGGGAAATAATGTACGGGAGGAAGCACAGGGGAAGGCGTTGAAGGAGAGGCGCAAAGCGAAATTGTTACGAGTCGTTTGGTTATTTTCCCACATCAAAGTACGCTCAGTACACAGTGCATGCACAGTCTCGTTCAATAATAAAACTAATGAAATTTTAATATTTAAAAGTACATTAATACATGATATAATATTTATATTTGTGCACCTAGCAGCTATGAAAATGCAAATAAATTCTCAGTTGACACTAATAACAGATGTAATCAACATATGGCCTTTTTTTTTCGAAAACAATTAGTAACTAGTGTTTTCATACATTAAAAGATTACGATTTTATCAAAAATTAAAAATAAAAAAAAACAGATACGTACATTAGTGAGCATACTATATCAATGTTTACGTTTCAAATGTTTCTTCAGATTAGTCGATGATGATTTATAACTCAGTTTTTGTTTACACAAATTACAATTAGCAAACTCTTTATTTTCCGTAAAAAAATTCCACACAAATAAGGTCTTTTTCTTGCACTTATCCATTCCTTATTTCACTATAAAGATACTAACTACAAAGCATGACAGCCCGCAACAATGTACATGGTGGTATTTAATACACGGCCAGGACGAACTGCAGTGAATGTTGAACTGATTGATACTGGCTGTTTCAGGCGGGCATGAGAGTAACAGAGGTAGAGCATTACCGGGCGTGATGAATAATGTATCAGAAACACCGATACCTTTTTACGCTGGTGATGACGGCACGGAGGATGTGTACCCTGTAACGAGAATGCTGATACCTTGTCGCTTCCTGGGACCACTACTTCTCTGATACAAAAGTATCAGAGACTTGTAACTAGGTACATTACTGTAAAAGGTTGGAACAGATACCGAAAATTGCTGTAACAATCCACCTCTAAGGGCCGATATTATGACCTCCGGCTAAATCCTCAGGTTAGCTAGCCTTCAGGTTAGGCTAGCCTCCGGTTAACGAACGAGGGGTGTATTATGACCCATACTTAGCCTGCGGTTGGCTAACCGGAACCTGACGAAGCATGTGGTGTAATAATGGGTGTGTTAGTAATGAAATAAACCAGAATTTGGTAACTTTTGTTGCAAGACAGTTTTTTTTCTGGTAGAATGTTAGTCAGCTGTTTGTTTGTATTGTGATTCGGAATGTTTACAGCTGCAGTAAAGAAATATGCCGCGAACTTTATCTTGCAACAGATATAATTAAATTAACCAAAAACTACTTCGACGTCAAAACTGCTTTGTATTAAACAATAAAATTACAATTTACGATTCAAAACCGTGTGTTTTCAACTTTACTCTTGTATTGAAACTCATGATTTTGTTAGGTTATATATTAAGCCAAAACTAACGAAGTAATTCTATACAAACAAATAAATAGGGATGACATTTTTGCTAGAGAACACTTATTTCTTTCATAAATTTATTTCATAATCAAATAATATAGACCCTGTTTCGGGAAAATACCTACTTGTAGATTTTCATTTCACTGGTGTAAGTTTCATTTTTGTACTAATTGTTTCGTATCACGTATCCAAATTAATCCGATCCTGATGGAATTAGTTTGTGGTATAGGATGCTTGCTGTTTTAATTTAGTAGTTGGATAGATCCTAGACATATTCACTGGGGAAATAATTATGATTGTAAAATGTATACGAAAGAAATATATTTTTACAAGACCTGACATAATTTGTTTGCATCGTGATATGTTAGGTATTTTGTGATATGTACAGGATTTTTCAACATTCTAAATTAAAACAGCAAGTCTAATGTAAAACAAGACCAACATATAAAGGGTCATGCCGATAGGATCAAGGGATAAACTTGGATACGGGAAACAGAATAATTCCAGTGCTGTTTTCGTTTTGCACTTGCGTGGCAGGTAGATAATAAGTACCTAAAGGTTTGTAAGATAGAGAAGGGATAATTGGGTAACATTTATTTTCACATTCAATTGTATTCATTGAATTAGAACCACGTCTGAAGTCGTATGAAGTTCATTTCATTCCCGGCATATGTCCACTGAATTACGAATAAAAATTCACAGATACAACTTCCACGAAAACACGCATTTTATAGGTAATAATAACCCTCATTTTGCAATTTTAAAATTCACTTATTTACACATATTCTTAAGCAGGAACATTTAAGTTTATATACATTGCATACATTTATGTACTTCATGATCAATTAAAGTCAAATAATAATACACGACTCGACGAGAATAGAAAAGCGTGACTACACTTGACGTCGTCTGGCCGACGACCACCCCAGAGCCCGACCTGCACCCGCCAGTATACGCTCCCGCTAACGGAACACACCCCTGGCCATGGCCCAACCGAGTCAGGCGACCCGAACAGCAATTAAAGGCAAAGCCGCAGAAACCTGAGTAGACAAGAGAAGAACCGTACCCATTCCTCCTGAAACATTAAATTAGGATTTTAGCGACAATAAAATCTCTTCCAGACACACCCGTTTGGAGTCTAGCGTAATGAGGTCACGCCTGGCGCGAGAGAGGCCGAGCCTCCCTCGGACGCCATGCCAGTTCGGCAGTTCAGCGCAGCTCACGGACCGGGGCAGACCTACGTCCCACGGAGAGGCAACATCCTTTGTCTTCATCGAAAGTAACGTCCGGTAAATATAGTCACTAATTAACAGAACCCCTTTTATTGCTTAACCTCTCCGTGAGTACCCGGTCCCTTTTTTCGGTCCAGGACCTAATCCGGCCGCATCAATTTAAAGACACCCCGCACCACACTTGGTCAGCGGGGCTGCTCTTCAGTATACGGCACGGGCCGCCTCCCGCAACTTAAAGAACTTTATTTAAGGTCACGCGCACGGCGCTGACCACAAACCCGCAAGGGAACTTGGACAAACTTAATTGCGGTGCGTGTTTCACCACAGTGGGCACAACACCCGCGCCGAGACATTTGCATACGGGATTGGCCGTCTCCAATCGTCCACCCCCTTAATTCAGTGTATTTTTGTATCCCGTATTTTGTATTGCTAACTTACGTTACCCGAGTAACGAGTGCCACGTAACTTGTGCGCGCCCCCTTAATTCAGTGTATTTTTGTATCCCGTATTTTGTATTGCTAACTTACGTTACCCGAGTAACGAGTGCCACGTAATTTGTGCGCGCCCCCTTAATTCAGTGTATTTTGTGTCCCGTACTTTGTATTGCTAACTTACGTTACCCGAGTAACGAGTGCCACGTAACTTGTGCGCACCCCCTTAATTCAGTGTATTTTGTGTCCCACCTTTGTGTTACGAAATTACGTTACCCGTGTAACCAGTGAGACGTATGAGACGTAACAGCGTCCGAGGCCACGTAACACGGAACACAAACCATACGGCGCCACGGAATAACGTGTAAAACCCCCCCGGGGACCTCTGTAGAGTGTTGTATTGTGTACGACTCGTTCCTATGAATAAAAGGTACGACACCACCAACTCAACTCCACGCCTATTATTTAAAATCATCTCACGCAACACCGCCGCCGGCCATAGTGGGCCACGCAGGGGCACATACATCCACGACCCCAAACTCACGACTAGAACCGAGCTAGTCTGGCGCCCACCCGGACAACACGTAGCAAGAACCGCCTTTTCCCACTAGGAGCCACACCGGGACTCGAGCCCGAGATCCCGGACGACGGCACACTTTCATGCCATGTAATTTTTAATAAAACTTTGACGAATACGGCGAAGCATTTTATATTTAGTAATAAATTATTCCATCGCATCCTGTAAATATTCAATAGAATTCCTCAAATAGTCATCATCACTATCAACAACTAACCTCGCCTGATACATCGCCATTTTATTTTCTGTTGCTTAGCGGCCGGTTCATCCACCCGCTAGGTTAGCCGGAACTTTAACTGGAAGGTAGACATTAACAGGGAGTCATAAAATCTAAATAAGATCTAGCCTGCAGTTACATTTTAGCCGGGGGTCATAAAACCAGCCCTCAGTTGTCCTATTATTGCATGTAACAGGTAATTCAGACTGTCACTTGTACAGGCATATCATCGTGCTGTTGTGTTGGTAATACAGTAAAGGAAATTACATAGATTAGTTAGCCACTGGCCATTTTAAGGACCGAACTATTACATTTCGATAATGTTCGATCTAAGTTTATACCTAGTTTAAATACAACTCCTCCATACAATAGTTACTGATACAAGCGATAGACATTATAAAAAAGGGTCATCATTTGTCCCTCCAGTAACCCGCAAGCAAGGACACTATTTAGTTATTACGATCACATAGCACTGACATGCATCTTACATTGTACATCAATTATAAAATACATACGCACTGTAATAAATGTCAATAATGCTTGATGCAACATAGGTTTGGGTTACAGTACCACTCGTCGCCTATACACCAAGGCTTGCGTAGAGAAGCCTGTGGGATACTGCTTTCTTTGGGAGGCGGCCATGTTGGTTTCAGAGAGGAGCATGTCGCACTCGCACAAGGGGCCGAGGCCAATTGCAGGACACGACAGTTGTGTTCATTGACAGTCTTAAAAAACGATAGGTTAACCTAGTTTTTTCACAATTCATAACCATTTTACCTCCTAAAATCGCCGTATTAATTTACATACATGGCTATCTAATGAAATACACAGAAATTGTCTTTATTTAAAGTGATAACTATAAATAGGTACTGCAAATACACAATTAGGAATGTACAATAATTATTAGTGCCTTCAAAAAATCAACTGTTCTATTCTAGCATACATGGGTGCACAAAAATTAACAAGAATGGTATCTAAACTAAACATATCTCGAGGCCTAAACATTTAAGGTGCTACACTTGATTTAATAGTTATTCATCCTATTTATTACCTTTAGTACATCTGACAGGCATCAGGACGATTTGAAAAAAACAAGAACTCTAACCTGAATGTAACCTTTGTTGATTCGCATCTTTATTTAAAAAAAAAATCATTAAAATTGTTTCCTCAACACTAAAATGTTGTACGAGTTAAAATAAACATATTTAGAAAATAAAATTACATTTTGTTCATGAATCACATTATTAAAAAATTTATAATTTAGCTCTGAATTTAAAGGACATTCTAATGTTGGTAAATACGATTATTTAGTGTTGAATAAGTGCATTTTAGGCCCTATCTAGTGACATCCCCCTGCTTGTGTTGACGTCGTACCGACCATGGCCGTTAAGCCCGTGCTCCGCACCACCAGTACCGTATCCCGTTTTCGGAGCGCGCCCCTCGCCCAGCCGGATTGAGTCAAGCGAGTGCCCCGGGCGTGACCTCAATTAACTGAATTAAAACAACAGGACACGAAACCCCGGGGGGCTCGACTACGTAAAACAATGCTCAAACAAGGCATTAGGACGAAATTAAGTAATCACATGCAGTGAGCAAGTGCGTCGTAGAGACTCCGCGCGTGCACGGCTCGCACGGAACAGAAAACAACCCTCGTTACTAGCCACAGCGGCTACGGGCCTTGATTAATTGGCCTATGATAGTGGTCTAGCCAAACTAAGGGAATTCAAACCCAAACAGTGCACATTGAGACAATTTGTAGTTAAATTTACAGTCGCCAACTTGGTGCCGCTTTTTAAATTAATTATTCAAGTAAAGCAATTGTTAAGCCTTAGGCAAATATTTACCAGGTGCAAAGTTTTAATCAAGCACCTGGAGCATGACTTTTACTCATCATATAATCAATTAAATTATTATAAGTTTTTGGTGCCGACTCACAAAGAAGAGAAAGTTTTTCTTCTTTGCGAGGCGGCCATGTTCAGCAGTCTCCAACCACTCCGCGCCGGGAACAGACATGTGTCCGTGGGCAGCATTCAAGTTTATTTCATTGATTATTTTTATTCTGTACTACATCTTAAAATTTAAATCCTTTTATTAATTCACCGCTGCCCACGTCGACTCAGCGCGTATTTTGCGGAACCGGGCCTATCCCGACCATCTTCAGTGTGATACCGCGCTACGTATCGGATCATGGAACGTACGGTACTGGCCGACTTCAGCGAAAGTATTTTTAATTAAGGACGCCGTGCATATGCCTGCCGGCTGCACTCACGTGTTTCTCCGAACTTAGGAGCCCGCTTATCGAGCCCCCCCTGCACCCGTTAACTTTCGGCGCTGGCCGTCTCCAGCGAGCATCGACCCACATCCCGTGAGACTGCCGCGGTAACATTAGTGTCGCGTAGTGTTGTGTTTTTTCGTGTTAATTGTGTAACCGCTTGACGTCGCCAAGTGTTGGTGAGAGTTTTTGTAGCGGGACTAAATTAAAGGTAATTCTCACCAATTCGTGTACAATAATTTTCCGTAGTCTCCCGTCCTCCACATGGCCGAGCGGCCTTCACAGTCAAGGGAGAACCATTCAGGTTAGATTCAAGCCGTGTACCTGGCGGATCATGCGGAAGCAAAGTACCCACGACCCAACATCAACGGCCTAGCAGTCCGCTAGCCTGGCGCCCCTCCGGACAACAGCAGCATCGCGACGCCCGTAGCGCCCGTCAGGTACCCCCTGGACCTTTCACAGAGGTCGGGTGACGGCAGTTTGGCTAGTGTGGGCAGTCATCTGCTGGTTGCATGCGCAGATGGAAGTGGCACATATTTGCTCTGCGACTCGCATCCTTCTGCGCTCGTGGATACCTGTTTTGATGGTTAATATCGCATATCTTCTGTTTGATTGAGTTTACTCCATGCTAGGTTTTTCGGGTTGTTATAGTACGAACTAATTCAAACTATCACTGCAAATTAACTGTGTATGCATGTGTGTGTGAGTGTATATATATATATATATATATATATATAGTAAGAGTTATTCAAGGATATTAATGTTATTAGTGCAAGTAGCGACGACATTATTTAGAGTCATTAAATAAGAATTTTATATTCATTGTCATATATTTATTCAAAGTATGTCTGAAAGTCTACAGTCAGCTTACCCTGAGTTAACATTAAAGCTTTTCAGTGGCCTGTTACTGGACTCGCGCCTTAGTTAGTCTGCCACATTCAACAGCCCTTAGAGCCACATTTGTTAACCCACCCCCTGAGCTGGTGCCTGGAATTAACTTTCCAATTGCACAAGCTGGCACTTAACACTTTCACCCTTACATTCCCCACTTTCCAACAACCTTAACCTAATGGGAGTGGTATATTCCTGATAACTACTGGAAGATATGTTGATTGTTCACTTAATGTGATGATATAATAATCCTGAACTGATTTTGTTATTGCGATTCTCATACTCTTGACTCTCGTTATCTTCACCAAGATCGTTTGTAATTGAATTTAAGATTGTGTGGCACCATAAACATTATTCATTGCCAGACTGAAGCTATCTATCCACCAATTCTTGTTCTTGGGTGAAATAAATTTTAGTAATGGGTGAGTTACTGTTAGTTACTGTTGAGAAGTTCAGAAGAATTACTTTAGCCACCTAAGTATCACCATGGAGGTCTGCGGCTTTTTGCTTTACTGTCCTGGAACTGGATGACCTCTTCTGTATTCACAATATGCTACAGTAATTAAAGTCCCTTGACACCAATGTGGCTTTTGTGAAAGTCACACATAAGGAAGTGCTTTGTCAGGATATTAAAATAGGGAGATAGATATTGCATTACATTTCCATGTGTAAGACTAGATAACTACAAGGTCAAGAATGGCAATGACATCCTCGCCAACGTACCCATAATTGTAATTCCTGACTATCATGATTTTGAAAGTCGCTGGTGTATTCACCATGTAGAACAATACGGCTCAAAGCACCCACCTGGGATGTTGAATGACCCTTTTTGATGGAAGTTGGGGTATACTAGAACCTGCCGATATGCAGACTTAGGATCGATTAAGTAATATAAGTTAGTAATAAACTAATATAATATATGGTAATCAGTTGTTATTTTATGTTGATAAAAATTGTGGTATTAAATGTTAACATAACTGATTGATTTAAAGCACACACACTTGAGGAAGTTACCCTTATTTGTGGTCTAGTTATGGACATTTGTAATTACATTTTTTAGGCCTTATGACAAAGTCAAAACATTCTGGTTACTTACTCCGAATGGTAGTCAGTTCACAAAGGGAAAAGGTGAAAATAATGGTGAACAGCTGTTTTAAGAAACAATGGAAAAAGCATTTTCAGTTATTACATTCCTGCACATCACCCAGTTTTTCCACTACCTGGGGATGTTAAAAATGGGGCGTGATAAGGGCTCACATTAAGTTTGTAAATACACGAAAGTAAATACTAGGCAAGGTAACGGAGTAGTATAAAGTAAGGCCTGGTAACAACACTAAGAAATAAATTCATAACAAAGGGGACATTTAAACTTTTCTTTACTAAGACTCTTCTTATTTCTCATCAAGGTTTCAACAACAGGGAATGCTAGAAACGATGGCATATACAGGTAGGTACAGACTAGTTACTCACACTGGGAACACTTATTTTTTTCGAGACTAGCACCTCACTCTAACAATTTACCAGAGCTAGTTTTTCCCTTATCATATAGCAGGGCTGCCACAATACTACCATACACATGTCATAATATTACAACCTTTCGCATGAGGTTCCATAACATACATCCAATGCCAAAATCACATAAACAAATATATAGGTACACAAATATTTATACAAAAATATTTAACATTCAGAGGAAAGGCTTTAACAGTATTTATCATATTAAATAAGCCTCTGTACACGAAATCAATACAATTAGGCTTCATATGGTGCATAAATATATTGCCTTACACATCCAAGGGGTATTAATTCAAGAAACAAACCGGTACTTAATACTCAAAAGGTACAAATTGTCGCCCAATAATATTATGGCAATACTTGATTTTTACCAATGACATTGTAAACTGACGTCGTCCGACCGAAGGCCACCCTAAAGCCCGAGCTGCAACTGCCAGTATCCGACCCCGCTAACGGAACGCGCCCCTAGCCATGGCCCACCCGAGTCAGGCGAGCGCCGCGGAGTAAAGGTAAACCCAACGCCCATGACTTAATCGACCAGACAATGCGATGTACGCACATCTTAAATTCAATACACATTAACGGTCACATCATTTTTAATTAACAACCCCGTACAAGGGAAGTGCGACGTAGAAGTGCCTGGGTCACTCACGTGTGGTTTTTTAGTAATACAGTTGTGAGTGCTCCCCTTGCGGCCTTCAGCCTAATTTCGATAACGTAATGTGTAATTTAATTAAAACCGCCCCAAATTTCCGTGTATCATTCGCCACTGGAGCAGTCATCAAGCGACCAACAGTCTCCAGTGTGACCCAGATTATTTAAACTTATTTCATATAAACTTGTTAAATCTAATTTCCATAACATATATATGTATTAGTTTAATTGTTAATTTTTAATGTGGGAATTTAGAGCCTCTTACAATCATTTGTTTATATAATATTTTACGAATAACGGAACTTTAGAAACTCTGGCGCGACAGGATGCTCACCCCTCCCCTCGCGCCAGGGCCAGACGCCAGTACAGCGCGACTCGCGGACCGGGATGGACGCACGTCCCACGGGGAGCCATCATCCCTTATCTACACTAAACTTCATTCTGGTAAATATAGTCAATCTTCAAAATCTTTTTTAATTACTCCCCGTGTGCGCCTGGTCCTTTTACGGCATAGGGCCTATCCCAGCCGCGTAAATATAACACTCCCCGCACAACGCATTACGCGGGGCAGTGCAATATACAGCACGGGCCGACTCCCGCAACAACCGATTTTCAGTTAACTGCCGCAGTGCACAGGCACCGGCCACACCTAAGTGAAGACTTTAATTAACTTCATAGCGAGCCGCGGTCCACACAGGTGGGCACGCGCGTCGCCGTTTGCAAATTACGGGATTGGCCGACTCCAATCAGACTCTCCCCCTCAACCTCGACTGGCGTGAGGACTTAACTTTAGTGACGACGCGTCAGAGCGTCCAGTGTACTCGTAGTGTACTTTGTGTAGGGAACTGTAAATGCAAGTGTAGTTACTGACGTTAATTAAACATCCACTCCGCACACTCTGTGCGCGACGTGTATGCAAACCAGACTCATGTGTGTTATTTGTGGAACCTCCCCAACCCAGTTAGGGATCAGCGTGCTATGCTGTGTAGGGCCAGTAGTGCAGCAGTAACTAGGGAGCCCTAACACCACGACAACCGCCTCCGTTCCTAGTGGGCCATGAAGGGGCTATCGTACCCACCGACCCATCTCGTGGTTAACCTGTTATAGGTGGGGGCCTATTAGGGTTGGAGGGAGACCAAAACCTGGCTAGGACTGGGGTTTACGTGACTGGAGCAGTTAGGTAAGCAAGGTAAATGGTTTCAGGTACACAGACATTTTATTCAAATTCAATATTAATTCAAGATTAATATTACGTTAACATTTATGATAATGTTAAGTTTAAACAATGCAAGGTTGAATACATAAGCATGAACAAATTCTGACAAAGCGAGTTAGTTGACAATTATAATTTGAATGGGTAAGCCGGCTACACAGTAAGCGATTCAATCAACGATCGTCAAAAAGAGACATAATTTCCACGAATGAAGATATATTAAAAAAATTGAATTTACCAAACTACTGCAAAGTGCAGGTACAAGAAAGAAAGAAGTTACATTATTCTTTAAAAAAACTTTAACAAACAAATATGTGCAACGACGTCTCAGGGGGAGACAGTTACAAACAGAAAAACGGAATCGAAGGTTAAGTTAAATTTAAAGCAAATAATCCAAACAATTTTTGATGGTGGCGGCCGAAAAGAAATTTAGACAAATTCAAACATAATTGATTCTACATTAGGGTGAGGGCCACCACCTCACAGACGACTCGATCCAACTTACATTTCTCCCCTGAGGTCGCACATGCACGAAGTAGAGGCTCTCGGACTACATGCTAGTAAAATAACAACAGGTCAGCTACTGCTGACAACCAAGCCTGACCAAGGCAACCAGTAGAAGAAGGCCCTCTACATGGCTGCAGCTGAATTTATAAACTCGCGCCGCAGCGCGCGCATGCGCATATTGAAAGGGTGGGGGAACGAGTACAAAATTGAACAAACACTAGGAGGGGGGAAAAGGAGGGAGAAGGATGAGGGGAGTGGAGTGCCGGAGGCCCGCGATGACGCGCGCAGTTTGAACGTGGCGGGCGTAAACGCTACAACTCCCCTGCCCTTAAACCACAGTACCCGCCGCCTTTTCCAATGTCAATGTCACTGTTCAATTTTTAGGACAAACACACAATTATTGTCAGTACAAAATTAATATGCCGTATATATTGGCCAAGGATTCTTGAAGGATTACAAAGGTCAAATACAAAGACCAAAGGGAGCATCTTCAGCGTTGAAGACTTTTCTTGATCTTGAGGGACGTCCCAGGAAAGTTCACTTTTGGTTAGTATATGTAGCAACGAGCTCCAAAGCTCGTACGTCGACAGACAGACGCAATTCCGGACGTAACCACTGCAGGCGTCCCCGCAACAGCTGATGCCGATGGCGCCTGGCAGGATCGACTCTTCACCAACTCCCCTGTTGAGCGGGTTGCATGCTCACAGGGGACGAAGGCTTCCAGGTGCCATTGCGTGCATCGTACAGGCTCGCATGCGGCATGCATCACGGCTCCAGACTGGCGGGACGAAGTCTAACGCCAACACGCCGGCACACCAGCACGGCTGAGCAGCCGGCCGCTCGCTCACCGAGGGACAGCATCCATCAACCGCGGTGACTTCAGTAGGCGCCTCAGGGCGAGCCATGGAAGAGCCGCACAGCAGCATGCTGATGCGGAACTCCGAATGACGGAGTCGCATGGACGCATCCACGGACTCAGACAGCGAAAGAGGCGGGCTGCCTCGTAGACGCAGCGAATAGCGGGCGGGCACCAGTGACCACGACGGAGTGGGCAGGCGGAGGAGCCTCAGGTCCGAAGCTGCGTAGATCCTCTTGGGGGCACGGCATCCGAAACGTGGAAGGAGGGGGGAGGAACGATAACCAAACCAAACTGAAAAAAACAACACAAAACCAGACGCGCACGCCAGAACAACAGCAAACCCTCTAATTAAGTATTAAACTTTTTTAACTGCGAGACATGAGCCTTTCTAATTTTTTTAGAACCATTCGTACTGTGCAACAACACAGTATTCTCTCTAAGAAACCTATTAATAATAAAGGGTCCCACAAATGGTGGAATTAATTTAACATTAATCTTTTCAGCTAAATTAGGTAGCACAAAATTCTTTACTAGGACCAACTGTCCAACAGAAAAATCATGGGGCTTCCGGGAAGCGTTATATGAACTAGCCACTGCTTGACGAGCCTTCGTGAGATTGCAAGCCACGCTATCCAGCACGGCCTCCAGTGACTCGTCATCCGAGGCATCCTCCAGGGGTGGCAGTCCCCACAGGTTAAGGAGGGGGTGGGTAAGCTCCCTACCTAGAAACGGAATTGAAGGAGGTAATCGAGTAGCGGAATGCACAGCTGAATTAAGCCCTACGTTGATAAAATCAAGATCGCTGTCCCATAGCGACTGATCATCCCTGTAGAAAGCAGTAAGAATGCTCTTAAGCACTTTATTGACTCGCTCGGATTGGTTTCCCTGGGGACAGTAAGGACTACTGTAAATAGGCTTAATGGCCCATTGAAAACACATGTCTTTGAACAGTACAGAGCGGAAGTAATGTGCGTTATCACACGTGAAAATGGCCGGAGCACCAAAAAATTTCCATACCTGATCTCTTAAGGCTTTAACAATACTGTTTGCTTTCATGTTCTTTAAGGGGATGAGCAACACAAATTTCGAAAAAATATCCAGAATAACCAAAATACAATTGTTTACTTTTTTAGAACGTGTTAGGGGACCAAAAATGTCAATGTGAAGCACATGCCAGGGGGCAACAGGAGCATCAGCACAATACAGGCCGACTTTAGCACATTGCGGCGGTTTCGAGACTTGACAATCTCGACAAGTTCGCACGTATTTTTGTACATCAGCTACAATTCAGGCCAAGCTAAATGTGCAATAATTGGACGGAACGTTTTGTCCATGCCCAACTGTGCACCCAATAAGGAAAGGTGAAAATACTTTAGAACCATAGGGCGTAGGGATGCAGGAACAACAGCCTTCCTTTGTCTACCAGTTGTCCCGGTATAGTAAACAACACCCTGTTCTTCAAAATATGGCACGGCTTTACCGGCACTCAAATCCTTCCTGATTTGAACACACAAAGGATTCTCCTCTTGACACTGACGAATGCTAAGAAATGATTCCGGAAATATTTTGCAAACAGCTGCACAAATCGGCTGTGTTTCATCCGCGGACGAAACACGAGTCGCAAATTCATCGGGCGAAAACATTCGCGAAAGCGCATCTGCCACAACGTTGTCACTACCCTTAATATGATGCAGTTTGAATTTGAAGCGGGACAGTCTTAACACTCAGCGCCCTAGTTTACCGAGCTGATTCGGATGGTTTAGCAGCCAACTGAGCGCTTGATTGTCCGTAAAAAGATCGAACTCTTGACAATCGAGATATGACGCGAATTTCTCGATGCCAAACAAACATGCTAAGGCTTCCTTTTCATAGGTACCCAGACGTCGTTCCCCGTCAGTAAGTGTTCTACTGGCATAGGCAATAGGGCGCAACCTATCGTTTTCAATATGCCCCAATACAGCACCTACCGCGATGCTTGATGCATCTGCCTGGAGGGCGAACCTGCGTTGAAAATCAGGTAGAACCAAGACAGGGGGAGAAGAGATTAAGGCCTTAAGACTGTCAAAGGCCTTCCGTTGAGCGTCGCCCCATTTAAAAACAACATTCTTTTTACGTAAATTATTAAGTGGACCACATACTGCGGCGTAATCGGGGATGAAACGATAATAATATCCCGTCATGCCGAGAAATCTCTGAACTCCTCTGACATTCCTAGGAGGAGGAAAGTTTACGATGGGTGAAACTTTATCGGGATCCATTATGAGTTTGCCTTGCGAAATAATGTAACCTAAAAATTTTACGTAATCTTTTCCCAGATGAATTTTGTCGGGATTAACTGTCAAGTTAGCGGCTCTGAGACGATCAAACACTTGACACAAATGTTGCTTGTGTTGTTCCAGGTTATCACTGTAGACGATAATATCGTCAATGTAATTGAAGACTGATTTAAATTTTAAGTCGCTTAGAATGTGATCTAGCACTCGGCTCATAGCCTGGCTACCAAAAGACACACCCATAGGCACACGATTAAATTGAAATTGCCCCCACGGGGTAGAAAATACAGTATATTTATGACAATCAGGATGCAACAAACATTGGTGGAAACTAGCATTTAAATCAATGACGGAAAATATTGCGGCTTTCCCTAAATGTTGAAGCGCGCTCTCTACGGTCGGCAACTCGTAGCTGTCCTCCTTAATTTTGTCATTCAGTTCCTTGTAATTGTGTACCAGCTGGAATTCCCCCGCTTCCTTTTTAGGGACTAAAAAGGAAGGCGAACAGAAATCGGAAACAGAGGGAGCAATAACTCCTGCTTCTAGGAGTCGATCGATAATGTTTTTCAACTTTTGCAATTTGGGAGGAGAAATTTTATGTCCTTTAGCCCTAACAGGAGTCAGGTCCTTTAAATAAAATTAATAGGGCATGACGTCACACCTGCCTATCCGGTTGTTAATTACGTCAGAAAACCTGTTCATGACGTCAGCAATGACCGTGTCCCTACTAATGACGTCAGTCTTGTCGGCGCACGACATGACAATAGGAGCAGAGTCATGATGAATAAGTTTAATTTTACGTGTAGGATGAAAACCAAAAACCAGTTCCTGGTTAGCGATGTCTAGCAAACATCGCGTCTTTCCCAGAAAATCTATACCTAGAATAAGCGGGTGACATAACCCGGGAACAACATTAAAGTGCCAGTTCCAAGAGAAACCCGCGATCTTAATGTGCATTTCAACTTCTATGTCTGACATAACAATTACGCCGTTGGCGACACAAATTTTCACGTCAGAGCCGGTACAAACACGGCTTAACAAATACGGATGTTTGATGCAACATGCATCGAACAATTCGGAACTAATCAAGGAACGGGTAGCACCGGAATCAATTAAGGCCGGAATATTATTTCCAAAGAGACGAACGTGTACAAAATTATTGTACGAGTAATGAGCGGCTTTCCTCAAGCGACGACCGTGGCGACCACTCGCACGCCCGGTCAAGGCCCGTTTCCCGGACATTGATTTCTGTAATGCCCAGTGCGCTTGCAACGAAAGCATTTTCGCTGCTCACGGCTCACAGCGGGCTGCGTGCACTCAGACACCGCGTAGCCGTAAGTACAGCAGTTGGCACACCTGGGACGGTTGGAGGACAGGCCGGGCGCATTAGCCGACTCATTACGTCTGCCGGCGGCAAAACTCGCCCCGACAGAGGGATCACTTACACTAGCCGCACACTCAACGGGCCGCGATGCGCGCACCGCGCGAGCGGGTACGGTGTTGACTTGAGATGTAAACTGAACATTAGGAGAATTTAATTTAGAATTAGAATTAGAAACAGGAACAAAACTACCTGGAGAGGCCTTGGAGTGAAAATCCTCGTGATATTTTTTGACAGCTAGCAATCTATTTTCCACTTCTGCGCTCCACTTATGGAGAGCACTCAGACTAGAGGGAGGGCTAAGCATGGCGCTATGCTGTAACACTAGCGGAGACACGTTGCTAACAATAGTTTGCGTTAATTCCGCCTCAGGGAGGTTCAACTCCAGTACCTCAGCATAGGCCGCAACAGAATTAATGAATTGCAACAAGGGCTCCTCAGGCCTCTGAAACCGGAATACAAGTTCACGTTTACACGCTTCTAGCACACTAGACGGACAGGCAAACTGTAGCACAGACGTCTTGAACTGTGCGAAGGTCTGATTCTGATTCATGACGTCAGTGAGCAGTGGCAAAAATGCCGGCCCACACAGGCTCAGGAGAGCTTTCAAAAACTCCGCCTCACTGACTAACTTTAAACCAGCTAAATGTGCCGCGGCACTCAGAAAATCAAGAAATGCACGCGGTTCACAACTATCAAGACATGGTTTCAAATTAGAAAAAAAAATCTTTTCATTAAATCTAGAATAATTCTGAACTGGATTAGCGGGGGTGGGGACTTGCCGAGACATTTCCTCGTCTGACGACTCCCAGGCGCCACGCACGTGCCTGACCAGCAATCCACGAAGGGTCGCCACATTTGCGTCCTCCTCGAAAGGAACGGCTTCCTACGTCAAAACCTGGATGAGGTCGTCTCTCCGCAAACGGTAAATCCACCCAGTTGCCGGAGTCCCCATGGTTCATGAAAAAAAGAACAGAAATATGTAAGTACACACAGTCCTGCAGCAGAGTTGCGCAGTTGTAATAAGTGGGGGCCTATTAGGGTTGGAGGGAGACCAGAACCTGGCTAGGACTGGGGTTTATGTGACTGGAGCAGTTAGGTAAGCAAGGTAAATGGTTTCAGGTACACAGACATTTTATTCAAATTCAATATTAATTCAAGATTAATATTACATTAACATTTATGATATAGTTAAGTTTAAACAATGCAAGTTTGAATACATAAAGCATGAACAAATTCTGACAAAGCAAGTTAGTTGACAATTATAATTTGAATAAGTAAGCCGGCTACACAGTAAGTGATTCAATCAACGATCGTCAAAAAGAGACATAATTTCCACGAACGAAGTTATATTACAAAAATTGAATTTACCAAACTACTGCAAAGTGCAGGTACAAGAAAGAAAGAAGTAACATTATTCTTTAAAAAAACTTTAACAAACAAATACGTGCGACGACGTCTCAGGGGGAGACAGTTACAAACAGGAAAACGGAAGCGAAGGTTAAGTTAAATTTAAAGCAAATAATCCAAACAATTTTTGATGGTGGCGACCGAAAAGGAATTTAGACAAATTCAAACATAATTGATTCTACATTAGGGTGAAGGCCACCGCCTCACAGACGACTCGATCCAACTTACATTTCTCCCCTGAGGTCGCACATGCACGAAGTAGAGGCTCTCGGACTACATGCTAGTAAAATAACAACAGGTCAGCTACTGCTGACAACCAAGCCTGACCAACGAAACCAGTAGAAGAAGGCCCTCTACATGGCTGCAGCTGAATTTATAAACTCGCGCCGCAGCGCGCGCATGCGCATATTGAAAGGGTGGGGGAACGAGTACAAATTGAACAAACACTAGGAGGGGGGAAAGGAGGGAGAAGGATGAGGGGAGCGGAGTGCCGGAGGCCCGCGATGACGCGCGCAGTTTGAACGTGGCGGGCCTAAACGCTACAAACCACCGAGTTAGCCTGGCGCCCTCCCGGATACGTTTCATGTAATAAACCAACCTTCCCGCTAGGAACTACGCCGGATCTCGAACACGAGAACCCGGGCGACGGCAAAACACATTCGGGTAAATAAACATACCTATCAATTAAAAATTAAAATTTTATTGTAATTTCTCTATGCCCAAACCTAACATTCTTACTCACAGAGGCAGCTATCCCTACACAATTATATGATCGATTTCAAAATATAAACATATGTACTCTATACACCAAATTGTCCACCATTACTATTAAAGAAAACTAACATGTTTCAATAAAAATCTTGGGAATCCTCACCTACCAACATTTTACCATACAATGTTTTGTTTAGTACTGGGCCAACACCAATAACAAATCAGGAAGCTATATCAACCTATATGCTAAGTTATTTAAAGACAAATCATACTAGCATATTCAAAACATAGAAATTTCAAATAATTTATAAATATGAATAATCATATGTATATATGATGTATACAATTTTTGGATTGATAACTCACTATTAATATTCATCATACTCAATAAGTATTTCGTATCAGAATATAATTGTTTGTTACCTCAAATAGTAAATTTAACTTTTTGGAAATATTTTCGCTGTCAGCATTATATATATGAAACAAATATAAATACCAAATTCTAATAAATTACAAAGCTGGCAATTGGTGTGCCTCATACCTACTGTACTAGCCTTTTTTATATTTGGGCGAGAACAGAACAACCCCAAAGCAAAATGCAATAATATTCCAATTGTACCACATAAAATGGGAAAGCAGCTTGGAAAATGTAGAACACCCCCCCAAAAAAAATTACAACAGCAGGATAACTTTCGCCTGTGGTTGTGGGGGGGGGGGGGGGGTAGGGGGAGAAGCATCACTCTCATGCACGTCATCCTGTAATATAATCTGCTGGGCCATACTCATAGTTCACACAAAAAAGGAGAAAGACTTACAGTTGGTTGACTGGAACAGAAGTTTCGTAAAATGAAAAATAATTACGAGAGGTAAATTCTCTCGCACACTGGGTCAGCTATCATTCACAAAGACTTTGTTACCTACTTCTATTAGCAGTCAAATGGGCCCAGAACACAGGCAACTGTACAGGAACCTCAAAGTTTTCGTAGCTGATGACATCTTGCCTTCTACATCCCTAATCTTCACAATACATTGAGGCTAACTTGCGCATATTTTTCACACATCTAGTATAGGCTTAATGGCTCACAACTTCAACATCAAAACTCTATAGCACACCAACCGTGTTCGATAATCACTATATGCCACCCTATATCACCATTGACATGGAAAAATACCAGAGCTCAGTAAGACCTTCTCACGCACAAAGGAAAACCATCGCAATAACTAGCATCACCAATAAACCTTTAACTAGCTTTGAAGAAAGTTACTTCGCTTTCCTACACAGCTAAACCTTTTCCCAGTGTGCTCAATGATTATGCTACGACACAATAGCATTCGCATAACACACAGTCAGCTGTTCCTTCCAACCCATGTTCAAACATCCTTCCCATTGTTCTTCTTGACCCACACACCGGTAGACAGCAACCCTTCTCTCCTCCCTCTCTCTCCTCCGACTCGGTCGCTTCTTCCCAGTCTATCCCATCCTTAGTGGCAGGAAATTCAACAAGCCTCGCCTGCCAGCCTAGCATGCTCGAGAGTTGCTGCACTTTTTGCGTCCGCCTGCCACACTATCAGCACTCTCAGAGGAGCCAAATTCAGACAAAATATACCAGCAGGCAGCAGAACAACCAAACGAACAAACTATGGCTTACCCGGCCGCGGGAGTGACACCCCAACAAACCTCCAAAAAGTGATGTGACGAAAGACATGTCATACAGTGTTACTGATCAAATGGTACATCAATGAGGTGGTAGCACTGGGGGACACATAATTGCAGAAGTTTGCAAGTTGGAGAAGTGGACCTTGAGGGTGAATGTCAGTCATTCATGCCATAAATTGAAATGCATATTCTCCTCCTTTATATCGATGGTGACATTCTCTTTTATGATCTCGGAGAAATGCAGTATAAGCTTATTTTTGAGTAACTTCCACAAATAGGGAGCTGGTGGGAATAAGCTGATCTTGGACATTCATGAGTGCTACATTAAATCTGACAGAAGTGGTGATAGCATCGAGGGTCGCCAGCTCACTGGCCTTACCTTGACCACCAGATCAGTCTCTGGGATTAAGTGATGATTGCGTGGCGATGTGCAATCCATTCAAAATAATAGGGTCTCTGTCCTGTTTGCCTGTCTCTGGCCTTTTTGCCTGCCTCTGGCCAAACACTTCTTAAGTGTGGAAAGTTTCGCATGTAAGCAAGCATTGGGGTCACAGATTGAAGCAGTGCGGGTACTGCTTAGCGTTCCTTCCCCTCCTTTCCCCTCCCCTATCCTCCTTTCGCCTTCCTCTCCAACTTCCCCTTCCTACCCCCCCTCTTCCTCCCTTCCCCGCCGCCCACCAGCGCACTCTGCCGTGTATTGTTCCCGGTTTATATAACCTCGGCACCCGGGCTATTTGCTGCAGTCTTCCGGTCATTTGACACGAGGACTGTCACTTGGAGTTGGCGTCGTGTTGGTATGTACTCGGCTGTGAAACTTAACGTCTGTAATTTTCAGTAATTAGTATGATTTCTTGTTCTTGCTTGCGCGTCGTGGCCGTGCTTTCACTTTTTCATTTTTGCCATGTTTAGTAATGTTTGTAATTTCTCTTGGACCCTTCAGATCAGTGCTTAACTGGATTCTTTGCCTTAGTTTCTTTTGATCACGCCGAGTACTACCGGTAGCTTATGTAACAGTGTTTTTCTGCGGCTGTATATGAGCATGCCATGATGGCTTTGGACACTTCCTGTCACGCCGCATCGTAACGGTAATTGTAAATGTAATCTCTTTCTTTCTTTCTTGTTGTCGCCTAGCGGCCCATATGATTGTGCTACGTTAAACGCGTCGTCAGCTTGCCCCATTTATCGCACCGTTGTTTTAACCTGTATTCCCGCGGGAATAGAATTGTTATACGCATATTATATGCATTGTATGCATTGTGATTAATAAATTGGATTGCTTGTTATTTCGTATTTTTTGACTTTCTTCTTGTAGCACAGCGAATTTCTGCCGTTGGTCGTACTGGAACGACCCTTTGTTGTTTATGTTGTTTTCAGTTGTAGGTGCGGCTGCAAGATGATGAAGACTAGTGATGAAACGGATAGCTGTTTTGCCGGATACCAGTTACCATATATCCGCATAAACTGGAAACAGGATAGTCGGATATCCGGTGGCTAGGTCTTAATTGATCTATGCCATGATATTATTCATTAATAATGAATGAAGCATACTACCCTTCCCCTTAAAGCCAACCGAAGGCCTTCTTCTCTTGCGACAACAAGGAATCATTCTGCATACGAAATAAAAATTAAACTGTACTACATATTTACTTCAACACAACATGTGGTGACATCTCGTAGTAAGAATCGGAACTATCTGGAATATGTTTCGTACATGAGACAATACATTCTCGCCAATGAAATATATATACCTATATTCACAGGTATAAGAATATAATCTGTAATGATTGAATTTATTTAAATAAGTAAGGAGCTTACGATGATTAATCAAGAACAATCAGTGTGGCACATAAGCATCAACTGTGTCATTTTTACCATAAATATGTCGGTAGGTACTGAGGCATTTCGTTCATTAAAACCATCAATGATCGTGGTCGTGAGAAATGACACTGTGCAAAGAGATCTAAGTAGAAAATGCTAAGTTGTGATTAGTACTGTGGTTAGTTTGGGCAAGTGGTAATTAAAAACACATAAAGACTTGTGGAGGTGCAATTTATTCGTCTCCTGAAACAATGTTAGTTTTATATCGGAGTCTATGTGGAATTGTAAAAAATCTTCACACTTGGTCATCTACAACATCTACAATGATAGGTAATGAGATTCCAACACAGAATAAATTGAAGCAAGACACTGTACTGTGCCGGAAATTAGGAATTTCGACACGTTTTTTTTCTAATTTTATATAATTTTACATAATTTTTGGAAATTTTATTTGCTCTATAATCTGGTTACTAAAGGGTGATTTACACTTTGTTAGGCTGGTGTACTCACCTAAGTTAAACTTTGTGCCAGTAGTCTGAAGCACCTTTCCCAGAGACGTATCGGATCTTCTGCAGATCTAAGACTTTGTTGGCAGCCCGTTTAACATTTCCCTCGCTTACAGGCACGTCCCAGGCCTGTAACGTTACTTCACTTCATGACTAAAACTGCATACAACAGCTCTGGACGAGTTGTTACCATTTCTCAGAGACGAGCTGACCGTAGCCTTTACCGTCACGCAAACGTCTTAGGTTCACTCCCCTGGAGTCACGTCATGGACGCTAGTTCCCAGCGTCGTTGCGCTTTTGTCCACCCCCCTCCCCTCTTCAGTTCTTATAATTCGCCTAAGACCAATGACCGGTCATAAACCCCAGCAGACAGCGACCGTCTCCAAGGGCGACTGGCATAAAAAAATGTGTGTGGAAAGATGGACCACACATGACATCTAGCGGCAAACTCGCTAACCGCCCAGCCAACTTACCCTGTAGGCCGCCAGAGCGCAGCACCTGACTGCCCCTTTATTCCCTTGTTAAAGCAGATGCCTTGGGCGAGTCGATTCTTTTATATTTCAGACACCCCTCAACAGGTAGCGCTAAGGTCGGCCAGTGCTACCAACTTCGAGACATCAGTTAGAGTTTTTTTATGATGCCCACTCGGGGAACTTCGGAACCTTTCGGTCCAGACGTCCCAGTCCCTCCCACCACTTTTGATTGAACCTTTACTTTTAATAACGAGACACGGTTCTTCGCGTGACACTTCGCGTCGCGACTGCAGACGGACCATTTGCGATTATCGGCGAGTCGACGAGACACTGCAAGACTTCCATCCGGCTGCAACCGACTATGTAGTCGCCTAAATAAGGGATGCTATCCCTATAATCTTTTTCAAGTAGTTTAGTCCGTCTGCGTAGTACAAAGAGTAATAGTTATTTTTCTTTTAAATATATTTTTTTGAAATAATGAAAACATCCACGCCCAGCCGCGCATTCGCGGGATCCAGTTCCTGGCTGGCGACGCATCGGTAAATAGAAGCCAACTCCCCTGTCTGGTGAGTGACGATGCGCGACTTTCCTCAACCTCCCCTTAACTTTTCCGGGCATTTTCTGCCCCGTATACTGTCTGTGTACAAGTTCTGATCAGTTTTGATTTGGACTGTTCGCAGACAGGGTCCGAGAGCCGGACGCCGATTTGGCATTTTCATCTCCCTTCCTCAACGGCACACAGGCGCCCTGGCATCATGTTCCCGTGTGATCTCCGGGAAACGAAGCCCCGACCTCCGGCGTTACTGTTTCTTTCAACCTTTTTTTTGAACTTTCCTAAATTACGCCGTCAGACGCAGTTCATCATATAAACATAATTTCTGGACTTTCAGAATACTGGGATGGTTTAAACATATTTGTATTTTTTTATTGATTTATGTATTTTTAAATGAAACCTTTTTATAATTTCAATTAGGGCTAGCCCATATTTTTTCTTTCTGAATATACCTGATATATGTTTAAGTACGTAATTTATATTGCATGTTTTTATTTTTAATATCTGTTATAAATTTTCCTTTAATAAATTTGACGTAATTATATTCAGACGGAATCACACCTTGTTTCTGTTCATTTCTAATAACTATGTGAAACCTAAAAGATCCTCAGCACAGTTCTATAGAAAGAAATTGTGATAGGCTTTTTAAGACGAAATGTGAAGGAATCGGCCTTTGTAAAGAAATTACTGATTGTTTTTTTGATGCAGTTTAAAGGATTAAGTAATACATTAAACTATGCCAGCAACAGTATTACAAAAAATGAGAGAAGCATGTGAGGCTGACAAAACAGAAGACTGTAATGAGGCTCTAAGATCAAAATGATGGAATCATCGCGATAGATTAAATGGTAATTATATTGGTCATGGTCATAATGATCATTGGAATAATGGCAATGTTAAAGCCAAAAATGCTAATGATGTGATTTTCATTATGGATGACACCTTGGATATCTGTAATTTTTAACATAGAAATTTGGAAAAAATTTCTAAAATTATAGTAAAATTTTATTAATAAAATTTTAATAAAATACTATTTAAAACACACACACCTTGATGTCCTCGGTTCGAACCCAGTAAGAGCAAAAATAAAAATAATGTCGATAGATCCTTCTTCCATGAAAGCCACCTGCCGACTAACCCACCAATACCAAGGTATATATCATTATAGTCCATCCACGGTAACCTCCTACTTTTTTAAACGAACCTTTGAAAAAACACACCAGGATGCAGCATGTTTGGTTCGTTTGCAAAAATACTTTCCGTCATATGCATATTAAACATGCATTAACACTAAATTACCGTATAATGATGTTAAATAAAATTTTACAAAAAAAGTAACTATCTATGTACAATATTATTAATATTAATGATCTCGCATGTGTGTAAATGAAACAGTAAGAGAAGTGGTGTGTTGGCAATGATTAGAACGAAATAGTTCCATAGCCAAAATATATATTTTTTGACTTTCCGCGTGTATTTAAGAATTTGTGTGGGTATTTGTTAAGTTTGAACATTTTTTTAAATCTCTGGTGAAATAAAAACGTTATGTTAACGGTAAAAAAATATTACGTGCCGAAACCGTGGTCGCGCATTAATAATGTTAATAGTCACTTGATTGTTTTCTCTTTCAGCCGTTTGCAGTCTGCACAGATTACGCCATATTGCAGTGTGTTTTAATATATTACTGACCGTGAAATAACGTACAGTTTGTGTTTCAGGATTTTGTGTTAATATTGTGTATTTTAACTTTGTTATATTATTTATTATCTACTATTGTAATGATGGAATTTGTTATCGTTTTGATATTTTGTGTGGTTCTTGTGATTGCTGTAATGGTAATTGGTTCCGGAATGGGGAAAGCTACTTCTTCGCAGCGTCAGATGGACATCATTAACGTCGCTCAGAACTTATATGTTTTAATTAAAAAAGGCGACTTGAAGAAATGTGACGTTACGCAGACGACCGCGTTTCTTCTCAACATCGCAAAGTCAACTGTTCTCAAGTAAGTAGGCTTTTTTCGTTTTCATGCACGTAAAAAAAATATCGACTGTGTCCTAAGTATTGTCGGCCTGTGTTTTAACTCACGAGGTTTTTTGTGTTTTATTTCCAATTTATATTTTTTGGTGTGAGACAACACCGCCATGTGGCGTCTCTGTTGAAAAGTTAACCTAAAATCATATTAGGCCTACTCAGGTCCTAACAATAACAATATAGGCACTTTCAAGTATTTTTATGGGTGTGATACACGTTTGCTTATAACGATGTTTATAAACTTTATGATAGGTTTAACTATAACATAAGGGAGTGATTTTATAATTTGCATTTAATTAGTTTTTCATCTGTTTGGGAGATCAAAAAATAAATAAAAAAACACTTCATTAATTTCGTGGACAAAGTCTGTCATGTTTCCATTTAGTGACCACAAAGCAAATATTTGTGACAAAATGCCATATTTGGAACACTGCCTAACTGCGTATTGTGAACGGGTCCCCGGAAAAGTGTTATGACAAATGTTTTTTTTTTTTGGTTAGGTACTACAAGAAAGACATTGAAGAAGTTTCAACACCAGGAAAAAAGAGGAAAAAAAGGCCACAGGAAGGAAAGTCACTTGACACAGTCGACGATTTCACAGTAAATGCAATCAGGAATGCAATTTACAGGATGTACGCTGAAGGTAAAAATTTGATACTGAAGAGTAGTTTCAATATCACTGGGGTAGGCCCTACTTAATTGTATTCATTTCATATATCCATATGCAGATTGACCGGTTCAGTTTTTTTCCCGATATCATCTGTCCTTTAAAAATACTTAACATTTTTGAGTGGTTTGTTAGGTTTCTTTATTGATATGGTATTGATATATAGAATATTGTGCAACATATGAAATAGGTACACGTCCTTTTAAGGTTAGGTTAAAGATAGAAAGAAAATTGTTACATTCTAAAACTACAAGTAATGTTTATATTGTTATACACAGTATACATATTAAATAACCTCAACTTTTATGATGTATCAGAAGGTTAAATAATGACTATTTCCAGTATCAATAATATCCAGTTGTGCGCTTTAGCAGTAATTGGTTACAAATTAGTGAGTTGTGGTCTAAGCAAGCATGGTTATTAAAAAAAAAATTGGGATACTTAATTGGCTAAATTGTACTGTGTGGCAGGGTCCAGTACAATGTATATTCTATTGCAAAATAGTGTCATGCCCCGCCTAACCCTTTAGAAAATATAGGGGTATTGTTATTTTATAAACAATAGGCCTACTTCATTGTAATGAAGTATCATATGAAAACACAACTTAGCCAGACAAACTGTGTGTTAGTGTATGAAGTAACAGAAGGTTATAAAACAGAAAAAGTTTAGTATCGCGTATCCGATTCGATACATTGATCCTGATCGCATGATCCTGCAAATATTGATCCTGTGATTGATGATGCTTGCTTTTCTAATTTATTACGTTTAAAAATCCTGTACAAAACCAAAACTAAAAACCTGTGATGTAGTAATGAGTTATGATTTAAAGTTGAATAATAATGAAAATATATATGTTTTATTAAACTTATGATAATTATTCTTGCTATACCACAATATTTGATTATGTTCAGGATCTTTGATCTGAATAAATGAAAAAAAGCATGCACCACACGATCAATAGGATGTACAGGTTCATGCATAAAGATCTAGGGATCACATGGGATACACGATACAAAACATTTACCTATAACACAGTGTAGAGCTTGTAACTTATTGATTGCTAAATTGAATGCTGAAATAATAATGTTTTACACAACTTCAATACAAACGCGCAATATAATCGTCATATCATTGCAGACAAAAATACTGCAATGTAGAATTCCTCTAAGCAAACTACAAAATTTAAATTAATTTAAAAGTATTTTTGAAATGTAAGTTTATTAAAACTATTTAATAAATGTAAATTGTGCACTTAAATTACCTTCTACGGGGTTGTGGTTTCGCTTAGTTTTGTGTACCTCTGTTATTTCATGTATTGTTAATGTATGCAATAAATTTACAGGTTTGAATGTTACAGTCGACACCATTTTGAAAGAAATCAGGGAAAGACAAATAGATTATTATGGTGGAAGATCAAGTCTTCATAAATTGTTAAAGAAGATGGGATTTTCATGGACAACTGTTGATGGACGAAAAGCTTTGATAGAGAATGAAAACATAGTATTGAAGCGAATAGATTTCTTGAGAAAGTATAAAGAAGAAAAAGAAAGAGGTGCCAATTTCATATTTGTTGATGAAACATGAATTTTCCAGAGAGGCAAGGCATTAATTTATTTGAAAATTTGTTCTGTGGTCCAATACAAAGTATTTCATTTCCATTTCATATATTTTTCAGGAACTGTATCAAAGTCATGGCAGGACAAGAGTCTACAATCTGCGAAGAGACGTACTGTTGGAGATGGTAAAAGGTTTATTGTTGTTAATGCTGGAGGGCGCACTGGCTTTGTGCCAGGAGCAGGATTACTTTTTGTTTCAGGTCAGAAGACTGCAGACTACCATGGCGAGATGAATGGGGAAACTTTCTTGATGTGGTTTGAAGACATGTTGGTGCATCTGGAGGAACCCAGTGTCATTATAATGGACAATGCTTCATATCACAGCACCCAGGTATGTGCAATGGTAAAGCAGTGTCTTTTTATTGCTCAAATTGTAATGTGAAAAATTTACATGTGTATAAGTACGAATATTCGAGACTAATACATTTTGCCAGCAATAATTGTTATCTTAATAGTATGCCTACACTACATTTTTTTAAACTATAATGTTTGAGCTGAAATTGATTACACACACACACAGAGATATATATATATATATATATATATATATATATATATATATAATGTAATTGAATTACATCATAGTGCAAACTAATTTAGTAGAGGGTTTGAAATACCAAATAAAATTTTTTTATTGCAAATAGCATTTGAAAATGACATAATTACTTGTTTGGTAAAAGGACCCACTTTATGAATGCTCTGTTGCCCTACTTAATAAATTAAAATAATATTTTCAAAAAAATTTCTAGTCACTAAACTAACATGCTTTGTTAAATTTAGAAATTCATTACGACAATATGCCAAAACACATGTTTGCTTTGCATAAGTACAGTAGAACCCTGTTATAATTTGTTTTTAAGGGGCTACAAGAAAAAAAAAACATAAACAGGAAATTCAATTTAGTACTTTTTAGTGTGGATTTATTGCCAATGGACTCAACAAGCTGCATAAAGATATATTTGATGCTCCAATTTGCTTGTAGCAAGCCAAAAACAATTTTTCTTTAACATCATAGTGCTTCCAGCTTCTATCTGCTTTGTCTTTACTTACACATTGTCTCATTGCTGTAAAATTGTCTCATTTCTGTATAATTGTCATAATTCACGACAGTGTTTACAGTGGAAATGCTTAAGTCCAGTTCTTTTGCCACTTGAACATGTGATTTAAGTGAATACATTTGAAAACACACAGAATGGCTAAAAATTTATGAATTTATTTGTTTTCCAAGGGTGTCAACAGGCAGTTAACTGCTAACATACACATATACATAGACAGTATAGACAAAGGCTTTTAATTTTTTTCGTCTTCTAAAATTTTATGAAGTGAACATTACAAGCACGAAACGCATAATTTGTGAAACATTATATCCAGGAATTAAATACATTGTCCTTATAGGGAAAATATTGGACTTGAAAAATAATACATTATAGGCAGGAAAACTTTATAAGCAGTAAAATTGTAACAGGGTTCTACTGTCATGAATTCTTATCAGCTACTTGAGTATTTAGTTAAATGTTGGCATAACGTAGGTTGAGAAAACACCTACAACAAACTGGACCAAGGATGCACTGATCGCGTGGCTGGAGAAGAATGAGATAAAACATGAAAATAATTTGTTGAAAGTGGAGCTGCTGAGAATAGCTAAACAAAACAAGCCCCGAATACGGTATATTATTTCGTTTTTTTACAGCATTTCTTTAAAAGTGAGATAGTTGCAAAAAATTACGTATACGCCTTGTTCTAACACACTTTTCAGATATGAGGTAGACGAGTTGGCTTGTAACTATGGCCACAAAATTCTACGACTCCCACCCTATCACTGCCACTATAATGCAATCGAACTAGTTTGGGCTCAATGTAAACACCATTACAATAGTAACGTGGGGCGAGCCAAGAGATTTGACAATGATGCAGTTGCAGCCATCTGGAAAGAGGCTCTTGATGCTTCCACACCAGAGAGGTATTTTCATGTTGCATGACCAATGGGGTATTCCTTTTGAAGTAGAAATTGTTTTATTTTCCTGTAGAACATTCCTCAAGCTTCAGCAAAAACCTTACCATACATTTTTACATAATACGTAAGTATTGTTGCCTAGCAGCCTGGTCCTACCATTCCTTTTGATAACTTTGTGTGCTAGTGTGTGTATAGTGTGATTATCATTTTGTGTATATTCATATACCAGTAATACAGTTTTAAAACAATTGGTAAAAATAAGTGGTTTGAATTTGTGTAATTGTCGTTTTGAAAATGTGTTGCATGTATGTGTTTGTGTTCGTGTTTGTGTTTGTAATTTTATTCCCATGTGATTCATACATATTTGTGTAGTTTCTAGATCTAACAGTGGTGACTTATTTGCAAGGTTTTTTTTTTGTAATTGCAGTCCATTTGCAATTGTTTCATTTCCATAAATAGTTTTGTATTTATTAGTAATTGTGATATTACTTTCTGTTATGCTTAATCTTGTGTCAATGACTTTAAAGTTATGGTGGGTTCAGTGCTGTAGGCAGATTTCAATATTCAGATAAAATTTCAACGTAGAGAATTTTGAATATTTTCATCTAGCGAACTTGAATAGGTATTTACACATGTAGTTCTTGCACATTAGTATTTTCAAAAGTTATGTTATTATAGTGAAATACATATACAGTAAATCATCAAAACTATTCAAAAAATTAAATTTTCGCTATATCTCACTGTTTTTTTCTGGGACAAATTTTAACCAAAAACAAACACAAAAGTTATGAAATAAATATTTTATCATATGCATTCTAAGCCTTTATTGATAACATAGAAAATATTTACAGCTTTATTATATCTTGAATAAACCACTCAAATTTTTTTTTTCAGATAACATAAAACAAAACATGTTACTTCAAGTATTAAATAATAGCTTTGATAGTTGAGGAAAACACATTAAATGAGTTTTGTTGTGTTTAAAAATAGTTTCTTGTGGAGTGAGTTCAAAATTGTATGTAATAAAGAGCATGCCATGCATTGTTTACTATGCCGTTTTGACAGAAACAAACATATTTTGTTATAGAGTGGTTTTTGCTATAAACAGGTCATTTATATAGAGGTTTTACTGTATACATTAATTTTTTTAGATGGGCGAGGTGTGTGGATCACGTGGAGAAGCTAATTCAAGCAGACTGGGAGAGAGAAGTCCACATAGACAGCGGCACCATTCCTCCACTCATCATCCACCTCGGCGAGGATAGTTCAAGTGAAGACTGTGACAGCGAAGAATTTGAGGTTACGACACAGCAAGTAGATGGAGACAGTGAAGTACTGGCAGTTCCTCTTGATGATTTACCCGGGTGTTCTTATTGAGGTCTGTATGTAATAAACATCTGGGCAACTGTAAGTATTGGGGTTTGAAACATTTTTTTTTTCTTTTATGCATTCCCATTAAGTATGTTGATTACTGGAACTTTATGTATTAACTTTATATTACACATATTATAAAATTAATAATAAATTTCATTTCTGGATTCGTATAGGTGTATGTGAAACATTTTATTTTGTTGTGTCTCTTCATTTTTCAGTGAACTTACTTGGAAAACAAAAAGCCAGTCCCCATCCAGGGCCACAAATAAATAATGCATATAAGTGGTATAGAAATTACTGTCAATTCTTTACCACAATTTTACTGTTCATAAAATTATGATTTTGTCTAATAAGTATACTCAGGAAAATGTATATAACCATATTTTTATTTGTGGCCTTAACCGGCAAAATGGTAGGGGTTTATTAAATAAAAGAAGAAAATTCATTTTTAAATGTTTTCATCTGAATTTGTTAATTTTATTAAACCTTCAATCTTTAGTCTTTTCCTGATTGCTTAGATGGACAGCCATATGTATAATTTACAATACTTTTTTTTTCAGATGCAGAAAACTGTGTTGAACTGTACTAAAGGATGATATTTACATTTATTTGCTTACATAAATGTTGTAAATTTATATGTTCTCCTAAAAATTTACTTTAAATTATATGTTATTTCTTTAGCTAACAAACTTATTTTTTAATATTTTTACCATTGGGTATCATAAATGTTATGCACATATACATGTATACTTAGATCATATTCAAATTACTTATATATATATATATATATATATATATATATATATACATACATACATACATACATACACACACACACACACACACACACACATTGTTTTGACAGCTGGTGATTGTAAACAAACCATTTGACATTTGTCACATGGCAATGTTTTTGTTTACATACGGCGGAAGGATACATAGTGACATTAAAGTAGATCCGGTGAAAAGCAGGGCTTCAGAAAAGTAGGAGGTTACCGTGGATGGACTATATCTGGTATGATGTCATGTCCGCCATATTGTCTTCGTCTGCTGGAGGCAACCATCTTGTTTTTGGCTCCTAGAGTGCGCTGATGCCGTGTTAGTGTAATTTTTACCCACTAGAGTGCAGTAAGAATTTATTATTACCGTGGCACCCATCATCTTGAAATTTGGATGCCATATTAAAATAATGTAATTATTTAGCTAGAAATTCGGGAAAAATTCCAAAATTCATCAAAAAATCACACATTTATATACTGATTGATTCGATCAATATCCGTTCCTGGTTCGATCTCTGAACGAAGCTAAAATAAAATTTAATTAAAATGCCAGAATAGTGTGAGGTTCGATGAATTAAACACCGCAAGTTATTTTACAAACGTAATATTTGATTACATAATTTATATTCTACTACAGGAACATTTGCGATAGTTATCAATTTTATAATCATTTAGGCCTGCATAGGCGTGAAATGACTAATTCATAGCTCCAATCGGTTTGTACCAGATTCTTTACAGACATAGTCCTCCTCTTCTTGACAGAGTTTCTGGATACCGTGTTTATCAGTTTGCTTCGCATCGTCAGAACTGTAAATTACTGCAGCCGATATCTTGAATTCACACCTCTTCACTTTGTCATCGAACGGATATGGCTTTCCATTTATACAGTCCAAACACAAGTTATATTTGAAAGGTCCGTTTGTTACTACGTCATCAGTAAGCTGATTGATTATGTTCTGTCTAATATCGTCAAGAAAATTACAAATGTCTTTTGACTCACTAATCGTATTTAGATAATAGTAGTCCTTCAATGTTCCACGAAATGCAGACTGCGCCAAGTAGAAGCCATTATCATTCACCTGTAGAGCACCAATAACAGTCTTAGGTTTAGTTTCACGTCCAGACGTCATACCAATCGGATACTGCCCATCTGTTTTTTTGCTTGTACGCTCACGGGTCTTCAACCTAAACCGAGGAGTCGAAATTTCTGCAGGTAGTTCATCAGGAGGCACGCGGACTTTACCGTTGCATTTTTTCGCATGTCGTCGCAAACTATCAATTCGAGAAAACCATTCATGGCACTCATCGCAACGAAATTTCATACGAGAAGGTTTCTTCTTGCATTTACTCCGTTCATGTCTCCGTGTATCATGGAAAAATGCGAACGTCATATCGCAGTAGCTGCAAGGATACCGTGCTGATGAAGACGAACATTCCAGACCCGAACCAGATGACGATGTTACTGCATTTGTACCATTTCCAGAAATACTCTTATGCACATCAATCATTAGATGTTGTACCGAAACCTTTACTTTCTGCCGCGCAGCTGGACCTTTGCATGTCTTCACATGCGTTTTCATATTATCTTTTCTGGCAAACTGCTTATGACATTTCTCACAAACAAACATTTTACGATATAGGTTATTGGCACATTCGCTCTTCTCGTGTCGTCGAGCATTGCTGTTGTTTGAGAAAATCTTGTCGTAGTAACAGCACCTTTGTTCGTTAGTTGTTGTCGAATCAGCAGCCATTGAATTCTCCATCGAGGACGAAACGTCGTTCATCGCGGTTTCCTGCACAGCCAGCTCTGAAGTCATTAAGCTCTCTTCTGCTGGTGGTACCAAGAACGATGAAGTCTCCTCCAATGTTGATGTCGTCGTTGCCAATAGGATCTGCACCTTCTTCGTCGTCGCTGACGTCATGGTTCCCGTAGACGATAGTACAACGTCCATCAAGTTCGTCGTTAAAGTCGGTAAAGATGCCATCGAGTTCACAAGAACATGTAATTACGTGACTTATGTACTAGATGAAACAAACTAGGTCATCCTTACACCGTCGATGTCAGTAACAAACTGAACGGTCTGCTGTATAGGACACGCTTATATACATGCACCCGATGGAATAATACACTAGTCAAATCAAGAACTATTTACTATAATACACGAGTCAAAACAAAATTTGAAAAAACGATCATATTATCGAAAAAATTCGATGAGGTGTGATACCTTCTCGTCTCATGAATTTGATCTCACCCATATGCGCTAGGCTCCAAGAGCTTCAATTCGTGCCATCATACCCATCTACATTTGGCATCAAGGGCTACAGTTCGCGCCATGAGATCCATGTACATTTGGCTCCTATGCTCCAATTGACCATCAGCTTCAAGTGGTCCAACAGCTCCAAAAGCTCCAAAGATCCAACACGCAATGTACGCAATGTACGCGCAATACACGCAATTTTCGCGCAATAAATGTAATGAACACACAGTACACACAGGAAACGGAACGAACACGTAATGTTTTCGCAATTGACGCACAATACACACAAAGTACACGCAATGTACGCAATATACGAAATGTACACACAATGACTACGCAACGTTCGCGCAGGACAAGCATTTAATAAAAACGAAGCACGATTTGGTCGGAAATTCTACAAAAGAAAGCTCATTTAACAATAAGGAGGCGCAGTCCCTCGTTCATTCAACTCGGTAGGATGCGATAGTCAATGATAAGTTAGGATATAATGTCTCCAACAGTCTATGAATCCAACAGTTTTTAGTTCCAAAAGTCATTGGCTCAAATAGTCATTGGCTCCATCTGTCATTGACTTCAATAGTCTTTTGACTCTAAAAGTCATTGGCTCCAACAGTCATTGGCTCCAACTGCCCTTTGCTTCAACAGCTCCAATGATATTTGGCTAGAATGCTACGAGTCTAAGAGGCTATGAGGTTACAATTCTATGAGTATACAAGGATCTAGCAGGTTACGAGTTATACATGACTGCGAGACTGCATGGCTAAAAGGCTGCGTGGCTACAAAACTACATGGCTATGAAGCTACATAAATACAAGTCTACTCGTCTCCAAATGACTGCGAGGCTACTTGGCTACAAGGCCACTTGGCCACAAAGCTTCAATTCTACTAGTCTACAAGTCTCCTCCTACTGCCTACGAGTCTACAAAGCTCCAACTGCTCCAGCAACATTATGCTAAAAGATTACAAGGCTACTTGGTTACGTAGCTAAAAGTCTATGAGGCTACTTGCTTATGTAGATACAAGTCTACGAGGCTCCAAAGCATCATGACTACCTGACTACCAGCAATGAGGTTACGAGACTACGTGACTACGAGTATACATGTTTACGAGACTGGGAGGCTACAGAGCTACGAAGCTTCTAGAACACAAGGTTACGAGACTGCGGGGATACAGTATTACAAGTCTACAAGATTACTTGGTTACGTAGCTACAAGTCTACGAGGCTACTTGGTTACTTTGCTACAAGTCTACGAGGTTCCAAGGCATCATGACTACGCGACTACGAGCCATGAGGTTACCAGACTACATGACTACGAGTCTACAAGTTTACGTGACTGCGAGGCTATGAACTACGAAGCTTCTAGAACACAAGGTTACGAGACTGCGAGGATACAGGACTACAAGTCTACATGAGTACTTGACTACGAAGCTACAAGTCTACAAGGCTCCAATTGCTACATCTGTCTAAGGCTGAATTTTCTATTTGGCTCCAACTGCTCCAATAGCATTATGTTATAATATTTCAAGGCTACTTGGTTACGTAGCTACAAGTCTACAAGGCTCCAATTGGTGCATCTTCAACGGAATTTTCTGTTTTGCTCCAACTACGCCAACAGCATTATGTTATAGGATTACAAGGTTACTTGGTTACGTAACTATAAGTCTAAAAGGCTACTTAGTTACGTAGCTAGAAGTCTACATGGTTCCAAGGCATCATGACTACACGACTACGAGCCATGAGGTTACGAGACTACGTGACTACCAGTCTACAAGTTTACGAGACTACGAGGCTACAGAGCTACGAAGCTTCCAGGACACGAGGCTACGTGGCTTCGAGACTACATGCCTCTAACTGACTACAATAGCACCATTCAGTGGTGAGAGTTAATTTATCTCATGTAAAATAACCCGTTTAAAGTAGTGTCGATTCTTGGCAACAGATGACACCACATGTTGCTTATAGGTAAATATGATTTCTTTCTTTTATGTGAGATGCAGGATGCTCACTAACGATCGCAAAAGACGGATGGCTTCACCAAGCACCAAGGAGAAGGAAGTTTGTCTTGCTTATTAGTGATTCTCAGATGTCTCAGAGCTTATTATTATATATGACTGAGTAATGGTATTTTCGTTTGAATTCCACCTGATAAAAATATTACAAGTGATGATTTAGTAGCAGAAATTCAATTAATTAAATTTAACACTGAATAAATTGAGATGACTCATTAAGTAAAAAATCCTTCATGCTTAGATCGGTTTCTCAGAAGCAACCAGGAGCACACGGAGAAAACCAAATATTGACAAGAATAATCGGGAGTACACGGTGAAAACCGACATACACATTCCTTTGATATCAAAAAATCACAGAAAAATATTCAAAATAACAATAAAAAAAAATAAAAAATAAAAAAAAGATAAAAAAATTACAAAATTTTTTGGCTTGTGCTAGAACTCTATCCTTGTTCAACAAATGAGAAGTTCACAAGCTGTCACCTGTCAATTGGAGCCTTGAAGACTTGTAGCTACGTAGTCAAGTACTCATGTAGACTTGTAGTCCTGTATCCTCGCAGTCTCGTAACCTTGTGTTCTAGAAGCTTCGTAGCTCTGTAGCCTCCCAGTCTCGTAAACTTGTAGACTCGTAGTCATGTAGTGTTGTAACCTCATGGCTCGTAGTCGTGTAGTCATGATGCCTTGGAGCCTCGTAGACTTGTAGCTACGTAACCAAGTAGCCTCGTAGACTTGTAGCTACGTAACCAAGTAGCCTTGTAATCTTTTAACAAAATGTTGCGCAGGAGCAGTTGGAGCTTTGTAGACTCGTAGGCAGATGGAGGAGTCTTAAAGACTAGTAGAATTGAAGCTTTGTAGCCAAGTGGCCTTGTAGCCATGTAGCCTTGCAGTCATTTGGAGCCGAGTAGACTTGTATCCATGTAGCTTCATAGCCATGTAGTTTTGTAGCCACGCAGCCTTTTAGCCATGCAGTCTCGCAGTCATGTATAACTCGTAACCTGCTAGATCCTTGTAGACTCATTGAATTGTAACCTCATAGCCTCTTAGACTCGTAGCATTCTAGCCAAATATCATTGGAGCTGTTGAAGCAAAGGGCAGTTGGAGCCAATGACTATTGGAGCCAATGACTTTTGGAACTAAAAACTGTTGGATTCATAGACTGTTGGAGACATTATATCCTAACTTATCATTGACTATTGCATCCTACCGAGTTGAATGAACGAGGGAATGCGCCTCCTTATTGTTAAATGAGCTTTCGTTTTGTAGAATTTCCGACCAAACGTGCTTCGTTTTTATTAAATGCTTGTCCTGCGCGAACGATGCGAAGTCATTGTGTGTATATTGCGTATATTGCGTACATTGCGTATATTGCGTGTACTTTGCGTGTATTGTGCGTCGATTGCGAGAACATTATGTGTTCGTTCCGTTTACTGTGTGTACTGTGTCTTCATTTCGTTTCCTGTGTGTTTTGTGTGTTCATTACATTTATTGCGCGAAAATTGCGTGTATTGCGCGTACATTGCGTACATTGCGTGTTGGATCTTTGGAGCTTTTGGAGCTGTTGGACCACTTGAAGCTGATGGTCAGTTGGAGCATAGGAGCCAAATGCACATGGATCTCATGGGGAGAACTGTAGCCTTTGATGCCAAATGTAGATGGGTATGATGGCACGAATTGAAGCTCTTGGAGCCTAGCGTATATGGGTGAGATCAAATTCATGAGACGAAAAGGTATCACACTTCATCGAATTTTTTCGATCATATGATCGTTTTTTTCAAATTTTGTTTTGACTCGTGTATTATAGTAAATAGTTCTTGATTTGACTAGTGTATTATTCCATCGGGTGCATGTATATAAGCGTGTCCTATACAGCAGACCGTTCAGTTTGTTACTGACGTCGACGGTGTAAGGATGACCTAGTTTGTTTCATCTAGTACATAAGTCACGTAATTACATGTTCTTGTGAACTCGATGGCATCTTTACCGACTTTAACGACGAACTTGATGGACGTTGTACTATCGTCTACGGGAACCATGACGTCAGCGACGACGAAGAAGGTGCAGATCCTATTGGCAACGACGACGTCAACATTGGATGAGACTTCATCAGTCGTGGTACCACCAGTAGAAGAGAGCTTAATGACTTCAGAGCTGGCTGTGCAGGAAACCACGATGAACGACGTTTCGTCCTCGATGGAGAATTCAATGGCTGCTGATTCGACAACAACTAACGAACAAAGGTGCTGTTACTGCGACAAGATTTTCTCAAACAACAGCAATGCTCGACGACACGAGAAGAGCGAATGTGCCAAGAACCTTTATCGAAAAATGTTTGTTTGTGAGAAATGTCATAAGCAGTTTGCCAGAAAAGATAATATGAAAACGCATGTGAAGACATGCAAAGGTCCAGCTGCGCGGCAGAAAGTAAAGGTTTCGGTGCAACATCTAATGATTGATGTGCATAAGAGTATTTCTGGAAATGGTACAAATGCAGTAACATCGTCATCTGGTTCGGGTCTGGAATGTTCGTCTTCATCAGCACGGTATCCTTGCAGCTACTGCGATATGACGTTCGCATTTTTCCATGATACACGGAGACATGAACGGAGTAAATGCAAGAAGAATCCTTCTCGTATGAAATTTCGTTGCGATGAGTGCCATGAATGGTTTTCTCGAATTGATAGTTTGCGATGACATGCGAAAAAATGCAACGGTAAAGTCCGCGTGCCTCCTGATGAACTACCTGCAGAAATTTCGACTCCTCGGTTTAGGTTGAAGACCCGTGAGCGTACAAGCAAAAAAACAGATGGGCAGTATCCGATTGGTATGACGTCTGGACGTGAAACTAAACCTAAGACTGTTATTGGTGCTCTACAGGTGAATGATAATGGCTTCTACTTGGCGCAGTCTGCATTTCGTGGAACATTGAGGGACTACTATTATCCAAATACGATTAGTGAGTCAAAATACATTTGTAATTTTCTTGACGATATTAGACAGAACATAATCAATCAGCTTACTGATGACGTAGTAACAAACGGACCTTTCAAATATAACTTGTGTTTGGACTGTATAAATGGAAAGCCATATCCGTTCGATGACAAAGTGAAGAGGTGTGAATTCAAGACATCGGCTGCAGTAATTTACAGTTCTGACGATGCGAAGCAAATTGATAAACACGGTATCCAGAAACTCTGTCAAGAAGAGGAGGACTATGTCTTTAAAGGATCTGGTATAAACCGATTGGAGCTAAGAATTAGTCATTTCACGCCTATGCAGGCCTAAATGATTATAAAATTGATAACTATCGCAAATGTTCCTGTAGTAGAATATAAATTATGTAATCAAATATTACGTTTGTAAAATAACTTGCGGTGTTTAATTCATCGAACCTCACACTATTCTGGCATTTTAATTAAATTTATTTTTAGCTTCGTCAGTGATCGAACCAATCAGTATATAAATGTGCGATTTTTTGATGAATTTTAGAATTTTTCCCGAATTTCTAGCTAAATAATTACATTATTTTAATATGGCATCCAAATTTCAAGATGATGGTTGCTACGGTAATAATAAATGATTACTGCACTCTAGTGGGTAAAAATTACACTAACATGGCGTCAGCGCACTCTAGGAACCGAAAACAAGATGGTAGCCTCCAGCAGACGAAGACAATATGGCGGACATGACATCATACCAGCTAATGATATATATATATATATATATACACACACACACCTTGGTATTGGTGGGTTAGTCGGCTGGTGGCTTTCATGAAGAAGGATCTATCAACATTATTTTTATTTTTGCTCTTACTGGGTTCGAACCAAGGAAATCAAGGCGTGTGTTTTAAATAGTATTTTATTAAAGTGTTATTTATAAAAAATTTTCTATAATTTTAAAAGTGTTTTCTAAATTTCTAGCATAAAAATTACGGATTTCCAAGATGGCGGCCGTAACCGAAAGTGCAACGGTGTTTTAAAGTTTTTTATTTAAATTTAATTAATACATTTTTTATAATTTTTAAATGTTTTCCTTATTTTCTGGTTTTAAAATTACGGATTTTTAATATGGCGGAAATGATGTCATACTAACTGATGATATATGCTATGAAAAGTGGTGGGGGTCAGTCTGCCAGTAGCCACCATGAGGGAAGGATCAGTCGCCATTTTTATTATTTTTTTGCTCTCACCGGGTTCTAACCGAGGACTCCGAGTTCCATGTCGTAAATGTATGTTTTTTTGAAATATTTTTATTAAAATTTTATTATTGAATTTTTTTATGAATTTCAATTTTTTTCCATTAAAATTGGATAATAAATAAAGATTTTCAAGATGGCGGCCGTAACAGAAATTGCAACGGTGACGTCATACTCCTAGATGGCGTCTGCGGCTTAGAGCGGCTAGCTCTTAGAACTTTTAAGCCGCTTATACTCTTTTAGGAATTTGTGTTCTTTCTAAGACATAAGTATTTTGAGGTTTTTCGAAATCAAAATTTTTGAAATTTTGAGGAAGAAAACGAGAAAGTTTTCCTCGAAAAGAGAAGTTTTTAATTTTTCAAATCTTTTGAGAATTTCCGACGGAATTTTTTTCCAAAAAACTGGAAATTTCGGCTAATTTTGGCTAATTTTGCCAAATTTTGAAGGTCAAATTCAAGGTCAAGTTCACGGTCAACCAACATGGCCGCCGTGACGTAAGAGCAATCGGCCGGCTCCACGGCTCCAGCTCCACACCCTGAACCCTATGCCTGGAGGAACCAAACTATACTACTTACAATCAATGTTATAAGATAGGATATGTTGGGATATGATGGAATAATATCAATGGGATACGATGGGGTATTCTCGATGGTATAAGATGGGATTCGATGGGAATTCTCGATTGTATAAGATGAGATACAATTTTTGGGATACGATGGGATACTATCGGCGGAATACTATAGGAAACGATCATATACACAATGGTATGTGGATCTATGCTAATTAGTATGCCTGCAATCTTTAGTAGTTCAACTGTCATTGCATTTTATTAACTCACTAAAGTGACAACTGTTGATGGAACCAGAATGATTAAGTAAGGGAATTGGAAGCAGGTGTTGGAGAGGGTTGCGGATGCAACAGATGGACTGGATTGGCATTTTATGATAAAACTATGGAAGGAAAAGAAGAGAAACACTTGCTGGCTGTGGAATCGGCGCCCCTGCATGGGTTCGGTGCCGGGTACTAGTAATCGTCCTGTCACCGGGGACATGCGGGGTGATTCCACGTGGATTGATGAGGTAAAAGTTTTTATATATCCACCGCCGGTTTATATAATTGTGGACACAAGAAATGCATATATATTTGAAAATTTGACAAAGCTATAACCTGGCTGCAGCGCCGGCGGTGAAAACAGGTTGGATAGGTTATTCTGGTTAATGGCCCTCGAGTGACGAAAATCAAGTCACTCAATGGAAACATGGGAATATAGGCCAAAAAATTGGGAAATTAAAGTAGTGCACTTGGTACACCCCTACTGGGGTTTAGTTCCAGGTGGAGGAGGTGGTGAGGCTTGGCCGGGCTTTTGCCCAGAATAACTTGTCATTGCTAGGTTGTTTTAAGGTCTTAGGCTATAGTAATTATAATGAAAAACCAATGTGGTAACTAAAGGCTCCAAATTCTGAGACTGTGGTTTATTTTGGCTTAATATATCATATATGATCATATATGGTGTGCATAATACATAACTAGTATGGCTGGCTCAATGGTATGTGTAGTGTGTAGCCAAAAGTTTGTTACTTTTCTTTCGTTTGTATCCTTGCATACTTACTTGGATCTGATGTTTCCATGGTTCAGGGTTTTTTGGCCCTATAGTTATTGTAAATAATGTTGAGTATGATTAATTTAGGAATCTGATTGAATATAATTAGTGAATTATCAAAATATTGTCTATAGGTTTAGCCCTGTAATTCATAGAAATGGTCCTAGATGTTTGAGATACACCTTACAGTATTCGTTAAGTATATCAGGTTTTGCCTTTACTGTAGGTCTGGCAATTCAAATACTCTTGTCAATATGTTTTATGCTTTTAGTAAGCATAAAGCATATTGAGTAACTCAGCACAGTAGGCCTTCTGGTACAGAGACTCTCGGCCTATTTTTTGACATTAGTCATGACCTGGTTGAAAGGCTTGGCCTATATGCTTGTATTTGGTACTGTTGTAGTCATAGGGTAAATCAAATAAGCCTCCATGGTAGGCATAATGATAGTAACATATTTATTCAGTCAGGTAATTATCTTGTATAGAAGCATTGCTTGTAGTGAGAATAATTAGTATGCTCGTCCAAAGATAATGGGGGAAAAAGAGTTTTAATAATTACTCAGGCTTAAACTACATTTTTGATTGATCAAGGATCTAACCAAGACCACAATCGCTCAAATTAATCAATATATTAATAAGTTTTAATAATTAATTTAATTTTTTACGAATTTTTCTTGGTAATTACGAATTTTAATAATGGTGGCCAAGATCGCTGACAAAATTTCAGACAATATGATAGCTATCTGATGATTAACACTAGTACACTCTAGCGGGTAACAAATGAAGCAATATGGAGGTAGTGCACTCTAGCAGACAAGATAATCCAATATGGCAGCCATGATGTCACCTCGGTTGAAGAAATATATGTCATAGTACAGAGGTTGGGGTTCAGTTGCCTGGTAAATATTGCAGAGTAAGACTCGAACTCAGTATCTCCGAAATACATGATGTAAGTTATTTTAGGTATTAACAATTTTTATATATTCAACATTTTTTTAAAACTTTTTAATAATTTTATTAAATTGGCCTTGTTGGGTAAGAACTGGTTACTCTTTACCCGATGGTGTACGAAAGAACTTTTATTTAAATAAGTTTTTATATTTTTAATATTTTTATAAAAATTACTTTTTAATTGTTTGGTAAAAGGGTAATTGGGGGGACCAATTTAATTTGGGCTATCAAATATCACTCGTGGTCAAGGTTTAAATGTCAAGGTCATGACAGAGTAGCTTAAATTTTTGATTTTGGGGAGTAATAAGCCTCTTTGGGGAACAAAATGGGAAAAATTTTTTCAGAAAGAAATTGGGAAGTTTGGGACATTTTAGGGAATTTTGAGTAATTTTTGAGGAATTTCGAAGGTCAAAGGTTTTCATAGATGATGACTGTAACATCATTTATGGTAACAGCCGGTAACGGACCGGCACCACACTGCACCAACACTTTTAAATCTCTGTGCCAGAAGATCCTATGCAGTACAACACCACACTTTTTTATTTTATGTATCAGTCTGGAAGTTAATTGTGCAAAATTACAGCAGTTTACTTGTTTATAGTTTTAATGTTTATAAAAAAGGTAAAATGTATATGTGCAAGTATGTGTACATTGTGCAAGTGAAATTTTTTCAGTGCCGCAATTTTAGGTACTCCTTTTTTCAGAATATGCGTTGGTGCTTCAGTTCTTTTGTTACATGGTGGCGCAAACTGATTATGGCAGGGCCTGTTATACGAATACTTGACGTTCCGATGTCTGGTGTTGGCTCAGCGGCTGGCTGGCTGGCCGATGTTATTGGTGTCGCTGTGGCGAAATCGTTGGCGCTACACCCACATGCGCGTGCGAAATGTGATCTACTCATATGACCTGAATTGCGGTTATGAAATTTGTGTTAGGTGGCGCTGGACTGCTCTGGAAGGATGGGTGGTAGGGTTTTGAGCCGATGAGATTCTTTGGACGGAGGTCACTAGGGTGCAGGAGGCCCGTGGTATCATGATCAGGGATCGAGGTGGCAGAATACAAGATGTAAATCGTGTAGTTAGTAGGGCTCATTTGGCGCGCGTGGCTCCCGAGGTAAAAAGTTGAAGTTCGTGAAGTTGAACCTCATATATAATTATAGTCTATTAGGTACTCAGTGGGAGAGGCCCCTCTGATAGCATGTGAGGAGGTTCATTCGGGAATGAAGGCCCGCGCCAACAAACACGTTGTTCCAAACGTATAGGGTGCTAACATCGTTTAACCCTAGGTTTTACGTCCTTCAATGAAGACTGGCTTCATTGAGGAGGATTAAATGTTTAAATGAGTTTGTAGCTGGAAGATAATTTTAAGTTTTCGCCTTTGAAGTTAACGACAGCGGTATTGGCCAATTCTTCTCAGGTTTTGGCATTAAGTTTAGTTTTTAAATGTGGTGATTACATCGGAAGATAGTTGGTTATTTGGAAAATAATAAGAGTTCTTGAGTGGCAATGGCAATAACGTTTATTTGTAATGTTAAGGTTTTGGCTGATTTTTAATGAATATATATTTAATAATTTAGCTTATAATTAGTTATTGTTAGTTAATTTAATATTTTGACCTTCCACCAAAATCAATCCGTATGGGATGGGAAACTATTCGACCCTATAAGTCCTATGTTTAGTAAGTGTTAGATATCTTCCTGCACGAGTGCTCTTATGAGTTACCTACTTAACACTTCCTTCCCCTTACACTTTCCAATTCATTGTCAGACTTTATAACTTCCACATCATCATTGAGACCTTTTGTAAAAAAAAACACACACACATATATACATTTGAATGTGTAAATAAACTTTTGAGTCAGTGATGGTTTTGAGTTGTATGGACCATGAAACTTAAAACTAAGTAGACATTTTCCGGAAGTCGGAAGATTATAAAGACTGCAATAAATGGTATATTTTCGAAATCCACCTAAAACCTTCCCAGATGGCTTGCATACGTGAGTGTGTCTTTTCTTTGGATCCTGCGTGGAAGCTCTTTTTATGGGGAGTTCTCCTTTGGGGAGGACGGAGATTTGTAAATAAATGCGGGTATATTTAGTTTTTATTTAAATGGGAAAATGTAAGGAGTCAGGTGTCTACCTGACGCGTGTAACGTTTTACACTTAGAGATTATTTTGGTCCGTCTGTCCTTAACATTATGAATACAACTACAATCATACAGTTTTACGTCAATTCAAAACTAATTATGACATTCACTAGATCAAAAGATACTCATTATTGAATTTGTTAATACTTTTTTTTATGGTTTTATTGTATCAAGGGTAAGAAACTCTCTATGATTATTATTTTGTTTTGATAGGGCATTGTTACGTTGCAAGGTTAGCAAAACTTAAGACAACGGAACCACCAAGAAAATAGTCGGCTACTAACTCACTTGGATACTCAGTGCTCATGAATATGTGTCTGTCAGTTGTTGGGACCCTCGCCTCAATGAGCGTGACGCCTTAGCGACTACGGCCACCGAGGAAACTTGAATCTGTGGTTCAAGTGCAATTTCTATTAAAGTAATTCATAACGGTTCAGTGACAACGCCATTATCAATAAAGCGAAAGGTGAGTGGCGGGGGTTGGGTTTGGGGAATTCAGTTCCCCATTCCTGCTAGACGAGACGAGGGGAAAAAAAAACTGAAACTGGTCTTAGCATCTGAACATTACCCGTCACTACTTGAACGAGCTCAATCATCCGCTTCTCCCCAAGGTGAAGTGAACATTTTACTTGGACTGAGAAATCTACGCCAGAACGAAGTAGATTGAAAGAATGGCCTATCTGAGATCCAAAGGGGCTGCGGTGACTGAGTGGTCAGGTGACTCGCCTTCCACCAAGGCGGCCGGGGTTCCAACACCAGCGGGGTCCAACACGGAACACTGGCAAGCGGGGAAAGTGGCCGACGCTGCAGTAAGCTGGTGGGTTTTTTGGGGTACTCCTGCCTGCCCCTGTTCGTGCATTCCATAACTGCTCCACTCTCACCTCATTGCCTTTCGTCATCTCTATTGTGCCCGAAGTCTACCAGATGTTAACCACATCGATCCTGGATGCACCGACCGTCGACTGAAGCCTTCATCTGCATGGCCACGCGGTTAAGTCTAACTTTTGGCGAACATCTACCACCAAGTCAAATCAAACTATTTATCTAGGTATTAAATTGCTTCATTGCTTCACATGTACAAATATTATTTTATTGTTTAACGACACTTAGAGACAACAATTAATGCTCAGTGCTCTTATCCGACACAAAGGTAGCTTTTTTAAAAGACATTTAAAATTAATCAATTTTTTTATAATGGGCATAGAGACAAGTAAAAAAATTGTAATTTGATACACCGTATGTGTATTTAATTGTTTTGTTTACGTTATTAGGTAGAAATAATTTAAGTCTGTTCTTAACGTGAAACATCACAAAACCTTGAAACCATACATAATGTTTACGTTTTATTTCGCAATGATTTTTCAGTATTTTCGAAGACACAAAACACTTATAAACTTGTGGCTAAATGCAAACGGGCTTCTAATATCAGAAAATAAGCAAAAAAAAGTGTTTTTAAATTGTAATGATTCTGGAAAACTTCCATAAGACTGCACTTGCTTCATCATTTATGTGGTGGCTTTTCTAATTCTTCACACGCTTGCATTTGACTGACGCAGACTGCGTTCCATAACATAAGAGTCCTGGGAAATGATAACATGTGATGTACTCTGTTTTCTATTCAATGCATTGCACTAACAAGAGGTGGACAGGATGTCAAATATAATATTAAAATATTATTTTTTTAAATCTTTTATTGGCTTCATCTAAACTCTCGTAGAAAATTAGAACAGCTTTACATTGCAGCAATAAACTTTTCGAATTATTTCACTGAAGGCCGCTCACATACTGGGAAAACATTTTCAACATTTTTCTATCACCATTGTTGCCAAAATAAATAGAATTTATAAATGAACGATGATTTTTAAACTGTGAGGGATAAATTGGAATAAGAAGCGTAATCAAATACCCTACATTCAGCTCGCGAAGATTTGACAGTAACATTTTCGAGACGTAGTTGATTGGAAGTGCTAGAAAGATACAGTTATTGACTCTTCAAAGGCAGTAGTAGACACCAAACATTCAAAGGACGGCACGATGACATCATGTACTGTTCTGGCCGGCGTCACTGGAATCTGTGTTCTTGCGGTGGCGCGCCACGAGTTTCGGAGTCGCCGAGGCCTCCGTGAAGTTGGTGTTCTCGGAGTCTGTGGACGTGGTGTTCTTCGTGTCAAAAATGTAGCTCGAGAGACGAACAGACGACTGGCTCGTGGCTTTCCCGAGGTCTGACGTCAGGTCGAGTATCATGCCTTTGCTGCTCTCCAAGCCTTCGCTATTGCCGACTTTCTGGTTCGCTACCTGCGAACAAAACCAACCAACAATAGACGTTATGAGTGAACGTTATAGTTTAACAACACGTCGTGGTTGGTTTGTACGAGTTCCGGAGACAATGTTTATGCACAGTTGAAAGACAGATATATTTATACACCATGGTATGTATGAGCACAAACCACGAGTAGGAGTTACACGCCAAACTTCTGCTGGAGACACACAGAATAATAGAGAAGGAAAACTAGAGATGGAAAAATAAAAGGATTAAAAATAATTTTTATGTTTAGCAACAGAAAACATTTTATCATCATTGTTATTCAATGTGAACTCACTGAAAAAAAAAACACGTTAAAACTAGAAAGTAATTACACTGAAGGATGTAGTGCCATATCATTAGTTTACAGGTCGTTTGGAGACTCAAACGAAAATATGTGTTTCGGGAGGTGATAACTTATGGGAACTTAAGTAGAGTTTATAAAGGTCACTTACAACCTAGCTCAGTTCATTATAAAATTATTATTTTTTATTTCTGTAAAGTATCGAAACCTTCAAAAGCTACAATTCCGTGGACAATGTTTTATTGTATGGAATTTATAATCCTTGTGAAAATTTTTTGATGAAAATCAGAAAATAATAATATGAGAAAATAATAAGGGGTAGCAACATATTATTACATTCCTATATGTTATGGATATTTGATGCCATTTTTATTGAAAACTAGACTAGCTGCGCCCGAATTTCGTTCACGTAGAGTAGTTTCAGAGCGATGCATGCGAAAATAAAAGTGTGCACGATGTAGCACATCATAGTGATGAATTTCGTGAATATAACTTCACGACACGTATTAAATCGTGTTAAATTTCCTCAAAACCAATTGGATAATTTCAGCAAAATTATGTACCGAATTGAGAGAAAATTTATTTAAAATGTGGCTTCTGCCCGTGTATTACTTTTTATTACCGATACTGTTACTATTAAAAAATGTTCCACGTAGTGACACTTCTCCCTTAAATTTTTATTACTTTTTATGTATTATGACCTAGAGAACAAAAGTACCTTTAGTTGAAACTGCTTGAAAGACACAGTTTTTTTTAGGGACATGTGGAAACCAACAGTGGCATGAATTGTCTGCTCTGTTTTCATAGTCATCCTAGAGGCGAACACGCTCAAGATTTCTAGTTTTCCAGTGTTTGAAGTGAAAATATTTCATTGGAGTAAATATTATAAGATTTATTTATACATTTTAATAATACTTTTTTCAATATTCTAAAGAGCTCTTATACCCTGAAACATAATTTTATTGAAGTTCTCCTTCATTACCTTAGTTCTTGCCCAACAAAGTTCTTTTTAATATTTGCATGCATCTTGGCAGGTAGTCAAGGACAGAATCATAAATGTTTTCTTAGTAGTCCAATGTTACGTGTTTTGAAGAGTCACACGTTTCTTAAATGCGTGTAGTGTGTAGATATTGTAATAGTAACTTGTTTTATCCATGTCACTTTCGTTCACAATTAGGTAAGTTTAAAACTCTTAATTAGTGCTCTTAATCAGGCACTCATTATTTTGAAATACACCGGATCTTCTATACTGGATGTAAAATAAACTTTGATTACATCCAGACCAAACTGCACAACCTTCATTTAACATCGCCAGCACATTCATCCAAGCTGAACGCATGTACAGATGCTGTGGTATACCCATGATAAAAGGCTGATACAACAGTATAAATTATGGTAAGCAAAATCAAACACCACAAATATAATTATAAAATCTCTTAAAAATTAGATAGTTATATAATGGACATTTGTTTTTAGCAAAGTATTGATAAATACACATTTTAATTGTCAGTTTTAATTAAAATGATTAAGCAGCATTTAAAAGCTAATTGACATTATGAGCGTTCTTGCAGGATAACTTATCTATACCATTCTTGGTTACACATACGTACAAGTGAAGATATTACTTACTACTTACTTTCATGATGGCATCGGAATCTTGCAGTGCTTGTTTAGCTAAATACCGTTCCCTCTTAATTTTCAGTTCCAGGCTCTCTGGTATGTCAGGCACCAACACATCAATCAGTCGGCACACTCCAAATACGACATGCTGTAGAGAACAAATAGAAACAAAAACTTATATTTGCTGACGTCCTTGCTAGGCTACGGGAATACGAACTCTTGAGTTATTGTGATTGAATGAATTTGGTTATACCTATTGAAACAAAATGGTTTACACAGGAAGGCTTCACATGTTCGACAAGACATTCGGTTAACAGCTAGCTGTCTTGAAACCACTAGGCTATAGACGCGAAGATTGAAATCAGAACCATGAAGGTGGTGTAGAGGATAAAGTCAACCACATTGAATTAATAGCTGGCTTGAAACAATTAGTCTACAGAAGTAAAGTTTCAAATCATAGCCATGAAGATGGTATAGTTGATAAAGCCAATCACACTGGATTTGCTGACTTGAATCTACTAGGCAACATACACAAAGTTTCAGTTCAGTGTTATGAAGGCCGTGCAGTTAATAAAAGCAATCCCATTGAGATAACAGCTGGCTATAAACCACTGGGCTACAAATGCGAAGTTCCAATTACGAGCTATGAAGTGACGTAGTGGACAAAGGCAACTACACCGGGTTAACAATTCGCTTGAAAACACTAAGATACAGATGCGAGGCTTTAATTACGATCCATGTGGTGGTGTAGTAGATGACAATCATACTGGGTTTGCTACTCGCTTGAAAACACAAAGCTACAGATGCGAGGCTTTAATTACGAGCCATGTGGTGGTGTAGTGGACAATGCCAATCACACTGAGTTAACAACTCGCTTGAAAACACTAAGCTACAGATGCGCGGCTTTAATTAAAAGCCATGTGGTGGTGTAGTGGATAATGACAACCATATTGGGTAAGCAGCTGGCTTGAAATCACTAGGCTACAGACGAGTACGGAAAATATTATTTAAACTGCGGCATCAGACGCAATTCACGAGCGCTCGGTAGAAGTGTTTCAAAACATACCTACTGTAACACTGAATATCATGTCGTTAGGGGGCCTTTTGTGATTTAACAAGTGACGTATTACACAATTACATGAAAACTGAGAATTACTTTCTCGCCTTAGTCAGAGACGGGCACGTCTTTAATGAAAAAGGGTAGGGGGAGGGGTGCTCACTTTCCATCCCACCATTTTCAAGCTTTTATGGAAAGGTAGCATAAATAATAATTAAAATTAACTTATTTGATATTTTTAAGTTAATAATTTTGTGCAACCTGAACAATGTACAGAAATGAGATATCTTTGGTGACAAATACAGTGTATGTATTACATATGAGGCAATATCTAAAATGTAAACCACATGTTTGGTGTATCATATACCGTGCACTTGATATATCGTGTGTAACTACTGTTCTTACCAAACATCTTAAAGAGTCGCTTTTATATTGCCTAGTTTCCCCCTTATCGTGACGAACCACCCCGGTGGTGAAACCACGCCCCTACACAATAACATGCCAGTAGGTTAACACCTGTCCTGCAAACATTAGGCTGCTAAATTCTAACTTAAACTTACGTTAGGCCTCTTCATTAAATGTTATTATTACCATTATAATAACGGTTCTAATTTACTGTATATAAATCTATTAAATCGCTTTGGACGTTTGTCACTACATTATTAAAAACGATAAATGAAGCGAGATGTTTTTAGAACAGCACGAAGTACTGAGGCGGTGCGTGACCAAATGGTATTCCTCCCCTACTTCTCCACGAACCCCTTTAAAGATGGTCTTCCTCACCCTCGCATTAAAAACTTTTACGACTCGTAGCAACAACAGTACATTCTGACTAATACCTTCCACGTAATTTTCTATGCTGTCTATGCATTTCTGACCTCTGCTGATTTTGGCTTGTTTTCTGTGTGTTTGTGTAGTCATATTCAGTGGCGTCCCTGGAATTTGCGGGGCCCTGGGCTATTTACTTTTATGGAGACCTTCCTGCCTGCGGAAAATTAAAAAAAAAAAAAAAACTCTTTCAAACAAAATATTAAGCCATCCGATAACTTGAAATTTGACGATGGTTTTGCTAATTTATCTGAAGAAAGGTTGATATTCTTTCCTAATAAATTATCCTCGGGTCGGTCTTATAATGCTTACAATAAAATTCCGGTGGAATAGCGTAATTATATGTGGCAACAAACACTTAGCAAGTTTTTCTAATATAATCTCATGAATTGAAATTTTTATTGACCAACACTTAAGTTTCATGTTAATGAAATTTTATTTTCACTTTTGCCATTAATGTCTCTATTTAAGCAAGACATTGGACAAACAAATTTTAAAAAAAATTAAAAATTGGCGTGGAGCCCCGACTGTAGCGAGGCCCTGGGCGATTGCCTGGCTTGAACTGCCCTGGAGACATCCCTAGTCATATTTTTTGGTCAATTATTGAGATTTCTCTATGACATACATTATAAGCCAGTAATGGCACTTGTTCAAAAAAAGTTTTAAATCACTCTTCCCCACTGCAAGAACCTTTTAAAGAACGTAAACATTGTCCACTGAAACGGCTCAAGCGATAAACAGAAGAATTTCTGAGCATATGTGTACTTTAACGGGGCATACGCCCGTTACAGTAACACCATCTCCTGGCCAATTACACATAGTTTGTGAAGTATAATAAGCGGTAAATTGTTGAAAACTCGCTTTGTGTAATCCAAATTTTAATGTACTGGAATCGAAACAAATAACTCTAACGTCATCAGGTCGGCAGGTATGAGTAGCCACCCAGCCAGAGGTCGAGCAGCCTTTGAAAAAAAAGACATACGAGACTCCGACCCAAGGAGATGGACTCTGCAGGGCGTACATGTTGTGAAACATGTTATTTTTTAGTGCCTGGTTTCTAAAGATGGTTTTGTCTTTTTCTTTAGTTTGAGGTGCTGCTGGAAGCTGGGTTGCTGGTGAATGCAGCCATCCACCATCAGGGGCGCTAGCGTCCATGGTTATTCAAACCCAGAACTGGATAAAATACGAAAGCTGACCTTGAGTCTAAGTTCCCCCACCCCCGCATGGAGGACTCTTTTCTACTCTGATCAATTCTTCATCCAGACCATCCTTTGTTTCATGTAATCTCCTACACTTAATGCATGCAAATTTGCACCCCGCATGTCTGTGCGCAGGGTTTTCCTTGTTCTATGCAGGTTTTACCTGTGCCCAATTTAACCAGTTATAGTCTCTAGTTACGAGTTAGGGGTGCTAGTTATGGCATCAATCGCTGTCATGGCTGGCCAATCCCCTCCTAGCACACGATGCATGCGACCCTTCCCTGTATGGCTAATCCCAGCATGACTAGGCATGTAGGCTTCAACTTGAGACGCACCTAGGTCCCTCCCTAACCCGGACCCCTTTTACAAATACACTTAGTTTCTTGTTAGGTTAAGAAAAAGCGGCCAAGGAGCCATGCAGGAACGACGAGTCGCCAACGAACAGCAGGCTGGCGGGCATCGCGATCAAACCACTGCAGGATAATTTAGTCGGGATCCCCGGACTACTCGTCGAGCGAGTGCAGGAGTTGGCATGGCAAGTGGAACTGCGAGTGTGACTCGTCCCTGCTCGCTCCTGTCCCAGTCGAGCCTGGCTGGTTGGTCGGCGCTGTCAGCGAGCCCGAACGCCAGTTTTCTCGGTCAGCGAGTGGGCACTGGCAAAAGAAATACAGTAATTGAGGATGACAACACGAGAAACTCGCACTCGCCCAGCAGGTTTAATCACGTGGGACGAGCCACCAGATCGAGAGGACAGCCTCTAAAGGGGGCTACCGGGATGGTGTGGACTAGGTGAGTGGCGATTTGCCCAATCCAGAGGGTGAATGGAGGAGAGCAGTGAACTCGCTAGGTGAGCCGAATCAGCGCCGAACAGCTGAGGGACTCGCTGCAAATTCCGCGTAGACCCAGTGAAGGAGCCAACTCACCCAGCCAGGAGAACCTGAGCGGAGCAACCGAGGAACTAGCCGCGGAAGGCGGGAGATCAACGACGGAGCAGCAGGTGGGTGCAGGCAGGCCAACATAAGGCGAGTAATCTTCTAGGGTAAGTCCATGTAGTCGGTGGGGAATTCAGCACTACTAAATAATTGGCAAAACTGGCAGTTGAATTTAAACACACAAATTGTATAGCTTCTGTTGACGAGAAACTTTGGACATCAGGCCTAGTTATTGTAAATATTATCAAAATAAAGTTAAGTTTTGATACGAACCAAAGATTTCAGAGTAGAAGCAAAATGTGATAAAGTACTGTTTTCCTTCAGCTTATCTCCGTTGAGAGCATGTAAACTTTAATCTTACTAAGTCGTAATGTTTATTCAAGGTAAGTTCAAAACATTGCCGGCTGCCATTTAGTAAATATTTGTGTCACTTTTAGTGTATGTGTAAATAATCAAACTCAATATTTGTCAATGTCCTGTGTGCGCTTTGACAAAGGTTACTGACGGGGATTGTGTTGTGTGCCAACGAGATGGAATTTAATGTATTATTATATTGTTGGACGAATATATTAACAATCTTACTTATTTTATTTTAATTTTGTTGGCAATAATCCCAACACATGTTCTGCGTATTATGTACAAATAGTTTGGCCATGTATTTTTGACACCTGCATTGTGTTTATACCTATGTTATAAATATATCAGGCTCGCCACCACCGCAAAACTAAACTCACTTCAAAGATGATGACGAAAGCCAGGCGCACCGCCAGCAGCCGCCAGAAGAAAGACGTGTGGTTGCCCTCGTTGTCACGAAGGCCCCTGTAGCGACACTGCTCCTTCATGGTGTGGTTCGGGGCGTACGCCAGGGTGAAGTTGATGTAGCCGACGAGGTTCCAGTCGTACTCGTACTGGTACAGAAGCTTCGGCAGGAACTCGGACGTGAAAGCAATCAGAAACGCCTGCAAACCAAATATCATTCATAAGTAGAGTACTGTAACCAGGATAGACTCCACGTTCTTGTACAAAATCCGAAAAGTATAATTTTTTAATTGGCTGCTACCACATCGTACCTTCTATCGAGATTGGTTAACACACTGTTTGCCAATTTGTTATTGACTTATTGTCATTCAGGGAGCGTCAAATATACCATGGACCAATGCAGAGGTCATTAAATGTATCAGTTTTTTGCAGTCTAGTCTTTTGCCAAATAATATCTCGAAATGTTCATGTCCTTCTGAGAACTGGTTCAAATAGAAGCCCAAACAGTGTTTTTCGGCATCGTTAAATTAGGGACTTAAAACCAAAATAAAATAACGATGATTGTATTTTGGGGTGCTGTTTGCGTTCCTTAAAGAACCACAAAAAGCGCCATTGTTTTTCATTCTGACACATCTCTCCTCCTGCCCTTGAGTCAAAATATTTGCCACTCTTCTTCTCCAAACATGAACAGAGCGAAACAAGATGGCAACAGCCTCTCTAGCAGACAACATATTTACTATGTAAAACTAGCGCTCCTGGAAGTGAGTATTCAAAAATAAAAGATGGCGGTTCGGTCTAGAACAGGTGAAACCTACTCAACACACTTGTTGCTGTTGGTTTTCACCGTTCGCAACGTAATAATGATTCCGACGATGTTTTGGAAGTTAGTCTCTAATCATGATTATAATGGCAGAACAGCGAGAAGTTTCTGGTGGCCTACCTTTCTGACATGCATCATCTACAGCTACCTCAAGGCTCTTCCGAGTCGTGTGGGTGGAGAGGGAACCACGTGCTTTGTGACCTGAATTCATCACCCCTCCTTCCTCCCGCAGAGGGGGGAAAGTAACTTAATACTTCTGGATGGTTCGACAACGAAGTGGATAACAGCCCAATGAGTATATAAAGTCCAGGGTGTGCTCAGAGTGCTCAGAGTGCTCAGAGTCTTCGGAGCGGGGGATGATGAAGCTCTCACACCCGACACCCCCGACACCACCCTGCTGTCAGGCTGTCCGTCGCCACATCAACCAGGAACGTCACTCTGCCCGACACTACACTGAGCTGTATGTTGGACTTAGCCTCAGAAGTGGGTAAGCTGGACTTTAACTTTTTTTGCTAGTGAGTTCGGACTTATCTCGATCAATGTCGAGGTGCCAACAGGAGATAGCCGAAAGAAGAGGTAACATGTCACTCGTTCAGAGACTATTCGATGCTACTCACAGATCGAATAGTTATTCGCTGAGCGAGAAATTACTGAAAAAACCACTGAGTGGAATTGCGACATTTGGGTAAGGGCAAGTTGCAACCAAGGTACGAAAATACTCGTCGACGACTTATTTGTTACTCGTCGAGGGAGTGCGAGTGAGCGAGTGGAAGAGATTATTTATTATATAAGGGCACATGTCGCCGGGGGCTATAAAGATGACTTAGTGTGTGACTTGGGCTGTGGCTGACATAAAATGGCAGTGCAATAATAACGCGATTTTGACTTTAAAAAATACTTTGAACTTGGGTTTTCGACGAAGTTGAAACTGGTGAAGTGTGACGAGTTCATGTCACTGTCAGAGCTTCGAAAAAGGGAACAATGTGAAGGGGTTTTCATTATGGTCATTCTCCAATATGAGTGTGACAGGTCACGTGAAGAGTGGGGCGTGGCTGCTCTTTCGCCCAGACATGGAAGTCATCTTCGGAACTTGGTGTTCCACACTTAGTCCATGCCACCAAAGTCCACGTTGATCGTCGGTAGGTAGGAGTGCGCTACACGGCAGTACTACGACTACGAGACGACTCGCTGCAGTGGGGCCCTGGAGTGGAACCTGAATTTACACGATATTTAATGCGAGTGTCCAACGAGTCACCACCCGGTTAACCGAGGGGTTCACGTTTGTGTAATTTTCGTTTTCAAATCATACATATCTAATATGAGCTAGTTTGATAAAGGGTGCAATATAACAAGTGTTTGGTGTAACGAACGTGCAGAATTTTAATATTTCAGTAACTATTAATACTTTGTTGTTTCAGAGCCACAGTCACCAAGTTGCTTTAAGGCTCCATTAAGACTTTTAGGAGGATAGTTGTAATTTTTTTACTATTGTATTAATTGAACTTTTTCACTTCACGATGACGAACCAATCAGGGCCGGCGCGACCATATAGGCGAACTAGGCAACCGCCTAGGGCGCCAAGTATCTGGGGGCGGCGCAGCACGACACATAACAGCTGATATAATATGTTTAACGATTTTTGAAACTACATGAAAAAGGATTTTTGTAACAGTTTGGAATGTTTATATTGATATAAGTAATTATTTAAAGTCCACGGTGACCTGTTTATGATTTGTAATAAGTAAAAGAGTAAAAAAAAACACAAGCCTGCTTACATTTGATTGTTGACAAAATCTTAGGCTTACGTGATGTATTTTGAGGCAAGTAAATTTTTTTTGTGGTGTCCGTGGAGGGGGGGGGGCATTAAGGTTTTTCGCCTAGGGCGCCAATTGACCTAGCACCGGCCCTGGAACCAATATAAGTTTTCATTTTAGAATTGTGTAGATAATTTGTTTGTATTCATGATAAGGTTAGACACTCTGTTGACTTTAACATTACTTTGTTTAAGTTTGTGGAAAACTCCCAGTAATCGCACGCATCTGTACTTATCTTCAAGAATACACGAGTGGTCGTTTATTTGACTTTGTAAACATTTCGTGTTTTTCTCACAACACTGTTTAAGTGTTCGCTCTAATAAGGCCTTCTTCAGGTTACCTCTATAGGGGGGCAACACAAACATTGTTTAAGACTACCAAGTGAACCAGCATTTGCAGTATCTTAAACCAAACACTGACTCACCTTAATACACAAGTTGTGTGAACGAGCATGTACAGTAGGTTGTACAAAACACCGACCCATCTAAATCACTGCATATGACCGCCAAGTTCCAGCTTGTCCAGTATTGTGAACCAAAAACCGACCCACCCTAATATTCACGTTGCTTATGACCACCAAGTGCCGGCATGTGCAGTATGTATAACCAAACACCGATCCACCTTATGCCAATAGTGTTAGCAAGCGCAGTATATTGTACCAACCACAGACCCACTTTATAACACATTTTGCTTAATATCGCTTATTGAGCCATAATGTACAGTATTTTAAACGAAACACAACTCACCTTAAAACTCATTTTGCTTAAGACCACCAAGTTTACCAAACATGTGTAGAATTTTAAACCAATCACTGACCTACCCTAATACTCACATTGCTTATGACCATAAAGTGGGTCGGAATTCGCTGTAAATTGGGGTGCTTAAGAAGTCAAGATTAATGTTTGCTAAAGTTTAATGTATGAACAACTGCGTCATGATTACAGCTTATTCCAGCACAAAAGGTTTACGACCACATTTTGCAATTTGCACATGACACCCAACCTTCATTTTATGTTTGAGTAAAAGTACCCACATTAGGCCTAAGGATAAGTAGTTTCTTCCTTTTCTTCGGTATTGGTATTATTTTTCTGAAGGGCAAGGATTAATATTAATTTCCTTTTTTTGGCATTGTCAGTTTTTTCGCTAGTCTATGTACTTTTTCTTCTTCTTAGCATTTCTCTTGTCTTTTAATGATCTTGAGTTAGAAATAAGTTTGGCATTTTCTTCCATCTATTTTTTAAGCATCTCTGTTATAAATAGACTATTACAAATCATTTATGCATAGAGAAGAAACAAGAATTGCAGGTTTTCTTCTTTTGCCATTCATCCTTTTTGTATTTTGCTCCACTTTTGTTTGGAACTGGCAAATGCATCTTGATAACACGGAAAGAAATGCAGAAGTTTTAACAACCATCAACAAGGGAGTCTCTGGCATCCGTGAACGTTGTGGCTCAACAGGAACATCTTCAACTGTGGAGTTATTTTCCTCGCAACTTTCCACATTAGCACTTCCTACAGCTTTGATTTCTGTTTCTGGAGGACGGTGGGCCTCTGGTAATGGTATACCAGCTGTTGCAGCTGGAAAAATGTACTCTGTGAAAACACTCATATTTTTAGGCCAAATTCCTCCTTATTTTCGAACACCATGATGCCTGTTTCATCGAAGCTGCGTGAACATGAGCAGTACCAAACAGGGATGAAATTTAGCACATGTTATGACTTTTATGGATTGCACCTTAGCCATTTTATAACCTCTTCTTCATAATAGAGACTCAAAGGTTTCATGAAAGCGACATGTAAGGTTTGCAGCTTATGTAACACAAGTGGAGATAAATACAGCAGAACTACACACTTTTCCCTGGTCATGTCTTTGATTTGAAGATTTCTTGTGTGAGCTAGTGACCCCCCAGAATGAGGAGAACAAGATACTTTTTGCTGGCATTAGCTAACTTTACAAAACTTATTGAACCACAACACAAACAATTCCGAAGTTATCCAGCCTCAATCACTTGCATCCGCCCATGAACCAGATAGCAAGTCTGTCTTGAACTCTTTTCGGTTTCTTTTCTTAGGGAAAATCAAAACTGATGCAGAAAAACTTATTTCTGCAGTTACTGTTTCCTCATGTTCTGTTAGCGTCACTATCATAACTTACCGCTGGCTTTTGGTAGCAATAACCTTAGAGTTTGCTTTTGGATTGCCAGTTATGCTTGGTTAATCGACTTTAAATATTTGGGAAGCTGTTGCCTTGTACTTATCAATAACATCTGCCGGAATACTGAAAGAGTTTCCTACAGCTACTTTATTAAATACCATAGTTCTAACTCTTAAAGTTTATATCACAGAAATCTTTTCACCCAATCTTGGCCTGCCATACCGTCCAAGCCAATGAAACGATTGCTCATACCATTACATTCCACTAGCTGGTACGCAAACAGGCGCAGTTCTTTCATGATTAAACAAAAAATTATTTTTCCATGTTTTTATGATAATCTACCAACTCTAATGCCCGTTCGTTAGAAAAAAATCATTCACAAATTTTTGTCCCGACATTTCTAAAAAAATAGTCTTTATAAGTTTTTCTCTTTTTATGTAATTTCCTAAAGTCGACAAAGGCACATAAAACTGTAGTACAGCATTTTTGTAGCCCATTTCACCAGAAATTACTGATGTAACAGCATTATTCATGGATTATGATGATTTAAGCTGTCTGTTTGTCTATCTTACATATATTTGAACCATATATAAATGTTAAATAAAATCTATTTCTACAATGCTCAAATATTACTCCAGGCAGAATGGGGTTCTACCCCGTTTTGCCCCAACCCAATGTGCGCCAGTTACATGAAAGAGGTTACAAGCAGATAACACTTCCAATACACCACATTCTGTCTTAAATTAATACGTTAAAATATTGCTTAAGGTAGGTATTATTTATGCTTGCTATCCATGAGAGAAATAAATTTTGAGACTTACTCAGTGGCGCAGCGAGGGGGGGTTTTGGGTGTTAACCCCCCCCCCCCCAGAGCCAAAATAATAATGGTAAAAAACTATTAATGCCGAGAAATCAGTACGTCTACAGTGCTAACAGGCTACATTATTTACAGTCATTAAATAAAAATCCAAGATGGCGGATATTCATCCAGCTTAACAGAGTAGAGTTGGCTGGTCTTTGTGTAGCAAGTGTTTGCTAGCCGTAGTTCAATATATTGCCAATAGATGGTGAGCGAATGCACTTGGCGTCGCTAGGACAGCCACTGATATTGTTCATTCTGTGAGCATCTTCTAACAAACTGTTATCTATCTGCAATCTCATATTACACTGATGGTTTTATCACTGTTATAATCATGTACAAGTTTTTAATAAAAGCAAAAAAATGCAAAAGAGAAAACATTGATTCAGCCGCAACAGCATCAGAAGCCAACCCTTTAGGAATAGCGATCGTAAGTACCTAGGCTACTGCTACTGCAGTTATAAGTTGGTGTCAAATTTTGGTTGAAGGATAAGTTATAATGTTTTTAGATTGTAGCATTTGGTTACCGAAAATTTATTATTATAATTATTTTATTGCATTTTCTCTCATGTGATAGTTTATTGTGTTATTTAAAACGAGACTCTAATCATCTTGTTAAAAATACTTTTCAATGTAAAATTAATCAGGTTAGTTATTGAACGCCCAATAGATAAGCCAAAGTTTTGTTATTGTAACCAAGTTAGGTTAGGACGAACATCCTTATTATTTACTTTGTTTTCTTGTTATTTATATTATTATAGCTTCACATATTATTCTAAATTCCATCGCAAATAATTGTAATTAATATATTTAAGTTTTGCATAAAAATTAATATAATCTCAAACCCAGACTGCCGATGCGCGAGTTTTTGTTGTTGCTGGCAAACGCGGGGGTCGGAGATTAATAATATTGGGCGCGTTGTTCAAAATTACGTCATTGAAAATGTTTGAAGTCCATCATAGATTAATTCTTTTGAGGAAACACTATGGAAGTGGTTTAATTTAATATTTTGATGCGACATTTGAACTACGCTACAGGCTTGGAATATTGGTGTTTTTCTTTGTCCATAGGATTCTAGAAATGAACACATGGCCATGACATCTACAGCCAACATTGAACAGCAGAAAGATGTATCGAGTATCAGCTCCTTTCCACATGCTAGCACATCCAAGTTTTCGAACGAAAAAATGGACACATCTCAACTGGGGAATTTATTTGCCCCATCTTCAAAGGATTTTGGACTAGCCATGAGCAAGCCTGTAAGTACTATTTTATTTTTACATTTTTTCTGAGTATTTTTAATTGACATGAACATTATGTCCAAATATTTATATGTAATATTTCAGATGGATGATGCAACTAGGAAGGATCTATTAGAAAGCCCATGGACACCAGACTTCAACTTCAAATTCAAACCATCAGGAAAACGCAATCTGAAATTCCAGCTGAAGTGGATGACACAGTGGAGATGGTTGGTCTACTCACCAGAACAGGATGGTTCATACTGTAAGTACAGCAGCTTATTTGCTACTACTGTAGGGCATCAGTCTTCATATGCAGGACAATTAGTGAAAAAGCCATTCAGAGATTGGAAGGATGCAAAATCTGAATTTAACAAACATGCTAACACTCGGTATCATGCACAATGTATGGAAAGAGCTGCCAACTTTCTGGCAACTTACACAGGTTTGAAAGAAAGTGTAGACATTAGTCTGGACAGAGAACTTAAGTCACAGATTGAAAGGAATCGAGAGTGCCTTAAACCTATTATTGAGACTGCTATTTTCCTTGCCAGGTTAGGCATTGCATTTAGAGGCCATCAAGATTCAGGACCCCTTAATTTGGAAGAGCCTCCTAAGAAAGGTGAAGGTAAATTTAGGTCTCTTCTAAAATTTCGAGCTGAGGCTGGAGATCAGGCATAAAAGGAACACCTTTCAATAGGAGGTTCAAATGCCACATACATAAGCTGGCAGTTGCAGAATGAAATTATATCATCCCTGAATGTCATAATTCTAAATAAATTGGTTGAAAGAGTTAATCAAGCTAAGTTTTTTTCAATAATGTGTGACGAAAAAACAGATGTAAGTGGAACAGTTCAACTAGCAGTGTGTGCAAGATTTGTAGAAAATTTCGTAGTTCATGAAGAATTTCTGCAGTTCATCTCAGTAAAGGATTGTACTGGGGCTGGCTTAGCAAACACAATTTGTACAACAATGGATGAAGTGGGGCTAGAAACAAAAAAGTTGGTCGGCCAAGGTTATGATGGGGCAGCAGCTATGAGTGGTGCTTTGAGAGGTGCCCAAGCAATTGTTCAGCAAAAACACAAGAAAGCCCAGTATGTTCATTGTTCTTCGCACTCGTTCAACCTTGCACTGTCTCAAGGTTGCAACTTACCACAAATAAGAAATTGCATGGGAACTATTGAAACTGCATGGAACTTTTTTAAATTCCCAAAAAGGCAGAATGTACTTCAAGACGAAATCAATAAAATGCAAGAGATGCCTAGGGCACAGAAACTGAAAAGAATGTGTCCTACTCGATGGGTTGAACGACATGATTCTCTTCGCTCCTTTATTGAATTGCTTGAGCCTATGTTGGCAGCTCTGGACGTGATTGCAGGGTTATGGAGCGACAGAAAGACAGCTACAGATGCAAGGATGCTTGCATGTGCGATATGCAATTGTGATTTTCTTATTGCCTTGTATGTAATAGAGTCTGTTTTTGAAATTACATTACCACTCAGCAAGTACCTTCAAACTGTAAATTTGGATCTCAGACTTGCAGTAAACTCTGCAATGAGTCTGAAGGCCTCACTGGAAAACATGCGCCAAAATGCTGAGGAATGTTTCCACACAATATTTAAAAAGGCTTCAGATGTCTGTAGAGAATTTAGTGTAGCAGTTGTGCAGCTCCGTGTTGTAGTTCGTCAAATGCTAAGGTGCAACACACCAGCTGACACTCCAGAGGAATATTACAGGAGATCATTTTATATTCCTTTTTTGGATGAGACGGTGTCAACCATTGATGACAAATTTCTTTCTCACAAAGAACTACTTCAACCTTTTCAGTCCCTTTTAGCTGCAGTAGGTCCTGGTACAGCAGGGTTTCCCATTCCAGATGAAACTGTCAGAGAACTGATGAATTTGGCTGAATTTTATGATCTTCCTACTGATATCAAAGGGGAGGTCATCCTATGGGTGCACTTTGTTCAGAGTTTGAAGCAAATTCCACAAAGTGCCATTGATGCATTGCAAAAATGCAATGTAAACATGTTTCCAACTGTGCACGATCTTCTCACCATAATGGCCACTCTCCTTGTCACAACATGCACTTGCGAAAGGTCATTTTCAACATTAAAATTATTGAAAACTTACCTGAGAAACACAACAGGAGAAGATCGTCTGAATGGGCTCGCTTTGATATACATACATGACAACATTTCAGTATCGGCAGAAGAGGTACTTGACAATTTAGCCAAAAAACCAAGGCGTCTTAACATCCGACTGCGGTAAAATCTGCAATGTATGTACTCAAGTTTCTTAATTTGTCAGAATCATAACAGCAGCTAATAATTTACTTCAATAAAAAATTATCTGTTGTAATGATTTCAAGATTGGTTTTTCATTATTGGAATCCTAAATCCTACGTTTTAAATTGTAATTATGTTATAATGTTTTCAGGTTTTTGTTATTGGTATACTATGTGATATATTGTAATGTATATTGTAATGGTTTATGTTTTATTTGTTGGTATCCCATGTGATAAATTGTAAGAATGTTATAAAGTTTTTATTTTTTTCCTTTAAAGGTATCCTAAGTGTTAAATTTTAATTATAAACAGTAAATTGTTTTTCTTTATTTTGTCTTGAAAATGAAACCCCCCCCCCCCCCCAAAACCCAATCCTGGCTGCGCCACTGACTTACTGTATATAAGATTATCTTGAATATTGCAACTAAACATAGAAAACTTGGTGAACACTAAAGAACTGAGAAAAAACACAGGGTTCAGCGAAAAACTGACCTTTGTCAAAGCAAGAGGACAAGTTGTTGCAGTCTCGGAAAATTCCCGATAGGTTACAGCATTCTACAGCCGAGGTTAGTACTAGATCCCGTTATGCTCCGCTACCCCCTTCCAGCCCGAGTTATCCTTTGATGAACCAAACACCAACCTAACCTTATACACACACAAGCTGCCCGACCCGGCATCGCACGGCTATACTAATGAAAAAAATTAAGCCACATCTCCCATTTACAGTAATGGTAAATTAAAAAATTTCTGTGAAAATTTATTACAATGCTGTATAATGTACCGGAGAGAAAATTAACAGCACCGATGGTTTCCCGACTCGTGCACGCAACGTACAACTGATATACCCGTACTTCGCTACGGCAGTCTACAGGCAGATCACTCTTGCGCCGCTCATTATACATGCCCCTCCATGTGGGTACGCCACTGCCGCGCGATGCCCGTTGCCATGGAGACGCAGAAGGCATGAACAATGCAAAATCCTGTTCTCATGCAGATAAAGTACCCACTGTTGCCTGGTTTTAACCACCCATGGGATCTAATTTTCGGAAAATGTCATCCTGCGTAACATAAGGAACATTACTGTGAAGTTTCAAGTCTGTAAAATATATATACTTGAAAAAAGGGCAATAAAAAACAAATTAAACACAGAGAGAGGAAAAAAAAACAATAGTTTAGATTTGCGATTTAAAGTGATAAAAATTATTTATTTACTAATTGAACTCTTATGAGGGAACTGATTGCTTCGTTGTTAATATCACATGGGTGTTTTTTACTTGTATAGGAAAATTAAGAATGATAAGGCATCTAGTGCATGGCAACGATATTAATAGGCAATAGGAAATAAACTTATAGCTCCTGCGGCATTGTCAACACACACTTCGTACGTGTATTGCATGTTGTATCTAACCCCCTCCAACGCATTTGATTCTAAATTGGACTTTTATTAAGGATCCCTTATGTTGTTGATAATATAATATAACCTATAGCCTTCCTCGATAAATGTACTATCCAACACTGAAAGAACCTTTCAAATCGGACCAGTGGTTCCTGAGATTAGCGCGTTCAAACAAACTCTTCAATTTTATAATATTAGTATAGATTGTTGTTGATGGCCAAGTGGGCCAGTATGTGTAGTATTTTTAATAAAACACCGACTTACCTTTATCAGCACTTTGCTTATGACTGCCAAGAAGATCAGCACGTGCAGCATGTTGAACCGAACTCTGACCCACTCTTATACACAAATTGCTGACGACCGCCAAGTTGGCCAGAATGTGAAATGTCTCGAAGCGAACAAGGACCCACCCCAATACTCACGTTGCTTATGACCGCCAAGTGGGCCAGCATGTGCAGTATCTTGAACCAAATGCCGATGTTTTCGGCACGCTCGGGAACCACGCGTCTTGTTTCGCAGACAAACTTCTGCGCGTCGAGTCGTATCTCCACCCAGTTGTTGAGGAGGGCGAACAACGGCGCCAGCGGGAAAGCTGCCACGAAGATCGTGATGAACCCGAACTGAAGAACTGGAAAATAAACAAGAAAAGTCGCGCCATCTTCATTATCATCGTTGGTCAACTGTTTAATCTATACATAATCATAATACGTATTTTCCAATCTATATATGTGCTTCTTTTTCAATTAAGTATGTATTCTATAAATGGGAAAGGCAATAGGAATAAGACTCAGGAAGGATTTTAACAATTGTATTAGTTCGATAGCACTAATGTTAGATTATGAATATGCCCCAAATATTTATGGAAAGCTATAAGATTTGGCGTAGTCAAAATTGAGAAAATTTAAAACCAAGCAAGTTATGGTACTCAACATTTTGAGACATGCCGATAGATGGGGCTCATCTTGAGACATACACCACAAGATAGACACTAAGACATATCGTATTGCTAGTGATTTTCATTTCTAACGAGGTATCCAGTTGTCCATTGTTGAATTAATTTAGATTGTTTAAGAGCTTATTGAAATTTCTTTGAATAGTGACAATAGGCATTTAAAAGGCAATTTTTAGGTATTTCTGACGTCAAGAAAAATACTCAAAGCTATGATTTAATCTTATTATTTAGTTGTGCTAATGTTTTAAAATAATTCCACAGAGAACTATGGCAAAAAAATGATATATATAAATATTATTTTTGAATTGAAATGAATTTAAATGACAAGTGCAGCCTGAAGTAGAAGGATTTTAATACGTTATTATTAACTCGGTTTCTTGTATGTCTGTTCGGTACAAATTTTACGATCGATTTTAAAGTAACTTCCTAATGAGCTTAGGACTTGAAACTTTGAACATTGCTCAGAAATGGATGACAATGCAATATTATCTCGGTTTCTTTTCTGCTTGTTTGTTTATTTTCTCAGTAAAAATGTTTTGGTTTTGTTTAACAATACCCCCGGATTCGTGGCGTTAGGCTACGAGCAGAACAGTATAGTGTTGCAAGTTGAATAACGCAGCACACCGCAGGCGATGCCTACATCACCGACTGCTCCAGTCAATATGTTTGAAATCGATTGCAAAATTTCACACACACATGACTAAAAAGCAGTAAAAATTATTTTAAAACATTTTTATCATTTCACATTTTTAAATGGAACTAAAATTTATAAAATAATATCTCCTAGCTCCATACAGATTTATAACTACATTTAAAACGAAAAACAAAGGGGGGCGCATGCAATAGGAATTAGCTTTCGTTGAGAAAACTCACACAACAGTTCATAACATTGGCAGTGAAATAAGATTGTTAGTGACTTAGGTGATCTATTCGTGCATCAATGATCGATTACATGGGCCCCACTTTTTTTGTTTTGTTTTAAATCTTCCAAGTATTTTCATAGCTATTAAAAAATTCACAATCATAAATTTTCAGGACAATCTGTATTGGGGTTAGGAATCTATATGGGGTTATAAATCTGTATGGGAAGAGGATAAATTATTTTATACTTATAGTCCGTTTTAAAAACGCGGTATATTAAAAAAAAACCGTTTGATTATTTTTGCCATCTCTTCAGCTTGTTAATTCTCGGGTGTTAGGAGGGGGGAATGCCTCCCTCGCCCTCCCACGGGACCCCAACTGCTTGCGTCGAGAGCCGGCGCGCAGCCAATCACACCACGGAGCTTGGCACGGGACATGGAAACACAGAGAGTGAGTCTGAATTCGACCGACAAACTTTCGCTGTAGGTTTATCACGACGAAATAAATAAAAAAATAACACAATAAGATTTATGGTCTAAAGTGGTTCCCAAGGCTGGTATACGTCTTTGAAGTTGGCGCGGAACAATAATTGTGGTAAGTTATATAGAAAGTATTTTATATGGAACACTCAGCGTCTGGGCTACGTTTAGTCGAAGGGATTTCTAAAGCCACCGGGAAATTTGTGGCTGTACCAATATTGTTTCATTGAAATAATTGGAGTAACACCTTTATTTTACACATATTTTTGAGGCGTTTTACTACCTCTAATGATTTCAACGCAATAATAATTTTCCTACAACGACAAAATTCGCGGTTTTTTAGAACTCCTTCCAATGAAAGATAATCCAGACGTTCAGTGATACATGTTAAATAAATATTTTTTATCATTTATTTAAAATTAAAATGTTGTTCAGCTCCATATTTGAAGACATACACCACCCTTGAGAAGCACTTTAGAGTATAAATCGTATTATGTTTTGAAGTTATTTTGTCATGATGAACCTGCAGTCCAAGTTTATCGGTCGAATCAAGAACTCACACTGTATGGTGTTTACGTTAATTTTTGGACGAGAGCCAGCTCTCTACATGTTGGTTCTCTCTCGAGGAAATTGTTTCGCACAGTTAATGCGAACACCTTTACGTACCCATTTCGAGGTATTCTTGAAAAAGCCCTTCACTATCAATCAGCTGATAATCTTCTTCCCAACGGTTTCTGGGGTTTTTAGACAGCTTTACCTGTGGGAAAAATTTCGAACAGACATGAGTTTACACAAGGCAACTACAGTAAGAATGATTTAAATTTTACATTCTTCTAATGTTTATAATTAAATGAAAGCACGCAGTATAGAATATTGAGAAGTAGGTAAAATAAATATAAACTGATAAAAATAACCTCGAATGTGTACAGCTCACAAAGTTAAAAAATTAACATATTTTTCTTGTTGGAATGTACACACGCGCACAAAGTTTTGTTTGTTCGTACCGAAAAAAAAAAAAAAACGAAAAAAAAGTTACAAAATCAAGCTAGTAAGTCATACAAAAATACATTCGGCGGGATCAGTTTTCGGGGGGGGGGGGGGGGGGGAAGAAATGAGTTGCAAATGTAAAACAAGCTCACAAATGTTTCTTTGATCGAGAGAGTCACTCACATTACAAAATAATATTCATCATCACGGAGCACACAATTTTTCAGACATATCCGAAAAAAATGTCAACTTCCTGAAATATTGGATTATTTCTGCAATGTAAATAAACAAATTTTCTAGCTTTAAGTAATTTTTTATTGAAGTTCTGATGCAAAAAATAGACGTGGGCCTTTCAAACTTGACGATAAAATAATTACACCCGCTGAGTAGAAACGTACTCTTCATTAGGGCACTGGAAAAACTATTTTAAAAACATCACAAAATATGTTGTCAATATAAACGCCATAGTATATTTTTTTGGTTTCAGCCAATTAATTTCGTAGTCTCAGTTAAAATATTTATAACTGGGAGCAGAATTTTTCTGTCAGTAAGTAAGGCACTTTATGTTTACTATAGAATTATTTTGTTGCCTTCACGGTATTTGGTAGTAACTATTTTGCCGAATATTTCATGACTGCCAAAACGCATTTTTTTAAAAATACAGATACTCAGTAGTTGTGTCTGTATGATTTATATATGATAATGTAGGAAATATATAAAATTTTGGCAAAATTATCTGGTCTCATTTTTCCAATTTTTCCCCTCTATTGAAAGATTTTATTTGACAAATTTGTTTGAAAGGAGGTAAGCGGAACTGTACAATGTTATCGCGAATTTATCAAAGTTCTTTATTTATCATTTAATTATTTTTCATGACAGGGAATAAATAATTATTTGCTCAGTTTCAGACGTTATTGCGGTGGTAATTTTCTGAAAAACTTCCGACCTGCAATAGCCAGGACAAAATATTTGATTTCGACATGTGATATCCATCACAGAAGCGTTCGAATGTTGGCTTTATAAAATTCTAAAGAAGTTCTTCCAAGACTCGAAGTGCGATGCCAAATCTGTATTGCAAGTGTTAACTAATTATTTGAAATAAAGTTCAGGAGAGTGGGGATTTAATTGCTCTTGGCGTTTTTATCACATTTTAACGTGCTGCTTTCAGCACGTTCCGCACTGATCACTCCTGTAGGGATACACACTAGACCAGACTGTAATTATTATTGCGCATTGCAGTGATGGCTTGAGGTAAAGCGAGTTAGAGATTCCGATGTTGTGTGCGAAAAAACAATTCATAAATCACCCTGGACCAGACAAGTTCCATATCATTCGATACGCTGACACCATCCATGCTCTAGATGCCCATCCTTTTAGCACTCATGTTGACATAGGCCTATATAAAGCATTTAATTTTTTCTCTTATTGGCATGTTTTTAATTTTTAGTTAGCTCTAGAGTCCCGGAAATTTCGCGGATTCATCTGGCCTCAGGATAGAATTCAAAGTTATAGGTGTGCTCGACCCATGTTTACTTTCCCATTAGTTGATTTCTTAGCGAGAACATTTTTATCCTTGTTATTTGGCACTACCTGATTCGCTTACTTCTCTCCTAGCTGGACATCGTTGGCTCACGGTCGTAGAGGGGCGTGTCCAGATAACTGCGGTCCAATCATGAACACAGTGCGACAGTGTGAAGGTTTGCATTCTAGCTTGCGACTAAATTAATGCGCGAAAATTCCGTGGCTCTACTCATTACTAATTTTTGGCGGCATTAGTGCATCACATTTTTCTTCTTTCTTCTAAGATAAATAAATCCGCCAATAAATCATTTTATAATATCTTAGTACTATTTTTTTGTACGGATATTGGCTATTACTTCATTACATCCTCGTTCACACTTGTATTCACCATATCATCCCCCACTCTCTTCTTACTTGAGTAATAAGATCACGGTGTTTTCCGATTCTATGATCGCCCTCAAAGTAATGTCTCTCTACCCCATCCCGTTATTAGGTGGTGCAGCAAGAATCTCAGAGTGAATGCAGAGGTAGATACCGGGCGAGTCTGTAATGTACAGTAATTTTGTGGCCAACATCTACCATACCTACAAACACGTGACGAATTCGCTTTACCAGTCAGCATTAAAGATGTTTGTCGCAAAATAAAATGGCTTTAAACATTTTTTTCGTCCGTGTAAACACAACCATGCCAATACAACTCAGCCTGTACATTAAAGCTGCTTAATACGTATTATTTCACCTCATGTTAATATTTAATCAGAAGAAAAAAATCATATATACTAACACCCAACACCAAGGAAAAAAAACTGTTGGAAACCTGGGAAATTCCATACATGATTAATTTTGTTTTTAATTTCTAGCACTTGTAAACGGAATACACCACTACGCGTGTACGAAGAAAATAATACGTGATTACCTACACAGTTACTCTCATCTTGGCACGGTACACAGGATCCCAAACCCACTCGATGTAGCCTATGTACGTACTCACTCTACAGAGAGAACAGTAGAGAATTCGCATGGAGAAAAATTAACAGTATATCGAACTAAAGTTATTGTTACACTGTAAAACATGCGCTTCAACATCTTCCAATAAATTTGATCAAATAACATTGAAGAGTTATGACGTCACTGCAAACGTCACTAGAACAGCCATGTTTGTTTGACAAGTTAGATTACCATAGTTTCCATAAAATGTTTCATGTAAAGGACTGGCTATAAAGTATGCTGAATTTTTAACGCAATCAGCCTATCAGAATCATGCCCCGCCAAAATGGAAATGACGGACGTTTTCACCACAAAGAATTTTTCAGTGAAAAGAGCATTAATATGTATAAATGCATAAAAATCGTACAGATTTTCCATCTATCACTGTAATGCATTATTTTAATGACGAAAAGTTCAAGCCAGCTCAGTCCAATAATGAACTTTGATAGTGTGACAGAACTTAATATGTGTTTGAGGTTACCTGTTCATATTTATTTGTAGAAAAAAATTACTTAATTACCTAAGGTTTGATATACTAGGTTATGGGTTATTGCTAAACAGTATAGAAATGTTTATAATTTTAATTTTTAATGCCTTTTAAAAATAATACTTCTTCTTATTCTGAAGAGTAAGTTCTCATTGTGAAATTTACGTACAAGAGTACCTATCTAAGTTAATAATATAACAACCAATATAAATTTTACAAAAATATTAATATGGTGGTGTTTATTATTCTTCAAATGTAACCTAAATGTCTCCCTCGTGTAGGGTACGTGAATTGTTTGCCTGCCAGGATTAATATCAAGCCACAAGACTTCTCGAGAATTGTTAACCAGTAACAAAGCCTTTAATTTCTCTTGCTTGGAGCATTCAGAGAAAATGCACTAACAAGAACATTCATTCATCATTTAAAATTGAGGACTATTTCATGGGTTTCAAAGAAATTTTTTATACACAAAATAAGTATTTAAAATGGACTCCTGCTACTGGAGCCGATGTCCGCCATCTTAAATTGTGACGAAACAACGGTTATCTTGGACTTATCGCTATTGAATAATGCACTTATTATGTTTAAGACAAAATATTTTAGTATGTGTCAAAAAACTTTGGAAAATAAAAAAAAATTGCATTCAGCATTTTCATAAAATAAAATGGAAATTTAAATAATAGCTAATGTTGCATGCGTAAGTAATTTAGCCTTGTGATCATTACCTGTTTTTTGTGCCACCATGCTTTGAGTTTAGGCACAATTATTTCTTGCGCATTGTTTATTATTTGTTTACCAATCATGATGACTGCCAGTTGCTGGGCCAACTCGATCAGGCATCCTCCTGCACTGCACTGGTTCAAACAACATTTATTATTAAAATTTTGCAGCAAATATGTGCACTATTTGAAGAAATGGTCATATTATTGTAAATGATTTACCCATGTTACATTGACAAGAATATTCTAAGCGTTACAGTTGGAAAAATATCGACTAATCAGAAATACATAAAATAGTTTAGATTATGTTTTTTTTTAAATTAATTATTTCCTTGGGGAAAACTGATGTAAAACAGTTTTATGTACATAAGCCATTACAGATTAACACTGAACCTATGTCACAGAAAAACCGTAAGAATGGATAAAAAAAGATAAATATATAAACACCTGGAGAACAGGCCAAAATCAGCTGTGCAAAACTTTATCTAAGTCCGAACATAACTACTGCATCACCAGAAAAGAACTTCCAGCTGTAGTTAAGTACTTGCAACATTTTCACAAGTACGTATATAGGAGAAAATTCATTGTATCCAATGACTATGCTGCACTTTAGTGGCTGTAACAGTTCAAGAACCCAGAGAAAAAACTCGCTAGGTGAATTGAGTAGATATGGCAGTATGATTGCCGAATCGAATACACGAAGAGCCAAGCTCATAGCAATGCTGATGCACTCTCTCACACCTTATGGCTCTTAAAACCTTCGATTAGCGACGAACGGAATGACGAGAAGATGCGACTTGAAGACTAGCTCAACCGGATTTCAGGAAGGCGATATGGTGTGGCTGTACAATCCGCAACAAAAGAAAGGCAGGTGTCCGAAGCTACAAGCAGTGTAGAGAGGCCCATATGGACTGTTAAAATGTATAAATGATGTGGTGTACCACATACAAAGAGGACCGATTGAGGGAATACGCCGGGAGCGACGTTTTACCTGTCCGGGACGAACGTGGATAGTGAATAGGGCAACGAGGCACGACAGCTCACCAACCAGCCCGCGTGTTCGCGTGCAGGTAGGGCCCAGTCCATTACCGTTACACCACCTTATAGGATTAGCAACGGTGCCTCGCTACCCCATCCCTTCTACTTCCCCATTCCTCAGAATATCTGGAGGGTTACATTTCCAGAGCCCAGCCAGCGTAAAGTGGTGTAACTAGAACACGATTGTTCTGGGTGCTTCTGGTGTCAAGTTTATCCTGATAATGCGACATTTCAAAGGGGTGCGATACCATTCTAGAAGGGGGCTGAGGGGTTTAAAAGTAACGATGCCAGTCTCCAAGGCAGTGAAGTGAGGGGGGCGAGTGAATTTTGGTGAGAGAACGCGGACGACGAGAGACGGGCTTCGTGTGCGGAGACTGGTGCATAGGGACCGTGTGTAGAATTTTGACTGTTTTTCTAAATATACTCTAATTGACCTTTAACTTGTGTGTACATATTTGCTTTTGTCTATGACATGTTACTTTACATGATGAGTGTTACAAGTAAATTTAATGTGCACATGACATGCAAATAGTATACTGTACCAAGTACTCTGTCCATCATGTATATATATTCTGTGTGCATACATGGTTTTAACTATTTAATGGTACTTTGTATAAAGAGTGTTACAATAAACAATTTTGTGTACGTAACATGCCTATAATGCATTACACTGAGTACTTTAGCCATAATATATTCTGGTGTACATATTCGCTTGTAACTATTACACGGTACTTTATGTGATGTCACAATTAAACATAGTTTGTGTACTATATAACAAGGACTCTATTTGTATAGTGTATACCAGCTGTGTTTCCGAAATTATACATTCGAGTTTGTATGTTTATTAGCCCCGTACACTTGTGAGCGAGAGATTTCAAATTCAATAACACCTGAAAAGGTATATAGTATGGCCTTGCACTAATGTTACTATTGTTCCATAAGACCACAGAGAGCAGGTTTGATCCTGTCGTCTGTTGAATGTAGGTTTCACTGACAAGAACTCAGGTTGGTACCTGACTGGTAGTCTGTGCACTTGTTACTATAGTTTCCATGGTCGCGGAGCATGGGACTGAACCTACCAGACTAACGCAGGTGTTCTATAGCGAGAGTGCAGGTTGGTACCTACTTAGCATCACAAGTCTGCCAGTGAACGAAGGATTACCATGATGTTAAAAAAATTCTACTTTGTAAAAAAGTATCAATTTGTACTCGCAACACACATGTTGCATAACGTAATGTTCTAAGTGGTAAAATATGGAAAACAGTTTTGTATCTTTAATGTATTATCTTGAAACAAAACAAAAATTGTATGTTGGTAAAGATATAAGAAAATACAAATATGTAAAACACTTGAGTGCAGTTAACTGTATTTTGTTTGCCAGCTACTGTGCTTTCAGGCCCTTTCCCAAGGACTCCGCATAACCAAAATCCATAGAGTCCTCCAGTTCCGGCAGTCAGTATACCTAAAACCTGAACACAGACAAACTTCAGCCAGCACAAAATGACTTTAAATTCTTTAAGCTGTGTAATAATTTTTGCTATGTGAAACTGATGGAAAATCATCTCAAGCATCAGAATATGGAGTTGGTGTACAGCAAAGATCATCTCCGCTAGCTCGTTGCACGCCCCACGTTCAAAGACCGCACCGTATACGATGACAGTCTAGCAATGATTCGTCTCTCCCAAGACACCATAGTTTTTAACAAACCGATCTATTCTGGCTTTGCAGTACTCGATCTGTCGAAGAGCCTTATGTATGATTTTCATCACTACATGATGAAACCAAAGTGATAGGTTTGAACTGACCCATATGGATACTGATGGCTTTATATACAATATTCAGACGACCAACTTCTACCAAGATCTCCAGAACGACTTTGCACTTCTGCAGGAATTCGACATGAGTGGCCACCCCTTTGGTCACACAAGGCACTCGACTGCCAATGCGAAGGTCATTGGTAAGTTCAGAGAAGAGTGTGTTGGGAGGCCCATGACCGAATTTGTTGAGTTGCATGCAAAATTGTATGCCCTTAAGTGTAATGGGTTAATCACCAAGAAAGCCAAACATATTCAGAAGTGTGTCGTCAAGAACGACGATTACATGAGGGCTCTTGGGCAGGAGGCGAGGCCGCGCGTCTTAGTACGTACCATCCGTTCGCGCCAGCATGAAATGTACTCGGAATGTACGAACAAGCTGGCGCTGACATGGACGGATGATAAGTGCATCATCACTGACGATGAAATTGACATACTGCCCCACAGTTATGCTAGCTACTCGCTACAACTGTGTATATATCTGTTTTTGTGCTGTACCTTTTTTGTGTACTTGATATGGTAAGGCCACTTCTTCCCGTCTTCGTTTTCTGTCATACTTTTGTTGTTTTTGTAATAATTGTTGGTATGTTTGTTTCAGCGATAGGAATGTATGTTTATATATTTCCCTTAGTTTATTGTATTTAGATATTTCTCCTTCTCTTGTGTTTGTGTTCCTTATGGGAATTTTCAAATTTTCGGCTTCGTGGAGTAACGGGGCCTTGGATGGTGCTTGGAGCATTGTAATCGGATAGATTATTTTGTTAAGAAATACAAAAGAAAGGCCATTCCCTTGTATAACTCTTCTGGTACCATACTTGCCCAGTGTCAAGCCCGGGGAAATATCGTGTAGGAAATGCGAAGCTGAATTTTTTTTTTCAGTTGTGTGAGGATATGGTGTGCTTGTTACAACTTGTCGAGGCTACAACTTGTCGAGGCTACACGATCGTCCAAGATGGTTGTCACTGATGCTGACACACTCCTATGTGTATCCATGGGCAGTCATCATTCCAGGACGGAGGGGGTTTCTGATGCTGGCATATGATGGCGGCTCTAGGAGACACCTTTAGTATTCAAACCTGCTCTTCACCATGGTCATTTTGATACACAACTCGACACTCTGATACATTTATGACGTAAGTGGAATAGGAGAGCAAGATAAATGTTTTCAAAATGGCGGCTTCCATCTGACCACACTTACTAGCGCACTCTATTAGCGGTGAAACGAACTATTCGTGAATTCATTTGATAACCAACTCGACACTGTCTTATATGTTTATGGTGTAGGATAAGAGAGCAAGAAGATTTTTTCAAAATCACGGCATCCACCAGACCACACTAAATGGTGCGCTCTAGTATCGACAGCACGAAATTTTCGTGAGATCAGGTAAGGGAGTTCATCGTCAGGCGAATTATAGACTCCCCCACTCCTCCCACTGTCCTACCCCTCACCCATTACCCTGCCGAATGAGCACATCAACTTCAGACTCCAGTGCCTGATGTTGAACTGCCATTTTCTATCTACTTCAAATGGGTAACTTAAACGTGTATAATAGTGAAGATTGCATGAAATTGCTGTCAATGTAAATAATTGTCTGCCGTAAACGAATTTCATTGTTTGTAAACCAGTTTGTGTTAGTGCCAAAAGAATTCGGATATCCTTTCACGTGGTTTGATTTTGGATGCAACCTTGAAATTGGATATTTTTGTTAAGGCTGCATCAGTAGAGGTCACATCTTTACAATTCAAACACAGCATACATAGAAAATTATTTAATATAATGGGTTTTAAAATCTAAAAACTAAATTTCTCATAAAATAATTCAATATTTTTGCAAAAGAGATATAGATTTTGAGTTTTAAAGAAAATAACTATTTTAACTACACGTTTACTAATGCACTTAACTTAAACTATAAAATGAACTTATCTTAATGTAACTACCAAATCGAATGACGTTTTAAATAGGTCTAGGCTTATAGTTAGTAAATAAGTAACATGGTTTTAAAAGCAAAAAAAAAAAAAAAAGAGTTTAATATTAGTGTCTATATTTGTAGCGCAGTTTAAAATAACAAAAATCTTAGAAATAAAAATTTAATCTAAATGGTGGTACTTACATCTTCATTTCGCAATCCCAGTATGTGTGTGTATTTGCCTGGATAACCAACAAATCTTCCTTTAAAGAACGCAATATAAAATATCGAGGAGTAAAAATTTACGAACTGGAATATAAAAACTTTGAATGTAAGGTTGTCATCGAATTCTGTTTGTGTGCGATGCATCTCTGAAAAAGGAAACTGGTGGAATTACTGTTGCAAAATAACAATTTAATGGAATAAATTATTACAGGTTCACAACATGCTACTACAGAAATACATGGTAACAAACACGCTAATAATCACTAAATATAAGTTTTTTCGCCAGTGGCGTAGATAGATGATTTATGGTGAGGGGTGGGGGTTCACAATTTTTCACAGTAGGGACCTAGAAAAAATTTGCAAAGCCATATGAGTATAGTGTATATTGGCTGGTTCTGGCGTAGGCTGCAGTTTGAGAAGCGAGTTGCCGGTCAATGATCGGCCGCCATCTTGGATTTTTAAGGAAATTTTCCGGTTTTTTACTCAACAATGACTCAAAAATCTTCTAAAAATGACAACAACTCCTATTTCAAAAGAAAATTTCCTATTTAGAGGACCATTATACATTTTATTCCACAAAAATTCAAAGACATAAAATGTCTGCAAAGTGGCTTGAGACTCTGTAAATTAAATATCGATTTAAGAAGCTAAACCTGGATCTTAACTTTTGAATCACTTGAGGTCTGATATATAACACCTCTTGTGTAATTTGGCTCCCTGATTACATTTCCCCCTTAAAATTCTATCCTAAATTAGTTATAACAATTCTTAAAAATTAAATAAAGGGTATTTTGTACATCATAGAACCCTGGTGTCTTGGGTTCGATCCCGATGGGTACAAAATATATTGAATTTATAACAAATGTATTTATATTACACATTTATTAATATTGTAATTAATAAACCACTTACGTCACGGATTTCAGAGGTACTTTGTTCGATTCACGATGGGAGCACTAGTAAAAAAAATGTTAATATATGCTTCCTCTACAATATTTACCAGGCAGCTGACCCCCACCACTTAAATCAAGGAATATATTATTTCCGCTCTTATAACGTCAGGTCAGCCATCTTGATCTTGATGACAGCGACGTCAACGACCGCGAAGACCGCATGGAAGTTGTACCATCATCACCGACAACACTAGAGGAAACTTTGACGTATGCATTGCCGTCACCAGAGGAAACATTTATGTCACCAGCATCATCAAATAGTTTGACTATGGTGAACCCATCGACGATTGGCACTTCAGGTGCAGCAATGTTTTTCCAATATCTATGTCATTAATGTTGAAATAAGTTCTCGAACAAGTTTGTCGACACGAGAAGAGAGAATGTGTTAATAATTCATCTTGCAAGAAATATAGCTGTCAGAAATTTTGCAAGAGTTTCGCAATAATTTTACATTGAAAAGACACTCAAGACATGGAAAGGGCATGCTGGTTGGCACACAGTGCAGATATCACCTCAACAGTGATACATCAATGAGCTTAAGAAAACACTAAGCATTAGTGCAATAGCAGGAACATCAGCATCTGGCTCTAGCCTTAAAATTCGTATTTAACAAATATACATCCTTACTGCTACTGTGATATGTCGTGTGCATTTGCCCATTATGCATGAAGACACGAGAAGAGTAAATAGGTACACGAAAAGTCTTTCTCGTATGAAGTTTCGCTGTGACAAGTACCATATGTGGTTTACTCGTATTGATAGTTTAAGAAGACATGCAAGGAATTGTAAAGGCGAGATTCGTTCACATACTCTATAACTAACTGCGGACACTTTCAAGCCTCAATTTATTTTTAAGACTCTTATGCCAAAGAGCTCTAGTAAAGAACATGCGTAGCAACCTATTGCGATGATACCTGTACACGAATCTAAACCTAAAACTGCTCTGAGTGCATTAAAGATGTATAATGGGTTCCACTTGGCGAAATCTGCATTTCGGAGTCTGTTTGAAGACTACTATTATTTAAGCAACTTAAGTGGAGCAAAAGATAAATGTACTTTTCTTGACGATACAAAGCAAAATGTAATCAATCAGCTTACGGATGAAGTATTGATGCATGGAGATTTATTATATAGTTTATGGTTGGACTGTATTTACAGTAAACCTGAGCCACATTTGAACCAAGTGACAAAACGTGCTTTCAAGACATTAAACACTGTCATTTACAATTCTGACAATGCAGAGTAGTCTGTATATCAGGCATCGAGAAACTCTGCTGGGAAGAAAATGATTACATAGGAAAAGGATCTGGCTGGACGCTGACTGTGGTGAACCGACTGATGATGAGGATTAGACATTTCGACCCATTTCAAAAGAATATGCATATACTGGTTGGTTTACTTTTTCATTTATACACGTTGTAAATTAGATCTCATGTAATAAATAATGTTTGTAAAATAGTTTATTTTATAACTGGTATTCTCATGTAAAACAACCTGGAACTTTAACTGTATAGGTGAGAAAATATTAAGTATTTTATACATGGACCGGTGGTAGAACCAATAAGGTGAATCTATCGAGTTATTTTATAAAAAGGTAATTTTTAATTTTTTTTTTTAATTTTTCCGAATTGTTTGGATGATAGTAACGAAATTTCAAGACGGCGGCCAAGATGGCCGACATGATGGCTGGCAATATTTGACGTTCTGCTGATTAACGTTAGTGTGCTTTAGCGAGTAATTAATAAACCAATAGGGAAGCAGCCCACTCTAGCAGACAAAAACATCATGGCAGTCAATATGGCTGCCCAGATGTTATAATAATGGAAATAATACATTCCTTGGTATAAGTAGTGGGGGTAAGCAGCCTGGTCAATATTCTAGAGGAAACACGTTAACCAATTTTTTTTAAAATGAATCCACTTGGAATCGAACCCAGTACCTCTGAAATATGTGACGTAAGAAGTTTTTAAACTAAAAATGTTTAATATTTTAAAATATTTAAAAAATATATATTTGGCACCCATCGGGATCGAGCTCATGACCCCAGACTTGATGATGTACGAAATATATAGGCCTATATATATTTTAAAATTTTTTTTAAGAATTTGTTATAACTAATTTTGGATAGAAATGCAAGGGGGAAAAGTAATCAGGGTGTCAAATTACACAAGAGGTGTCATATTTCAGACATGTGGGTCAAAAGGTCAAGATCCAGGCTTAGCGGCATGAATCTCATTTTTGCGGAGTCTTTAGCCGATAAACGTACTTTACAAGCCTTCGATATTTTTATGGAATAAAACGGGGAAATGTTTCCTCGAAATGGAAAATTTCCCCCCGAAATAGGGAAGTTTTGTGACTGAAGAATTTTGAGTCATTTTTGAGGAAAAACCAGGGAATTTTCCCTAAACATCGAAGTTAGCGGCCGGTCATTGACCTACATCTCTCTCCTCAGTCTGAATCTTGCACCATAACCCCTACCCATATGCAAAAAAGGTTACAAATCAAGAAATCTTTCCCATTGTTGTCCTGTACTTACGGCTTACACCATTTCTTTTTGATTTCATCAAGTAAAACTACATTTAGTTAAATATAAGATGAATTGATTTTTAGTCTCTTTATACCTGAGATTTTTCCCCGTTGCTGATCATTAAATACTTTTAGTTCTGAAAGCCTAAACAGGGACGTCTTGCAACATTCACGTAGGTTTAATATAATTACAACAGAGTTGTCACTTTATACGTGAAAATTTTCCCGGTTTGCTGATTATTTCTTTAGTTTGGTTCTGAATGACTAAACAGGCACTCCTTGCAACACTGCGGCAGAGTAGCGTAACACTATAAATCCACGAATCTTAAAATTTTTACATCAAGTGATCAAGTGAACTTGCTGGTATTTTTTTTTTACTCATTGCCAAATAAACTCCCATTCCCCAAGTTTTTTTCCATTGAGTTACCTTTTATCTAAAGCCGTTTTATAAATGAACAAGTGTTTTTCTCAATTAGGTTTTTGGTATTTTTGTTAACTTGGTTGCAAAAATACTTAATAGTTCAGCTCTCGCAACAGTTAAAGCGGCTATGAAATAAGTATAAATTAATTATAACGATATCAACAGTTAAGTTGAGTTAATTTAATGTAAACCGCCCCGAAATGCACCTTACATTGCTAATTGTCAGTTAATTTAAAAGAAAATAATAATTTTTTTTTAAGTTTTAAATAAAATTATCCAGCTCATACATACTATCTCAGTCTATTACTGCTTCAATTTATTTTACGGTCGGAGAGTAAGCACAATTTCATTTTTAGGTTTTTTTTGGGTAGGGGGTGGCAGAACCTTTTTCCTGCTTTTTGCTTTCAAATTCTTCCGTTTGCCTTTTGTTTGTGGGAATGATAGAATTTTTTATGGATTTGTTAGTATTTCGGGAGGGGATACATCCTGCCTTATCCCTCAATGGGCACGCCACTGTTTTACGATAACCACGCAAGTTCTCTCATTTAAATGAACTAAACTTTTATTTTATATAATAATCAACTAAACAACTTTGCTTTGGTTAAGAAAATTTGGTAACGTGACTACTGTATCAATAAAATCGGTCAATTCAAACACTGTGGCCAAGATCACGAGAACTTAAGAGCTGCAAATAAGACGCCGCAAACTTGCGTGATGAGAGAGACATATCTGTACGGGCAGAAATGATTCTACACTTCAAATGTTTTAGGTTCAGCATTGTATTTTGTTGCATATACAAACAATTATTTGTGATTGTGAAAAAAGCTGTTTTTTTAAGTACAGCCATTACGACCGGCCAACCAAACTAAATACTATAAAAGTACAAAAAATTATGGTTCGAAGTCACTTCGCTACTTAATAGAGTCTGTGCAACGAGTCTAGAGTCTAGGCAACGATCAGTGACTATTTTTGTCTGGGATTATTGGGAGGTTGCATGGTTAATTCAGTGCCACGATTATGCTACTTTCTCCCTCAGCTACCTTTCTTCACTTTATTTCTTCACATATGACATAGTATTCAGGATTGCAATATTTATCAGACAGTCTTAACACAGAAAAATGCCAAAATTAAATCTAAAATTGTGCAACCTGCATCAAAGTTGCTTGATTGGTTGCATTTTATTATTATGAGTCATGAGTGCAAATACTGCTAGAACAGTTCACTCATTCGTCATACTTCTCGCAAAATGTTCGCAGAAAAGTCTGAACGAAATGGTTGGTTTTCAAAGGATAAACAAAAAATAAAGCAGCGAATGTTTGTCAGCAAAGCTAACATTTTCCTCACAATAGATTATATCTCTTCACAACACCACATATATTTAATTAAATATTTCAAATATACTTATTTTTTTGTTAACCTTAGAACCTAATTATGCATTTTTTCCCCTGTTATTGGTAATGCTTAAACATTAAAGTTTTACACCACACGTTGTAAAACTAAATCAGTAAAAGTTTAGTGAATTTGATGGAATGTAAAAGAAACAAAACTGCGTTACACTGTTACTCACCCCAAGTGGTGAGCCTGTACGCCAACTTCTCGTACACTCGGCTCATGATCATTATTAATATTAAGTTGACCACAGCTCCGGTGACGTTAGCTATGGCTTGAGCTTGTGATCTGAAAATTGAGTTCTGAAAGAGCGGTATCGAGACCAACACCCTGTAGATGATCACTGCCACGATGAATATTATAACCAGCGACATCTGAAACAATTTACGAAGGAAAGCCTGCTACATGTGACAAGCAATGCGTATGGTATAATTTTGTAAATATAAGAAACACATACTTCAAAATTTCTGGTAAGTTATCACTGAAAATTCATATCAATTAAGCATATATGATTTGTTCTAGATATTTTTAAAATTTTTTTTTGCATTAATGAAAAAATCTAAACTGTAATAATATAAGCCGGTTTAATAGGAGCAACCAAAGTAAATACATCATAAAAAACTATGTGTTTGTGTCATTAAAAGTTAGTAAAAAATTGTGGGAGTTATTAATATAACCTAAAATTAAGGATTTTTCTAAAAAAAACTATTTTTTATTTTATTATTCCCGCGGAGCGTTCTGTCACTGCGCAACGTTCACGCATCCTCTCAGCCAGTAGTGTGTCTCCCTGAAGCCCGCCAAATTCAAATTTTCGCGCTACTGTTCGCGCCTGTAACTTTGCAGGTTTTCGTTTCCAGACTTATGTTACTTAATGAAATAGGCTTATTTTGGAATTTTCTGCTACCAGTTAAATTTGTGCCCCGAAATTCGTGAACTTTCTGCACGATTTTATTTTTGGTATAATTTTTTTTTTAACTAATTTAGTAACTAAACAGTTCACTGTAAATTGAAAAACCTAGAGCTCATTGATTTTTTAGGAGCTGGCGTTATGACCATCACTTTGTTTGGCCTTAGAGAAAGATAATTTTGACAGCGTAATTCTTAAAAATGGTGAATTTGAGTACTGCGCATAAAAAATGTCACACATCGCAAACCAGTTTACTCCGTTTATCTAAGTAATCATTGCGTTAAAAATAAAGCGTTACATAAAAAATAACACTCCATTTTTATAAAAAAAAATTTCTAATTTTTTTAAAAGTAATTATTTTCTAAAAAAACTTACTTTTATATTTTTCAAAAAAAAAGTAAATAATAAAATTGTGTTTCGTGGTTTTAGATTAATTTAATTTTACACGTACTACATTATTTTTAGGGACGCGAGTTAAAAATATATATCAGTTATATCATAGGCTACGATATGGTTTAACATATACGTAGATGTAGGGAATAAATACAATACAAAAAGGCAAACAAAAATAACCTAAATAAATTTAAAGTTTAGTAATAAAATAAACAAGAACTTAAGTTCTTTTAAATTTATAAACACGAACAAACCTGCTATTTTTACTGATCAAATTAATTTTTAGGTTTATGTATTCATCACTTCAAACGCACATTTCACTATTCTCTAAGTCTTCTTTACTGTAAAATTCTAACACTACAATATTATCACTAGTGGATAAATTACCTGATTTAATAAGTGGATCCGGTTTTTATAGCATTAGGTTAATCTTTGATGGCAGACTTGACTTTTTTCGTTTATGTTTTACATGTCTTTATAACACTTTTTCAATGTATTACATAACTGAATGCGCTGTTTTAAGAAGTCGCAATACGGATCGTGTCTAACTTCTGCCACATTCTCAAAGACAATTTTACTTCTGATGGAAATACTTACTGAGGCAGGATATGAATGAGCTCATTATGTATGCAGGGAAAGAGATTTGTTGTTTATTAAATGCTTCTTTGTCACTAATGAAATGCTGTTTTGACACTACTGAATTTTAACCGGGTTACTTAGTCAATAGTCTGAAATACTGTCATTTTATCAGTTTCACTTGCAAACTAGTTAGTTACAAACTGCCAAGAAATAATCAATTTCGTGCATTCTCATCAACCGTTACACCGAAAAGTACCATTAGTTTTATGTTTGGGTGTTTCAAGGTTTTCATCAGCATAAAGAGCGTAAAATGGGGTTGATCATCTTCCACGACAACATTAGGTAGGTACCTTCTATAAATTGCTTTTAAATCTCTGGATAAGATGACTCCAAGTTTTCGATATCTGAAAGATAAAGGATGTATATACGTGCATAGTTCAATCAATAAAATGTAAATTATATTACAAACTCACTTTAAACAGTTTTTGAAAATGAAGCATTAAAAATTTTAAAATTTTGGGATATCAGTTTTATCAGTTTTATATATATATATACACACACTCACATATATACATATATATAAAGTCGAAAACAGGGGAAAAGGGTGAGGATTGATAATGGGGTCAAAGACCAATCCACCATATCGGTTTGTGACGTCACAGTGGCCATCTTGGATTACCTTCACCGTGACCTTTGACCTTTATCTTCAAAATTTGGCAAATTTCGCCTAAATTAAAAAAAAATTAATTTTTATAGGGAGAATTTTCGCAAAACAATTTAAAAATACCTGAAAATTCAAACACCTCTATTTTAGAGGGAAAATTTTCCACCAAAAATTCAAATATTCTAAATTATAAACTTCTAAAAGTATTTTTACCTTGACCCTGGCCGTGATTTTTTATTTCGCCACCCATGTAATTTGCACCATTTTGTTTTCTATTACTCTCCACAAACAAGCATAAAACATTTTTTCAGGGATTCTCGCTTCTAGTAGGTGTAAAACATGCTTAGTTTGTTGGCCTGGTTTCTTGGAGAAGATCCGTGATTCGATTTGCGTGGTCTGTACGCCTGATATTGGAGAGGGTCTGGCCTCGTGGTTCGTAGACACTTGGTTTATATGTCTGGTTTTGGACTTTACCTGGTTGAAGGGCATGCCAAGTACCGAAGAATGTTTCGTGTTTCGGAGACACTTGTTCTATGTGCTCGTCATTGGTTTTTACTTGGGCATATTGCATAATTAGTACTGAGAAAGAGGACCACGTGGTTTGGAGACACTTAGCCTATATGCCTGTGGTTGGTACTCTAGTAAAAAAGTGCACCAATTATGGCCTCCATTTAGGCATAATATCGAATAACATATCTACTCAGCCGGGCAGGAGTCCTTGTTTGCGGTGACGATGATTAATTAAATAAATATTTTAGAGCATAAATTACTTTTTGCATCGACTAAGGATCAAGCCAAGGACTGAAAAGAATCGGACCAATCATTACATTAATAGTTATTTTTTTAAATTTTTAGATTTTTTTTCGAATTTATAGGTTAATAATTACGAATTTCTAAGATAGCGGTTAATATGTTATCATCGGCTTTCTGGAGGCTGATAGATAAGGAGATAATGCCTCTTCTAGAATTTTTTACAGCATTAAATAAGTTTGTTTTTACCTAAAATAAACATTTTTCTATTGAGTAAGGATGTAACCAAGGAGATGAACCGTTCAAATAAATCAGTTTATTATTTGCTGGTTTTTTGATGATATTTGAAATTTTTCCAAATTTATAGCTTAATAATTACAGATTTTCAAGATGTCAGCCAAGATGGCCACTAAGATGGTGGATGTCACAATAGTTAATGCTGCTGCATTCTAGTGGGTAAGAGTTAAACTTATATGGTGACAGCACAATCTAGTAAACGATGTGTGTACTATATGACACTAGTACTCCTAGTATCGAGTACTGAAAACAAAGGTGAAGCAATTATTCCTTCAAAATTAAATAAATTTACTTGTCAAAATATGTGTTATTTTTATAAACATTATTTCTCTGACTGGTAAATGTCTAGATGGCCGTTACATCAAAGGCGTAGGTTTTCCAACCCAGAGGTTCTAGCTGTCATGGTTCAAGTCGCATGACTTTCAATGTATTTTGTATAAAAAAATAATATTAATATGTTAATAAGGGTCATAACAACACTGGCAAGTAATGGAACATCAACCTTACATGCATGAGACAGAGTAATATTGGCACACTGTCGGAACTAACCGCAGAAACCAAGATGGCAGATATTAATTGATTCAAGATGGCGACTTCCAGCATAATAAAAAAAAACATGGCAGCTGTGATTTCATCTAGGATGGTGGCCTCCAGCAGACGAAAACAATATTGCCGCCGCAACATCAGGAGATATGGTGGGCGTATATAAAAATTCCGAAAAGCGTAAGGTTTTACCGTAACATAAATTACAAAAATCGTGGGTAGGGCACTCGATTTCAATATGGCGAAGTTCTAGATGGTAGAATCCAAAATGGTAGACGAGGTTGAGTATTAAGATCAGTGGTGAAGGTCAAATGTCAAGCGCAAAGGTCAAGGTCAAATTTCATGGTCAAAGTTCATACAAGATGGCTACGGTGACATCATAATCAAAGATGGCCGGCATCGGCTTCACCTCGACGCTCCGGGTCCTGTCCTCGGAGGAACATTTTTATACTAGGTACTCTTATTTAATATTTTAAGGTTTTTTAAAATAGGATAAAACATTTTTGAGGAAAAAATTCTGATAAGATAAGTATTGTTGGATTTTTATTACGTATGTTGATTAGGGATGCTAATTAGTTCTTATAATTAATGTTTATCACCCGTTTTTTCACAAAAAATATAGAGCATCGTGTTGAAAATAGACAAATGTATTATTTATTGCTTTGTTTTAGTTAAAAAATATCTAGAAGATTTACTTAAATATATTTTGGATAATATGTGAAAATAAATTCATTACCACATAAAAATATCAAACTTCAAGAGCGATCCAGTCGTTGAACATAGGTTCATATAACTGCCACTGAGCATTGTGGGTTTATATCGACCTAAAGTGTGCAACAATGGCTTGAGTATTGAGACACCATTTTAAAATTATGCTTTAAAACATTTTTAGAAGTATTTGAGTAATTTTTTCTTTGACTATTTGATCCCAATAACCTTACTGTAAGTTGTCCACATCCATAACATTAGTTGAGAAGGGGAAAAGCAGACAGTGAAAACTTTCGTGTGCTCTTGTAGGATGGCAGTTAAACTTGGACTTCGGAAGGGAGGTGGATGAGAGACTAGCAGAGGCGCTGCAGGAAGATCTGAAGGAGTCGTGGTTGGGCAGGGCGACCAGCGGGGAGGTGCCATGGATAGTGGAAGAGTGGCGTAGTGTCCGGAACACGATCCGGAAGATAGTAGCATCGTGGATCAGACACACCTTGGTGACGCCGCAGTTCCACCCGATTCATAGTGAAGGGAAAATGCAAGGACAAAACAGCAAGGGGTCACCAAGTACTTCAACCAGCTCATAGAGGACATGGACTGCGGCACTTCCAAAAAATTGAAGAGACTAAGTCACAAGAATCTCGTGGTCCGAAGAAAGCAACAGTAGTTGGATCCACCTCTTAGATGAAATTTATGACGAAAATTCATATACAAACATCATTTTGACAAATAAATTAACAGGAGGTACCTGTGGATTTATTTTCATAGTACCACTTTAACTCTTCTACACGGAATGCTTGTAAGGAAGCTCTGCACCGTTTGTTGCTGACGAAGGGTTATGTAGGCTCCGATCGTTTTCATTTGTCCATGTTAATGATTGAGTAAAAATGCGGAACAGTGGTTGACAGAACCTGCTGTAGGCCCTACTCCCGTCTCCCACCATGGGAACGGAATAAAAAGACCGGTCAAATAAATATGAAGTAATTACGAAGAGCATTTTATAGCCGCTATGTAAAAATAAATACCAACCATTAGGTTATCTACTAACTCCCAATCATCTTAATAGTTCCTTCGGCAGGTGTTTTAAAACTAGAATAGGTTGAAGTGCTGTAAGTAAACTCCAGAGTGGATAATAAAGTCTACTTAATGTATGTTAGGCCCAAAGGTTCAGCTTCAAGGAACTTCAAATAGATTCATATTTTGTAGAATTCAAAAAAATATGTATTTCATTTCATGCTTCTATTTATTTACTAATGTCCTGGGCACGTTGTACCTTCTGGCCTCGCATACTTCTCAGAGCGGGCCTTCTATAGCGTGTCTATAGAATTTATCATTTACTTTCTTTTTCCAATGCACAATTTCTGCCATTAGCGCTGTAATTATTTCTGTGTGCTCTATTGCCAGATATAAGTCACATATCGCAAAAGTTTTAGACACAACTATATAATGCATTCAATTTTTTAAATCTATTTAAGAAATGGTTTTATGCTAAGTAAAATTTGGAATGAGCATAAGGAAATATATATTATCTTGTAGTAATTCATCAAGAGCATAATTTGATAATAATAAATTATAATTCTGAGGAGTCATAACTGAAATATAAAAATCTTGGTACCAACAGTTTTTCTCAAAAATGATTTTTATATTATTCAATAATAAAAATTTTTGGCCCTGTTTTAGCATAGTACAAATTTAAATAGAACACCTTATAATATAAAAAGTTACGGAATGCTACAAAAAGCTTCTCATTTGAGATAATAATCGGTATTTAGCATAGAAGTTATTTTATTTAGAATGACCTACAACTTCAATAATGCTGTCAATACACAGTATTAAATTATCTTAGAGAAATCAACAAACATAAAAATTAAGATTTTTTTAAAACTTTCTATCGTTTACAATGGTATTGGAAATAAGAAATGTTTATGTTAACAGTGTCGATCTGGCAACAGCGGGCGTTATTTACTCTGAACTGCAAACTAAGAGCGAGACACCCCATAGCCGTAGACCGTCATGATTGGGGAGAGAGAGAGAGAAGATCGTGACTGACCATGAGGGAGATGATGCCGATGCCAGCAGCTACTCTCTTGTGCCGCAACGAGCTGGGGAAGCTGGGCTCCGGTATGCCTGTCACGGTTTTAGAGAGAGAGAGAGAAGACCGTGACTGACCATGAGAAAGATGATCCCAATGCCAGCAGCTACTCTCTTGTGCCGCAGCGAGCTGGGGAAGCTGGGCTCCGGTATGCCTGTCACGGTTTTAGAGAGAGAGAGAGAGAAGACCGTGACTGACCATGAGAAAGATGATCCCGATGCCAGCAGCTACTCTCTTGTGCCGCAACGAGCTGGGGAAGCTGGGCTCCGGTATGCCTGTCACGGTTTTAGAGAGAGAGAGAGAGAAGACCGTGACTGACCATGAGAAAGATGATCCCGATGCCAGCAGCTACTCTCTTGTGCCACAGCGAGCTGGGGAAGCTGGGCTCCGGTATGCCTGTCACGGTTTGAGAGAAAGAGAGAAGAACGTGACTGAACATGAGGAAGATGATGCTGATGCCGGAAGCCAATCTCTTGTGCCGCAGCGAGTTTGTGAGAGAGAGAGAGAGAGAGAGAGAAGACCGTGACTGACCATGAGAAAGATGATCCCGATGCCGGCAGCCACTCTCTTGTGCCGCAGCGAGCTGGGGATACTGGGCTCCAGTATGCCTGTCACGGTTTTAGAGAGAGAGAGAAGACCGTGACTGACCATGAGGAAGATGATCCCGATGCCGGCAGCCACTCTCTTGTGCCGCAGTGAGCTGGGGAAGCTGGGCTCCGGTATGCCTGTGACGGGGTTGCGCCCCATGAACGGCGCCTTGGCGGCAAAGTCGGGTCGCGGCCGTTCCTCCTCCTCTTGGAAACCCATGCAGTCCCAGTGGTGCGCCAGGCAGGCCGACTTGCGCTTCCAGTACTCCAGGAACGTCACCGCTGGAAAACAAATAACGACCCTCCCCGTCACATAATGCGCTCAGCTTCAGTTAAATCCACCTTCAAAAAGAGTATACTCCTAAAACACATTTCATTCATATGTATTTATGTATAAATCATTCAGCATCCACAAATACAGCTTACTATATACAGGATATCCTTAAACTCAACGTCGAGCCGTGAACAGATAAAATTCTAATCAATTACAGTTCAGAATCGAAAAACCAAAAATTAAATATTTCGTAGTCTTCAAGTCATTGACATTTTTCAAAAGTTTTTAAATTCCCACCCTGCACCAAATTATTTTATACTGTGACTAAAAATGTTTGATGTGCAATCATAAATAACCCTTCTTTTTATAACGATTAAGAAATATGGCTAGTTAATCAAATACTTTCTAAGTTACCAAAGTAATTTTTTTTAGTGTCAATAGCAATGTTAGCCGAATAAAAATTTTTGCCCAAATGTCATGCGCAAAGATTTCCCCCTCCCCACCAAAATATAGCATGTTTGATTTTATTATGAATTGTTATCAATAGTAGTTTTATTTATGATTGCGTAGCAAAATATTTTAGTCAGAGTTTCCAATAATTTGGTGCAGGGAGGGGATTTAAATATTTTGAAAAAAAAAAAAACAAATGTCTAGATCTTGACAACTACGACAGTTTTTGAACTTTGTTTAAAATTCAGAACTGTATTTAATTGGTCTATAAACAGTTATCGGCTTGACGCTGAGTTTCAGACACCCTGATGACATTCATCTCTAAAACATAAATAAAACATCAGTAGCACATACACACACAGACATATACATATATAAATTTCGTCAAGGATAGTGTTCAGGTCATGGATGTGGATTGATCTCTATCTTAGACCCATATATAGGGTTATGTGAACTTGATAGTTATATTGAGCCACATTACCCTCAACCAGAGACTTTAAATGAACTGAGTTGTGACACCACTATGACAAAAATTTAAACATTAGAGTAATATCACTCCTTTTAGTTCAGGCCAACATATACATGCTTGAACTTTTCCATTCAACTTCGATCGTAGCCAAAATTTGGTTTATTTATATTAATAAGTTTAAAAAAGTAATAATGTACATAAATTATAATGTTTCTATGAATTAATTATCAAATGTCATTTAAATATTTCACATGTTCTACCATTTGACTTGACCTTCAAGATCATGCTAAAAAATATATACTTACATTATTTATGTCATTTCATTCATTCTTGGATGTCTGCTGCTATTTTGGATTTTTAATACACTTAAAAACAATTAGGTGCTGTTTGACCCTTCAGTCAATATACCGAGTGATTGTTTTGTGTATTTGATACTGAAGCATTTCTGCGCTGAAAGTTTTCGATATTATGGTGTTCAAAAACTATTGTCATTTTGTGTTGTGGTGCATCTCATCTAACATGCTTTCAGGATTATTTTATTTGGTGTCATTGTACATTTGATATTAGTGGTGCCATCTTTTTACCTCCAAGAGAAACAAGAATGATAGGTACAGTTGTGGGGATGATCGTAGTGCGCCTGGCCATTTGCGAGGAAGTGTTATTGCTTGATACATGTAAGTAAAATAATTAATGTCTAAGTTCCGTAGAACGGTCCACGTTGATGAAAACAGTTTATTATCAGTTATTGTCATTTTTTATGTAAGAAACAATGCACTTCACTCGAAATGAATAACAAAACACAATTTAGCACAAGTGATTGCCAAAATTTTGTGGTGCTGTTGGCTTTCTGCATTTTAGTAAGCAGAAAGAAACAAGTAAGAATTAGGTGTGGGTATGTTTTAGATTCCAGATCGCAAATGCACCACTATGCAGAAGTGGAGCCTTAAGTTGGGTTAGTCCTCTGACTGATCCATTTTCTCATCAGCTGGAGAAGCAAAATAGTAAGTTGACGAAGACAGACGTCAAAAGTAGCCAGCGACATGTAACAACCGACATGTAACAACAGCAGAAACAAGCACTAAAATAATATGTATGTAAAACAGAATGGCATACGAATGATGGATCACATAAACTATTTTATAATTGCCTATCACGAACTATGGTAACATAAAGTGACTCGTAGCATAAATAAGTCCAAAAAAATGTGAAATCAATAAACATTACTACAGCTTAAATTTATGGGCCAGTCTCACACGCAATGTAGAATATTTCATTTTCTCGTCAGTACTATTATTCAAGGGCTATTTCCTAAATTCTAACAAAATTATAACACGATATCTCCATTGTATTTGCTTTTATGCAACAAATATTCCCAACAAATATTCTCTGAATGTAACATATTGGGTGTAAAATGTTACGCAAGTTATATAATAATTAGGAAAATTTGCGCGACATTTTACATTCATTATATTACGGTTAGCAAATATCTGTTGGAAATATTTCTGAGAAAACAACAATACAAAGGATATATTTTGTCAAAATTTTGGTTTTAACCCTTAAATAATGATAATGGTTATAAAATAAAAAAGTCTACTTTGTGTGTGAGACCGATCCTTAAACAGCAGACAAATAAAAAGAACGTGCCTAAATAATTACACGGAAGCATAAAAACTTAACAGAAACAATCGGAGCTTATTAATATGATGACTAAGAACAGACATTAAAAACTAAATCCTCGAAATTACCAACAAAATGAACATTATAATATGGCGACCTAAAGAAATATGAAGCAAAGCAGCTGACATAAACGGCAACAAACATTTCTGTCTGACAATTACTCCGAGGTCAACATCACAACCAGTTGAAGACAAAACTACCAAGGAGCAGCATCAAACTAAGCAAACATGTGACAACAGCAGAACAAAGCACTGCATTTTAAATCACCAAAACACTCACGAAAACCACATCATTAAGGACACTAACTCACCAGAGGAAATGAAAACAGGCGCGTTGCAGCTCTGGACCGGCGTAAATGCTGCATTTAATTCCAAAGTTTGCCGACGAGCAGAGATGCTGTTCTCACGTATGTCTCTCGCCGAGCGTATTAGACTTACATTTTCTGAGTGAGGAAAACGAGGAAGTGAAGTGAGGGCAGGTTTCATGAAACCTTTCGCAATGCATCAGCACTAACACAAGACACTATCTTATGTGAAGAAACATAGTTATTTTCACTCATGTGCAGCAAAAACATCTACAAACCTGTGCAAGTAGTATATAATAAGGACTCCGAGCTCATTTTCATGAAGGAGCCGAGGAGCCAACCACCATGTTATATTGTGATTTCACAGCGGCAATCTTTGATGACCTTTACCTAGACATTCGATCTTGACCTAGACACTGGACCACCAATTTAGTTTCCACCAATGTGTTTTCCAGACGATTCCACCATCTTGAATTCCGCCATTTTAAATTCTTGAACTTTAAGCCATTTTGTTTTTTTCTGCTGGAGGTCGCCAACCTTGTTACTACTGTTTGTTCCTAGAGTACACCAGTGTAGCTCTATATCAAGCACATAATTTCTATGATCCATTACCTACCAGATTGTTATCACCCTTAAGGACAAATTAGGTTAAATTCTTTATGCGAAAATACATCGACAGCGAGGTGAGTCGAACCATGACAGGTCGGACCTCTGGTATAGAAAACTTACAACTTTGACAACATGGTCATCGAGACATAGGTAAACCAAACTAAGAATTGTCGAGGGTATATCAAAATATAATAATACATATTCAGGCATGTATTTTTTAAAATGGAGAATTTATAGCAGCTTAAATTTGGCCATATTGTCTACCCTATGGAAAATCCGTAATAATCTAAAACTTCCCAATTCGAGCAAATATTTTCCATTTCGAAGGACGATTTCCCTATTTTTCCCTCAAAACCTTTTTGAGGCTTAGTTTTACACAGAGAGGATTAATTTTTCTCAGTGAGGGTATACTCCTTAAACTGGCAGAAAATCAAGTTTCTGAGGTTATGAACTTGATTTTCATGATCTTGTTATTTTTAAATACAAACTATTTTTTTTAAATGTATATATCATAAAAAATCAATTATTATATCAATTCCTGTGCTTGGTTTGATCCTTAATCGATTCAAAACATAATTTAAGCTAAAAATCGTTATTAAATAAATAATCGACACTACGAACCAGGATTCTATAAAAGAAAACTCACTGACTGAATAAACAAGTTACTAAATACCATTATGCCTAATATAGAGGCTGTATTCGGTGCACCATATGATTACTAGGCTGCCAGTTACAAGGATATAGGCCAAGCGACTTCGCCCACGAAGATTCTTTGTCAGTACTAAGTATGCAATACGCCCAAGTAACAACACATGTGAATCATTTAGGACAAGTGTCTCCGAACCACGAGGCATTAATTTTCAATACTTGGCATACCTTTTAATCAAGTCATGTCCAATTTCAGGCATATATACCAAGCATCTTAGAACCCCAGGTATTCTTTTTCGATTCTTGGCATACCTTTCAACCTTTCAACCAAGTCATATCCAATGTTAGGAATATATGCCAAACGTCTCTGAGGCTCAGGACATTTTATTTCGATACTTGGCATACCTTTCAAACAAGCCATGGTAAATGACAAGCACATAGGACGAGAATCTCTAAACTATCAAGTCTACAGAAATAGCATAACCTAATGTACTAAATTAGTACTGTAAGTTGTATTACAAGCAAATATACCAAAAAATATACGAATTTCAGGGATGTAACTAAAGTAAATACTATTTGAATATTGCTCTAACTAGTCCAATTGCTCCAACTGATCAAACTAACTTCAAATGCTTTTAATTAATACATGACTCAATTTGCTCCTATTACTCCAACCGACTACAATTTATCCACCTAATAAAAGTAGCTTCATTTCATTTAACTAGATATATTAGCGCCAATGCTCCAATTGCACCAATTGCATTTTTCTCCAACTAACTTCAGTGGCCCCAACTGCTCCATTTACTTATATTGCATATGACTCCTATTTACTATATGGCTTCAAATTCTTTAATTATTATAACTAGTTACAAATGTTCCAATTGCTCCAACTAGCTACAATAGCTCCAATTGACTACAATAGCTCCAACTGTCCCAAATGGCTACAATAGTTCCTATTGCTCCAATTGGATACAGTAGCTCCAATTGCTCCAACTGCGATAAAAACACTATCCCCGATCTCGCTAATGATTTGGAATTGAAAGCTAACGAATATTTGGGGAATACAAAAGAAAGTAACATCTTAATGATATAAGAAAAATAGAGGAATTTACACCAAACTCTAGTCACTTCCATTAAATCGAGAACAATATAGAAACACATGCAGCTGCTAAGTTCGAAGGACTGTGATAAAGCACTAAAACCAAAACTACTGAAACGATATGTAAAAATAGATATAAATGATCCTAATCATGGTTTTGATAATGACGATCACTGGGATGATGATATGAGGTTATTGTTAAAACAGAAATCTTTAGAGATTTTTAAAAAAAAATAGTGACAATAAATATGCAAGGAAAACGACAGCAGCAGAAGAGATTTATTACACGTCATGAGAAAATACTAATATATTGGTCTTCTTAAGACTTCAACTTGCTTCGCAAAATGCCGAAAATGTATCTATTACCAAAGAAAAATGGACCATACTTCGTGAACTATAAGATATGCGGGCTACATACAACTAATGACTTGTACGAACTACATTTGAATAAAATTTAAAAATGAATTGTTTTTTTTTTAGATTTTAAAAATGTTTTACTTCTCGTTATATTAATTCTAGCTTAAAGCAGTAAAAATACCACTGTCAATGACTTACAAAACGAGAAATCCAATCGAAACATTGAAACCAGTTGGCTAAATGTGATTGGAACCATATATCCATTGTAGTTAATTGGAGCCTAATGCAATAGGATCAGTTAGAGAAATTAGAGCCAAATGTAATAGGAGCATTTGGAGCTATAAAACTATTTGGATCAAAACTCAATTAGATCAATGAGAAATTGGAGATATTGTAGCCAGTTGGAGTAATTTGAGCTTTTGTAGCCAGTTGTAGTAATTGTAGCTACTATAGACAGTTCGAAAAATTGTAACTTTTGCAGGCAGTTAGAGAAATTGGATCATTTAGAGATAGTTAGATAAGTTGTAGCAGTTGACGCCACCTAGCAAATTGGAGCCAAATTTAATTGTAGCAAATAGAGTAGTTGGAGCTACTGAAGCTATGTTGAGACATATGCAATTGGAGCAATTAGAGCTATTGTAGTCGGTTGGAGCAATTGACGATATTTTAGCCAGTTGGAGCAATTCCAACAATTGGAGCAAATACAGCTACTTGGATAAATTGGGGCCAGGTGGAGAATTTGGGGTGAGTTTGAGCAATTGGAGCAGTCGAAACGATTGAAGCAGTTAGAGAAAATGTAGATACGTTAGAATAATATTAACTCTAGTTATTTACTCGCAGTTCATAGCATTTTTGGGGTTTTTTGCTTATAATACAGCTTACAGTACTCATTGAGCACATTCGGTTAATCTAGTACTGTGAACCTGGCAGTTTATATGTTATCGTCATTTTATGTGATTCACAATAATTATGGCTTGTTTGAAAGATGTAACAAACTTTAAAAAATAAGGCTTTGTGTTTCGGAGACGCGTGCCCAATATGCCTGACATTGGACATGACTTGGTTGAAAGGTAAACCAAATATCGAAAAAGAATAAATACCTCGTGGTCAGAGACACTTGACGTATTTGCTTGCCAATGTTTTTTACTTGTGCGTTTTGCTTACTTAGTAGTGAGAAAGGAGACTACGTGTTTCAAAGGCGCTTTGTCTTTATACTTAGGTATCATTCCCTAGAAATAGGGAAATGTTTAGGTTGGTAATTAAAGATTTTCAATACAGCTGACAAGATGGCAGATGCGACGACACCTGACGTACCGGTGATTGACACTACTGCAATATAGAAGGTAAAAACAGACCATTATGGTGGTAGTGCACTCTAGCAGATGAAAAAATACACGACTACTAGCACTCTTAATAGCAACCACTGAAAACAAAGATGGCAGTAGCGCACTTTAGCAGACTCAGTGTACAATATGTGGCAATAGCGCTTCTAGTAGCAAGTATTTAAAACAAAGATGTAGTTCAGCCTCCAACAGGTGCGGCCATAAATTCTCCAATTTAAAAAAAATGCATGTATGAAGATGTATTATATTTTGATATGCCCTTTACAATTCTTAGTCTGGTACATGTCTCGAGGACCATGTTGTAAATGGTGTATGTTTACCATACCAGACGTCCGACATTTCATGGTTCAAATCACCTCGCTTCAAACATATTTTGTATAAAACATTACCTTGATATTTCTCTAAGTGTCATACTTACACTGGTAGGTAGGTAATGGAGCATCGAAATTATATGTACGAGAGAGAGCTATGCTGGCGCACTCTAGGAACAAACAGTAGAAACAAAATTGGCGACATTGAACAGAAGAAAACAAGATGGTGAAAAGATATATAATTAAAATTGGCAAAATCTAAGATGGCGGAAATTTCTAGGATCCATGAGTGGGATCCAAGATGGCGGAAATTTCTAGAAAACAAAATGACATAATCCATGAAGTTGGCCGGGTCGAGGTCAATGCCAGAGGTAATCTAAGATGGCATCTAGGTTCAAGGACAATTCAAATGTCAAGTTCAAGGTTATCCAAGATGACCACCGTGGCATCACAATCCGAGATGGCAGTTGGCTTCTCGGCTCAACTAAAAACCAGGACTAGAAGGTTTTTTAATACAACTTGTGCACACTCTGAAAAATAAAGAAATTGCATCAGCTCTGAAAACTTAATTGTTTTAGAACATTTTATCAAATATGTCCGCAAAAGTTTATGTTCCATGTATTTCTAGCAGATTTTTCCGAATGTCAAAGCACATATCAATTTTAAATAGTTAACAATTTTTTTTTGTAAACTATGAGCATCATAATATTTGGCTTTCCTTGTTAATAGTGTGGTAATGCGATTGTCACAATGTGAAAAGCCGAAAGTGAGTTTGTCCTGAAATTTTACTTATATTTGGTATCTAGAAGAACTCAAGCGGGTGTTGCAGTGTAAATCCCAGTACGCATAAGTCTCTGTTATAAGATTGTGACAACCTTCTTGTACACTTCGACTTTCAGCGAACGTCTGTCGTGTTATCAGCCACCGAGTAACATAGCGACCTATACAAGGTCAGGTATATCTACTACCTAGTGCTCTAAACTGAGAGTTATATTTTTAACTGTTTTGCTTATACTAATTAAATGTAAAATGAATATTTATCATTTATTTTCATCACATGTTAATTTTTGTCAATTTTAGTAGAAATTTATTCTTACTGTCAAAAAAAAATAAGCACATTAAGTTGTACTTTGAAAATAATTTATTGTGTGTCTTGAGTACTACCTGGAATTGTACGTAGTGATAACTTTCCTGTTCATCACTACCGTGCAAAATTGCAAAAAAAAATTAAGGCCCATGTGTAGACTAAATTAGGTACTATAACGTGAAAGTCATACCATGGGTGCATAATGCTAGGAGACTTAAAGCAGCTCCAGATAGATGTGGGCAAATCAAGAGGTGGAGGATCTAAGAGACCTACCAGCCGAAAATCTGCAGGGGCTGGTAAACACACACCATTTGGCCCTGAGACGCACCGCACATTATTTTTAGGAGGTCCAACTCTGGTCAGAGCGACTTCCTGGCAGGCTACCGTGAAGCTGGGTTGATCAAGAGTAGGTATGAGGTTCTACAAAAATTTAGGCTAGGCCCTGGGGTGGGGGTTTTATTGCATTGGCATCATGTGGTGCCTGAAGTAAAAATTTATCCGGGCTGAACGCTCTGAGATCAACCGGGAAAGCGAAAAAAAAAAAAAAAAAAAAACCTTTACTATATAACCAGGATAATAAAACATGAAAACAGTTTATATTTTTTAACTTTATATTTGATATAATTTTTTAAAATTTGAACATGAAATGCATCCTGAGAAAGTAAATATATGATAGAAATTACAAGTTCGGAAATAATTTTTTGAATGAATGTTATTTGAATGTAAATTTTAGTGTTAATATAATACAATTAGAATTTATTGAAAACTTAAAATTGGTCTGTGATTGAACCTTTATATTGTTTTCAAGATTCCCCATAGCTTTACACATCTACCTTCAGTAATCAACCACTTAAACACTAAAAGTAATCTACTTCAATCTAAAATATGGTTTTCAATGATATCACAATAATTATAAATGTAATTGCTTATCAGATACTGCTTACAGCATTGTTGCACGTCTGTCAAGCAGCAGCTAAACGAGTATTCTCAGAAGTCTTCTGATACATAGTCTACTAAATAACTTGTATATTAATAGTTGATTTTTTTCCCTTGGTCACATTAACAAAACACTTTCATGTAATTTAAAATGGATAAAGAATATAAATTGTAATAATGCATGAATGTGCAGTAATTTTTTCTGTTATACAGCATACATACGAATATATCTTGAGCCAAAGGGTATAATGGTTAAGTTAAAAAAATTTATCGATCTTAATACGTTTAGTCCTTACGTGGAATGAAAACCTGAGGTTGGTAGTACGCTGACCATAACTATTACAGAAGGAAGCTAAAGAGGATTTCGAGTTTCACAGTTAATTTTAGTGTTTATTCACAGTTTAGAGAAGTCATGCATTTTAATTGACTCACCCCAGAATGATACGAAAATAGCGTAAAAAACAGTTCCTGGATGGTCAAAAAGATATGCTAGCTTGGCATAACCACATACATCGCTTAGATCCCAGTAATTGCAGCCGAATGTTTCATTGCATAAAGGGCACATTTTGAACTCCCCATTACTGTTGCAAACTTCAATGGCCAGTTGGTTATAATCCATTGTACAAACGCCATACATGAATACAAGAAGGCCTACAATAGCCGCAGGGAATAACCATCCTGTGTAGAAACCTGTAAAGCAAAGGAAGAAACACATTATTAAAACACTTTAAAATAAATGTTCGTACCATTCTTTGCCAGACTCTATATTTAGCCTGTTGCGCATAGAAATCAAACATACTTTGCATGAATAATAACCATAGTTTAAACTTAGTGGCCCTTGCTCACTGAGGTTGAGAGGGTTCAGCAAGACACATCAAGAAACATAATTTCAAGACGAAACTGGGGCACTGCAGCTATTCCAAGAAAATAAGAAAAATAAAACATACAATAAGTGAGCTGAAGAATTAAAGGAATCTCACAAAAAACGAATGCAAAAATATTGGGAAAAAATTAAACTCAAAGAAACAAACTTGGTTACCAGTTGGCCAAGACGAAGAAAGAAGAAACCGAAATGTAAATTAATAAATGTTTACAATTATATAAATATTTTCTGTGATTTTTTAAAATTATTAATGGGATGCGTATGTAAATTGTAAGAAAAGTGAATTGTTTCTGGGAGCATTTATGAATAAAAGATGTAATTTTAAACATATGGTAAGACTATAACTTATAGGCAGCAAATTGGTCTATATAGTTTAAGCCTACCAAATTTAAAGCACGTAATATGCCTTAAGATAGCTGAGAATCAATATCATGCAAGACGAACTTCCCTCTCCTTGATGTCTAGCGAAGACCTCCTTATCTTGCGATCGTGAGAGAGCATCCCGCATCTCACATGAAATATCGACTGCCTGTACAATACAGTATGTGGCGCCAATTGTTGCAAGAATCGGGACTACTTGCAACAAGTTATATTCATGAGAAAAATTAACTTTGGCTGCTGAATTGAGCTATTGTAGCCAGTTGCAGACTCGTATCCTCGTAACATCGTAGCCATGAAGTCTGGTTTGTTGCCTGTAGCTGTATCAAAGGGACACTACTGTAGATACTGCGGCAATGAGTTTACCTTGAGAAAAAATGCTAAACATCATGAGAGAAGCGAGTGTATTTTGGGTCCTTGCCAAAAACCATTCAGATGCAGCCAGTGTCAAAAATATTTTGGTCGAAGATACTTTTTGAATAGACATTGCAAGACCTGTAAAACTAAGCTGACTAAAGATAATGAGGACTGGTCTACAACACCGAGGAAGAGGAATGAAGGCAACATTTTAGATGACTATAATGATTATGAAGAATATAAAAATGCTAATGCTAATGCTAAAAATTCTATCCCAGTTCTCACTAACAAATTAAAATTTAAAACTAACGAAGAAAGTAGAACCTTCATGGGAAATGAAAAAATATTTACACTAAATTTTATTTGCCTCCATGAAAGTGCGAACAACGAAGAACGACCTGAAGCTGAAAAGATCGAAACATGTGATGAAACATCTGAAGCTGACATGATCGAAGACTATGATGACACATTTGAGGCTGACACGATTGAAGACTGTGATAACGTAACTGAAGCGCACAAGATCGAAAACTGTGATATGCATTGAGACCAAAACGTTGAAAACGATGTGTTAAAATAAATTATTTTGATCAAGCTTGCGATGATCACTGGGTCGATGACGAAGTGGCCTTGAAGCTGATGTTAAAACGGAATACTCCCGAGGTCTTAATAATATTTATTATAAACATGCGAGGAAGTTGATAGAAGCAGAAGAGATTGATTACACATGATGGGAAGATCCTAAAAATTGATCGACAGGTTAAGACATCTACATGCTTCGCTTTCTGCAGGAAACTATTCGCACATCAAAGAAGTAGCCTTCATACACACAGAACTGAGGGAAGCTGGCTATATACAATGACTTATATTACTTGCATGTGTATTATATATATATATATATATATATATATAGGATTTCAAAAGTGATTGTTTTATTTTTCTAAATCTGATTTCTAAATAATACCGAGTTCTCGTAATGCAACTTCTAACTTAATGATAAAAAAATCATCACCAATTACTGACAAAATGGAGAGTAATAATAAAGCATACCAGCAATCAAGCCAAGTTATATTTAAAAATGCAATTGAATTTGATTGGAGCCAAATATAGTTGGAGCAATGGGAAAACTTAGAGCAATTGGAGCACTTGGAGCAACTGGACAGTTGGGGCTGATAGAGCATTTGGAGCATTTGGAGATTTGAAACACTTGAAGCTCTTGGCCAATTTGAGCAATTTGAACGATTGGAGTAATTAGAGCATTGGATCTCTTGGAGCAACTGTAGCATTGGAGCACTTGGAGATTTCAAGCACTTGGACTTGTTGGTAAATTAGAGCAATTGGAGAATTGGAGCCACATAGAGCAATTGAAGCATTGGAGCACTTGGATGTGTTGACCAACTGGAGCATTGGAACTATTGGAGTATTGGAGAACTTGGAGCTTTGGGATACTTGGAGCTGTTGGTGAATTTGAGCAATTGGAGCATTGGAGCTGTGGGTCAATTGGAACAATTGGAGCATTGTAGCTCTTGGAGCTGTTGGAGTCAAAGACAGTTTGAGCCATAGACTGCTGGGGCCAATGATTTTTGAGCTAAAAGACAGTTTGAGCTAAAGAATGTTGGAGCCAAAGACATTTGGTCGCATTGTATTCTACCGCATCTTGCGACTGATCGTATCCTACTGTTTATTCTGGATCGTTATGTCTGTAGTCAAGTCGTTTGGCCTCGTGGTTTGGAGACATGTGGTCTATAGCGTGAGATTTTACATGCCTTGGCCTAGTGGTCCGAAGACACTTGGTCTATATATCTATCATTGTATAAGACCTGGTTGGAAGGTATTCCAAGTTACGAAAAATTAGACTTCCATGGTAGGCACAGCAACAACGTATTTATTTCGTAAAGTAGGTATCTTTTACAGTCATTTTACTTAGAGAGAAACTCCACAATAGGAAATGGGAAACAATTTAAAATTTATTTGAAGCTTTAGTTATTCATATTACCAACTGAGAATTGAACCTGGGGTGGGAATCGATCGAGTCAATCATTATTTTAATGATTAATTGTTTTGATGATTTTTTTAATTTTCCCAGAATTTCTAGCTTAAATAAATACATATTTACATGATAGCTGTCAATAGGGCCGACCAGATGGCAAGCGCCCTGGCAATAAATAATTACTGCACTCTAGTTGGTTACAAATTAAACTAATATGGTGGTATCGATCTCTAGCAGACGAAAATTTAATGTCGGCAGCGACCTCTAACATACGAAAACAATTGGCGGACATGACGTCATACTAGTTGGCGATATTTATATACCATGACATTAGTGGTGGGAGGTCATTCTGTCGTTGGCTTCTGTGGAGGAAGGATCCAACGTCATTTTTTGTTCTCTGAATGATGTAATTGCGTTTTTTATGAAAATTTTATTAAAGTATTGTTTAAATAATTTTATATAAATTTTTTAATTTTCCCAATTTTCCGATAAAAATTACATATTTTCAATATGCCGGATGTGACATATTTTTAAAATGCCGGAAGGGACGTTATAATTTTAAAATTGCGGAACATTTTGATTAAAATTTTTATTAATTAAATTTTTTAAAAAATTAATCTTCTAGAATTTCTATCATAAAAAATAAGAATTTTTAGATAGTTGGGCGTAACGAAAATTGCAATTTTTAAGTAACAATTCTTAATGGCGGCTTTGACATCCTAATGGTAGAGATTATTAGATTCGGTGATTTATGGCGGCTTGCTCATGGGGAATTAAAGCTGCTTTGAGGACGATTTGTTTTTTGTAAAACAATAATTATGAGGTTTTTGAATCCCAAGTTATTGAATATTTTGCGGTTTTTGTCTCGAAAAAGGAAAATTTAAATTTACTTGATTTTTGAGATTAGTGGTCAAATTTTTTGACTGAAAACTGGAAATTTTGGCGGATTTGGGCGAATTCTTGACAAATTTGAGAAAATTTGAGTAATGTTTTGAAATTTTTGGAAAATTTTGAATGTAAACGTCAAATATCAAGGTCAAGGTCTTCCCAGATGGTCGCCGTAACGTCAGAATCAAAGATGGCGGACATCACCACCACCTCCATCACACCCTGAACCCTTTTTCCAGAAATACTTTTATATTCTACTCACTATATAAATAGCTGTTGGATATATTTGTGGCAGGAAAATAAAATACAAGGGCTGTATAAGTTTAAATTTTAAAAATAACCCTTACATAAAAGTAAAATCGAAAAAATAAAAATAAATAAATAGTTTAAGAACGAGCCTTACGATCAACTCAGCTATGAATTCGCGAGCTCATTAATTAATTAAATATCACAATGAATTTTACATACCAAGCCAAGCAAAATAAATCGCTGTTTTCTCTCCAAAATATTCTCTGATATGATCCAATGGCTGATATTTGTTCCATTTCCCCCATCTGGCCCAGTAGTAGTACAGCACCTGGCGTGGGTTCATGGGCGTTTCTTGGACTCCTCGCTTCGTGTTCACTTCAAATGGACCCTGAAAGAGGTTTTTCAGAACTGTATACTTTACAGTGCATACAAAAACATTTCTCAATTTCAGAGCTTGTACTTTTGATAAAAGCGTAAACACAAACAATTATTTTGTGAGATTTCATGAATGTAGAAGATAAAATAGGAGTAAATATGGTTCAAATATTTGGAACATGCGGCTGACTTTTAAAATTTCAGCCTTTAACAATTTATTAACGTATTCGTGATGCATTTTAAACTTTGCTTTTTTAAAGTGAGGGTACTAGCTGATATTTCGGAAGATAACTTATGATTTGTGATTTGTTTGAGAACATGCACTTATATTCTAATGCCAAGTTTAAGTAATGTATTTAACAACATAATAATAATAATGCATGCGTGTTAAATGTCACAAAATCATAACTACTGTACCTGCATGATACATTTTAGAAAAGCCCACAACGTTCAGAAAATAATATATTACCTACATATAACACTTATTATGAAAATAATTCTTATACAAAAAATGTCATAAACGTTAAGCATACTAATTGCACGATATCAACGGACTTAATTCTGTGTCTTAAATTTTGCTTTCTATTCTTCAAAAAAGTCACTTAAGGAGATTTATTTTGATTAATCGAATAACGCAATGAATTTGAGTTCCTAATCAAGAAAATTGATTTATGTTCCTTAGTTTTTTAAATTGCCTGAAAAAAATTGATTTTTTTAATTGAAAATATAACTATTTTTTTTAGATTATATCATAAACTAGCTGCAGTACCCAGCGTTGCCCGGGCTGAACACAGGGTGAAGGGGAACTGTTTAGAGATCAGATGTAGTTAGTAATTGTCTTCTTATTTGAATGTCAAGTGTGCAAAATAATTTATATCACTTTCAGATCCCGACAGACGTTGTTATGCCAGTGTATAGTTATTTACCTGGTATGTATGTAATCTAGACTCTATAACCCAATATAGAAAAAAAAAACTGACAAATAAGGGACTACTAATATTGAAAATATTCCATTATCTAGCTAATGCTCGGCATGAATTGCAATGCCTCATTCAGTTTTGTTTTGTAATATGTTTGAAGTAGTTACACATATACAAATAATATATCCATGTATCTAAATATATATTTATCTCTATCTACATCTATAGTCCTTTATATCTATGTATCTCTCTATCTGTATTTATCTCTTTATATCTACATATATACCTCACACTATCTCTATGTATTCTATATGAGGGTACTGATTGCTTCGTTGTTAATATCACACGGGTGTTTTTAACTTGTATGGAAAAATTAAGAATGATAAGGCATCTAGTGCGTGGCAATTTATAGCGCCTGCGGCATCGTCAACACACACTTCGTACGTGTACTGCATGTTGTATCTAACCCCCTCCAACGCATTTGATTCTAAATTGGACTTTTAGTAAGGATCCATAATGTTATTGATAATATAATATAGCCTATAGCCTTCCTAGATAAATGTACTATCCAACACTGAAAGAATTTTTCAAATCGGACCAGTGGTTCCTGAGATTAGCGCGTTCAAACAAACAAACTCTTCAGCTTTATAATATTAAGTATAGATAAACTACAAACTCTTGAGTTTTATAATATTAAGTATAGATAAACTACAAACTCTTACATATATGTCAGTATTAAAAACTACAAATAAAGCTGTGACAATTCCTACGAATTGGCGAATTGATCCAAAGGGTCAAGAACAAGTCAGCAAGTAAAAATAGTAACAATTTGTGTGAACTTATTTATGTCATTTAGATAACCGTGTTGAATGAAAGAAAATGACAATTTTTGGTAGTTATTTAGGTAATTTTTGTGCTGCAAGAACCTAACAATATATGTGCCAATATAAAAACTCTCTCATTATAATGTTTCTGATTAATGATGAGACAAATAAATGTCAGTTAAACATTTATGAAATTTATATATCAAAAATGAGAACAGCAATTACTATCCTTTGTAAATGAAGCATGCATTAAACGAAATACCATTCTGATGATGAATGTTTTCAGTTATTCCAGTAATTTAACGTTAAATAAGTTCGTTAGCAATCTACTTGCATATGAATTTTAAGAGATCTAAAAATTATAAATAACATAATGATTTAAGGACAATAATTAATTTTTCATTAAAAAACCTTTATGTGTTTAATAAAATAAGAGGAGAATATATTCCTCTTAACATTGTTTACCCATTTAGTTGAAATCATGAGCAAAACCGTACATAGTTCTTGCCATCAATTTGTTAGCTATAGGTTTCACACATTTTTCACACATTCTTTTTAGTCACACGCAACTCTCATAATAACAATATTAATAATAAGAATTACCCATATTGCTATGTGTAAACTTAAAAATTTAAATTCGTTTGGCACTCAATTAACTTGTCTCATATTTAGGTACTCAGTTCTTTGGTGATATACTGTATTCTCTCTTCAGACGCTTAGTATTCAGATTAATCTCCATCAACAGCTTAACGAATTATTTTTACTCATTTTCTAATGTACCTAATGTGTACCAAGGCACACCATATCCGACATCTGGCAGACAACTGTCTTTCAGAATCACTTGAACTTTTTTTTTACCATTTTACAGCAAAATTAACAATTATCTTTGAAGTGGCCAATGTCGCAACAAATGGAACATTTATTTAGTTACTAAGCGAGGGGGTTAAATTTATTGTAAAGAACGCGTGTAGTATATGAATGGGACTCCGAGGACATGTTCCAGGACGTGGTAGTGGAGATGTATGCTGCCTTGTAACCTACATTTTGAGTCATGATGTAACAGCCGCCATCTTGGAACCGAGCCCTTCACTCACGAACGTTGCACTTTTTCGTTACGCTGACATTGTGAATTTTACGTCATGGCGGACATATTAAATGACACTGACATTTGACCTTTACCTTTACCTTGACTTTTACCTTGACATTTCACCTTGACTTTGAACTTAACCTTCTGGACTATGAACTTTACCTTGACTTTTACAGTGACCTTTGATCTTAGTCGCTATGTTGGATTCCGCCATTTGAATTACGCTAGCTTTAAATCAAGTGCTCCACACATGATCGTTGCACTTTTCGTTATGGTAGAACCTTCTACCATATTTAATTTTGACATCACATCCGACTTATTGAATTATGCCATCTTGAAATCAAGTACCCCACTTACAAATGTTGCAGTTTTCGTTACGCTAGAACCTTCCGCCATACTGAATTCTGACATCACAGCCGCCACCTTGAATTCTGACATGACAGCTAATTTTTCGAATTCTGACGACACAACAGCCTTTTGTTTTCCTCTTCTGGAGGCGACCATCGTAGATAATGTCACAGCCACCATCTGATTTGCTTCATACATCTCACAATCACATCAGGTTAAAAATGAACAGACTAACATCTGCTATCTGATGCTTTTCCAGTTTTCCTCCGAACCGCTAATATCCACTGACTATTTAATGATTTATCCAATGGAAACCCGTAAAAATATTTAATTTAGGTGTAATTCATATTAACTGAATGACGAATACTTAAAATGTATTCAATACCCGGCTCAGTTTTATCTCAAACCTTTATGTTGGTTTTAAATTTAGTTAAACTATATTTAAGTATTAAAAACAGAAAAAGTAAATCAAATCACATAACTTGGCTGTTTTATATATTTTTGAAAAAAAAATATAATGGACATGAATTCACAATACATTATTTATTACTCAAATAAGCGACATTGACAATGTTTTGGGTATAATTGGGGGTATGGCACATGCTTCACATATCCACCGTTAGGGCGCCTCCTCCCTACTCCTTGGGTTGCACGGATAAGTGTTGCAAAATAGCGGGGTTTGTTAGTTGCGTATGCACTCCGGGTGTGGCAGCACCCAACACTGCGCGGACGGATTGTTTTTTCTAGTAACTAACTGTTTGTAAAACTTTCAAAATTTTCCCGTCAGAAGATTTTCCCCGTCGTTGTTTGGGGACGGAAGGTTGGTTTATAAGCGGTCTTTAGAATACCTCGTGGTCTTTTTTCTACATTGGAGACAGTGATGCTGTCCGTCAGCTACGAAGCTACGAAGCTACGAGGCTGCATGGCCACGAGGCTACAAGGCTACGAGGCTAAAGGGCTGAAGGGATAAAGGGTTAGGGGATAAAGGTCTACATGATAACAAGGCTACATAGTTGAAAGACTGGAAGGTTAGAAAGCCTCAAGGTCCCAAGGCCACACGGCCACATGGCCACAAGGCCACAAAGTTACAAGGCCACAAGGCCACAAGATGGCGGCTGTGACATCAGAATATAAAAAGTGGCTGTTACATCATAATCCAAGATGGCGGACGTGACGTCAGAGTTCAATATGGCAGAAGATTATACTATAACTAAAACTACAACGTATATGAGTGGGGCAATCGATATAAAGATGGCGGAATTTAAGATGGCAGAATCCAAGATGGCGATTGAGGTTAAATTTTAAGGTCAAATTCGAGGTCAAGGGTGAAGGTTAAGATCAAATTCAAGGTCAAGGGTGAAGGGAAAGATCAAAGATAAAGATAGTCAAGGTAATCCTTCGCCATATGGCCGCTGTGACGTCAAGGTCACCATGTAAGCGTAACGAAAAAAAAAAGGTTCGTGAGGTGCTCGATTCCAAGATGGCGGTTGTGACGTCATGATTCAAAATTTAGGTTCCAAGGAAGCCGTCACCACCACCATCCAATTCCTGGAACCTATCCTCGGAGCCCCATTCATATACTACTGTCACGTCACAAAACGTTCGCTTCCAACACATTCCGATATGTTAGTCCAAATAATGTTGAAGGGTTATGACGTCATCGAAAACGTCACTAGCGCAGCTATGTTTGTCTGACTACTTGGATGACTTAAGTTGCCATAAAATATTTTGTATATTAAACAGGTACTTAAATATGATATATGTTGAACGGAATACACCAATGAGAATCGTTCTCAGCGAAAACGTATGTAAATGGTGTCTGTTTCCTGGAAATGGCAAAGAGCATACGGACGATTTAAGATGTTGTATAGAAAAACTAAAATAATAATAATATGAATATCGTCTGTAAAATAAATTTATATTAAAAAAGATAATAATATTTCTATTACTTTTAAAAATAGTATAACTTTAATTTTATTTTGTAACGAGCATTACGGCGTTTGAATTGATTTTTTGTTAAGAAATGGACAAAAATCCGAAATAGATCAAATTTTCTATCCGTTTACGTGATTAACTATTTATATTTCAAAATAAGATTAATGATTAAAAGTTTGAGCTAGCTCAACAATAGTAAACATTGATAGTGTGACAAGACTTAAAATATATGTTTGTGAATATAAGTACAAATTTATTTGTTTGTTGAAAACGGAAGCTATTTTTTTTCCCTACATTTACCCTCCAACTCTGTTGTCAAATTTGGCAGTGCGGCAGGGCCTTAAGATGTTGGAGTCACATTTGGGATGGCTCATGTTTCCCGTGGTTTCCCCGGCATCTCTACACTGGGATGTGTCCTTGTATAGTTGTATAGGGCACAGGACCGGGCTGACCCCTTCCTCAGAAGTACCTGATGACGCGCCTTCGTGTGTGTACGTATGTCGTGACCTCGCCGCCGTAAGGCGAGAATCGCTGCACTATATATTTTAGATTTGCCCAACTTTTTAATTTGTGTTCCGTTCGGTCATTACAAAAAATATGTAAACTTTCCAATAGCTTATGGTATGTGGGGATGCATTGGGATTAGTCCTTGTACGAATTGTGATTTATGAATGTTGGGTGAGTGAGCTTATAATCGACTTTTGGCTATGCTTTCGTTTCATAAGCCTCGCTGGACTTCTGGTTTCAATGTTAATGCAGGATAACTATACCGACAATTGACTTTGAAGAATGCTGATATATTAGTCTGTGTGATATAGTTAAGGAATAAGATAAGAATAATTAGAGGATCAATACAGAGGCTATGCTTAAGATACAAAAGGCTAAGCTCGATATTGACATGAGACGGGATATGGCGTCAACAGGCCAGATCACAAAAAAACATACACGAACAGTCCTCTGGCGTGGTGTACGAAGTGTGTTCATAAAGTAACTGGAATTTTATAATTTCGCGGATTGTATTTGTTTTACTATCGAACTTTTTTTGTTGCTTGTTGGTTAACATGTATGAAAATTATATGCTCATTGTTAGCCATATTAAATGTTGAGTTTGTTGTGAGCTGCCAAAAAGTTTAAATGTGTTTTGGTACCATCGGCGATTTGTTATTTTAACTATTTGTTTAAGAAAATGGATCAGAAAATTTGCATTGAATGTTGTTATAAGAATGTAGTAATGTGTAGCGATGTTTTATAAATGTTTACTATTGTTTTTGCAACATGAACAGCTTCAGACGAGAGCTCAAGTCCGAGAAGCAAACGCAGGGCACGCGCCAGCAAGTGCGGCTACCAGCAGAGTGCCAGCGTGCGACGGGAAGTCGCCAACCAGGGGTCCGGCCTGAGATGAATTTTTTTTGTTAGTGTTAAATTATTACGTTCTGACTGCAAGAAGAAAACTCTCTATTTATATCTGTGTGTATGTTTGTTTGATTAGAAACTGATTTAGCTTACAAAAAAAATTACGATATCACAGCAAGTGACAAGACAATATGATGTAAACTGGTAAGATACAGCGTAATAAATAGTAACATGTTTTAGTCAATTTTTAAAATAATACCATCACAAAATATGCAGATAATTAAATATGATGAATGAAAGGCAATTCAATTCCAAAACCATATTTTTTTTAAAATATTGTTTAGTTTTTGGATTTTTCTGAAAATTCCAAATGATTTAGTGCTAAAGTTAAAGCTATGTGTGTGTCAAATATATGGTTGTGTCAATATTATTTTTAACGGAACCCTTTTATTTGTTAACTACCAGCACATAAAGAATACGTTAACTCCTACATAGATAAAATGTAATTTTTATGATATAGAATTTGGCAATTCACCCTGCTTGCTGAACCACCAAAACATTCTACTAACAAATTTATATAAACTGTTAGGGATTTATTTTAAAATAAGCTTTCTTCAATAAAAAATAGGGGTTGTCTGTAAAGTCGGTTTACGGACGATAATTTTACGTGATAACGTCATAAGAAAACATTGATAAAAAATTGCATACTTTTTAATTTTCAAACATTATTTACAGTTTTTGCAAATTTAATTAAAATAATTTGTTTAAATATAATCAAGAAAAAATAGTTAAAAAGACCGCCTTAACCGTTTTGATGTTATAGAAGATTTTCTCGCACGGTGGTTGGCCGGTTCTTGCAGGCTCGGCTCAGGCGGAACGTGACACTTTTTCGTGCGTGCAGCCGGCGTTCATCGATTTATAAGACGTTATCACGTCAAAAATACGCTTTACACATTTTACAAATGAATCACTGTATACTGTTAAAATGGCAATAATTCCACTTTTGTTGGAATATTGTTTACCGAATTTTTTTTATTGATATGGTACTTCAAAAATAAGAAACTAATCTTGTTTTTGCCATCTGCAGCTCTGATAGCATTCTACGGATGTGACACGGACACACTTGAACACTGCGAAGACACAGCTGAAGGTGAAGTCAACGAGGCCAGTGCAGCTGGCAGCGGGCCACTCACGTCGTGAAGAGGGAAGGCGGCCGTGTAAGCTCCTTCCTCCACCAGCCGGTCAATCCCCACCTCGCCTTTCTTCTTCTTCCCGAAAATGGCGGTGGACAGTATCTCGAACAAGATGCGACTTCTTTGGCCGTTGTTGAAATACGTATCCGGGTTGTCGCTGCCAAGAAACCTATAGAAAAGTGAGAAATTTTTTTTATGCGGGACTTGTTGAGCTCCGCACACCACGCTGCTGCCAGTCTGGAAGACAAAAGAAATAATAAACACGATAATCTGTTGTGCGCTGCACTACGGAAACTTGGATACGCGCTGCTGTTACAGGAGTCTAAAAAAAATACAGAGTCTCTAATTTATAATAATATTCATATTTTTAAGTTTAGGCCTATTGTAGAAATTTCTTAACAACAATTTACTTAGTTTGCCATTGCTACAGGAATTGTTATTTTGTTCGTAACGGTTTTTCAGGTCAGTATAGTACCTGGCTCGCAGTCACCTCGAGGTATCGGAGAACATATATTTTCTAATAACCTATCACGAGCAGCTGTCGTCACGGCTCATTGACCGATGAACACAGAAGTGTCCTCCAATCCACCGGCCAATCACAGTCCACCGTCAACTTTCTCTTCTCCCTGGTAACAGCAGTCCCGGGGCCGAGATCACTACTTTAGTTATGTCTTAGGTCACTTAAATATGACATTTGTTGCGAACTTGGGAGGCAAGGGCGTAACGCACGCCAAGTGCCTGGCGGCCCCGCACGGCCAATGACGTCATGTGCGCATACCTTCACGGATTATAGCGGCCCGGCTTCGCCATCCCCCTGTCCCCGCGCCACCTTCCTCGGCGCTGTTATCTATCCCTCAGCGACCTGGGAATTCCGCATGGAGTGGTGTGAATAAGCACCGTTATTCTGGATGCTTCGAGCGTCGTGTTGGCCCGAGATGACGCACAACCACACCAGTCGGTTCCAGAAAGACTGCCAAGGATATAAAATCAGTGACGCCGGCCTCCGCGGGAAATCCGGGAGTTCTGAAAAAGCGAGTTGAGTGAAGCGTGAGTTTGGCGAAGACGAGAGACCCCAATTGCCAGCGGCGCGACGAAGGAGCGACGAGACCATGCGAGTGCGACTGAGTGGCGTGAGGCTGTATGTGGACAGGTGCGAGGTAAGGGGCGAACCACTGTTGAGCCTAGCTCCAATGAGGAGTGTGAACTGTGGACTGGACAGATATTTAGTGATTAATGAACATACATGTTTAAGTGCAAGTGATTTGTGAACAGACATTAAGTGCGATGATTGAATTAGTAATGTAAATATTAGTAGTAAATAAAACTGTAAAAAATTAATTGGCCTATTTTTAGGCACCCTTTTTCTCCACTAATCACACTTTAATTCCCTTGCACGGAGGGTAGGAAATTATAAATTTGATCATTTAAATATTATGGATAATATAACACTATTAACATTTTATAGTAGGTACGTGAGGTTTTGGAAACTTACAAACTTTTAAAATTTTTTTTTCAGAAATTATTTATTGGTGGTTGTGTTCGATCATGCCACTGGTAACCATGCATTAAATGTGAATACTGTATGTAATAACTTCCAAACTAGAAGAGAAATCCGCATGAGCAGTAAAAACAAAATGGGCTGTATAAAATACTTAAAATATAGCTTAACAGAAATCTGTTGTAAAACCTTTAGCTGAATAACTTAAGAGCCGGGTTTTGTTACAGACTACATAAATATGCAATAGTTATTAATTACCTGTCAATTTTTGACTTCCTGAAAGGGCATGTGTAGTAGTTGAGGGGCTTGTTGGGAACTTCTTCGTACATGATGTTTGGAATTTTAAACGACCGCAGCAGAACATCAGACCAATTTATTGAAGGATTCGGATGTGCCTGTAAAAACGAATAGCAGGAATTGAGTTACACTGAGAAAACGTTAAAAACAAAATTTTCGAAAAACATTGCTACGACATTTTAAAACTACCACGTACGAACCAATAAAAAAATGTTGAAAATGCAATTTTTTAGAAGCATTCAGTGAACACTTTATTTCCCTGATAAGTTTGAACAATTTGTTTAAAGCACGTCATTTTGGGGCCCAAGTAACAGTAGATTACAGTTTGAGCCAATCATTTTATGTCAACATCAACAACGTTTTAGGCACCTTTATTTGGATGTACACCATTTTATTAGCATGTCCTCAACTCTTGTATATTTTGGTTGATTTTGCATAGAATTGTTTTTTTATTATTTTTAGTAATCGTGTTTCTGTCCGTGCGTCTGTGTGTACGTAGTCTACGTAGAGTATACATGTGCATTGTGCATATGTATAATATTTCTCATTGCATATTTTCCTATCATTTAAACGAATAGAATAAATTTCCACAACAAAGAGATTAAGATTTGACCTCTGTACCTCTTTTTTAAAAAAATGGTTTGGAAACATATTTCTTTTACTTTGTCATAAATTATACATTTAAAAATATGGGTCTCATAAAAATAAATACCTAGAAAACAATTTTCTCTTGTTATTTGTCCATACATATAATTTAAAACATTTTTAGGAATTAAAATAATTTCTACAGATTTTTAATCCTCATATGATTTTTTGTATTGTATTAAATTAGAAATGTAATAACTTGGAAATTTTTCTCAATAAAAATAATTATTTACAAGCATTTGAAAACCACTAGCTCCTTCGTAAATCCATAAATTCCATAATTTACAATAATTCCAAAAATGTTCATGGCAATAAAAAATTATAGTTATGACAAAAAGTGTCTAATTATATTGATTGCTGTAGTAATACAGAAACTTTGTTTAATTTTTGATCCATTAACCTCGCAGACTAATTTCATTAATTAAAACGTTCTACTTAACTGATTCGCATACACTGCAATACCTTCCAAATAAGCATATTAGTTAATGAGTAAACAATAAAAGTTGTTATAGCTTTGATTGTATATGAAAATAATATAATGCGATTTTTAATAATTCGCATGTTTGATTAAAATATATGAATACGTTATTGTAAAAACGTAGGGCCTAGTTGAGAGCCATTTAGGAATATGTGTAAACAAATTGAAAAAAAAAACTGATTTACAAAAAAACTTTTGGTCTTATCAAGTTGACATGTCAACACAAAAAGAGTGTCTTTTATCTCAAAAGTTTAATTGGAAAACTCAAAATGTCATTATTTTTAGCAAATTCTCATATTTTTAAGCAAAGATCATATTGTTATCTTTAAAAGATTTGTGCAATGGGAGTGCATGACTTGATGTAAGTTTTTGGACATACGCCATTGCTAAGAACTTTTTCTGTTGAAGAAAAACTAATAAATAAAATAAATAAATAAAAATAAAAATAAAAATACTCAAAAAAAGATACAAAAAACACACAAAATTAAGCAAACAATTGCTGTTGTCAACAAGGATATGAACACCACAAAATATTCCGAAACAGGAATATGGTCAGCAAACAAAGAAAAAACAAAGAAAAATGTACTAAGAGAACGAAAAAATCCCCACAAATGATGACAACACAAAAATATTGAAACCCAAAATAATTCAGCACAACAGTTGAAGCGAGACAAAAAACATGACAAAACGAAAAAACAAACAAATACAATAGTTTTACCTAAACAGAAACAAGCGACGTTTCGGGAACTGCTATCTGCTCCCGTCCTCAGGCAGAGACGCACATGGTACGGAAACACAGGTGCGACTGTGTTTCCGTACCATGTGCGTCTCTGCCTGAGGACGGGAGCAGATAGCAGTTCCCGAAACGTCGCTTGTTTCTGTTTAGGTAAAACTATTGTATTTGTTTGTTTTTTCGTTTTGTCATGTTTTTTGTCTCGCTTCAACTGTTGTGCTGAATTATTTTGGGTTTCAATATTTTTGTGTTGTCATCATTTGTGGGGATTTTTTCGTTCTCTTAGTACATTTTTCTTTGTTTTTTCTTTGTTTGCTGACCATATTCCTGTTTCGGAATATTTTGTGGTGTTCATATCCTTGTTGACAACAGCAATTGTTTGCTTAATTTTGTGTGTTTTTTGTATCTTTTTTTGAGTATTTTTATTTTTATTTTTATTTATTTATTTTATTTATTAGTTTTTCTTCAACAGAAAAAGTTCTTAGCAATGGCGTATGTCCAAAAACTTACATCAAGTCAAAGATCATATTGAAATTTTGGTGTTGGCAAACCTCTTTGTCAAATATTTGGCTTAAATTACACGACTTTATTTGCAGTTACTTAAAATATGTTGTGCGTTCAACATTTACAGACTATTTTTTTTCAATCCTTAAAATTAAAATTTTTAATTTTTTTAAATATCTGCATACCATTCAATTAAATTTTATATATTATTTTTAATCTATAAAAAGATTTAAAAAAATACAAAATTTATCTTATTATCAATAAAAATATCCCTATTTCTTGATTTACATTGGCAATTTAAGTAATATTTCTATGTAAAAATTACACACTTAAAAAACCATTAACTTAATACAAAATGTATTATGAAATCAAGACTATTAAATTATTTACAAGTTTAGTAAAAAAAATTCTTTCTTTTTAAAAGCCATATTAACATTTTAAATCAAACTTTTTTTTGAATAGTGATTTTTTATTGATTTTTTGAATTTTGGTATGTTACAAAATAATTTTCGAAACAATTTTTTTTTATTAAATCACTTAAAATTTGAAATAGGAAACGAAATACGCCATTTGTTTCAACAGTTTTTATGTCTTAACAAATTTATATCGTTTAATTTTGCAAATTTGCCATTGTTAAGAGAGCGATCACGCATTAAGAGATATAAAAAGCTAATAAGATTGTAGTCATTGACAACGATTAAAGTTGTGTTAATTCTCAAAAATTAATGAAATACCAAAAACCAATGACTTCACGCGGGAATATGGTACTTCACTGTCCTTCGGATCCGCTTCCAAGACCCGAGAACAAGGAGCTGGCGAGGAGCCGTGGTGGCTATGCGGAGGGGGTGATGTCTATGAGGAGTGAGTGGAGGCTACGATGAAAGGGTGAAGGCTATGAGGCAGGGGTGAAAGCTGTAAGAGGGTAGTGGATATGAGGAGGGTTGGAGGCTATGAGTACGGGGTGGAGGCTATGAGAAGGGGTGGAGGCTGTGAGTATGGGGTGGAGGCTATGATGAGGGGTATATGCTATGAGGACGGGGTGGAGGCTATGAGGAGGGGTAGAGGCTATGAGGATGGGTTGGAGACTATGAGGATGGTTGTAGATTATGAGGAGTGGGTGGGTTATGAAGAGCCATGGAGGCTATACGAAGGGAGGTTAACAAACACAGGAGTAGCACACCGATGCAGGCAACGTCTCAAAACTAGAGGTCGTTCGCTTCTCTTGCACATCTTGTTTTCACGGGAATGAGCCACGAACATTAGGCACAAAGTCAATGCGTTCAACATTTCATGTGAATTGGCGTGTCTCGCTCTGTTCGGTGTCGTGGATAACTACACTAAGAGAATGAGAAGAGTATTAACAGAACATTAGTCGCACTAAATCAACTTAAAACAAATATTGTGGATCTTTTGTTTGTAGTACGATTTATTAAAATATTTTCAGTTTTAATATCTCAAATAAATCTTATTTGCACTAAGAATAGTCTGTAAACCGGGTTTCAACCCAATGTCTGTCTCTTGTCCTAACATACGTCAGTAGCATAAATGGTAACCTAAAGATACGACGCTTCTGTGCCATTATGGTGAGGAATTATTTTGCGACACTTCCAAGCTTTATATGATGCTAGCTAAACAAGAAGTGCCTGAGCGGTTAGAATGGTATCAGAATTTTACAGACACGCTAGTTATAAGGCATCATAAAGTACTAAAATTTTCTTTTTCTAAACGAACGCCTGCCACACAGCTCGAGAACTTGTATGGATGAATGTGGCGGCCGATAAACTTTTTCCCATTCCCTATGAATGGTTGGACGAAGAATAAAGATGTGATTGATGTAAAATCTAATAATCAAACAGGTTTTGTGTCACTATTACAATGCACAGCAGTCGTAGAGAACAATTAAAGGTGTAAATATGACAAGGACGGTGGAACAATTTGTTCCCTAGGGTGTACATCAGCGGTCCAGGGAGAGCAAAATATGTGTGTTTTAATGGTGAAGGTATTGCTACCTCCATTTCACTTTTATGCAAATAAAACCTTTGGTGCCCAGATATTTAGTTACATAGAAGTTAAAATCAATCTAAAATACTAATTATATAAAATTATAAAAAATATAAACAAATACTTAAGTTTTGTTGAAAAATAGATATTTTTAAAAAATGGTTTTGAATTGTACTTCCTTGGGAGCGTTTTTGGGAGGGAAATTTTAGCTTTTGGCTGCTTGCGCGTTTGCGCGAACGGAAGTACTGGCGAAAGGAAGTACTTGCGAACGGAAGTTACACTTTAGGGACATAAATCTTGAAAAGAAGGTTGGATCGGCGTGATTTATCCGTATATATTGCTTCCGTGAAAATCACAGAACATACACATCCTACAATCATTAATAAATAAAACTTCATAATCGCAAAACAATCATGTAATACTTTTTGTTATAATATAAAGTCATAACAAGAAATAATGGTAACTTAAAAAGTACGTTAGAATGCTGGCATTAAAATTAAATAATCCTGTAGTAAACATCATAAGTAAGAGATAGAGCAGCATTATCATACTGTAGAGACTCAAGGAACTGTTATATTTATTCTACGCCTATTTGAATGAAAGAATTCCGTGATGACATTTTTTGCGTTTAATCCTCAATGTTCAGTCAGCTCAATAAGGTTAAGGTTTGTTTGTAGGAAGTATTTACAGCCTGATTTAAGTCACTTAAGCAAACACAAATACACAAACATAAACCTAGTGATATAGTATGTATTTTAAAATATTTCAGGTTAATTTTTTAGTAATGACATAGAAGTGTAACTTCTAGCGCGTGTACACAAGTACGGCTTTATATTACCACATACCCATAATCTATAACGTATTATTGATAATGTTAAAGGTTGCTTACTTAATAAACATGTATTTGACTATTTCATTTGATAGGCACTATTCAACAAGCAAAAACACAGAAAAAAAACAAATAGTACCTGTAATGGTGCTCTCATATTCAGGTCCTCTGCATAGTGACACAGCACAGACCAAGGCGCATGTAGTTTAATGAAATGTATTAGCTTCTTATTACCACATTCCACTATATCCTGAAAAAAATGTTCCATGAATTAGTATATTTACAGACAGAACACTTACGACAACACATATTCAGCGCAAGTGCAAAAGAATCCAAAAATATGTGTTGAATGTGACACAAGTTTAAAAGCTCTAAAGCTCAGGCCTGAATGTCGCTGCTAAGAACGAAGAGACTGTGGCTGTCCTACGCGATGTTAAATAAATATCTCGTATCAATCTGTGTAATAGTTTAATTGCTATACTATGTTCAAGTAAATTAAAAATGATCAATCTCTGTATAGCAGTGGATGTTTTATCAATACATTTAAATAGATTTCATATATTTAATAAATACCTTTATTAATAGGGGGGGGGTGATAGGAACAGTTAACCATCTAGGTTTTAATAATTTTAAGGCCAAACCAATTATTTTTTAAATTTAAATTTTGGATATTTGGACCCGTTAAAGCATAGAAAGTACACAATTGAATGCCTGAAGCTAACAGTGACCAGCTACTACAAATAGTTGGTCCCGTGAGGTCACTGGAATTTAGTAATTAATTTTTTTCTTTATTTTGAAATGACTAAAACTGAAATAACTACCCCAATAAGGACCCTGTGTTAACGCTCTGAAGATATTTCAATTGTGATCCCTGCCGTAACGAATCCAAATTGTGAGTAATAAATAAACGATACTATTTTTTGAAGTGAAACTTCTTTGGGCGCAATGAGAGTAAAATTTCAAGGCCGAATTTGAAGAATTTGAATGTAACTTATTCGTGACACATTGTTTTGCCACGTTTCTGACGTGAAAACGACAAGAATATTATGTGAAATGGCATTTCAACATATTAAGTATTTTACCAATAATTAACAGTTAAATGATTTAGTTAGGTCAGGTAAATGATATTTAAAATACGATAAATTTGTGTAAATGCTCGGTTAGGTTAGATTATAAACGTTAAAAATATTGTAAACAAAGTGTGAACGGTTGCTTACGTACATTTCATATTTTGGTTTCCATGAAGCTATAATATCAATATTTGTGTAAATATCGAGGAAATAAATCCCTAATTTAACTGATATTTTTGCTATAATGTTTTCATTTTGATCCTTTAAATACTTTCCTCAAGTCCTATTAATAGTATAAGTTATCTAGAAAATTGTCTGTGTTCACTCTTTCTCTTTCTCTTTCTCTTTCTCTCTCTCTCTCTCTCTCCCCCTCCCTCTCTTCCGTTTTACCCCTTATATAATTGCGAGTCGAGATTTGAATTACTAAAGAAGTTTCACTTCTACCACGTGTACTGAGTTACATGCGCTCTTTTGTAATGGACATAATAACTCTTGAAACCATTGTGACATCTTTATGTTCTTATTTCCCCCTTAGGACCGCTTGTGTAAATTCCTTCGTGTTTTAAAATGTCGTAATGTAATGCGGATACATACTTAATCAACATAAAATACAATGAATACATTTAGATTTACTAGGCTTAAATATCCTATTTATTTATTTAAATATATTATAACTTGTCTCACTCGCATAATACTAAAATAAATCCACTGTTGAATAAAAGTGATTTTAAAAGTGAAAGTATATAATATTTTTAATTTATTTTATTTTAATGAAAATTCCACGTAAAAATATCGCAATTAATGTTAACCCTTTTTTATTGTGATTCATAATTTTTTGTAATGTATATAGGTTTCACAACATTTTAAAATTTTTAAAATTATACGCAGAAGAGCCATATGTGCTTATTAAGAGGATTTTTCAGTGATCTAGAATAGTAATCCAAGGTTTTCTCACTAACCTGCTTTGTTTCAGAATAATTTTGTCCAAAACAAAACTTACAAAAATGTTCAGAATTCAACAGTAAAGCGGCATACGGTCCCACAGAAGAGAATCAAAGATAAAACCCCTGAAGATGAATCTAACACACAAGCGTTCACCACAAAGCGCAGGCAAGTCGGCGCTAGTATGCTGCCAGATGTACCTGCTCCATGTCCAGGCCAGCCTGCACCAGGCTCTGCATGAAGCGGCACCTCCACACGGTGTGCTTCTCGCTGCGCTTCTTCAGGCACTTGTTCGAGCCGACGCCCTGCACTGCCTCCACGGCCACGCTGGAGCGCCGCCTGGCCGCGCCCTCGCCGCGAGCGCACGTCTCCTCGTACACCAGCACGAAGTCCACCTTGCGGCGCCCGTCGCTCAGGTACGTGCTGCGGTCCTCGCGCTGGAGCGGTAGCGAGCTGCCCATCACCAGGCCCTGGTCCGAGTCCTCTTCATCCTGCGGAAACAAACCCATCTGACTGCCGCTCAGGAATGAGGAATGGTCCTCGTGCTGGAGCGGCAGTGAGCTCCCCATCACCAGGCCCTGGTCCGAGTCCTCTTCATCCTGCGGAAACAAACCCATCTGACTGCCGCTCAGGAATGAGGAATGGTCCTCGTGCTGGAGCGGCAGCAAGCTCCCCATCACTAGGCCCTGGTCCGAGTCCTCTTCATCCTGCGGAAACAAATCCATCTGACTGCCGCTCATGAATGAGGAATGGTCCTCGTGCTGGAGCGGCAGTGAGCTCCCCATCACCAGGCCCTGGTCCGAGTCCTCTTCATCCTGCGGAAACAAACCCATCTGACTGCCGCTCATGAATGAGGAATGGTCCTCGTGCTGGAGCGGCAGTGAGCTCCCCATCACCAGGCCCTGGTCCGAGTCCTCTTCATCCTGCGGAAACAAACCCATCTGACTGTCACTCAGGAATGAGGAGTGGTCCTCGTGCTGGAGCGGCAGTGAGCTCCCCATCACCAGGCCCTGGTCCGAGTCCTCTTCATCCTGCGGAAACAAACCCATCTGACTGCCGCTCAGGAATGAGGAATGGTCCTCGTGCTGGAGCGGCAGCGAGCTCCCCATCACCAGGCCCTGGTCCGAGTCCTCTTCATCCTGCGGAAACAAACCCATCTGACTGTCGCTCAGGAATGAGGAATGGTCCTCGTGCTGGAGCGGCAGTGAGCTCCCCATCACCAGGCCCTGGTCCGAGTCCTCTTCATCCTGCGGAAACAAACCCATCTGACTGCCGCTCAGGAATGAGGAATGGTCCTCGTGCTGGAGCGGCAGCGAGCTCCCCATCACCAGGACCTGGTCCGAGTCCTCTTCATCCTGCGGAAACAACCTCACATGACTGCTGTTCAAGTATGTGGTGCAGTCCTCGTGCTGGTGCAGCAGCGAATGGCCTATCACCATCCGTTGTCCTAGTCATTTTTATCATGCGGAAAAACCTTATACAACTTTCACTCAGGTAGGTGGTGCAGTCCTCTTCCTGGGGCGATAGCCTGCTGTCTATCAACAGTCACTGGTCTGAGTGGTTTTCATACAAAGGAATAACTTCATATGATTGCTCTTTAGGTATGAGGTGCGGTCCTCGTGCTGATGCGGCAGCGAGCTTCCCATCACCACGTCCTGTTCCTAATTCTCTAAACCCTGCGGAAACAACCTCACATGACTGCTGCTCAGGTAGGTGGTGTAGTATTTGTGCTGGTGCGAGAGCGAGCTGTCCATCACCAGATCTTGATCTGAGTACTAATAATCGTGCGGAAAAATGTATTTTTAATTGAGTTACTGCAGTCTTTGAAATATATAGAAGGGAGCTTGGTATAACTTGTGCATAGTGTGATCATGAAACTAGAACTTTGTACACTTTTCGCAACTCTTCATATTTTGATTATGCTGCGCGTCGCACCTCATATTTTTACTGGGCTATAAATTTCTTCAGGCACCTGCTAGAAACTAAAATATGATAGTTTTTCGTTAATAATTGTACACCTAACCCATTGGGACTATGAGTAACGTATCATTTGGTCTCAATAATTCTAAACAGACGTGTCAGTTACTAAGATATTGAAGAAATAAAATGTAATGGATTATATAATTCTGTAATTATCGTTTTGGTCTGTCTTAATCAGGGTGGAGTATTTCAAGCAGGTGTTGACACTCATGTTCTTTCTTAACGATTGAATAAGCATTTTGTAAATAATTTGGTATGCGGTTGTAGGTTAATGCATATAGAAAATATCAACATACTTATTTGGTTTTTCGCTGGTACAAAATTCAATAGTTAAATTTCTATTTATTAAAAATCTGTTTCTTAGGACTAGAGTTGTTCGAAACGAAATAAGTAACAGCTTAAACCTTGGGAAATGTTAATATAAAAAACTTTAAGAACATTTCCACAAAATTAAATTTACCTTCAAGGTAACAAAATGACAAAAGGGACATAAAAAATGTCAATTTTTTTAAAAGTTTTTAATATTAATTCAAATTTATAATAGTTTTCATAGTGATATTATTGGTATTTTTATGTAGATTAATACTGATGCATGTTTTTAATAATATTAATAGTAATAAATTTTCCAGTTTTCAGACATTGAATGGATTCATGAGGACGAAGGCGTGGTTGTCCAGGCTCCCTTCCATCGGACGGTGTCTGGCCTCACGCAGCAGTGGGCCTCTGCAGGCGCCTACCATGGTGCAGGTCTCGGGCGATGGCGCAGAGGCGACCCGGTGGTAGTTGGGAATCGGCTGTCAGTGGAATGTGGAAATGAGATAAATGGTGGTAGGTGGTAGGTGGAAATCAGATGACTGGTGGCAAATAGGTATCAACAGAGCTGTGGCACATGGGAATCAACTGAGCGGTAGCAGATGAGAATCGGCTGAGCGGTGGAAGATGGATATAAGTTGGGCAGTGGCAGGTAGGCACCAGCTAATGGGTGCCAGGTGGAAATCTGCAGCTGAACTGGGATGGATGGAAATCGGCTGAGCTGAGGAAGATGGGAATCAGCTGAACAGTAACAGGTGGGAATTAGGTGGGCGGTGGCAGATAGAAATCAAATGTGCAGTGGCAGGTTAGAATCAGCGGAATGATGGAATGTGGGATCAGCTGAGATGTGGCAGTTGGGAATTAGCAGGAGGTTGCAGATGGGAATCACCTTGGCAGTGGCAGATGGGAATCTCCAAACTGTAGCATATGGAAATTAGCTGAGCAGTAGCAGGTGTAAATGAGCTGAGCGGTGGTAGATGGAATTGAGCTGAAGCAGGTAGGATTAATCTAAGCAGTGGTATACGGGAATCATCTAAGCTGTGGCAAATGTAAATTATCTTAGCACTGGCATGTGGGAAACAGCTGGGCTGTGGCAGTTGTGAAATAGTTTAGCATCGGCGGATGGGAATCAGCTTAGCGGTGGCATGTGAGAATCACCTAAGTGGTGGCAGGTAAAAATAGCCTAGAGGTGGCAAATGGGAATTATCTGTGCAGTGGCAGGTTGGAATTAGCTGAGCTGTGGCAGATGGGCTCTAGCTGAGCGCCAAAATGAAGGAATCAGTAAGGCGGTGGCTAAAAACTGATTGGTGACAGGTGGGAATCAGAAGGGCGGTGGCGAATGAGAATTATCTAAATATCTGTAGGTGGGAATCAGCTGAGTGGTGGTAGGTGAATATCAGCTGACTAGTGGCAGATGGGAATCGGCTGAGCATTGGCTATTGGGATTAAGCTGATTGGTTTAAGTTGAAAATCAGCTCTACGATTGCAGGTGGGAATTAGCTGAGCGATGGCAGATTGTATCAGCTGAATGGTGGCAGGTGGAAATTGTCAAAATATTTGTTGATTGGAATCAGCTGGGCAGTGGCGGATGGCAATCAACTGAGTGGTGGAATATAGGAATCAAATGGACGGTGACAGATGGGAACCAGCTAGGCAATGGCATTTGGGAATTAGCTGAGCGATGATAGGTGGGAATCAACTAAGCTGTTGCAAGTGGGAATTAGCTGGGTGGTGGCAGATGGGAATAAGCTGTGGTGATGGCAGGTGGGAATCAGCTGAGTGTTGGCAGATAGGAATTTTTCGAGCGGTGCTATATGGGAATCAGGAGTGGTGGCAGATTATAATCAGCTGAGCGGTAATAGATGGTAATTAGCTGAGCGTTGGTAGATGGGAATTAGCTGAGCGGGGGTAGATGGGAATCAGCTGAGTTTGGTATAGCGTATCGCATGCTTAGATTGCAGTGTGAATTTAAATGGGAATTTTTTCTCTTGTCAATGCACGATTTCTGTTTTTGCGCTGTCCACGTTTCTGTGTGATTTGTTGCTAGATGTATACCATAGAACCCAAAAGTTTCAGTCACAACTTTATACTGTAATTAATTTTTTTTAATATACTGGAAAAATTGTATTTTGTAATGTAAAATTCGGAATGAGAATCGTGGAAATACATTTTCCTGGTGTATTCCACGGAGAGCATTATCTAATAATTTATTTTTTTTATTTATAAGGATATATAATTAAAAGATTACATCTTGGTTTCAAACCTTTTTGTTTACATTGTGTTTATACCATTTTATTTTCATTTCATTTTCTCTTTTCAGCATTGCACATACTTTCATATGATTCCTTGTTATTATTAGTGACTGACGGTTACAAATAGTTTTTCCTGTGAAATAATAATTGGTGTTTAGTAATTATTGTTATCTTTCAGGATGATTACATTTATATTAATACTGTCAGTAGACATTGTTTTCTCGTCTTAGAAAAATATTAAAAATAGTATCATTTAAAAAAAATATAAAACTTTATTATGATTAATGATAGTATACAGAATGAGACTTGAAATTTTAACAGTCTGGGCTGTATCAACTTAGCAACCGTGTTAGCCATTTACTCTGTACTGCATTATAAGTATGAAACGGGCTATAGATGGGAATCAGCTTAGAGGCGGTAGATGGAAATCAACAGATGGGTTGTAGATGGGAATCAGCTGTGCGGTTGCATTAAGGAATCAGCTGTGCGGTGGCATATAGTAATCAGCTTTGCGGTGGCATATAAGAATCAGCTGTTCGGTGGCAGGTGGCAATCAGCTACGAGGTGGTAGATGGAAATCAGCTGAGCGGTGGCAGATGGGAATTGGCTGAGCGGTGGCAGATTGTAATCAGCAGAGTGGTGGCAAGTGGTAATCGGCTGAATGGTCACACTTGGAATAAGCTGAGCGGTGGCAGGTGGGAATCAGCTGAGGGATGGGAGGTCATTCGGACTCAGTCTGGTCAGTTATCAAGAGGCCCGTCAGTGTCTGTCACGATGATAGTTATAATTAGTTTATAACACTCGTTTCCATAAAATATGTTTAGCTGTAAAAGTCTGGTTCGTACGATTAATTGTTGGTTTGTAAATGCATATGTTTAATCTGAAGGATTGTCTTTTTATTTAAAGTATTTTGTTAGACATTTTACAAACGTTAATTTTTTGTAGTTTGAAGTAGCTTAGTTTAATTTAAGAACTAATGTTACTTTTACACAATCCACTAACGTTCTGCACAGGGCGGAAACCAACGGTACATTCGGTAGCCCCTAAGGTTTATACTTAAGAAATGTGTTCACCACTCGCACAATGGCTCAATTGCTACAGAAGAGATGAGTTCTGTGAGATTCGAGTTCCTTCCTAAATAAATAAATTAAAACTTAAAAAATAGTCGTTACTTGAAACTGTCATATTTTATTAATGGAAATTAATTTCACTCTTATTACAATAAGCATTTAACTACTTATCTGAGTTTATTTATTTGAAACAAATTTTATGTATTTATATTTTTGTTGAGTACAAAAGGCCTATGAATCGTCATATGTTTGTAGATGAATTTACATTAAACAATTTTTTTTAAGAACTTCATAGAGGGTAATTAAATAATAACAAAAATAGATTGTAAATGATAAGCGAATTCAATCTCGCAAATTAAAAAGAGGTCATGGACCATCACATGCTGCCCAATACACACAAAATATAAATAGTATGGTAAATGATAAATTATAAACCCAATACTTGCATTCATATATTTATGTTTGTGTATGTTTGTGTATTTGGTTAGCATAGTGTTTTATAAATGTTACTTCAATTACTTTGCGTCAGCTTAACAGAAATTTAAGAAAATTTTTATTTTTAATATTTTCACAGATGCCAACTGTTTACGTGGTTTTATAATCCACAATTTTGTTACACCTTATAACCAAGTAGTTTCTTGTATTTTAAATGGTGATTTGTGAAAAGTGAAATTCAACTACATCTTAAGCTCTTAACTTCTTGCTTCATAACAAAAAAAAAATTACAAACATCTTTGGTGTGATAATCATTTATTACAGTAAAATTTCTAAACCGTTTTAGGAAAAAGTTATTTTTGTAAATATTCAGAACTAACTATAGATACGACGTGCTGTATACATGATGTCTGAGACATTCTGCATAGTGTGGATTACATTCATTTTAAAACATAAGAAAAACAAAAATAATATTTGGCATATTTTAAAGCATAAAATAAGCAAAATTATTTTGCTCATATATCTAGGCACTAAAGTTATTATTTTATAGTGCTTGCTTGTATTTTATAAGAGTATTAGTTTTCAGCGTTTCACAAGTCTCAGGCGCTAAAATTAATTTTTTACCTGCAAAATTATTCTCTGATGTTCTGTTTCACGTTCGGTATTGATGCTCCCGTAGTCTGTGTCGAGAGGAAAATCATTCTTTCGACGTAATTCATGTCGTTCTTCCTTTCTGTAGAGTTCTTTCATGGTTCTGTAACAAATAAAGTGAAATTTTCACTTCAATTATGATAAACAAGTAGCTATTTAAAATAATTATGGTGACACATAAGAAATCAACTAAATATATTTTTTTCCAAAATAAAGTTTATTCCTTTCTTTCCCATAAAACGCATAAAAAAGCACGCTCATTTGTGGTCACTAAATAATTATTGCCAAATTTAAATATTTTAAACGGTTTTGAAAAGTCAACTTTAACTTTGCATTTTAATTGTTGGATCACGATTTTAAAAGCAAAATTTCTTCATTGTGTGATAAGGTAAAGTACAAGTTCAAGTGGCAAACACAGGGACAGATAGAGATGAAACATCCCCTCCCCCCTCGATCTTATGGAAAAATATGCAAAATATCAGTTAAGACAGCATGTCACTTCGTGAGAAGCCACTTCACCTCGCAGGTCCATATGCCAGTGGCTTAGTGTCAGAAGTAATGTAAGTTTTTTTGAACACACGTGTTCAAAATTTTTTTTAATATTCTTTTCAAAAATCTCCCCATTCCCGAAAAAAAATTTCCGTATTCACCATTGAGTCCAATTTAAGCTAGTTGTTATAACGTTCTAATTGCTTCTCAGAAAATATCAACAAAAATAATTCTAAGGAGAAGTGATACCTTTTAGTACGTTAGTTGCGTCTTAGCAGGAAAGACTCAATGTGTTAGTGTACTCTGATGCGACCGGTAAGTTTACGTCCCGAAATGAGTCAGAAATACTTGCACACCGAAGTCTTTCAAGGCAGTGCTATGAGAGAACGCCTTCGTACGCCGTTAAGAACAGTTTCCTTTACAGTTTACGAGTAGTTTCCAAGTCTGGATGAAGAGCTTGTTATCGCTTGTAGCACGTTTATTGCCACTTCGTAGAAAACACTAGAAGGAACGTAATTCACATGATTAGATATCTATTTTCCGCGAAATAATATTTTTTTCCAAATAAAATTACTTTATTTAAAGCAAACCCGTATCACTATATATATATATATATATATATATATATATATATATACACACACCTACACACATATATATATACATATATATACATTTATAAATTATCAAGGATGTAATCATTTTGTTTAGTAAAATGTCTACATAAAATATTGTGACAAAACGTTGCAAATGGTTTTCTAATTCAAATATTTCATTTTATGTTTATGGAGTTCTATTAAAAATTTTGTTGAAAATGCATGTTTTGGGGACTTTTGGCGAATCATGTAATTAGGAGATTTGCAATGTGCTAGTGTGTTTGAACCTGTCTCAAGGAGATTTGTCGTTGAGAATATAGTGTCTTGCTTTATCATAAAACTTCATGCAATTTATTTCATATAAGTGTTAATTTAAAATATTAGTGTAAAAATGTTAAATATCTCGATACATATTATATGCTCTTATACTTGATCACTCTGAAACCACTATTTTATATGAATTTCTGGTATAATGCTTGTTTTTACGTATATTTTTACAACGAAATTTTTGGCTTTATTTTAGCCGTGGAGTTTGTGAGCCAACTTTCATAATGAATTATGTTTACTGAGAGCATAAAATAATAACTAATAACATAGTTAAAACATTAGGGAATAGGTACATTTTTGATATATATTTTAGATTATTAAGAAAAAATAATATTTTTATGTGACGCATGTTTTAGAAGTTACTAAGGAATATGTGATCAAGAACTTTCTTAAAGTGCGAGCGTTTTTAAACTTATTTTAAACAAATAATCAATCATCAATTCCAGAAAATAATAATATTAAAAATAAAAATTTCTTCGTTTTCGGTTAAGCGGAAGGAAAGTAATTGAAGTGACATACACAAAAAATTCTTTATTTACCTTAACATACAAATGCAGGGTTTCATGATTATTTTTACCATTCAGTATGTGAAGGTCAGTGACTTTTTGCAAAAAAAAAAATTGATGCCGTTCATAATATATTTATTTGTGGTGATTATTTAATTTTCACATTATCTATACACACATAAAATTTATCAAATATACCTAACTGTAAACGGCTACTTAAATCCTATTGAAATTAACTAAACCTAAAAAAAACAAATTCAATTACATTTACATTGACGATATAAAACACGGTGTTTATTATGTTGAAACGCAGTACATTAAAAAAATATATGATTTTTTCTCGGATTATGGGTAATGTTGTTGTCCCTCCAAGAAGTCTCTAAAATACCAAACGAAACAGAAAGGTATTCTTTTTACTCTCTGTCCAAATTTAACTGTAATCAAGCGCAAAATCAGCTGGGAAATCAAACCACTTTCGACAGCCTACCCTTTGTGAATCAACTGTTCAAAACATTAGTCGATGTCATCCACATCTCACGTAAAATCTAACCGACATAGATTTGTAGAAGAATTTTTTTCCTCGCATCAAAAACACTCACGTTGGCTTGTACTACAATCAATTCACCTGCGATGGTAAAAAAATTGAGTAGATAAAGGTAGGAAGTCAACGTCACAAGGCAATTCATAGTGTCTCGGGCAGGGGGGGGGGGCGGATGGGGGGGGGGGGGGGTGGAACGGGAGACGGGCACCTCGAAACCCACCATCTTGAATTTTAAAACATTAATCCTCAACATGCAATACAGTTTCAGTTTACAAGTTTTTTGCTTGACATGGCAAGTTACCTAGCTATGGAACTCGTTAAACACAGGGTTCATGGAATGGGGTATGAATTATAAATATGTTTTCATTTACGGTAAGGGCAAAAGCAAGTAGGGGGGGGGGGATATATCCCCGGCACACGAAATTGTAAAAACAAATGGAACGAATTTGAAAGCAAACACTGGGAAAAGTGTTGCTATTGCACACTCCCCTTGAAACAAAAAAAGTAATGCGTGCGATCCTGAATCTAGGTGGTTACAAATTGAGGTATGTTAGAAAATATCCAGTTTCAACAAGGTTTAACATATTGGGAAGATAATATTTATGCCTCGTAATTCAAATAAATTTGATAAATAGCTTAAAATTTAAGTCAAAATTAATGATTAAAAAAATCGCAGACAGCCGGGGAACGGCTTTGTAATTAATATCACTTGCGCAATTTTTTACACCTGTGATGTAACACTAATTGTATATCTGTTGGAAATATTTGTGCGCAAAACAACAAATGCAAGGACGGTGTGGAGTTAAATTTTTAGAAACAGCCCTTAGATAAAAGTAATAAAACAAAGAAAAACAAGCATGGCGAGTGAAACCTGGAAGAGAACCCTTGCAGTTCTGCAGAACAATGAGTGCTCCACTATACCGAGATCGAACTGGGGACTTGGCCCGTTGCTGCTTCCTGGCCATTTGAAAATGACAGCGGACTTATATGCTTCATATGTACATAATAAACCAAAATGTGTTAAAAATATACCATCTCATTAATTTTCGTAGAAGATTACAGTTCAATAATTTTTTTCTTACTTCAAGTACTTTATCAACATATGCTTGTTTACTCGTGCCTACGTTTTGTTTAATTTGCGTAATGCTGTGTCTGTAAATGTTTTATAACTGTTTAAGAGGCCCTTTAGTAGTAAAATACTACACCAATCATTAAATTAGCGATATTAACTATTAATACAAATCCCATTTGAATGTCACTGGGGGCGTTACGGCTTCAGAGACCTGTATAAGAGTGGCCAAGTTATTGATTTTTCACTCATATCTTTTTGGTAACAGTTAAATGCTTTCAATTTTTTCTGTGAAATTCTGTGATTCCTTACTATTATTGTGTAAAAAATTAGCCAGAAACTGTAGTTATGAAATTTATTTCGATGGTTAGGTTTCTCCAAACATAAGAATTCATATGTTATTTTGGAAGAAAAAATGCAAAACCAAAACAAAACAGTATCATAAATAAAAAATAAAACATATTAATCATATTGTTACGCGGAAGGATAGACTAAAATACATCATATTATTGTTGGCAATAAATTTTCACATCAGATATGATTGTAAGTAAAATCAAGAAATTTCATTACCGGCAATAGAGTAGGAACAAAGGATAAAAGGATAAAAATTACCCCATTTAAAACAAGTGACAAATTTGCACTTTAGTAAACACCTAAGAATTGCGAAGAATAAAGTATAGTGATATAATGAATTTGCTACTGTGGGCCTGTTATAATACATATGTCACCAATAACGTTTACGAATTATTATTTTAGAATATACATGGCAACATAATTTAATAAAATAAAATTTGGCATCAAGCTTTCCTCAAATAAGAAACAATAAAAATAATGTAAAAGACTTGTTTCAGTTTGAGATTCTTTTCCTGGTTCAAATTCAAAATTACTTTTGTGTACGTTTCCAATTTTCACTACGTGTTAAAGAGATTATTTGTTTAATGTTTATGTGTACTTACGAAATGTTATGTTTAATTATTCTCCGAACCATTATGCAATTATAAAAACGATGTTAAAAATTTGTAATGTCATTAAACCGGAAACATTATACAAAGAATATCTCTGAAAAATCATTAAGTTAGTTACAACGTGTTTAATGGGTTCATTAATTTTATTTTATTGTGAATTTTACTAGGAAACTGCCACATACGTATTCGCACAGCAACAAGGGACTTAACATTTCACTTTTTCTTGAAACATCTATTTTTGATGCTTTCCTTAAAAAATAAGATTCTGAGAAAGTTTCAGTTTGAAATTGTAATTTAACTTTATATTGTTTAAAACATATAACAGTAAAAAATTTTTAATATCATGAAATACTGTGCAGGTTGTACTTGAAGTGTGTGATATTTTATGATATTTGCATTGTATAGTCATACAGAAAAGTGTTAAATTATATTGTAATTGCTTGAAAACCTAGTGTACTTATAATCCGCTTTATGTACAAATTAATTTTTTTTTGTTCTTTCCTTTATAAATATAAAAAAATAAGTGTTATGCAACCTAATCTGATAATATGACAGGCTCGAGCGTTTTCCATGGCCATGGAAAAGCACTTTTGTTACGATATGCTTTCGTCACATGTAACGTTTTCAATAACACAATGCGACCTACAATCTAATAAATACGTGGATGTTACCAACAGGTGTCAAACAAAAAACCTAAACATAACTTTAGAAATATAACAAAAAAATGTTCGGAGGAAATTAATTTCGCATAACTAGTAAAGTATCGGAATTGATTGTTTTAGCAACATAAAAAAAAAAAATCTTTGTCATACTATTGTGGTTTTACAAGGAAAACAAAATATTTTCTAGCCATTAAATAAACTTCAGTAAATGTCATCGGACTTATGAATAGTCAAATGCAGGGGAAATAGTAAGTTTCATTCAAGTGAATCGCTACGCGCCACACAGACTTGCGCGTTGTGTCGGGTGACGTGAGCCCCCGACTCACCCGGGACGAGGCTCCAGAAGCAGCTGGCGCCTGCAGCCGCAGCGGCGCAGGGCTGCAGGACGGCGGTGCGCGCTCGCCTCGTTGTTTACCCCGCGCTGGCCATGTCGCCCGCACCGCGCGCCGCCTCGTTCAGGCGAGCGCGCGTGGCTCGAGTCACGGCACTGCGGACTCTGACGCCCCCTCCCTTCCCGCTTGAACGCCCACGTCATACTCCCCTGCTCCGCCCCAGCCCTCCCCCCGTCCACTGCTGCGCACCTTCCCCTCTCCACTTCCTCACGTGCAACCTCCCCTCCCACCCCCTCACCCTCCTCACGAGCTCACGCCGCACCACATCGCCCATCCTCACACCCCCTCCACCCCATTCCTTGAGCGCGACCACGCCACTGCGCGCGCGTCAACAGGCGGCAGATCAATATGGGCGGCGCAGTCACCCCAACGCACCCGGCGTTGTTGGAGGTCTGGGTGTTCGTTACGATCGTCTTCCGCGGCCAAGCAAACTTGCGCTTACACGTCTTTCTGCTTAAAGCAGGAGTGTACTGAGAATTTTATATAGCGGAGGGGTAGAACCAATTTGCCCGCTATTTGCTTGATGATAGAATGTTTGGGAGTTTCTGGAAGCAGTGGGGATATATCCCTCCTCCCCTTAAGCATGCCACTTGCCTAAAGTATTGTTGCCTAAGCTCTAAGGAAAAACGATTTTGGAAAAATTTCTGTCAGAGAAGTTGATTGGGATGGGAGGACTCAAATAAATATAATGCCTTTAGGAAAAACGACTTTTTAACTCAACGACTGTTGCAAAAAACCAAGTTTCTTCTTCGTAATTAATTACAGAAATGTGATTTTCAAGGTAAAACGACGACTTTAGGCAAAATTACTAAAAACAAAAATAATTGTTAGGCAGTATGATTAAGAAAAAAGTCTGTAGGCACAATACCAGCATTAAAAGTGGACAACATTAACACAAATCTACTTTAGGATAAACGACGCACTTCCGGAGGCAAATTTCCTTAACTCGTGGTCATGGGTTTGAACCCCATCTGGAGCACGGGCAGCCGTCTTCCTATAAACCTTTCAGAATAAGGCAGGGGTTTTAAAATATATTTTATCATAATCCCATTGCGATGTGACGGCAGCAAGAGAAGAATTTGTGGCTGATTTCTAACTTCATATCATTTATTGCCATTATGTTACGTTTGTCAATACATTCGCTATAAATAAATATAAATATAGTAAATATAAAACACCTTCATCAATTCAGCAGTAATCCCATCACGACCTCAGTCTTTCTGGTTCTCAACTTATACACAATATCCATAAGCTCCTCCATTTAGAAGGGATAAACATGATCCACATCACATGGTATATTCACTAGTGACCTTGTGCAAGCATGTTAAGGCTCCTCTCAAGCAAGATAGTTATCAGGGAGAAGTACCTGCAACAGCTCCACTAAACTTTCACCTATATCAGCACAGAAACCTGCACTCATACTCCGAGCATGCATGGGATTTAACACTCTATATTTTTGGGCTGCGAACCTATTTACTATGCCTCAAGGATATTTTTTACTTTCGATTTCCACAAATCACTTTGAGGACTCAAGCCTGAACTCTCGGACTCTTTGGCAGTGATAATGACAGTGCATTCGATACCTCCTTGTTCTTCCTCCCCAATCCCAATTACGTCCATTCGGTCCAGACATTGCAGGGAGGAATGTCGGTGGTAGTAAGCCCTTAACCGGGTACAAGCCTCATGCAGTTTATTCGTACTCCAAGCATTGCCACCCCTGACCTGTTTGTGTTTCTGAATCCCTTAAAAAAATTGACTGTGTTCTTTCATCAATGAAACCATTAGCTAGTAATAGCTGATAATCCATAATAGTTATAAAAGTGTACCATCAAACTTACTCCTGTCTTTTCCCTTGTAGAGACCATTGAAAATTCATTATCCCTCACTCTAATGACACCAATTGAGAACTGATTCAGTGTATTATTACTATAAAACTAATTCGTCACAACCCAATCTCTTATCTGATCATTTACACTATTGGTACACAAGTTCATATTAAGGCAGGATTCTCTTTCCTGAGCAACATACACAAAAGTGGGAAAGTTCCCTGGTTGATTTAGCATGTATAGTCCATGAATCAGCAAAAATTTATTCACTTCTTCACCCTTGGCATATGTTATGGCTGAATGCCATAGCTCTGATTTGGCATTTATATCGGCTTGAGGCAGATGACACGCCTCATGACTTGTGTTTTGGCTAAATATATATTTTTTATTATTTAATATTTACCTTCAAGTTACACTAGTTTTGGCACCTTGTATTTTTAGTAACTTACTTTCTTTACTTATAATTATAGGACTGATTATTTGCTTCTCAAAAATATTGTCATGTTTTGAAAAAATAATTTTAGTAATTTTTATAATTTTTATTAAATAGAGTAGGGGTGCCACAAACGCAGGAATGGCATACCGGAAGAGTACAAGAAGTATGTGCGTGGGTGTACCACCCTGTGCTGAGACTCTTACCAGAATTCCGGTGTTATTTGTGGAATGTGCGAGTGGTGTGCTCTGCGCATGCGCGGCGCCCGAATTAGTCTGGTCGCCAACTCATTATACCTGGAAATGTTGGAGGACAAAGATGTTTTGGCTGATTCTTAATCAGTTTTTTCCGCTGATTACGAATCTGCCGGGTGCCACTTTGTGACACGTGGGCAATCGCCGCCATTTTGAAAAAATGGCGCCCGAGAACACTTTTTCGATCATATTTAATTAACCGTTGGTCTTACGTAAATTTCTGTAGTTACATGAAATAAATATCGTAAATTTCTTCACAAAAATGATGTCTTTAATATTTTTGATAAACTTTACGGTTTTATTGCAATGAGAGAAATTAATGTTGCAATTTAAACATTTTTTCTTTTATTCGACCTGAAATACTAAAATAATGTCCCAAGCTGTTAGGTCTTCTAGTTTTATTCTTATATAGTATGTTGTAAATGATATCTAGAAAAATGTTTTAACAAATTACAATTTGAACATTGTTTATTATGCTTATTATGATCACACTACCACATTCGCCTATATTTAATTAAATGTCATCGAAACTACATTTAAAAAACCAACATTTCCCTCAAAAATTAATTTTCATAATATGAATTGTTGTTATAATAGGTTAATTTGTAATTTACACGCGTATCATATTAATAAAATTTTATATTTTAAAGTGTGTAACAAACAATAACACATGGTTATGTTTATATGAAATGATATACCATTCCTCGGAGCATTTAGATGTCACAGTATTTGAATGTTATATCTTCCTCTTGATTGTTTTCATTTAAATTTCTTGTATGGAGGTTGAAACACTGTTTGCCATAGCACTTACAAAATAAAGTACATGGAAATTTTCCGGCACAAGTACATCTGATGGAAGAGCAAGGTTTGAATTTGATAACATTCAGGATGTCTGCTGGAACAACTGCAACTTCTTCAGGCAATGCAACAGGCTTCAGGCTCTTCATTGTGTCATCTCTTGCCCAACCATAGTTTGTGGGGTCGATGTCAGGAGGATCTGGATCTTCAGCTGAATACCAGTGCATGACTTGCAGATGAGCCCGTTTTACATTCTCAACGAAAGCCTCCGTTGTAGGAGGTAGTGATATTAGAGGTGGAACAACGTTCCTAGCACTCCCAGTTCTTCTTGACCACACCACAACGCGAGCTTCGGACATTGTCGTCACATTTCTGGCTCCGTAGCATGCTGCTATTAGTTTGGTTGCCTCTTTTACAATGTCCTCCATTTTAGATTCTACTTTGCCCAAGTTCTCTAAACTCAAGTCTGACTTCACTTGTCTGAGAATGGTGACCTTACCCAAGCCATACAGATAAGCAACACTATCGCATCCTGATATCGCATGAGCGCATAATATTTTAGAAACTATTGGTAAATGGTTGCCAACTGTAGCTCCTATGTCAATTGTTTTTCTCTCATGGCTTGTAGATGTCTGGTAGACTTCGCATGTCATATTCAATTTTTGGTAGTAGTAACAGAGGAGCAAGAACACATCTGTATCATCAGAAACTACGATTATTCTCTTCACATTGGTCGACTTTACAATGTTAATTAATTGATGCACCATTATTATGTCATCTTCTTCATGAGTTGATTTTAAATAGACCTCTGGCGTGATAAGGCCTTCCATTATTTTGACTGGTACTGGATCTCCACTCGTTGCAACCAATTTATGGCTTAGTTTTAAATCTTTACAATTTGCCACTAGTACCTGGCAAACTGGACTTTATTTTTGGTATTGTTTAGAATAATATTTTTTGGAGGAAGACTCAGAGTCAAGTGAAGCTGGAAGTTTCTACAGACTCCTTTCTTTCTTGATTGTCTGGTTGCAGACTTTATGCTGTAATAAAAATACCTATCAAATACAATATACACATCACTTTGTACAAGGAACTGGATCACGTACTTATAAACATTATTAGCTAGATCAAATACAGTGCCTGAATATGGCAAGTGGACGACCCAAAGTGTAGCACACCCATCGATGACTGTTACATCGGGAGAAGGTATCAATCTTGAAAGATCCATGGAAGCCAGTTTTTCTTTTAGCGCACTTTTTCCCCACTAATTCTCATATTTCCATTGTTGTCGAACATACTGCTTGGTACTGGCGCGAGCTCGTAACACAAAACTTTGTCAATCGATAGAATACGTAATAAGACCAATGCACTGACTCGGCTGTATATCAGAGCAGTATCAAATACAAATGGATCACCAACTTTTACATTGCTTTTCATGGTTTGCATCGAAACCACTGTTTGTTTCAAAGATGCATGAAATCCGCCTGGTAATGATTTTTTTAAATCTGTTAATCCAAGACTACCTAATTCGATAGCTTTCTCCACATTCACCTTTTCCGTTGCAATTGAACCAGTTACAATGTTAAATAGTCTATTTGGATGTTCACTTGGATTCAGAGGATTAATACGTGTTTGTAGTTTAACATGTATTTTCTGTCGATCTTCCATATCCGACTTTATTCTAGGTTTACTTTCTTCCTTGTGATGATTCGCGTCAAGTGTTACACTTTTGTCATTTAAATCACAAAGATCTTTCACCAATTTGCTATTTGTATTGAGGTTGAGAGCCCAAGTATTGATTGTTTTGGGCTGCGTTGTTATCCCTATTAGTCCTCCTGGTCCTTTTCCATACCGCATGAAGGTTGTTTCTATAAACATGTCCGACCACATTCCATTCCAAAGCCCTTTTGATGTCGCATGACAAAATTGCTTTTTTACATAATCGTTTTTAAGATGTCTCTTGATAAATTTGACATTTGGATAATGTACACAAGACCATAACGCAAGTAATTCCAATGTCCCGCACTAAAGAAGTACGGAACATTGACTCTGCTGCCCACATATACAAAGGCCAATCACCTTCCCTTTCTGCTCGTACGAAAAGCATGATAATGAACATAGGTTTAATGAGACAATCAACCCACAAACGTGTAGTTCAACTTTGGTTAGCTGTTTCTTCTAATGTGTGTATAAAATAGCTTCCTGTTTCTAGGGTGGAACGCAAAACTTCTTCAGTAATAAGCCTAAGTGCCCTGACATTCTGTGGATATTTCTTTCCCAGTAACATTTGGATTACTCCTCCAAATGCTGATTGAAGACGACACACACACACAAACACACACAGGAACAACAGTTTCGGGAAACTTTGGAACGAATTGGAAATGGTCTTTACTAAGGAATCCATCCCAGCATTCGCCTGAAATGATTTCGGGAAAAAATAAAAAACTGAAATCAGGATGACTAAACCCGGGAAACAAACCTGGGTCCTCCCTAATGCGAGTCCAACGAGCTAATCCTTGCACCAGCTTGCTTGGTTTTCATTGAGGGGAATTTTGGTTATTTAAATGTAGTTTCGATGACATTTAATTAAATATAGGCGAATGTGGTAGTGTGATCATAATAAGCGTAATAAAATTTGGTTCAAATTGTAATTTGTTAAAACATTTTTCTAGATATAATTTACAACACAATATATAAGAATAAAACGTGAAGACCTAACAGCTTGTAACATTATTTTAGTATTTCAGGTCGAATAAAAGAAAAAAATGTTTAAATTGCAATATTAATTTCTCTCATTGCGTTAAAACCGTAAAGTTGATCAAAAATATTAAAGATATCATTTTTGTGAAGAATTTTACGATCTTTATTTTATCTAACTACAGATATTTACGTAAGACCAACGGTTAATTAAATATGATCAAAAAAGTGTTTTCGGGCGCCATTTTTTTCAAAATGGCGGCGATTGCCCAAGGGTGACAAAGTGGCACCCGGAAAATGCGTAATCAGCGGAAAAAACTGAATAAGAATCAGCCAAAACATCTTTGTCCTCCAACATTTCCAGGTGATGCTAAATTTGATGGTTTGGCGACCAGACTAAATGTGGAGCTAATCGTCGGAGCTGCATGAGACTCTGCTTCGTAATGCCTGGGGGTGAGCACACGTCGGAGAGTGGGGTGCTCAACACCTTCGTTCGCCGGAACATCTAGTGCAGACAGACTGCACCACCTCCAGAGAAACGAGTACCACCTGGACTCTGGCTGCAACACCTCAAGTGCCAAAGTAAGATCCGCCCAGTATTTTGGCCTCAATGGTGATGGAACAATTTTCCTGTAAAAGTGCCTTTCCAGTTTGCTAGTGCCGGGGCATAGAACTAACATTGTTTGATGCGGCACAGTATTTTTGGAAACTATCTTAGAAATATTTTGCCAGTTTTTCACAGCCCCGCAACTACTTCATTTTAGTTTTGGAACTAGTGTGAAAGCATGACTTCTGTTGCATTTCCTCGCGCCTCCAACACGAGACAATTTTATGGCAAGCAGTGCGCGGGAGTGCGCGCCCAGGGTAATCTAGCCGCGCGCATTGGACTGCGAGCGCGGCGCTCGCATGCAGTGTAATCCCTGCGGTAGCCACTTGTGTGTCTGGAGTGGGAAGGAGGTGGGCGTGGGGGAGTAACAGGCTCTCTACACTAAGCCTGCACTACCAAAACAGTTGCGAAAAACAGTTTTGACATTTTCATATTTTTGCATAATACTGCAGTTTTACTACGAACTATTGCTTCAGTTCTCACCCCGGACCTGTCTAAGCAAATCTTTTAAATTTTGGAGCCATCGTCCATAAACCATTACGTCACCTTCTTTTCGTTCACGATTCGGTCAGAAACCCGATCGCACACACGCAAGTATAGTGCTAATTGGTGGCACACTCAAAACATAGACTTAACAGAGACTGTAAATATTTAGACAGTACCACCACGGCGGACTTCCAGTGGCGCAGGAGCTGTCTGGCGGGCATCATGGCGCGACGTGCTTTCCCGCGAGACGGCCATCGTCTGTCCAATACCCGCCCGCTCCCTCCACCTACCGCGCAGGATTGAACCAGATACAGTCGACTTCCCCCCCCCCTCACCACTCCCCCCGGGCACCGCTCGGCGTCTGGACACCTCTGTGTATGCTGTGGGGTCTTCCTCCTCCTCCTCCTCTAAGGGCACTGTGACATCCTTCTTTCTTCTCCGCCGTGCCTGCAGGACATCCGAGGGAGTATCCAGCTCGAAACGGAAGTCACACATTTTGCTCTATAACTAAATACGTTGATAAATTCAGTAAGAAGTCAAAACAGTTTATTTCATTACGAATGGTCTTATCTTCGCTCTCTGTTATTTTTTGTCCCCCCTATTCACTCTGCAGTTTGTAACACACTTTCTTTTGAATTTTAACGTGTTCAGCATTTTTCATGTTAGTTAACATTTTGTGTTTTTACCCCCTGAAGGAAAGAAGGGGGAGGGGGTTCACAGGCTCAAAATACCACTCTCTTATGTTCAGTAACTTCAAAAATGCTTTCTAAGTGCCCACAATTTACACATATCTGATAAGAAAACTGGAAATATGAAGAGATTACATAAGCAACCTCACAGCCAACACCCAATACCTGTACCACTACATAATGCCAGTTGGAGTGGTGATCACACACCAGTAGGTCCAGAAACTCATCGCACACCAAGATGGCTGCCATAAGGTGTACACCAAAGCGTACCTTCTTTACTTTCAACCCAGGAAGTTTTCCAGCTACAGAGTAAGGTTCCTGCACAAATGCGATATCTATCTCACTTGGCAACAAATAGCTTCCAGCTCTGCTGAGTCTGCCAAGGACCTATGCATGTTACGTTTCACATACTTAACCATAATCGATGCATGCAGCCTCCATAGAATTCATATTTGCCAATATGGGGTAGGTGCATGCAGTGACCTCGTGATCCACATCCTTCATACCATCTCTGTCGCAGTTTGCACAGCAGACCTTAGTTGTTTGGATTTCCTTATAAGTATGTCCCTCTAAACCACATTGCTTACAAGTTTGAACCTGCTTAAAACTTCCATATTGATGTCCATAACACTGGCATTTATAGCACTTGGTTATAATAATACATAATAAAAACACATTCCGTTATACCGATTGTCCATAAAAGAATGTACCAATTTCAATGGTATATTACAACAGTATAATTTAAACAGTTTACAACAAACCATACATCAAATTAAATGCAAACCACCCTAGCTTTTCTTACAAGTATTCAATATGTGCAATTTTAGTTATATGGTACACATGCAACCTAAAGTCCGATTCTTCCCACACTTTGGTTAACAAGTCCAAAGTAATGGAAGTAATAGCCTCTTCAATTCTGTGTCTCAAAAGTGGCAAATCAGTAGTTAGTTGCAAAATGTAAACAATGTCTTTTATAAAGCTCCAGAGGAAAAAAATTCCATGGCTTTTTGTCAGGTGAACGTTGAGGCTAGCAAAAAAGAACTCATCGCCGAACACCACACGATCAAGAAAGTCATCTTCCCTCTCAAACGCTTGAAGTGCCAAGTTACAATACACACCAGAGTCATTTGGCTTTAAAACATGTAACAACAGTAACCTGTTTGAACACATGTGTAAACGTGTTCTTAAAACCTTCCACATGGTCACCTTTGGCAAATGAAATTCCATACATGCTTTCCAAACAGATTTATTAGGACTATTCAAGAAAGATGCTCTGACATAGTCAATATTCTGTAAATACACTTTTGGTCATCCCATGCTTTTCCCTTTACAAACACATAGCTGGTCGTTTCGAATCGTCTATACCATCGGTGGATGTTTTTGCCACATGAAGGATCACAATTAAACTTGAAAATAAATGTACATTGAACTGAAATAACAGATTCACTCTTAGGAAATTGCTGAACACAAAATACTTTATGCTTAGGAGTCTCCATTTCGTATAGGTGGTTCTGCAAGCGAGAAAACAACAAAGCAATACTCGTACATGCGCTTATCTAAAACCGTTTGAGTTAAACTTTAATTGTGACCTTGAACCAACACACTACAGTTGTTACTATTAAAATTTATAACTGGGACATTATTTTATGGACATACAGTATATATAAATATACATATATAAATACTTATATAAATATACATATATAAATTATATATAAAAATAATAAATGGTCAGTACATCGGCAGGGTGTATAGACCATATGGACTCAGCCAGGACTGTATCAACAAATGCACCTTCTCTTTCTTCCTGTCCCCCAATGACACATCTGATCTCGAATTCTGTCTGAATTGTTCCAGAGTCATCTGATAGGAATTGAATTTAATCTCAAATATCAGGTCTGCCAATTCACTACTAGCAAGATTGTTTTGGAAAATTGTACTTGATAACCAATAGGAACAACTTCCTAAGCTTATGGACTCGCACCTCCGCCGACTCCTCGAGAGCAAATATCATAGCTCTGTCAAAGGGCTTTCATCCCCTGCTTCGACAACTACATTATTGGTCACACGTCTTATGGCCTTGATTTTAACCTCCTTAGTTTTTTCTTCAGTCCTTCCACTATGGTAGCCTTGGTTGTACTCCTGAGTGTTATGTTGTCAACAGAATGGACTATCAGCACCTTCTTGACGGGTTTTATGGACACAGAACCAGAAGGTGTCTTCGCTGCTTGAACGGGTTTTGCACTCTTTCTATCTTGTTATTAAGCTGCCTTAGCACAGGAAGGTCGCTCCTCAACTGGTGCGCTCACCTGAACCTCATGTTTGCTTCAAGACGACCAGCCGGAAATAGATAGGTATGCACCATCCGATGTACTACCATCTGCAGTGTTTACCACTCACTGGTTGATTTCCATAGCCGCGAATAGCTCGACCAGTTCATTATTTAGCAAGATGCTGTTCAAACCCCCCACGAAAGTTTTTGTGGTGAGAGCCAATTGGCTCAAACTGAAAGTACTGTCAACCACTGATCCCTGTTTTTTGTGGCACTTCCTTATCGGCAGGCAGACTGCAAGGTTACCTAGATTCATTAGTAGATAACTCTCCATCATCAGACTTACCTGTAGGCACTTCTCCTTAAGCCCAAGCTTTTCCTTACACTTTTTTGGCCGAATATGCAATACCAGCTTTCCTCGCTGCCACCTTGCTTCTGGTGTACAACTCATTGTCACTTCCAGAACTGTCGGAGACGAAACTCACCTTGCGAGACTTCTTCTTATCCGGATCCTAGGGGCCTTCATTTGCAACAGACATATACACCCGAAACTTAGATGGAGTTATAGCAATCACTTACTTTAGAACACTTTGACTGATAAACTGCTTTAGTTACCATCCAATATCATGAGATGGTGTGGTTCATGTACGTACTTCTTCTGACTTTCCTTTCCTTTCGCAAGCACTGTCCTCAGCTCAAATCGAGAATTGCAACTGTGAACAGAACTCAGTTTGGCCGTCCCAGAATACTCCATGAAGCACGTATTGAAAATATGAGATACCCTGAGAAAACATAAAAAAAGAAGAAAAAAAAGCCTCTCAGTGTAAAGGCCCAGTTGCTCTTGAAATATCAGCATCTGAGTAATGTCAATGATACACGCGATACACGCACCCACCTCCCCCTTTTCCGCTAAAAGGGAATCCTCCAGATATTTTCCTTTGCTATGCATTAACTGAATAATCAACTATTTTTAACACAAATCTGCTTCTTAACACACATTTACTCACGAGGATAAACTGTTTGAATTCAGCACGCTTAATACGGTGGCCAAGATAAAATTAAGTTTAACAAGGAATCTAAATGTAGAAAACCAACTTGTTCACTATAAAGTCGGCGTGGCCTGTCCATTGACGGTTGTCACATTTTACCTTCTGTCAGAGTTGCACACGATTCACTCGTGTGGTTTTTGCAAGTTTGTTATTTGCTTCTGTTATTTCAGGGCATGCCAAATAATAATTAATAAACATACAAAGCTCATTCAAACGTACAGAGGGTGTCCTAATACAGCAACATTCCTAGGTATAGGCCTACATAGGTATCGTGAGATTGTAAAATGTACACAAAGGATTAAATGTCATAGCGATTTCAATCAATTATTTGCGATATATCTTTTTTAATTTCCTCATATTTGGCTGGTGTGTTATTTTTTAGTCCGGCACGTGGACGGAATGTAATTTGAGGATGTCGATTAATTTACAGTTTCTTGGTGCTCTATATTTAATCGCCCTGGTTGTGGGGGAAAAATGGGGGAGGGTTATGATGTGGAAGCACTCTGGTTTGTTTTCAAGATTTGTTTGAGGAGTCGTATTCATATTGCTGCCAGAACAAACAAAGGAAACAGATTTCCGCTTAGCCTACTTAAAATTTTTGCTTGTAAGTTATGTGGGGTTGCAAAATTGAAGACACAATTAATGGAAAGCATAACTAGTTTCAAATAACAATTGTTAAATATTATTTAATTTATAAAAATAAAAATTTATTCAATTAAAATTATTCCACATACCACAATAACACGGTTCAAATGCAATGGCTATTTTGCATAAATATATATTTTTAATACTTTTCCCTTCATTTTAATATTTGAGGATGTGTGTACTACATCACATGAAATACTTTAACTTCAATTGTTAATGGCCATTGATTCTGTAAGGTGCTCCATTTAAGTTCAATTACTGAATTCCCGTACCTTAATTATACACATCCAACAAAGTTCACAGAATTACAAGCTAGTAAAAACTCGTATCAGAATTTTTATGCAGTATCGTTTCACTGAGTTTAAATTACTGACTTAGAGTTTTAGCCTTATTTGATTAACAATTAGCTCATAAAAATGTTCGTATCTGCAGCGAAAGTGTTTGTATCTTAAAAAAAAAAAACAATATGTGTGAGCACAGAGGCTCAGAAATTTATTCGATAACTAACTTATAATTGGTGGCAGACTGAATTCACATTAGAATACAAGCATGATGATAACACAAGCTGTGTAAAGGAAATGTATGTCATTGTACTCAAGAAATTTTGCCATTCATACTGCCCACCATAATCGGCTTCCTAACAGTCTTTTGTAAGGGATACTAAACATGGGTTATTGCCTGTTTGCAGAGAAAAAGATGTACTTCCAAATATTTCAAAAAGATTCAAGCTGTTCTGAGTAAAGGGTTTTGCACGTGAGGTTGACTGGTCAGGAATCTCAGATTTTTAGAAGTGGGGAAACGAAGCGGACGTTTCTGTTAATCGGTAGAGTTTCTTGGTGTGCGGCTGTTTCCCTAACAATGAATTCCATCACTGCTTCCTTAGCCAGTTCATAAAAGATAACGAAACTTCATTTATTTTATTTCAAGATAAGTGTTTGTGATTAAACTTTATATTGTACAATAATATTCCAGTGATTTAAACAATTCCCCTGCTGCAATTTTTGTGTAAAAATTATTTTTGATTTGAATTTTAAAATTTAAATAATTATTCTTTAATTCATTGCTATTAGTTTAAAAAAAACAATGTTTTAATAATTGAAGGAATTGAAAATTTTTCAAATGGTAATTTAGTAACTTGTACAATAAATTACCACTTAAAAATGCAGACTAATTAAAAGTAGTTTAAATGATATTAAATTGACCAATTACGTAAAATTTAATACGTAAATAAACTAATTAATTTATTTTAAATCATAGCGGATTTTTTAAAAATTAATTTTGGGTTATTATATCTGAAAACATCTAAAAATAAAAAAATGCCAGTGATTTAAATGAATATTTGTTATAATATTTTGAAGAAAATTATTTTTAAAATTTTATAACATATTTTCAAAAATATTTTTAATGCAATAAATATATGCATTTTTATAGCTTAAGAAGTTGAATTGTTTAGATAATCTAAAGTGGTTTCATAAGACAATTTACTTTTAGCCATTAGGTCGCTCTTGCTCGTTTATGTCGTAAAAATCTTTATGGCGTCGCTTAGTGCGAGGTTGGGGTTCCCAAATCCGGGAGGGGTCAAGGAAGAGAGAGAGAGTAAATTTATGGCCCTTTGTTTTCTTGAAACAATCCACAATCCACTCAGTAAACGTCAGCCGAGCTAACAAATAACTGCAATACCCGGACAGTTACGATCGTATAAGCGAGATTGATTTTTTTTAAACTTTATTTTACCGAATCTTCATGTCTGTTCGACAGTGAGGTCACAAGTTACGAACGAATGCCACTGAGGAAGTGCAGGGATAGTGAAGAATAACTCGACCGTGGTCTATGGCGAGTGTCCACCTCACAGCCCCGAATTCAGAAGAAAAAAAGTAATAAGTAATTATATACACTACAACGCAACATCACATGAAGAAATTCCCTCATGAAAAGCTTAGCAGTAAATAATGCAGGATATTGTTAATGGATCACTACAAAAATGTTATTGTTCAGAAAACTAAACTGTTACAATTACCAATTACAATGTTTTTAGACGTTAATAATGTACTGGTTTTGTGGTTGAGCAAAAGTTTTTTCAGACAAAGTGAAACTTTGTTGGACAGGTATTACAAAGAACATTTAGACTTTCAAAAGTAAAATTGAAGTTATAATCAAAACAAACACATTCATGAATACACCATGCAACTTATTGTGTATCAATAATACTCTTCGTTATTTTATAACAATTTTTCAGCTGAAATCATCGACTAAAGCAGGTTAATTGTTTCCAAACGAGTGCCTGTGTGTGAGTTTGTGTATGTTTGGTGTCTGTGTGTAGGCGCGGCAAAAATAAACAAATTAGTGTAAAAATGTGCCTTTCTTGCGCGTGCTGCCTAAGAGTTACTTCACTGCCCTTCCGCTTGGAGCGCTGAACCTTGTCCTCAGTGGTTAACATTGGATTTTCCGTTCTAAACCTTCCCTTTTCTATGGTTAATTCTTATGCGGTTAGCTCGTGTGTTAACGTTTTCTCCAAATATTTGGTTTTCTCTGCTTGTCTGTCAACTTGTTTAATCTGTAGCTCTGTTTATTGAGTCATGGAGCTTTTTAATAGCTGTGTATCTGCGATCATCTGAATTTTGTGTTCTGGAATCTTAATTTGTTACTAAGTCAACTGTATTCATAAATAAAAGAGAGGCTTCTATTCAAAACTAATTTTTACAAAAAAAAAAAAGAGTGTAAACAGGCCTGTTAGTGACAGTGCTGAAGTTGACTGTGCCAGTGACAATGTTTCTTCTGGTGTTGCAAATACCAGTACCGTTGATCAGGACCCAGTTTCAGGGGACTTCAACCAAGTAAGAAAATATATATATTTATTTATTTATATATGATAGTGGAAACTATTGCCAAAGCATTTCCGTTCGTTCACTAACACGTGAAGAAAAAATTATCGCTTGTAGAAAATGTTTGGAAACCTCAAACTGTATACAAATTTTCTTCTACTTCTAGTAGTTCCAGTTCAAACCATACTAGATCTTTTCAAATGAAATGCCTAGAAGTATTTTAGTGGTTGGCTTATTCTGAAGAAAAATCCGGATCATTACGTAAATATTGTGTAATATTTTCGCACTCCAAAAGTATAGGAAAAGGAGATCAACAAGTAACACGGACATTAGTACACAGGCTTTAAGTGATTAAAAAAAAACGCAAAGGATGAAAATTGCACATATCAAAAAACATCAGTTTTTATTGCTAAAGACACATAATCCATTGCTACAAAAAACTGAGAGTGGTTTCAAAGCTCAAAGAAGATTAAATAATGAAAAAAAAAACAGAGAAGACTTTCACCTATAATACAAAATATGATATTTTGCGGAAGGCAGCAAATAACAGTAAGAGGTCATCGTGACGGTGACCAGAAAAAAAGACGGAAATTTTCGATCACTGCTGAGATACAGAGCTAACAGTGGAGATGATGACATTGAGGACCAGTTAATGAACAGTGGTGTGAGGAGCATGTACACAAGTTATTTTATTCAAAACGAGCTCATTAGCACGTTTGGTTAATTAATCCAATCTCAAATTGTGACAAATGTAAATAAGTTAATTTTTTATTCTGTTTTAGCAGATGAAACAACTGAAATTAACCAAATAGAACAGGTTTCTCTTTGTGTACGTTATGTTGAAGACCAATCATACAACATTAGAGAAGATTTCCTAAATTTTTCCCCCATTTATGACGTTACTGGTGCAGGCTTAGCTAACACAGTGTTAGAGACCTTGTCAAGTTTAGGGCTTGACTTGAAGAAAATGAGAGGTGATGGATACGATGGTGCTGCCGCGATGAGAGGGCAACTCAGAGGGTACAAGCTTCTATCAAAGAAAAACCACCACTAGCCTTATATACACATTGTTCTTCACATAGTCTAAATTTGTGTTTGTCGTTTGCAAGTAACATTGCTTCTATAAGAAACTGTATGGGCGTTATCAAAGAAGTCTGCGGATTCTTCCATATGTCAGCCAAAATAGCTGAAATACTGAAATCAACATCTAACTGCTGTTCTAAACAAAAAAAGAGAAACTTATTTCACTATGTGAAACACGATGGGTGGAAAGGCACGATTCGGTGTGTTTATTTGAAGATATTTTAGAACCAATACTTCTCTCTCTTTTGAAAATAGAAGAAAAATAAAGTGACTCAGCACCCAAGGCACATGCTCTAAGTAGTTCTATCATTCAATTTCAATTTATCGTCAATCTTTTTCTTTTGAGCTGGATGCTGTCAACTACTATTAACTTATCTGAGAAGCTTAATAAAAATATATTTCTAAAGCCATGGAAAATGTTACTAGTGTCTCAGATCTGCTATCGAAACAAAGGATAAATGATAATGACAACTTTAAGACCCTGTATGCTCAATTAAAGGAATTCGCTGCAAAATTTGACAGTAAAGAAGAGTTTTCAAGAGTTTGTCACCTTCAAACAGCCTGAAACAATGTCCCTTACAACACAGAAGAAGAATACTATCGGCGAGCTGTTTATGTACCTTACCTTGATAATGTTTGTAATTCACTGAAGAAACGCTTTGAATCTCACAAGGAAACAGTAGCATCTTTACAACACATCCTTCCAGAATTTTGTACCAAAACACATTTCTGTTTATTGGAAGCTGCTTTTAATTCATACGCAGAAGATTTGTCTCATAAAAAGGTCGTGCAAATTGAGTTTATGCTGTGGAAAGAAAAGTGGAGTCAGAAAAAAATCTAAAAATCATCCCAAAACAGCCATTAGTTATCTATAAAAACATGACAAGACTTTCTTCCCTAACATTCATATTATCTTGACACTACTAGCAGTTCTGCCTGTTTCTGTAGCAGCCGTGGAAAGAAGCTTCTCAAGCATAAGAAGACTGAAGACTTACTTAATAAATACAACATCAGAAAGTAGGCTTAATGGATTAGTATTGCTTTCAATCCATAGAGACATTAAAATAAGCGTTGAATAAGTTCTTGATAAGTTTGCTAGTATACCAAGAAATAGGGACTTTGATTTACATATAAAAGTAAACTTCTTTTTTCTATGTATTCACTGTATTACACCATATTAATATCTCAAAAATAATAAACCAACATTCTTTTTCGTTGTATAAAATTTACTTTTGTTGGGTTGTTGGGACCAGAGCAAAAAAAAAACTTCATAAAAAACACATTAAGTAAGTAAAAAAGTAAGGGGAGCGAGGAAAATAATATTAACGGGAATTTAATTAAATCTTAAATACGCGCGTGTCATAAAACAGCGCACTATTATAAGATAACTCATTAGTTCAGTTGTTATGGAAATAAACTGGAAACAAAATAATAATAAGAACTAGATTTAGTCCCAACATTTTGTTTGAAACCCCTTGAAAGTTATCCTTAATCACTGAATGATAGTTCACTTTAAAATAAAACAAACGTAGCACAAATAATAGTTAGTTTGTTCACAGTTCCCCTCCCCCTCCCCAGAAATTATAACCTATATATAGAGACCGGAAAAATTCGCGATTTCAACGACCTGTAGGATATACTCCATGATCCTCTAAGCACGCGGGAAAATTACATTTGCTCATTGGCTACTGACTCGTGACACCTGTTAACTGGGACGCTAATGATTCGATACTTCTTTTGTTAAAGGTTCTTAATTGGCCAAGTGTCATTCAGATAAACTGTGGCCCAATCACTGATGCAGTAAAAAGGCAAACGTTTTCGGATTCTAGTCTATCACGAAATGAATCCGCGAATTTTTCCGGTCTCTACCTATATACGACACTGATCCACCTACAACTATGTAGTCTACCGGGATTTGAGTCAGTACTCCTGAATTTGAATACAGTTTTTTACCATTCAACATTAATAACTGAACAGCTACGTACAGGGCCCATCTAGCCCACACCGTAGTCATGCCAATTAGTAGAGACCCGGAAATTTCGCGGATTCATTTAGTCGCAAGTTAGAATGCAAACCTTCACACTCTCGCACTGTGTTCATGATTGGACCGCAGTTATCTGGACACGCCCGTCTACGACCGTGAGCCAATGATGCCCAGCTAGGAGGGAAGTAAGCGAATCAGGTAGTGCCAAATAACAAGGATAAAAATGTTCTCGCTAAGAAATCAACAAATGGAAAAGTAAACATGGGTCGAGCACACCTATAACTTTGAATTCTATCCTGAGGCCAGAAGAATCCGCGAAATTTCCGGGTCTCTACCAATTAGTTTGTCACATTTGGCTTCGTTATGTTTGTAATTTTGGGACTGCTCAGTACGTATTCGTTGAATCCAAAACGACCGTTTAACAGGTTTGAATGCTGGAGCAAAGAAAACACTGATTAGCTGCGCCTCAGCTATCTTCGACAAGTACACAACCTCAGGAAACAAACTTCCCTTGCGCGCTCGCTTACTTCCTCTGCGATACCAAACGATTCAAGAGCAGCGTCCGGGTGTAGTTGGATATATCCGACCGCTTGTACGAGGTAAAGTTCCGTTATTTTATTAACTTTAAGTCTCATGCAAAATGTTGGGCTAAAACATTTTTCCTATCAAGTATTTCCTGTACAGACTAATGCCCAGTTGTTATCATTCTGTTCTTCGATCCGCGATACAATGATCTTAGCCCAAGCATGATCTAAAGATCATTCCTCTGAACTTTGCGCCAACACTTACTGGGACTACGTGATCTTTGTTCGCGTGAACCGAAATTCATACATTTCCAACCTGCGACTACAGGCAGCAGCAGTGTCATAGAAATATTAGGTGCATTTCTATTGGTGGGCTGGACCAACATGACGTCGTTATAATCGCTTTTGACACGGTAAACAAATGATTGAGACGATTTCCGCAAGATAGCAGCACATACAGTCGCTGCCTCATCTTTTGAATTTTAATAACAACTGAAAATACATACTGGTATTTAAAAGTTTATACAAACGAAGCTGTTGGAAATATGGATAGAATTGACTAAAAACACGATTCTATTTAATATGGAAGGTATTCATGACAAAATAAAATATTAAAACATTAAACTAAAATAACAAGCATTACAAAAATTTAAGATTGGTTCTTTCTCGTGAGAACGGGTTGCAACAGTATTTTTTTCTTACTTATACAAGATATGATCTGAATTTTGTAAATAATATTCTAATAGTTATGTTTGGTTGGATTAACGTCCATAAAGCCCGTGAAAATGCCGGCCATAGATGTATCCGAATACTAGCCCAATGGAGCCCTTAGCTAAGGGATCCATTAGAATTGTATCGTAGTGGACGCAGCCATATTTTCGTTGCTTCCGAATTCTCACAAGGGATGCGTCGGCATCCCTACATACGTCCTTTAAAATCGAGGTTTCTAGGGATGCGACACTCGCATCCACTGATGCGTCCCTACAGCCATTAGTTTCGGAATCGTGTTTTGTTTGTATATAGGTAATATTTCATTATATTTTTTGCATAAGATGTTTCCGACGTTATAAGCATAAGTGGTAACTCAATTAGAGACCAATAAAAACCGTAATAAAATTACCGAAATGGAACTTAAACTTACAGGAGCATTTAATTCTCATTAAAAGTATTTTTAATATTTTTATATTCATAACAAAATTTTTATTTTGATCGCTGACATTTAAACAATCACGCTATATTTTTTTAATTAATCGTTGTTATTTACGTATTGCTGATTATTCTTGGAAATTACGACTCAAAATGGCTACGTGCACATTAGTATGACCAATTGTAAACAGGTGGTGTTAGCAGTACAAGTATTCGGATACTATACATCCATTAGAAATGCGTCCACTACATTGTGTGTACAGTTGCTTAGGGATTTAGGGATGTAGGGATGTAGGGATGTGTGTGCTATACATGCATCCCTATGTATTCGGATACAGCTTATGTCTGCTTGCGCAGTGTCAATCCGAGATCATTGCCATGAACCGATCTGAGGGTCGGTTCACATCGAATTTAATGATCTTCGTTCAGCGCTCACAACTCAATGGTGAAACACAAAAATTGGTCGAGATCACACCTCAACTCTGATGGTGCAACTGGCCATAAGTGATCATAAAAATGATGACGATGAGATGACGAAAATGCTCGCGTCCGAGCACTGCGATACTCAGGCAACACCGCGATGGCGGATGGCGGAAGCCACGGTACACCCGCGGTTTTAATTTCAGGGTGATACTGCGATGGTTTGGCGTTTCCTTTCGCAGTATGGAGATGTAAGTAACAACATTACAATGCTAAAACCAACCAGAAGTCAAAAACTTTTATTTATTTCTATTAATTACATATTTTGAACATATGGCTCGTTGTTGATTTTTCATTACAAAAGACCCAACAGTATTCACTGTTTGAAAGGTTTACTGTCTTCGACAGATTCGTGACCAATTTAAACGACACAAACTAACACCCACGCCTCACCGGGATTCGAACCTAGAAACTCTCGCACTGAAGGCCAACGCTCAACCAACTTACTGCACTTCGGTCGGCTCTGAGCCACAAGGTCGGACACAGATAGGAGTGTCCTTGTGAAAATCAAGTTGTTGGTGAGCTGATATAGATGTAACTGTTATTTAAAAAGGTCATGTACAGAAACTATTATTTTCGGCTGCTATATCGGTTAACACAATATCGCAATTTCAGTTACATGTGAACCTGGAACTTCATACTAACCAAAAACTACATGTTAGCAGTCTTCCAGTAAAAAAAAAAATTACTTTACGAAGAAATTAATTTTTTATTATACGTATTATCTTCTTCAATGGATTACAACTTATTTATTCATAGTTACAAAAATAAATTATTTAAAGGCTTAATTTTCATCAGGTAGGATTGGTTTAGCTAATTCACAGTTTTATGTGAAAATAGTACGCAAACACTATAAAAAGAAATTCAGGCAGTACCTATTTTTAATTACAGAATCATGTAAATTTTTAATGGTTTAAATTAATAAAAAAGTTATAAAATTTGTCAAAAATTTTTTTTAGCTGTATCAATGCCTAGCAAATTGTTAAAGGACAAGATATAAAATTATTTTAAGTTTTAAAATAATGTAAGGTATATTAAATCTAACAAATACAAAGATTATTTTTGATATGTCATTCCAATGAAGATGAATTCGGAGGGCTATAGGTAATATGTTTTTCTAATGTAAGTAGTATGAGCTCCAAGTTCAGGGTTCAGTGTGTGGAGCTATTGTGGTGCCCGCTGTATTGTATTTAAGTGATGTCATGGTCGACAGTAGTATATTAATGTATTTCCTGAAATAGGAGTTGGAGTTGGAAGGAGGATTGGGATTGTCGGCCGCCATCTTGGATTATGATGTCACAGCAGAAATCTTGTTGACCTCAACCTTTGACCTTGACCTTGACCTTTACCCGGGCGGTCATTTTTGATTCCGCCATTTGGTTTTCCGTGATTTTGAATTCTATAACTTACCGCCATCTTGAAATATATAATCCAACACCGAAAGTTGCAGTTATCGTTATGACTGCCATCTTGAATCCTAATGTCATGGCCGCCATCTTGGACATGATGTCACAACCACATTTTTCGATTCTAATGTCATGTAACCATCTTGTTTTCGTATGCTGAGGCCGCCATCTTGGATGAAATCACGACCATTACCTTGTTTTTTCTTTTCTGCTGGAAGCCGCCATCTTGGATACCGACATCTTTATTTCTGCTGTTTGTTCCTAGAGATCTCCAGCAATGCTCTGTATCGTGCTCGAGGTCGATGTTCCATTACCTGACAATGTTGTTGTGGTCCTTATCGACAGAATAATTTAATTTTTTAAATACAAAATACGTAGGAATCTCAATGATTCGAACTACGACAGCTTGGACCTAATGTATAACGACTCGCTTTGCCTTCTAAGAAGATTGTAGGAATTGAGAAATGGTGGTAATTTGTTACTTTGTTTGTACTTGTAGGTATTATGTAATAACTTTTTCTTTCTAATTTTATTGTTTTTTGTCGAACCTGTCTTATTTTGGTAAATTGATGTGATATTAAATTAAATTTTTGCATCAGTCAAGGATTGAACCGCGGACGTTTCAATCATTATTTTAGTAAGCAATTTATTTAATGAATAGGTATTGAATTTTTTCCGAATTTCCTGCTTAATAAATGGCAATATTTCAAGATGGTGGTCTATGCCATTTTTGGATTACTGGAAGCTGGTAAATGACGAATTTAAGCCACTTTTAGGAGTTTGACCTTGTATCATTAAATATTTTTTTAAACCTAGAATATACATTTTCTTCATTGTACAGGGACCGAACCAAGGACAGGAATTGATCATATCAATCAGTAAATTAATGAGTGATTTTTTGATGATTTTTTTCTAATTTTTCCAGAATGTATAGCTAACAAATTACAGATTTTCAAAATGGTGGTCAAGACGGCCGACAAGATGGCCGATACCATGCTGCCACTACTGCACTCTAGCGAGTAAAAATTAAACTAATATGGCGACAGTGGTACGTATGCAGAAGATATTGAATCACAATTGCTGGGCTTTATTCTATGTCAATAATAAAATGACGTGAACCAAAGAAGCCGCTGTAAACATCCGCGCGTTTCTAGTATCTGAGAACGTGGTGCAGCCGTCGCCTGACGCGTGATTTGAAGTGGACCGTGCAGACAGCTCCATGCCACTCTGTGGCGTCAGCCCACCACAGACGCGCGCCACCGTCGCGCGTGTGGAGGGGGTCCCACGTAAACAATGGCAGCTTATGGCTATCTCCTAACTTGCCACTCTGTGGCGCCACAGAGACGCGGGGACCCGCGTCAGCCCGCCACAGACGCGCGCCACCGTCGCGCGTGTGGAGGGGTTCCCGCGTAAACAATGGCAGCTTATGGCTATCTCCTATCTCGCCACTCGGAGGCGCCACAGAGACGCGGGGACCCGCGTCATCCCGCCACAGACGCGCGCCACCGTCGCGCGTGTGGAGGGGTCACGCGTAAACAATGGCAGCTTATGGCTATCGCCTAACTCGCCACTCGGAGGCGCCACGCATGTTGCTATGAGTGAGACATTACGAAGGAATAGAAATATAAGACTACTCATAAAGAAAAAAAATGAATATATAAATAAATCAACGGAGCTCACGGCTGGTAATTGCTATTGCAATGCTAATTCTGCAGAAATATATTATTTTTAGAGGAATACACAATGTAAAGACTAAAACGTAGCCATCTGCAAAGTAATCATATATATGTCGTCAGCTTCGGAAATTTTCCTTGGCACAATCACGTTTCCAATTTTTTTTTTTTAGAAACAGTCTAGTATTTGGGATGATTACGCCTAATTTAGTGTTTGTTTTTAAGGTAGTTTGAAAATCTAACACGGTGGGCCTCGTCTCTAGTAACGTGATGTTACAATTTAAAACGCCATACATAGCCATGCCTTACCCGGGATTCTAAACAAATGCCTGTAAATTGAAGCTAGTGCATTAACAGACTGTGCTCAGAATGCATTTAGAATGCATATTTGATATGAAAATGCTCCTTCCTAATATGGTTGTACTAAGAAAAGAATTATTATATTTATTAATTAAATAGTAAGCATCATATCAACCTATACACAATATTTATAAATATTTAATGATAAATCAGAGATATAAAATTACTCGATCGTAAGTACCCAATCAAATGATATTTTAAGGAATGTATGAATCCTTTAAATTAATGCTTAAAAATAATATTTTTATAGGAAATACAAGAAATGTTAAAAGATTACTTGTGTTTAATGTTACCTATATTTAACAAAGATGTAAAATATCACCAAAGTTTGTTTTTAGCAGTATTTCCTTTATCAGTAAAACTAAGGGATAATTTTTTTTGTTTCACGATATGTTTATCGGTGAGCTGCAATCAAAATTTTAATATCATTAAAAACAGCAAAACGCTTTGAAGCTTACGCACATAGTTCGATGCAGTACTTTTATTCCAGTTGATGCAATTTATATTAATTTTTCTAATAAGAATTGAAACTTATTTCATAGAAACGTGTTTGCATTTACAAATTTAAGAAATATTTACACGTCATAAATATGTGATAGAGTGAAAGTGGACAAGTATCAAAACGTCCACAGTTTACGCTAGTATGTTTCTTATTTTATCTCAAAGAAGAATTATTATCATGCAAGTAAGCAAAGTAATACGTAAAAAGTTGTTTAATATGGTCAATGATTAAAAAACTTTCATTTAGGTAAATTGTTTTTATAGTTCTTGAAAATGTTCAGATAGGTACGCTTACTTTTATAATTAATCATACCATTATAGTTTTTAAGAATTATATAGTGTTAGATGGACAATGTAATCTGTTAATATTATAATTCATTTTAAAATGTGACAATAAGTTCGATTATTCTATCCGGATGTGCATTACATTTATTCATATCAAAATACATTCAGTTCTCTGATACAAAAGACTTCTGTAAAGATCACTTATTTATAATGTATTTTATTAATTACATTTATCAGCAGAGCAAGCGAAAATAATAATAAAAATTAAAAATGGCAAGCTGACTTGTTGAAGAGTTTAACTGCAGTTATGAAGCGATGTGGCGCTCGTGATCCAGAGAACATGGGTTTGAGTTCCAATACACCCATCATGAAACCGGTTTTCCATAGTTTAGCATATGCCAATGGGGAAAATGCTGGAAATATTCATGTAACCATGGCAGATTACTTTCACAGTATACCTGGTGTATTTGTTGTGTGTTATGACCTCGCTTTCAAAGAGAATTCAAGCCAAAAAAAATAATGTGATGCAGTTATCAATGAAATCTCATTTATTTGCATACATCATTTGTGAGACTAGACATGATTCATAATTTTTTTATATTATGACCATTGTGTATCTCACTCATTTTAATATCTAAAATATATTCTACAAAACATAATTGTTGTTTATTTTTTGTAACAATTTACTGACCATGACAATCAAACAAGTTATACAATAGTTTTGCCAAAATAATGTTGATATAAATGATTAAACTATAAAAATAAAAAAAATTCGAAAAAGATATGTCACGTTAGGCACATTCATAAAAATCTATAAGATTTTAACCCAAGTTAAGTACAAGCAGTAAATACATATTAAACTGACGAAAAAAACCATCAGTAAAAAACTTCCAAAGAAGATTTGAAAATTAGAGAATCCTCTTGCACGAATTATTGGCCGCTGTTCATGCGAAGCAGTTCTGACATCACAGCCCATAGACTAACGATGGATGTAGACAGTGTACGCCGAAATTCTCAGAAAATAATTTTTGTGGCCCCAACACTGAATAATTTCTTTACCAACAAAAGTGCCTATAAGATGCAGTTTGGCAGACAAAGCTGTTGCGTTCTTAATGATATACATGTTACTATTTCTGAGTTTTAATGCAGAAGGTTTTTTGACATTTTATTACATACGCATGACATTACATACAGGTACATTAGCAATATACGACACTTCTGTTGGCAGATCAAAAAGCTAAGTCGGGCGTGTACACAAATACAAGGGTCGGTTTATCCATCATTAGTCCACGTCACAGGCAGTGCACGGTTGCCCCTCACTCGAATCGGCGGTGTAGGCTTGCTCCAGCTTGGCGGACTGGTCTTCCAGGCTCCTCTTCAGGCCCTCTATGGTGTGAAGGAACACCTGCCTTCTGAGGTGCGCAACCTGCTCGTGGTACTGCGCACTGTCGCTGGCACGCTGTCGCTCCTCCTCCTGTGCTTCCAGCACCGCGGCCTCCACCACCAGCCGCTCATGCTGTATCAGCTCCAGCTTGCTGCTTAGCGTCTCGCCCCAAGGTACGGCATCTGGAACAGTTATTACATATTAGTGCCTTCCCTATTACTCCTGTGCCTCCAGCACCGCGGCCTCCACCACCAGCCGCTCATGCTGTATCAGCTCCAGCTTGCTGCTCAGCATCTCGCCCCAAGGTACGGCATCTGGAACAGTTATTACATATTAGTGCCTTCCCTATTACTCATGTGCCTCCAGCACCGCGGCCTCCACCACCAGCCACTCATGCTGTATCAGCTCCAGCTTGCTGCTTAGCGTCTCGCCCCAAGGTACGGCATCTGGAACAGTTATTACATATTAGTGCCTTCCCTATTACTCCTGTGCCTCCAGCACCGCGGCCTCCACCACCAGCCGCTCATGCTGTATCAGCTCCAGCTTGCTGCTCAGCATCTCGCCCCAAGGTACGGCATCTGGAACAGTTATTACATATTAGTGCCTTCCCTATTACTCCTGTGCCTCCAGCACCACGGCCTCCACCACCAGCCGCTCATGCTGTATCAGCTCCAGCTTGCTGCTTAGCGTCTCGCCCCAAGGTACGGCATCTGGAACAGTTATTACATATTAGTGCCTTCCCTATTACTCCTGTGCCTCCAGCACCGCGGCCTCCACCACCAGCCGCTCATGCTGTATCAGCTCCAGCTTGCTGCTCAGCGTCTCGCCCCAAGGTACGGCATCTGGAACAGTTATTACATATTAGTGCCTTCCCTATTACTCCTGTGCCTCCAGCACCGCGGCCTCCACCACCAGCCGCTCATGCTGTATCAGCTCCAGCTTGCTGCTTAGCGTCTCGCCCCAAGGTACGGCATCTGGAACAGTTATTACATATTAGTGCCTTCCCTATTACTCCTGTGCCTCCAGCACCGCGGCCTCCACCACCAGCCGCTCATGCTGTATCAGCTCCAGCTGGCTGCTTAGCATCTCGCCCCAAGGTACGGCATCTGGAACAGTTATTACATATAAGTGCCTTCCCTATTACTCCTGTGCCTCCAGCACCGCGGCCTCCACCACCAGCCGCTCATGCTGTATCAGCTCCAGCTTGCTGCTCAGCATCTCGCCCCAAGGTACGGCATCTGGAACAGTTATTACATATTAGTGCCTTCCCTATTACTCCTGTGCCTCCAGCACCGCGGCCTCCACCACCAGCCGCTCATGCTGTATCAGCTCCAGCTTGCTGCTTAGCGTCTCGCCCCAAGTTACGGCATCTGGAACAGTTATTACATATTAGTGCCTTCCCTATTACTCCTGTGCCTCCAGCACCGCGGCCTCCACCACCAGCCGCTCATGCTGTATCAGCTCCAGCTTGCTGCTTAGCATCTCGCCCCAAGGTACGGAATCTGTAACAGTTATTACATATTAGTGCCTTCCCTATTACTCCTGTGCCTCCAGCACCGCGGCCTCCACCACCAGTCACTCATGCTCTATCAGCATCAGCTTGCTGCTCAACTTCTCGCACCAAGGTACGGCATCTGGAAAAGTTATAACATATCTGTGCCTTCCCTACTCATCCTGTCCCTCCAGCACCATGGCCTCCACCACAACATGATTGCACTCTAGTACTGCCACCTTGCTGCTCAGCTTCTCGCCCCAAGGTATGGCATCAAGAAAGAGTTATTACAAATTATTGCCTTCCATAATTCTCCCGTGTCTCCAGCACCACGTCATTCATCACCAGATGCTCGTGCTGTACCAGCGTCAGCTTGCTGCTCAACTTCTCGCCCCAAGTTATGCCATTTCGAAAAGTTATAACATATATGGGCCTTCCCTACTCATCTGGTCCCTCCAGCACCACGGTCTCCACCACAATATGATCGCACTCTATTAGTGCCAGTTTGCTGCTCAGCTTCTCGCCCCAAGGTATGGCACAAAGGAAGAGTTATTACATATTATTGCCTTCTCTAATTCTTCCGTGTCTCTAGCACCCCGTCATTCATCACCATATGCTCGTGCTGTATGAGCACCAGCTTCCTGCTCAACATTTCTCCCCAAGGTATGGCTTCTGGAACATTTATTTCTTATCATTGCTTACCCTCTCCTCATGTATATTTATCACCCCCACCTCCACTACCAGCTATTCCCAGTTAACACAGTGTCTGCTTGCTTTTTAGCTTCTTACTCTAGATTAGGACATCTTAAACAGTTATTTCGTATCACTGCTTTCCGCACCAACACTTTCACTACCCTATGCTACAAATGTACCAGAGCCTTTTTTTTTCTCTACTTATCGCACCAGGGTATGGCATACACATACTTTTTTTATTATCAGTGCCTTCTATTTTTCTTTTCAGTGTCCTGCAGCCCCACCTCCAATACCAGCTTCTCCCAATGTAACTGCCCAAGCTTGTTGCTCATTTTCTTACCCCAGAGTAAGGCATTTGGAACAGTTATTTAGTATCAGTGCCTGCCCTTCATCCCCTGCCATTCAGCATCACAATCTACACTACCAGCTGCTCCAATGTATCAGCGCCAGCTTGTTGCTTAGCTACTCGCTGTACCAAACAGCTTTTGGAACATTTATTTCGATATCGCAACAGTGTTCTTCATTTTGTATCTCCCACGCCATGGTCTTCTACAATATTATCTGTAGATGCATTAGCATGTGTTTGATGCTGAGACCCTAATCTAATTGCAAAATGATTATTATAATTAGTAGTGTGTAAATGGGCCTCCGGGGACAGGCTTCTAGGCTGTGGTGCTTGGTGCCAGGTCAATGACCAACCTCTCTGATGTCACGGCGGCCATTTTGGATGACCATGACCTTTGACCTTGACCTTGACATTTGACCCGGCATCTATTTTGGATCCGCCATCTTGAAATAGAGCACCCCACTTACTAATGCTGCACTTTTAGTTATGCCTGCCATCTTGGACGTGTGTGATGTCACCGTTGCACTGTTCGTTACGGCCGCCATATTGGATTAAAGAAAGTTGCAATTTTCGTTAAGGCCGCCATCTAGAATTCTAATAACATGTCTGCCATCTTGGATTTGATTTCACAATCTTTTTTTGGATTCTTTTATCATGTCCGCCATTTTGTTTTCATCTGATGGAGGCTGCTATCTTGTATGACGACACGTCCACCATCTTGTATGACAACACGTCCACCATATTGGTTTTTTTCTGTTCCCATGGCGGCTCCATCTTTGATACCGATGTCATTGTTTCTGCGGTTTACTCCTAGAGAGCACCAGTGTCGCTCTGTCTCATTACATAAGGTCGATGTTCCATTACCTACATTACATTACTGTACTTAGCATTGTCATCGACTGAGTAATGTGTAATGTAAGTATTTGTTCAAGTAACACCTAACTGAAATATTAAAATTTCAGGTTTTTTAAGAGTTGTTTGCAAATAAAACTAATTTCACTCAATTTATCACAAGTACGATACGGAAAATCTGCACGAAGGATTGATGACTCAAGAATAACTGGTAGGTCAATAAATGTGTGTCCATTTTTCGAATGTACATTCGTTATGTGACCTAGATGTCGAAGGTGTGATGTCAATTCTGTAGTGAGGGCTGAATATTTAATAGTTTAGAATCATCTTTGCCCGGTAGTACGCATCATGAAGTGGTTTACTGTAGAAATCTTTCTTTGGAATATGATTAGTCAATATATGTAATTTAAAATTCATAAAAAGGAGACTTATAAGGTTAAAATATTAGATGCAAAAAATAATAATTTTGGATCTTATGACTCACACATAATACCAGTGACCACGAGTATATAAGTGGGGACCATTAGGTCCTCAGTTAGCCTGCAGATTTAGCAGGGATGAGATCAGCTCTCTTTGCTTAGTATTCTGATATTAAGTTGAACTCAGTTTCCAGTGTCGACTTCGATGGAAGATGTAACTTCGTCAGCAGAGATTCCGATGGCAGCGACCACAGCAACAGCGAAAATCCCAGGAGTAGCTGCACCGATGAGAACCGCGGGGATCCCGATGGAATATGTACCATCGTCAAAGAAAATATCTATGGCAACGATATGAACGACTGCTGAGATCCCAATATAAGGTGTTACAATGTCACAGAACACACAATAGGAGACTTTAATGGCTCCAGTGCTGTCTGCAACAGAAACCTCACTAAATATATTGCTTTATCAGTAAAGGAGACTTCGATGACTAAAGTACTACTAGTGTTAATAATTACCACTGAAGATGCATCGATTTCTTCCGAGCATCGATATCGACACCATGGAAAGATGATATCAAACAATAGTAATGCTCGTTGACACGAGATAAGAGAATTTGCTGAGAATTCCTCCTTGAAAATGTTTGGCTATGAGAAATTCCATAAGCAGTTGGCTAGAAAAGATAATATGAAAACACACTTGAAAACATCCAAGGGCCGTGCAGGGAGGCAGAATGTAAAGATTTCGCCTCATTAGCGATGCATAGATGTGAATTATTACGACAGCAGCAAGATCAGCATCTGGCACAGGCCTAAACGATTCTCCATCATTGACTAGACATCCTTGCAGCTGCTGTGATATGTCGTTTGCATTTGTCCAAGATGCACGAAGACACGAGAGGAGTAAATGTTCGAAGAATCCTTCTCGTATGAAGTATCGCTGCGATGTCTCCTATGGTTTTCTCGTATTTAAAGTTTGAGAAGATATGCAAAAATGTGTATTGTTGACATTCGTTTGCCTACTGTGGAACTACGTGCGGACATTTCGACTCCTCAGTTTAGTTTGGAAACTCGTATTTGTACAACCTCTTGTAGTAAAACAGACGTACATCAACCGATTGTGTAGACACCTTGACATGAATCTCAACCTAAGAATTTGCTTGGTGCATTACAGGGATATGATAATGGGTTAAACTAGGCGGGATCTGCATGTCTTGGAAACTTGAAAGAGTACTATTATTTCAATTCCTTATGTGAGTCCAAATACGTTTGTACTTTTCTTGGCAAATATCATTCAGAACATTGTCAATCAATAGCTTACTGATAAAGTAGCAACACACCGAACATAAAAATATAACTTATGATTGGACTGCATGTATGGTAAACCATATCATTTCGAGAACCAAGTGATGAAGTGTGCTTTTAAGACGATGAATACTGCTAACTAAAATTCCGACGAAGTGAAGCAGTCTGTAAAACACAGTATCCAACATCTTTCCAGGAAGAAAAAGATTATATGGGAAAGGTCAACCTGTTAACAAAGTAGAGGTATATTAAGTCGCTAATTATTCCAGTGATCTGAAAGTAGAATCGAATTTTAATTAATGAATAAGGTTTTTGAAAACGTTTTTATTAATTGTTTCCGGAGATTAGACTGTTTTACAATTGGCCATTTTTTATTAACTCTGTTATTGTCTGGTATCGAATTAAGGACAGTAATAAATGAAGAAAATCGTCTGATTGATGGGTAAAATTTCTTAATATGTTTAAGAATTATTTCAAAATGTTTTGGTATATAATTACAGATATTTAATATTGCCTACAAGATGCATGACAAGATTTCTTGAATAGTGGATTTGGTAACTGAAGCTACTTTGCTCCAGCAAGAAAACAAAAAACCTATATGGCAGTAGTGCACATTCTAGCAAGCGAAAACAAAATAGCATTTCAAAGATGGCCGGAATGACATCATTTTTTTGGAAATAATATTTTTTTTTATTAGCAGTGAGGGGCCAGTTGCCTGGTAAATGTTGTGAAGGAAGTATATTTTGAAATTTTGCAAGTTCATAGACCGGAAATCGGATTCAGTACCTTTGATTTTGAATAGCTTTTTATTTTCAAAATTTTTCATTTTTACGAAATTTTTATATTAGTATTTTATAAAATGGTTTTTACCTCTAACGTATTAGCGTAGGAATGTTTTATGAAATATTTTAAGGTTTTAATTGTTAAATATATACATATAGTGATTTTAGGTAAAAATGTAATCGGGATGTCAAGTTTCAGTCGAGGTATATTTTTTCAGATGTCATGAGTGTCAAAGGTCACGATCCATGCTCAGCGGTTTGAATTTAATTTTTTCAATGAGTCTTAACTTGCATTTAGGACATTTGCTCATCAGGCATTTTTTGTCCAAAAGTGGATAATCTTTCCTAAAAATGGGATATTTTCATTTTAAATATGGAAACTTTGTAACTATTTTAGGATCAATGAGACTTTTTGAGGTATTTTGAAGGAATAATAACACCAAAATGGTCACCGTGACGTCACAATACAATATAGCGGACCCACTCCTCCACTCCTTAACGTTTAACCTTCGCTAGGACCTGCCAACACATACTACTTTAGGCTATCCAACTTTTTATTCCAGAATGGTATAGGTGAAAAATATCTGAAATTTAATATATCTCTTTATTTAAATCTACGTCTATTTATAATTTACACGCTTGTCTTGCTTTTCCGCACACAAAGATTTAAATTATAGACATCTGTCTAAAGTCTAGGTAAATGTGAATATGAAGCTAATTATTCATATTTGACTTATGCCAGCGAAGTTCGAACTCGACAGCACTTCGCTCGTTTGAGTGTCCTTGTTGGCACACTGCTGTCACCGAGCACTCTCTCGCCAGTAACCTGTGGCACGCCACTTCACCAACGCCGCTGCAGGTCTCAGCTCGTCTCTGGAGCCAGCAGGCCAGGCGTCTCCCCGCTCGGGATGCCGACATTCACTCGCACGCATCGCTAAACCGAACTGGACCGAATTGGTCGGCCGACATACGTATAACAACATTAAACATTTAAGACGAAGTTTAACAGAAGCAGCAGTATTTAAAAAAAAAAAAAAAAAAAATTAAAGTCAAAAAAATATATTTTTGGAAACCAGTGTATTCCATTTAATTACAATAATAAAAACAGTACTATTAAAAAAAACAACTTTGGTATTAATTCAGAACTTGCATACGCGCTCATACCAGTTCCAAGTGAGTAGTATACGAATGTATGTTCTGGCACTGGCTTCTGGCTGTGGAGCGGGGAGCCGAGCCACATCTCTGACGTCACGTCCATCTCTGACGTCACGGCGGCCATCTTGGACTCAAAAATTCCTCAAAATTCCTCAAAATTGACTCAAAATGACTCAAAAATTCCCGTTTTAAGAAAAAATTTCCCGTTTTCGAGGGAAAAATTCCCGATCCGAGGGAAAATTTCCCATTTTATTCCTCAAAAATCCCAGCGGCTGAAAATTCCTAAAACTGGCTTAAGCATCCTTAACTCAAGCCAGCGTTAAGCCATTTATAGGATTATGACGTCACCGTTGCAATTTTCGTTACGCCCACCATCTTGAAAATCCGCAATTTTTATGTTAGAAAATCGGGAAAAATTTTAAAAATCATTAAAAAAATTATTTGATCGAATTAAATAAAAACCTTAAAAACCACTGTTGCAGTTATCGTTACGGTCGCCATCATGGATTGTGTCGTCACGGCGGCCATCTTGGATAAGCGTAACGGGACTCAGCGTAACGGGACACAACGTAACGGGACACAACGTAACGGGACACAACGTAACGGGACTAGTAGATCATGGAGGCCATCTTGGATCCGCCATTTTGGATGACATCATTTTATTTTCTAGAAAATTCCGGCGATGTGTTGTCCGCCATATTGGATGATGACGTCACCGTTGCAATTATCGTTATGGTCGCCATCTTGAAATTTAGACGCCATCTTGAAAATCCGCAATTTTTATGTTAGAAAATCGGGAAAAAAATTTTAAAATCATTAAAAAATTATTTAATCGAATAAATAATAAAAATCTTAAAAACCACTGTTGCAGTTATCGTTACGGTCGCCATTTTGGATTATATAAATGATTCATATTTCGTTACACCCGCCATCTTGGTTGAGTACCATGTCATTCTTACACTTTACGTTATGACCACCATATTGGATCCTATTAATGTTGCAATTAACGGTATGGTCGCCATCTTGAAATTTAGACGCCATCATGGAAATCCGTAATTTTTATGTTAGAAAATCGGGAAAAATTCCAAAATTCATCAAAAAATTAACTTAATAGAATTATGATTGATTATATCGATTCCCGTCCTTGGTTAGAAACCGGTGAGGGCAAAAAAAATAAGATCCTTCCTCCACAGAAGCCACCTACAGACTGACCTACCACCACCAATAACAAGGTATTTACCATCAGCTGGTATGACGTCATGTCCGCCATCTTGTCTTTGTCTGCTGGAGGCAACCATCTTGTTTTCGTCTGCTAGAGTGTGCTGGAGACATGTTAGTATAATGTTCTGTTCTCCATACCTTTGACCTTGTATATTGACATTAAACTTAGACCTTGACCTTGAACTTTGACCTTGACCTTGAACTTTGACCTTGACCTTGAACTTTGACCTTGACCTTGAGCTTTGACCTTGACCTTGAACTTTGACCTTGACCTTTAAATTTGACCTTGACCTTGAACTTTGACCTTGGCCTTTGACCTTGACCGTGAACTTTGACCTTGACCTTAAACTTTGACCTTGACCTTGAACTTTGACCTTGACCTTGATTTCCATCACGGATCCGTCATTTTATGTTCAGTACATGCTAGTGGTCATTGCCACCATCATGTTTTCGTCTGCTGGAGGACATCATATTGTGTGTACTCGTCTTACCATCATGATAGTTTTATTCTAACATGCCACAGTGCAGTAATCATTTATTATTACTGAGGTGCCCACCATCTTGAAATTTGACCGCCATCTTGAAATCATGTAATTATTTAGCTAGAAATGCGGGAAAAATTCCAATAGTCTCGAAAAAATCAATTATTAATTTACAAATTGAATCGATGGATCCCTGTCCACGGTTCGATTCTTGACCAGAGACAGTTGTAACTAATTATTAAATAAATGTTAGGATCTGTTTTCCATTACCTTTCGCGGAGTTTATTAATCATTCACTCTACGAAAATCAACTCAAGTCAATATACCGGACCAACGAATTAATACAGTGCCGATTAGCCTATTATGAAAGTCTAATTTTTCAATAATCTGAATAACATACAAGTCCTTCATGTACAAAGCCACACATATTTATCAATTGTCTTCAGTCCATGAGACCGAGTCATGTCATTATCAGACGTATAAGCTAGTATTTCAGGACCACATGACCTTCGTCGTTAGCTAATTATATTCAATTATTCCATCGTGACATTTTTATACATTCTAAAGGAGCAAGTAACCTTGAAAAATATTTTAGTAACACCAAGAGGTGATAAACTAGTAAATATTCAATCACTACATTTTGTACTACGCGCAATCAACAAAAAAGGAAGCACCAACAACGAAAAGACAGCACCACCATCGAAAAGACAGCTCATTTGGAAGCACCGACAACGAAAAGACAGCACCGCCATCGTAAATACAGCACATTTGGAAGCACCGTCAACGAAAAGACAGCATCGACAACGAAAAGAAAGAACATTTGGAAGCACCAACAACGAAAAGGCACCACATTAGGAAGCACCGACATCTAAAAGACAGCACCGCCATCGAAAAGGCAGCACATTTTGGAAGCACCGACAACGAAAAGGCAGCACCATCATCGTAAAGGCACGGACCGCAAGGCCGGGTCATGTCAATATCAGACATATAGACCATGAACTCAGTACACACAGGAAAAAGGAATGTACACGCAGGAAAACGGAACGTACACACAGTACACACAGGAAACGGAATGTACACGCAGGAAAACGGAACGTACACACAGTACACACAGGAAACGGAACGTACACACAGAAAAACGGAATACACACACAGGAAAACGGAACGTACACGCAGGAAAAACGGAATTTACACTCAGGAAAACGGAACGTACACGCAGTAAAACGGAACGTACACGCAGGAAAAACGGAACGTACACGCAGGAAAAACGGAATGTACACGCAGGAAAACGGGAGGTATACGCAGGAAAACGGGAGGTACACGCAGGAAAACGGGAGGTATACGCAGGAAAACGGGAGGTATACGCAGGAAAACGGGAGGTACACGCAGGAAAACGGATCGTACACGCAGGAAAACGGAATGTTCACGCAGGAAAACGGATTGTACACGCAGGAAAACGGAATTTACACGCAGGAAAACGGAAGGTACACACAGTAAAACGGAACGTACACGCAGTAAAAACGGAACGTACACGCAGGAAAACGGAACGTACACGCTGGAAAACGGAACGTACACGCAGGAAAACGGAACGTACACGCAGAAAAACGGAATGTACACGCAGGTAAACGGAACGTACACGCAGGAAAACGGATCGTACACGCAGGAAAACGGAACGTACACGCAGGAAAACGGAATGTTCACGCAGGAAAACGGATCTTACACGCAGGAAAACGGAATTTACACACAGGAAAACAGAACGTTCACGCAGGAAAACGGATCGTACACGCAGGAAAATGGAACGTACACGCAGGAAAACGGAATGTTCACGCAGGAAAACGGATCGTACACGCAGGAAAACGGAATTTACACACAGGAAAACAGAACGTTCACGCAGGAAAACGGAACGTACACGCAGGAAAACGGAACGTACACGCAGGAAAACGGAACGTTCACACAGGAAACGGAACGTACACGCAGGAAACGGAATGATCTCAGGCTCCAAAATTCATTGGCTCCAATATTCATGACTCCAATATTTATTGACTCCAATATTCATTTACTCCAATAAACATTGTCTCCAATAATCATTGGCTTCAATATTCATTGGCTCCATCAGTCATTGTCACCAACAGTCTTTTGGTTCCAAAAGTCTTTTGGCTCTAAATATATTTGGCTAGAATTCGTCGAGTCTAAGAGACTATGAAGCCACATGGCTACGAGTCTAAAATGATCTAGCTATTTACGAGTTATACACGGCTTGCGAGGCTAGAGCTACGAAGCTTCTAGTTCACAAGTTTACGTGACTGCGAGGATACAGGACTACAAGTCTACATGAGTACTTGACTACGAAGCTACTCGTCTACAAGGCTCCAATTGCAGCATCTGTCTTCGTCAGAATTTTCTCTTTTGCTCCAACTACACCACCAGCATTATGTTATAAGATTACATGGTTACTTGCTTACATAGCCAGAAGTCTACGAGGCTCCATTACATCATGTCTACGCGACTACGAGCCATGAGGTTACGAGACTACGTGACTACGAATCTTCAAGTTGACGAGACTGCGAGGCTACAGAGCTACGAAGCCTCTAGAAAACGAGTTTACGTGTCTGCATGGAAACAGGAATACAAGTCTGCATGAGTTCTTGACTACGAAGCTACTCGTCTACAAGGCTCCAATTACTACATTTGACTTCGACGGAATTTTCTCTTTTGCTACATCTGCTCCATCAGCATTATGTTATAAGATTACAAGGCTACTTGCTTACGTAGCTTCAAGTCTACGAGGCTCCAATGCATCATGACTACGAGACTACGTGCCATGAGGTTACGAGACTATGCGATTGCAAGTCTTAAAGGTTACGTGATCGCGAGGCTATAGGACTACCAAGCTTCCAGAACGTATGGTTACGAGACTGCATGAATAATTGGCGGCGCGGCTACGAAACTTCATGTCTCTAACTGACTACAATAGCACTATTCAGTGGTGAGAGTTAATTTATCTCATGCAAAGGTACTTGCTGCAAGTAGTTCCGCTTTTCAACATCAGATGACGTCACGTGATGCTTGCAGGTAAATAATATTTCTTATATGCGGGATGCTCACTATCGATCGCATAAGAAGGATGGCTTCGTTAGTCTCCAAGGAGAAGGAAGTTCGTCCTTCCTGCTAGTGCTTCTCAGATTTATCACGGTCCGCCATCATGGATTGCGACGTTACGGCGACCATTTTTGATGGGTGTGACCTTGACCTTTGACCGAAACCGCAGGAATGATCGCAAGCACTCGGATTAATCATCAAAATATTGATAAGAATAATCAGGAGCACACGGAGAAAACCATCATAATATTGGCAAGAATAATCAGAAGCACACGGAGAAAACCGCCACAAGTTTTCTTTGATATCATAAAAATACAAAAAAAAATTAATAAAAAATTAAAAATAAAAACGAAATAAAAAAAATTCAAACATTCTGCTAGCTTGTGAACTTCTCATTGTTGAGCAAAGATAGAGTTCTAGTACAAGCCAGATTGTTTGAATTTTTTTTATTTCGTTTTTATTTTTAATTTTTTATTAATTTTTTTTTGTATTTTTATGATATCAAAGAAAACTTGTGGCGGTTTTCTCCGTGTGCTTCTGATTATTCTTGCCAATATTATGATGGTTTTCTCCGTGTGCTCCTGATTATTCTTATCAATATTTTGATGATTAATCCGAGTGCTTGCGATCATTCCTGCGGTTTCGGTCAAAGGTTAAGGTCACACCCATCAAAAATGGTCGCCGTAACGTCGCAATCCATGATGGCGGACCGTGATAAATCTGAGAAGCACTAGCAGGAAGGACGAACTTCCTTCTCCTTGGAGACTAACGAAGCCATCCTTCTTATGCGATCGATAGTGAGCATCCCGCATATAAGAAATATTATTTACCTGCAAGCATCACGTGACGTCATCTGATGTTGAAAAGCGGAACTACTTGCAGCAAGTACCTTTGCATGAGATAAATTAACTCTCACCACTGAATAGTGCTATTGTAGTCAGTTAGAGACATGAAGTTTCGTAGCCGCGCCGCCAATTATTCATGCAGTCTCGTAACCATACGTTCTGGAAGCTTGGTAGTCCTATAGCCTCGCGATCACGTAACCTTTAAGACTTGCAATCGCATAGTCTCGTAACCTCATGGCACGTAGTCTCGTAGTCATGATGCATTGGAGCCTCGTAGACTTGAAGCTACGTAAGCAAGTAGCCTTGTAATCTTATAACATAATGCTGATGGAGCAGATGTAGCAAAAGAGAAAATTCCGTCGAAGTCAAATGTAGTAATTGGAGCCTTGTAGACGAGTAGCTTCGTAGTCAAGAACTCATGCAGACTTGTATTCCTGTTTCCATGCAGACACGTAAACTCGTTTTCTAGAGGCTTCGTAGCTCTGTAGCCTCGCAGTCTCGTCAACTTGAAGATTCGTAGTCACGTAGTCTCGTAACCTCATGGCTCGTAGTCGCGTAGACATGATGTAATGGAGCCTCGTAGACTTCTGGCTATGTAAGCAAGTAACCATGTAATCTTATAACATAATGCTGGTGGTGTAGTTGGAGCAAAAGAGAAAATTCTGACGAAGACAGATGCTGCAATTGGAGCCTTGTAGACGAGTAGCTTCGTAGTCAAGTACTCATGTAGACTTGTAGTCCTGTATCCTCGCAGTCACGTAAACTTGTGAACTAGAAGCTTCGTAGCTCTAGCCTCGCAAGCCGTGTATAACTCGTAAATAGCTAGATCATTTTAGACTCGTAGCCATGTGGCTTCATAGTCTCTTAGACTCGACGAATTCTAGCCAAATATATTTAGAGCCAAAAGACTTTTGGAACCAAAAGACTGTTGGTGACAATGACTGATGGAGCCAATGAATATTGAAGCCAATGATTATTGGAGACAATGTTTATTGGAGTAAATGAATATTGGAGTCAATAAATATTGGAGTCATGAATATTGGAGCCAATGAATTTTGGAGCCTGAGATCATTCCGTTTCCTGCGTGTACGTTCCGTTTCCTGTGTGAACGTTCCGTTTTCCTGCGTGTACGTTCCGTTTTCCTGCGTGTACGTTCCGTTTTCCTGCGTGAACGTTCTGTTTTCCTGTGTGTAAATTCCGTTTTCCTGCGTGTACGATCCGTTTTCCTGCGTGAACATTCCGTTTTCCTGCGTGTACGTTCCATTTTCCTGCGTGTACGATCCGTTTTCCTGCGTGAACGTTCTGTTTTCCTATGTGTAAATTCCGTTTTCCTGCGTGTAAGATCCGTTTTCCTGCGTGAACATTCCGTTTTCCTGCGTGTACGTTCCGTTTTCCTGCGTGTACGATCCGTTTTCCTGCGTGTACGTTCCGTTTTCCTGCTTGTACATTCCGTTTTTCTGCGTGTACGTTCCGTTTTCCTGCGTGTACGTTCCGTTTTCCAGCGTGTACGTTCCGTTTTCCTGCGTGTACGTTCCGTTTTTACTGCGTGTACGTTCCGTTTTACTGTGTGTACCTTCCGTTTTCCTGCGTGTAAATTCCGTTTTCCTGCGTGTACAATCCGTTTTCCTGCGTGAACATTCCGTTTTCCTGCGTGTACGATCCGTTTTCCTGCGTGTACCTCCCGTTTTCCTGCGTATACCTCCCGTTTTCCTGCGTATACCTCCCGTTTTCCTGCGTGTACCTCCCGTTTTCCTGCGTATACCTCCCGTTTTCCTGCGTGTACATTCCGTTTTTCCTGCGTGTACGTTCCGTTTTTCCTGCGTGTACGTTCCGTTTTACTGCGTGTACGTTCCGTTTTCCTGAGTGTAAATTCCGTTTTTCCTGCGTGTACGTTCCGTTTTCCTGTGTGTATATTCCGTTTTTCTGTGTGTACGTTCCGTTTCCTGTGTGTACTGTGTGTACGTTCCGTTTTCCTGCGTGTACATTCCGTTTCCTGTGTGTACTGTGTGTACGTTCCGTTTTCCTGCGTGTACATTCCTTTTTCCTGTATGTACTGAGTTCATGGTCTATATGTCTGATATTGACATGACCCGGCCTTGCGGTCCGTGCCTTTACGATGATGGTGCTGCCTTTTCGTTGTCGGTGCTTCCAAAATGTGCTGCCTTTTCGATGGCGGTGCTGTCTTTTAGATGTCGGTGCTTCCTAATGTGGTGCCTTTTCGTTGTTGGTGCTTCCAAATGTTCTGTCTTTTCGTTGTCGATGCTGTCTTTTCGTTGACGGTGCTTCCAAATGTGCTGTATTTACGATGGCGGTGCTGCCTTTTCGTTGTCGGTGCTTCCAAATGAGCTGTCTTTTCGATGGTGGTGCTGTCTTTTCGTTGTTGGTGCTTCCTTTTTTGTTGATTGCGCGTAGTACAAAATGTAGTGATTGAATATTTACTAGTTTATCACCTCTTGGTGTTACTAAAATATTTTTCAAGGTTACTTGCTCCTTTAGAATGTATAAAAATGTCACGATGGAATAATTGAATATAATTAGCTAACGACGAAGGTCATGTGGTCCTGAAATACTAGCTTATACGTCTGATAATGACATGACTCGGTCTCATGGACTGAAGACAATTGATAAATATGTGTGGCTTTGTACATGAAGGACTTGTATGTTATTCAGATTATTGAAAAATTAGACTTTCATAATAGGCTAATCGGCACTGTATTAATTCGTTGGTCCGGTATATTGACTTGAGTTGATTTTCGTAGAGTGAATGATTAATAAACTCCGCGAAAGGTAATGGAAAACAGATCCTAACATTTATTTAATAATTAGTTACAACTGTCTCTGGTCAAGAATCGAACCGTGGACAGGGATCCATCGATTCAATTTGTAAATTAATAATTGATTTTTTCGAGACTATTGGAATTTTTCCCGCATTTCTAGCTAAATAATTACATGATTTCAAGATGGCGGTCAAATTTCAAGATGGTGGGCACCTCAGTAATAATAAATGATTACTGCACTGTGGCATGTTAGAATAAAACTATCATGATGGTAAGACGAGTACACACAATATGATGTCCTCCAGCAGACGAAAACATGATGGTGGCAATGACCACTAGCATGTACTGAACATAAAATGACGGATCCGTGATGGAAATCAAGGTCAAGGTCAAAGTTCAAGGTCAAGGTCAAAGTTCAAGGTCAAGGTCAAAGTTTAAGGTCAAGGTCAAAGTTCACGGTCAAGGTCAAAGGCCAAGGTCAAAGTTCAAGGTCAAGGTCAAATTTAAAGGTCAAGGTCAAAGTTCAAGGTCAAGGTCAAAGCTCAAGGTCAAGGTCAAAGTTCAAGGTCAAGGTCAAAGTTCAAGGTCAAGGTCAAAGTTCAAGGTCAAGGTCTAAGTTTAATGTCAATATACAAGGTCAAAGGTATGGAGAACAGAACATTATACTAACATGTCTCCAGCACACTCTAGCAGACGAAAACAAGATGGTTGCCTCCAGCAGACAAAGACAAGATGGCGGACATGACGTCATACCAGCTGATGGTAAATACCTTGTTATTGGTGGTGGTAGGTCAGTCTGTAGGTGGCTTCTGTGGAGGAAGGATCTTATTTTTTTTGCCCTCACCGGTTTCTAACCAAGGACGGGAATCGATATAATCAATCATAATTCTATTAAGTTAATTTTTTGATGAATTTTGGAATTTTTCCCGATTTTCTAACATAAAAATTACGGATTTCCATGATGGCGTCTAAATTTCAAGATGGCGACCATACCGTTAATTGCAACATTAATAGGATCCAATATGGTGGTCATAACGTAAAGTGTAAGAATGACATGGTACTCAACCAAGATGGCGGGTGTAACGAAATATGAATCATTTATATAATCCAAAATGGCGACCGTAACGATAACTGCAACAGTGGTTTTTAAGATTTTTATTATTTATTCGATTAAATAATTTTTTAATGATTTTAAAATTTTTTTCCCGATTTTCTAACATAAAAATTGCGGATTTTCAAGATGGCGTCTAAATTTCAAGATGGCGACCATAACGATAATTGCAACGGTGACGTCATCATCCAATATGGCGGACAACACATCGCCGGAATTTTCTAGAAAATAAAATGATGTCATCCAAAATGGCGGATCCAAGATGGCCTCCATGATCTACTAGTCCCGTTACGTTATGTCCCGTTACGTTGTGTCCCGTTACGTTGTGTCCCGTTACGCTGAGTCCCGTTACGCTTATCCAAGATGGCCGCCGTGACGTCACAATCCATGATGGCGACCGTAACGATAACTGCAACAGTGGTTTTTAAGGTTTTTATTTAATTCGATCAAATAATTTTTTTAATGATTTTTAAAATTTTTCCCGATTTTCTAACATAAAAATTGCGGATTTTCAAGATGGTGGGCGTAACGAAAATTGCAACGGTGACGTCATAATCCTATAAATGGCTTAACGCTGGCTTGAGTTAAGGATGCTTAAGCCACTTTTAGGAATTTTCAGCCGCTGGGATTTTTGAGGAATAAAATGGGAAGTTTTCCCTCGGATCGGGAATTTTTCCCTCGAAAACGGGAAATTTTTTCTTAAAACGGGAATTTTTGAGTCATTTTGAGTCAATTTTGAGGAATTTTGAGGAATTTTTGAGTCCAAGATGGCCGCCGTGACGTCAGAGATGGACGTGACGTCAGAGATGTGGCTCGGCTCCCCGCTCCACAGCCAGAAGCCAGTGCCAGAACATACATTCGTATACTACTCAAGTGGTATAATCAGTTGTCTCGGGAATTTGTTCCACTGCCTATAGATGCCACATAATGTTAATAACGATTTAGGTTTTGTGCTTGTTTACCAGCCAATCCTTGCGTGAAAACTTTATGGACTTTGTATGTGTAATTTAAAAATTGTGACGCAATATTACTAGTTTATTCAATTACAATCCCAATTATGTGTATGCACTGAACACATACAAAGTGCTGTGGTTTATACTCCCATGGGAATCTGCCAACCAGTGAACACAGGTGAAATAATTTTTCAAAGTGACAAATGGCTCATTCAACTTTCATGCATCACGCACAGCCAATCCCGGCACAAAGCACATGATGCATGCGACCCTCTCCCTGCATGGCTAGTCCCAGCATGACTAGGCGTAAAGGCTTCGGCCTGAAATGCTCCTAGGTCCCTTCCTAACCCGGACCCCTCCAACAAATACACTTAGTTTTTAGTTAGGTTATGAAAAAATACCTTCTCTTGGGAGCGATCTTCTTGTGACGTTATAAAGCATTTCTTGTAACAATACTATTACTTGCAATATTAAAAAACATTGTCTGCGCAGCTTATAATCTCCTTTGTATAAATGCAGCATTTACTCTGTATTTTCCCCGGAAATATGCTGTTAGAATTTATTGCATTTTACTTGTGATTTTATAAGAACATTTATCGGCAAATGGTTTTCAAAAACATTTCTTGCAACGTAAAAAATCTCTTAGCTTTCCAATTGAGTTCAGCTGCAAACAAATATATTTTATCTGTAGACTGAAAATTGCTAGATTCTCGTTCGTTATTGCATATCTGATGAATTTCGAGATCATGTTGGTTGGAGGTGAGAGTGACCAGAAATCCATAGATGTGGAGGGCTAGTTGTGACAGCCGTGAGGACAAGGAACCTACGTTCTTTGACTGATTTTTTTTAATGGGGAATATTGATTTAAATCATTATTTAGAACATACGCCATTGTAAGTTTACACTGTATGACATACAAGAAAACCCATAGAACGGATAAAGAGAGATGGACACACAAACACACAGAAAACACACCAAAATCAGCTGATGTCACATGTAAATGTATAGACAGAACAGAGAACTGCATGGAATAAATGAGAAAATATCACAGGACAGGCGAAACAGTTGGCTGACAACGAAGAGACAATTGTAACAAAAACAGTAAATACAGACAAACCACAACCTTGGACAACACAGCGACAGACAGAGGAACCCAACGACGATTCAAAAAATAAACTGGACAAAACACCGATGCACATCCGAACCCATTGATGAAACTAAACAGTTATTCTGACAACATAACGACTTCAGCACAGACAACAACAGAAGGCTTTCTATGACAAAACAGTTACGACGTTTCGGGAACTTACATGTGTTCCCGTCATCAGGCACAAGCAGACTAGTGCTGGCAGCGCGCGGAGGACTCAGCGTTGGAAGACACAGTGTTTCATAGACAGCCGGCGCCAAACATAGGTTGACACGGGAAATTCAATCACTTGTCGTACACCTGGAATATCGCAACTATCACCACACTATGATAATTGTTAATAAATAATATGTAAACATTTACCAGTAATATATATTGGAGTTGAAGTTGCTTGGCTTCTGGGTTATAGCCGCGTCGAAGGCGAAGATATCACCGACGTTTCGGTCGATGTTGCAGTCACTATCATCAGGGAGCAGTTACCTACTGAAGTTATTGCAAGTTATTCTGCCTTTAATAGTCTAACCTCAGCGGGGTATGTTTCCCAATTGGCTGCAACTGTGGGCTAATCAGAGACTTCCTTTCTTCTTGTTGGCCTGTTGGTTTGGCCAATCGAAGCTGGGCTTCTATGATTATCTGGGAATGCTGTTCAACCAGTGCCCTCTTGATTTAATGAAGTATAAAACAGTCTGTTTGTGCCTGATAACGGGAACAGAATTCAGTTCGCGAAACGTCACAACTGTTATCACTGGAAACCTTCTGTGTTCGTCAGTGCTATCGTCGTTGTTTTGTCCATAGTACTTGTTTATCTTCATCGTTGTGTTTATATGTTTGTTGCATTGCCTGCATTTAATCTGTCTCGTCGTTGTTAGCCCACTGTGTTCGTCTGTGTTGTTATATTATTTTTTATGACTATGCTCCTTCAACGGAATTCTTGTGCTGTCTGATATTTAGATGTTGAACATTTTTTGTCCGTGCTGTCGTCGTTGAGTTGTCCATAATACTTTTTTCGTTTCATCGTGGGTTCCGTTTGTCCGTTATCAGCTGATTTAGTCTTTCTTTCTGTGAATTTTATAGATTCATATTTTTTATTTATTTATTTTTGGAATTTTTCCATGGCAAATAGTGCAAAACTGCAATGGCGTATGTCCAGAAAACTGCATTAAATCAAAATTACCCATTGCATAAATCATTTAAAAAACGTATTAGTGCCCTCTTCACTTCTGGTTGGCTGGGATATTTGGCCAACCAAAGGCGATCTGTCTGTTGTTGGATGCAGAGATAAATTTTGAGTATTTATGAAGAATGATGATGGTGACTGTAACGTGGACCGGAACGACAGCGATATATTCGCCTTCGACGCGGCTACAACCCAGAAACCAAGCAACTCCATACACAATGGACGCAAAAGCCTACTATATTTATTAAGTAATATACAGTCTGTCCATAAAATCTTTCTCTCATTACAAACATTAATAACATGAAAACTACAAATGCTAGCAAAATGCGGTATGGACGAATGTGTAGTGTAGCGTGCTAAGTTTTTTTGTGTGTGTGTTTCAGGTAGGTGGTGTGTGAAGAGTAAAAAGTCACAATGACCTCCATGCAAGAAAAGGCTCAATGTGTTCTGTGGTATCACGAGAGCAGGTCTCCTGTTACGGTTCAGCGCAATTTCCGAAGGGAGTATGGATGCCTACCACCTGATCACAAGAGCATAAAAGCTTGGTATGAGACATTTAAAGAGACTGGTAGTGTGGGCCACCGTTCGCGAACAGGTCGTCCTTCTCTAACAGATGACACTGTCCACGCTGTTCAAGAAGCATTCCAACGAAGCCCCTCCAAATAGACACGTCAGGCTTCCCGTCAACTTAGTATTCCACATTCAACAGTGCACAAAATCTTACACAAAAGACTTCATTTGTATGCGTACAAAACTCAAATTGTTCAAGCCTTGCAACCAAATGACCACACACGTCGCGCTGAATTTGCGACAGAAATGTTGCATCGTATTGACGATGATAATGCATATCTACAGCGTGTGTGTTTCTCCGATGAAGCAACATTTCATACGTCTGGTACAGTGAATAGGCATAACTTGCGTACATGGGGGTCCGAACATCCTCATTCAATTGTGGAACATGAGAGGGATAGCCCAAAAGTCAATGTTTGGTGCGCCCTTCTGTATAAGAAAGTCACTGGGCCGTTCTTTTTTTTTGCAAAGAGCTTAATAACAGCGTACATCTACCTAGACATGTTGGAACTCTATGCAGCACCTCAGCTACAAGAGTTTCAGCCTTGGGTTGTGTTCCAACAGGATGGTGCACCACCACATTGGGGATTGAATGTCCGTGAATTCCTTAATGAAACATTCCCAGACCGTTGGATTGGACGCGATGGACCAACATCCTGGCCATCGAGATCACCCGATGTTACACCCCTCGACTTTTTTCTTTGGGGATTTGTTAAAGATAAAGTGTATGCAACACGTGTACCTGATGTTAGAACACTGGTTCAACGGATAAAAGAGGCAGTCGCTTCTGTTTCAGACGAAATGTTGAAGAAAACGTGGCAAGAAATGGAATATCGCCTTGATGTTCTGCGGGCCACCAACGGTGCACATGTAGAAGTTGTCTAGTCTAGTCTGGCAAATAAACTTTATGAGTTACACAAAAGGTTCGTCCAAACCGCAGTTTGCTAGCATTTGTAGTTTTCATGTTATTAATGTTTGTAATGAGGGAAAGACTTTATGGACATCCTTTATTTATGGTTACTATGTATAATTGGCTCGTAACTTTACATTAAGTTTACAGCAATATTAACTAACTTTGCTACTGAGTGTTTGTTTCTCTGTGATAATGAAAATGCAAGCTAGCTTTTATTGAGTGCAAGTATAAAATTGAAGGAAATTTTTGATTGTTGCAAAAACAATTTGTTGTAGCAAAGAAAATGTTTGTATAATGTATTTACTATTAAATAAATTTATGTAAATTATCTGCTGCCATGATGACAGGAAATTTTATTATTACAAATTATTTTTAACATTTATTTTCAAAACTTTCAAAATTTATAGGCCTTTGAAATTTTGGAAAAAATTTTCAATTTCTAAAATAAAATCTATATTACAAAACATAATGTGCAAAGTTTATTAAAATAATGTTATAACATTTTCTTTGCTACTTATTTCCTATATTATTCTAATCTTAATCTTTGTTATGAAACTGCTCTTAAAAGATCAAAGTAGTTTAGTTTGGTATGTCCTGCGCCTGGTTCCTGATTGTGGAGCATGGAGCCGATCTGCCATCTTGGGATTCAGGGATTCTCGGTCCTTTAGTAAGCGTAAAACATGTTTCTTTGGTCTAATTGCTTGTGTTTGATTTTATCGATACTTTTGGTCTGACAGTTCGGAGACTTTGTCTTGACTGCTTGAAATATGTTATATTTGTTATCAACGAAGAAGGCCTTGTAGTCTGGAGACATCTGGTCTATACACCTGACGTTGTACATTGGCTGTCTTTGTGGTCCGAAGTCACTTGGGCTATACCCCTAATATAGTACAAGACCTGGTTGGAAGATATTCCAAATATCGAAACATTAGACTTTCATGGTAGGCACAGCAACAACATATTTATTTTGACGGACAGTTATCTTGTAGAGAGTTTTTTTCGTAGAGAGAAAAATAATAAACTCCACGAAAGTTAATTGAAAACTTAATTTTAAATTTATTTTAAGCTATAGCTTCTCTTAACACTGGCTAAGAATCAAACTAAGGATGGAAATTCATTAAGTAAATCATTATTTTAATAAGTAAACTTTTTGATGAATTTTGGAATTATTTCCGAATTTCTAGGTCAATAAATACCAAATTCTAAGATGGCGGCAATATGCCATCATCTGCTTTCTGGAGGCTGGTTGACTAGGAACCTAAGTTGCTTTTATTGAATAAAAAATGTTTGTAAATTTTTTTGCAACGATCAAGTATCAAACAAAGGATAGGAACTGATCGAATCAATCAGTATATCGATTGCCTGATTTTTAAAATGAATTTTGGTATTTTTCACGAATTTATAACCAAATAATTACGAATTTACAAGATGGTGCCCTAATTTAAGATGGTGGTGGCCACAATAATAAAAGATTACTGCACTCTATTGGCTAAAATTAAACATATATGGTGGCAACATCCTCTAGCAATCGTAAACAATATGTTGGATCCAAGATGATGGCCTCCAGCAGACGGAAACAAGATGGCGGACGTGATATCATACTAGCTGGCGATATATAACTTGGTTTTAGTGGCGGGAGGTAAGTTTGCGGGTTGCTTCCGTGGAGGAAGGATCCGTCGCCTTTTTTTTATTTTTGCCCTCACCGGGTTTAATTGGGGACACCATGAAGCAATTGCGTTTTTAAATTAAAATTTAATTAATTAATTTTTATATTTTAAAATTTTTTCACGATTTTCTATCTAAATAATTATGGATTTTAAAAATGTCGGTTGTAACGAAAATTAACATTTTTATAATCCAATTGGCGGCCGAAACGAAAAGTACATCGATGACATCATACACAACTAAGATGGCATGTGTAACGAAAATTGCAGCATTCTAGAATCCAAGATGGCGGGAGTTACGAAAAGGGTGACGTTCTAGAGTCCAACATGGCGAGCGTAACGATAAGTGCAATGTTAAAAGTAAACAATTTTTGAAAATTTTTTTAAATTTTTTTGGCATATCTAGGTTAAAAATTAAATAATTTCAATTTTACGGTCAAGGTCAAAGCTTCCCACCAGAGGCTTATTGGAGGCTTGTAAATATGGATATAAATAGGGGCAGGCATATTTCACGAAAAAATCTGAACGCCTATTAGACTGCAAGAAGGTATACACGCACCAGCGGTTTTTTAACCTTGTGATTGGTGGCCGTCTACGAAAGAAGTCGTTGGTTGCCTTATTTGACGGAGCCACTCAGGTAGGGTTTGCTTCCGCATTGAATAGCTGTGATTGGTGTTGTAACAATCGACATGAACCCGAAAGAAACCCAACCATTCACGAAACACAGACGATGCTACAGTGTTTTAACTCTCAACTAGTGTTGGAATCTTTTCGTGAAATATACATGGCCCTAGATATTAGCTTTAATGGGGAATTTTCATTTTTTCTAAGGCAAATGTCTTTTGAGGTTTTTCGAATTCCCAATTTTTGAATTTTTGAAGTAAAAAACGGGTAATTTTATATCAAAATTGAATTTTTACCTTGAAATATGGAAATTTCTAAGTATTGTGTGACATTTTCAAAGGTAATTTGACACCAAAATGATCGTCGTGACGTCACAATCCAAGATGATGGATGGCCTCACGCTCCACAACCAGGAACAAGGTGCAGGACATACCAAACTATACTACTGAATAATATGTTCATATTAATACTTTGTAAATAATTCTGCCACCATCGCGTTGTTTAGCTTTTTTTGTTGGGGCATTAAATTTAGTATTTAATCTTTGATAAAACATGTTTATCATTCGTTGTTAAATTTAATTTTTATTAAAGTGTGAGAAAAATCCAAACTTTATAAGTAAAATATTTGATAAAATTTTATTTTATTCAGTCCGGTTTGCTTGAAGTAATTTTCTTCTATGAGCTGTACCTGCATGTAATATCAGAAAACCAGCGTTGCGGTGATGTTTATTCCTCGTGCGCTACCACAAATAAAAGGATAGCAGAAGGGCTCGTGAATTAAACTTTTAATCAAACACAAATTGAGAGAGCCATAACCAATCAGGGGCAAGGCGTTCGTTAATGGAGTTAGAAGGGGAGCGGCAAATGAATAATTAGGAACGACTGCTGTAGAGTAGATTGGGATGGTAATCGGATGAAAATAAGGGGTGGAAAAATCATCGCTGCTTGGTTGTGGTGAAGGGGCGTTAGTGATGCGAAATATAACAACTCACAGTTATCGTTCTCCAGAGAAGATGCGCAATGCGACGGGAATCTAGGTGTACAGTAGTTTCAGAGCTACTCAGTAAAGACTCAGTGCGCATACACGTGAAATATGTCTGACAATAGGTGCGTGGAGAATTGACTATACGTTTTTACCATTCGTAGGTGACCCAAAAGTTACGTTTGTAAGTTTTTTTAATATATAAATTCACACTACACCAACTGAGGCTAGATAAATATTATTATGTACTGAAATAAATAATTTTCAACCCCAAATACTATATTATTAAATTCATTACACAAAAAAAACATACTTTATTCCAATGAAATTTGAAATAAAATTAGGGGTTTTATTAACATTTCAGTAAAATAATGATTTAAAACAGCGAAATTTTGTCATATATTTGACCCACTGATGTAAATAAACGTATGTAGTAAATTGCCAATGAAAATCTATTTTCAGAACTTTATCATTGGAAAATTGATTTAACTTTTTGCTCAAAGTTATAGCTCTAATTTGTAATTGAAATCTAAATTTAAAGTTTAATATCAATTAAATAAATCTGTACCTACCAGTTTGACTGGCGTCCTTTTCTTTGTCTAGATGATTTGGGCCTTGAGTAGTAGTGTTGTCCTTCCTGAGTGACATCTGTAGTTTTTTAAGCATTGAGCTGCCGGAATAAACTTTTCTTTTGACTGGCTCGCTTTGTGGACAGTAACCTGAATCGCTCAAACAATTGCCTAAGTCTATAGACTGAAACTGCAGTAACTTGCTACACTGTCGTGGTGAATTCGCGCATATTGTAGAGCTGTTTGGTAGTAAGCTCCTGGAATTTTTTAGTTCATTGTGTTTGTTGTTGTCCAGGGAAATTTGACTGCCAGTTCCGCTAAAGGTTTGCTGTGTTTCATTGTTACTGAATTCGTTTGACAATTGCTGACACTGTCTCCTTGTGCTTGATCGCACGTCTCGTCTTTTTCTCGAACAGCGCTTCGAAAATAATTTCACATTTTGATTTTCTGAAATGTTGTCACAGCTTCTTAATTTTTTCATAGTTAATTTTCTAGACAGACTTGTAACACAAGCTTTAGATTTCATACTACCACGAGCACTTTGGGTAGCATTATAGGTTTTGAATTGTGTATCTGTTCTCCTGTTTTCCTGACTAAACTCATCGGGTTGTAATTGAGGCTCCAAATCCAAGAATTGGTTATTGTCAGTAAGCATGTTTTCTTTTATACTCACCAAAATGTGTTCAGCTTCTGAAATAAGTTCCTTGTATTTGCGTGTTGCCTCTATGTCAGCCTCCATAATTGCTGCTTCTGACGATACATTTTCAATTAATTTAGGCTGTTTACCTGATTTTAATAGTTTATCTTTCGGCGGTGAGTGATTTAATGAAAGCGCACGTTTGGCTTTCATGAAATCCGAGCATTTATTTTCACTTCCTTTACTGAGACTAGTTGTATTTACATTGGAAATGTAGTTTTTTAAACCACATAAATTTGATCTATCTTGGCAGTTTTTTTCAGTGTGGTTCTCTCGGTCAGCTGAAAGTAATTGTTTTCGCAGAGCAACGGGTGTGTTTCCTGCACTCTGACTCCCCTTTCCAATGTAAAATGGCATTAATCTTTTGATAAGCATTCCATTTAGATTTATGTGACGGGTTTTCAATATTATGCTCTCACAGGAATCACTAGGCGGTTTTTCTTTGCAAGTTTGTTTCACTTCACAGTTTGTTTCTACTCTGCTTAAGTTTTGAATAGATGGAATATTATTTCTAATCTCACTCGGCTGATTTGGAACATTATTACAAATAGAATCATTTTTTCTCTTCTCGAAAGCATGCAATTTGTATTTTCTATATCTAGTTTTTTCTTTTGAGCCACTAGAAAAATGAAGCTCGTCTTCCAAATTTTTTTTCACACTAGAACGTCTGAACGATTTAGAATTGTGTGTAGATTCGTCTACACTGCAAGATAGCACACTCGGTGGTTTCGGAAAAGACTCGCAGAATAAAGAGTCTTCAGAAGAAACGGGAGGCACATAGTAAGTGCAATGGCCTTTATTAACCAAGCACTCGAAAGGGTCATATGATTTAGAATTTCTGGTGTCCGGCTCCTTTATGTTCAACTCCACCACGGAACAGTTGTCGATGAAATCGAAGTCGTCGTGACCTTGAGCTCCACGCTCGCCCTCGTCGTAGTTGTCGAGGTCGAAACCTGTGTAATCGTAGTCCTCGTCGCAGTCGGTGGGGTCGCTGTCGCTCAGAATGTCGGTCTCCTTCTCGTAGACGTAGCTCTCGTCGAACTTGCCCAGGATCTCGTTGAGCGTGAGGTCGGCGTCGTCGTCCAGCGAGTCGGAGGAGGCGGTCGGCGACAGCTGGTGCGGCGTGCGCGAGCTCTCCGAAGACGACGAGGACGACATGGCGGCGCGCTGGGGCTGCTTCGCCGACGAGAACCGGCTGAGACGAGCCTCCGTGAAGCTCGGCGACACGCTCCAGCCGGGTCTGGCCCTGGGAAACCACGCAACACCTCACACGTCTGACAACATCACGTGCAATCGACCTGGTCACAACACACTTCCATACATTACGTATAAGACAGATAACCCAGATTCCAACCAGTCAATCAAAAAACAGCACACAGAGAAACTCGGCGACACGCTCCAGCCGGGTCTGGTACTGGGAAACCACGCAACACCTCACATGTCTGACAACATCACGTGCAATCAAGCTGGTCACAACACACTTCCATACATTATGTATCAGACAGATAACCCAGATTCCAACCAGTCAATCAAAATACAGCACACAGTGAAACTCGGCGACACGCTCCAGCCGGGTCTGGTCCTGGGAAACCACGCAACACCTCACATGTCTGACAACATCACGTGCAATCAAGCTGGTCACAACACACTTCCATACATTATGTATCAGACAGATAACCCAGATTCCAACCAGTCAATCAAAATACAGCACACAGAGAAACTCGGCGACACGCTCCAGCCGGGTCTGGTACTGGGAAACCACGCAACACTCGCACGTCTGACAACATCACGTGAAATCAAGCTGGTCACAACACACTTCCATACATTACGTATAAGACATATAACCCAGATTACAACCAGTCAATCAAAAAACAGCACACAGTGAAACTCGGCGACACGCTCCAGCCGGGTCTGGTCCTGGGAAACCACGCAACACCTCACATGTCTGACAACATCACGTGCAATCAAGCTGGTCACAACACACTTCCATACATTATGTATCAGACAGATAACCCAGATTCCAACCAGTCAATCAAAATACAGCACACAGAGAAACTCGGCGACACGCTCCAGCTGGGTCTGGTACTGGGAAACCACGCAACACTCGCACGTCTGACAACATCACGTGAAATCAAGCTGGTCACAACACACTTCCATACATTACGTATTAGACAGATAACCTAGATTACAACCAGTTAATCAAAAAATACAGAACAGAAAAAAAAACAGAAAGCCACTTAAAATCATTAATGAAAAGGTTCGTGACTAAGATAAAGAAAATATTATGCATGTACAGAGTAGAATAATTTTGATCAAAATATTGCCACGAATAAAAGATAAAATCATATTTTATATACGATTAAAATATTACAAAATAAAATTCACATAACCCAATGATTATGGGTAAAATATTTTACTTAAAAAGAAAAAAAATTGCATAAAATTATTTATTTATAATTTTTAAAGAGCCTTTTGATGCCAATGCCAACTAAATGTACTACGTTTTCACTTAACTTGCGCATTAGGAGTTGATTAACGTACAACAACATATATAACTAATTAAGGTTTTTACTTTTGTTTTAATATGGTCTGCTCATAATTGTTAATAATTTATGTATAGTTGAAAAAAATTGGTTTGTAAGAGTTGGTAAAACTTTCTGCAAAAACTAACATATTTGGGAAAATTTTGTGAGTAATGTATCTGAAAAAGCCGTGGAGGAAAACATCTGGCACCACGACTGCAGGGTCACAAATAAGCTGAGACTGCCGACAAATACTTGATGTAAGTTTTTGGACAAACACCATTGCTAAGCACTTTTTTCTGTAGAAGAAAACTAAAAACTAAAAATAAATAAATAAATAAAAATACCCAAAAGACAAAAAACACAAATTAAGCAAAAATTGCTGTTGTCAACAGGATATAAACACCACAAAATATTCCGTAACAGGAATATGGTTAGCAAACAAAGAAAAACAAAGAAAAATGTACCAAGAGAACGAAAAAAAAAAAAAACCCACAAATGATGACGACCCTATTCCTGTTACGGAATATTTTGTGGTATTTATATCCTGTTGACAACAGCAATTTTTGCTTAATTTGTGTTTTTTTTGTCTTTTAGGTATTGTTATTTATTTATTTTTATTTTTTAGTTTTCTTCTACAGAAAAAAGTGCTTAGCAATGGCGTATGTCCAAAAACTTACATCAAGTCATGCACTCCCATTGCACAAATCTTTCAAAGATAATGGCCGACAAATAGTTCCGCGAGCGGACCAAAGAACTGAAACTGAGACATCGCTCGGTCTTCTGACTTAGAGGTGAGAGTTGTTAAATCGCGTTGGATTTTGAGAAGTTAAGTCAGGGAAGATAGCAAAGTGCATATAAGTATATGTTTCTAGGTTAACTACCAGTTCCCTTCTCTTCTGTAGATTTGCAAATCGATTTGTCTCTTGTCTTCTTCTGGAAATAAGAGGTGGTAGGTGTACCCAAGAGTTGATTCAGCTAAATCTTCTGGAAACCATGTTTCTATAGTTCTAAACAATCTGAATTATGAAAATCACACAAGTAAGCCACTTGACTTAACTAATTCCTCGGATACGACTTACAAAACTTAAGAGTCAATTAATGACACCACAAAACGTATTCTTTAAGGATAAAATGATTATTCTCGCAAAAAATTCTCGGCCCGTTGATTGAATCAAGAGACATACATGTTGGTAATTTCCGTCCAGTGTCTATCGGGAGAAAATTGCACAGTATATCTAAATATGTTATTAAAATTTCTTGAGCTGACCAAAATAAGATCAAAATAAATGTAAAATAAGCCCAGCTAACAAATAACTTGGAAAAAAGGGACAAGCTCATACAGGAAGATTTAATTAGGCGTTTTCCACTCTCAATTACACATTGAGAGCGACGCACTTGTGAAACACCGTTAGACTAAACAAATGAAAAAAAAAATTAAATGAAAGAATCGATGCCACTTTTTAACTAATAAACGTCAAACGTATGATGAAAAAGGTGATCACAGAGAATGAAAACGTACTGCAATCAAACGAACTAATCTGTCTCAATTAAGGCCAATCGCTCCCAGATTTTTTAATCGTTTATTATACATCTGTATCCTAGGTAAAACCAAAAAGGAATCAGTTATGCAATGCAGCAATTTCTTTTGTTTTTTTACTCATAAATCTACTGACAAAGAAAACTGCCTTAAATAGGAAACCGAACTCCAAATCAAAACAGTAATATCAAATCTCAATAATATATATATATATATACATACATATATATATATATATACACACACACACAACATTCGGCTAAACAAAATGTACTGGAGGAGACTACATCACATAAAACCCACACCAAACGGAATACCATCATACTGTCCACAGGAAGCAAATAATATTTAACCTATTTACCTACAATGACATTACCTTCCTTTAAAAGCGATGGGGAAAAAATTAAAATTAGCTTATGAGGTATGCAAGCTACTACCCGCCACCTTAACATCCTATGCTTGAACTCCACTACGTCTAGTTGAAATTCTGAGTCTACAACTTTTTTTCTCATACTCTCAAGATATAATTTTAACACTAGTTAAATTGTATGGGGCTTAGAATTCTCATATGCCATACCTATTGATATATCATCTTGCCCTGCAAAACAGAAATGCAGAATAAAAAAAAATTATACTCTATTGCATTTGAAGGTCTATGCCTGATAAAAAATATTATTTTATTTTATCTAGGAAAAACAAGAGATACTTATTTTTACATGCAAACGAATTGATCTTCAATTGTCAACATTAACATACTCAATCAAAAACTGAAAATTGAAACATCTCAACAGCTATCTGAGAATATAACTGCATGGACAATTAACGTGAAAATTTGAAATGAGATGCATGATCATCAAAATCAACGAAGCTGTCAACATTAAAAAAAATTCTCATTCAAACTCTTTCGAGTGGTGACCCCAAAAACCCTTTTCTACTTGTATACAATAAGTTATTCTTTTAAAACTGCAGCAAATATGAAAAATAATGACCCAAGTCCGTAATAGATATTTAACTAAATTACATTATATACAAAATAACTGCTTATAAGATGTTTAAAAGCAATAATATCAATATTTGCAGTTCTTCAAGCAGAAGCAAATATATTTCCCATTATATTCCATCAAAAAAATATAAACCACTTTTGGATAAGGTCCTGACAAAATAATTTTTAAGCCCCTCTGCAATATTATAAAAACTTAAATTAACAATTATACTATTCCTCGAGAAACATACCGACAACTCTATTACCATTAGCGGAACCACCTAAATATTTTTCAATTAAATGAAAAAACTATTTTGTAATTGGGGTATATAAGTGTAAAAATATGGCTACTAACAATGAACCATATATATGTATATATTTTATGGGTCTTTAGTATTAATGACCGATGCTTCGCCAAAGCTTAAATTGCAAGCACGACCACTTGGTGAATTTGGCTGAAGAGGACCGTGCAAACGCTAACTAAATATAAAATTTAGTTTATTATATTTAAATTGTTATATAATAAGTATACATATTGATTAATTATTATTTGTAAGAAAAATGTTTTAATATTATTTTTTAAATTTTTGTTTTAAAGATTTAGGCTTTTGATTCATTTTTCATTATGGTTGTTATTATAACTTTTTAATAGCATAACGAAGTACTTTGTTTTAAAAAAAGAATTATTTTTGTGCCAATATAATTTAATTTTTATCACTTGAAGGAAAAATTCATTGTTTCACATTATATTTAAGTTTTATATTCAATACTGTAGCAAGTAGCACAAAATTATTTGGTGTTAGAACATTTTATACCAAAATGCTGCATTACCATTAAAAAAAATTAGAAACATTGTAAGAAATAAATAAATTAAAGAAAGTTCTAGTTATTCATGGTTGAGGTCCTACATGAAATTATATTCCCATAATTTAGGAATTTGTAATTGGTTAACTATGCCATCAGGAAATATTAAATTAAAACTACATCCTTTTCACGATTTCGATTTAATGGCAACAATATATTTTAGGGAAACGTGAGTTGAATGTGAAAAGGTTATAGCAATTGTTAATATAGTTCAGAGTATAATTTATTTAATTAAAATTTAACATTTAATTTTAAAAATCACTTACTGTAAACACATTTCCAAAATTTAACACATTAAATTTATAAACAAAACCTAAAAAAAAATTAATAATAATAGACCAATAAACCAATTTAAACATCTTTCGGAAACAAAATTCTGACACGGATTTTATTAACGCCACGCCCGCGACCCGATGGAATTAGAAAATATTTCTAATAGGGAATTCTGTGGCGTCAAACATTTTGTTCGCGCTGACGTCATAGATGTGTCGAACGTGAATGGTTATAAATTTTCGCATCGCCCCCGTCACACTATTGTGATTACAGCACGAAGCTTAACATGGACTTAGGTGATGGTTAGATACCAGTGAGTATGTTTTTGAATAAAAAAACTTCACGCATAAATATCATACGTAGAATATAACTGTTTCAATAGCGTTTAAGTAAGGTACTACCGACATGATTCATTGTTATTGACCGTAAACAGGGAAGTATGTCCATAAAATAATGTTCCTATTATAAATTTAATAGTATCAACTTAAAGCGCTGTTCTTGGTTCAAGGTCACAATTAAAGAGTAATTTAAACAGTTTTAGATAAGTGCATGTGCAAATACTCATTTGCTGTTTTCTCACTTGCAGCGTGAAAGAATGGCTCTTTCCCAACTTAATATAGGGTGAATCTGTAAGCTTTATTTGGCAATAGGATGGAGCCCCTCCTGATTGGAATCTTCTTACGAGAGTGGTAGAACGTCGAAGTCCCTGACCGTTGGATTGGTCGTAATGGTCGAGACGACAAAGCTCTTTTTCTCCTGGCCTCCACGTTCACCTGACATAACGTCATGCGATATTTTTTTTTTTTCTTTAGGGCTTTATAAAAGATCGTGTCTACGTTCAGCCATCTACCTAACGATTTACCAGAATCGAGACAGAGAATGGAAGAGGCTATTGCTTCCATTGAAACGGACGTGTTAACCAACGTTTGGGAAGAATTGCACTTTTAGGTTGGATGTGTGTCGTATTCCTAAAGGCGCATATATTGAACATTTGTAAAAAGAAAAAGAACTAGGTTAGTTTACCTTCAATGTGTTGTTAACAGTCTGTTATGATTAGGGGCGCAACAACTAAATTTCCAAAGGGGGGGGGGCAATATACCTTTTTATAAATAATCATCGATCCCCCCTACTGAAGCGGGGGGGTCCTCCCCCGGGAAAGTTTGTATTTCAAGGTGGAAAATGGTGCTATTTAAGCAGTTTTATTATCTACAAATTTATTACACAGCACTTTCTTTGCCGCCGTTTGCCCCCACTTCAAGGTTTTAGAGGGGGGGGGGGCAAAATACCCTTGCCCCCCTGCTGTTGCGCCCCTGGTTATGATATGCCATTGAAAGGGAAACATTGTGTATCGTGCCAGTACTCACGGGCTCGCGCGGGACGGCGGCACGGCGCACTGCTGGCCTGCGCGCGCGCGCTGCGACATGTTGCTGGCGTCGTGCGACATGTTGCCGGCGTCGTGCGACATGTCGCTGCTCCCCTCGCACGCGTGGATGCTGCCGCTGCTGCGCAGGAGCTCGTGGCTGGCGGCGAAGCGCGCGCTCGCCAGGGAGGCGTTGGGCGACAGCCACGGGTTGGTGCGGATCCTGTTGCGCTGCCTGGGCGAGCACGTGACCAGCACAGGGGAGGGCACGCGGCCCGCGTCGGCGTTCAGGTTCTTCAAGTGGTTGATCACTTTGGGCTTGGGGGAATTCTTCACGAAGCGTCTCGAGGCGACTTCAACCATTGACGTCGTGACACTTTTGCTTTGTTGACAATCTTCTTTGTGGCAGTGCTTCCGAGCTGCAGAAGTGGGGTCTCGAGACGAAATATCACCACGTCTTTCCTGCGGAAGTAAAATACAACAAATTAATGTTAATAATGTGACCCGGATAGTTGCATTAACACATTTTCCTGTAGCAAAATAATACATAGATTGTAAATAAAAAAAAAACAATCGAAATTTTAGTTATAATATTGCGTAAATAACAGTTTTTAATGAGACTAAAAAAATTGAAGTACTAAAATTTTAATCTTCTACAAATTAGAAGGCAAATTTATCATTTGTATAGTTGTAAATTGTAAATAAATAAAACAAGAGTATATTTTAGGCTATTTTTTACCAGTAAATATTTTGTGTTTTATAGAATGTGTAAGATATTTTAGTCCAAGCTGCAAGGCACTTAGTGACTCTGAAACTGAGGCTCAAGAATTTACCCTTAATACTCTTAAACACGAGAATTTTTAATTTTTTTTTAGTTGGGTTGCAAAAGTTACTTGTTGAGAAATACGCACGCATGCATACAGTGATTAAGCTCACAATTTACGACTAGGTACGGCAGTGACTATATGATAACTTCTTAGAACACAGAAAAAATTCCTTCTGCAATATGTCTGCTAGTTATGATTCAGAATGTCAACAGTTTTCATATAACCCCCCCCCTCCCCCCCAAAAAAAATTCTATAGAGAGAAAGTTAACGGTTTTGTAATAAAGTTCTTAATAAATTTCTCAGAGTTTTCGGAGATTTCGTTCAACCTTTTTTTCTGATTCCATATTTATGGGCTATACTAATTCGTATGTCTCTTGCAGCTGAAAGTACAATATATTACGATATATCTCTACCAATACATATACATTTCTTGAATGAAAAAAAATGGATGTATTATTCTAATTTGTCTTTGAAATGTATACGCGGACGTCCAAGTGGTCTTTTCCTTTTTCGCGTTTCTTCAAAACATCTTTATTTGTTTCTTTTGAAGTAAGAGTCCCAAATTCTTACAAATGTATGCCAGTAAGACATATTTTAGAATGAAACTGAAATGGAAAATATACACTGCATAATGTTAATATGCAACTGATTATATGAATTCGCACAATAAGATGCATATGAAAAGATGAAGCAGCAGCATGTGGTTCTATAATGTTGCAGTTTTTCACCTAAGATTTATGAAGAACACTGGTTAAAAATTACGCAGGGTCCTAATAACATTATGGATATCTTCATTTATTAACAAGTACAGAGTTTACTTACTATAAACATGAACTCACAAACATCTTATTGGAGATGCAACAAAACTTTTCAAAACTACAGCAAACAACTTCCTCTGTATGCACCATGTTTACAACAATAAATAAACTTTATCCCTCCACATATACCTACCCTGTTTATAATAAATAACTTCATCCCTCCTTGTGCAACCTGTTTACAGAATTCACTCCTTATCCCTCCATATGTACTCTGTTAGTAAAAAAACTCTTCATCCCTTTATGTACAACCTTTATACAAAAAAAAGTCTTCATTCCTCCAGCGCACCCTATTTAAGACAGTAAAATCCTCTCATCCATCCATGTACACCCTATTTACAAGAAAAACACTCTCCTCACCCCATGTTCACACTATTTACAACAACAAAATACACTATTCGTTCCTCCATGTGCACCCTGTTAATAACAAAAACACTCTTCGCCCCTCCATATGCAGCCTGTTTACAACAAAAAATAACATTTGGTAGTTGGAATCCGGCAGTAATTCTATGAAATTCCAGTTATCAGAGACAAAGAAAAATCTCCCGTGAATTATAAGTGCAAAATTGAACGTGGTAACGTGTGAAGATAAGATGGAAAGCTCTACTAGTTGTTTTCCATAATTAAATCCAACCATCTTCGATGGGCAGCATTCAGGTAACGATTCAAGGCAACTGCAGAACAAAATGGTTGGAGTGGTGAAGATAAAGCAATAGAACTAGTTTTAGTCCTGTGTGTACATTCACTCGAGCTGCTTCAGACAATACTTGTTCGGACTTGGAAGGACTACGAAGTATTTGAGGAAGCTCTCGAGCTAAGGTTTGGCGAAGACGCATGAGTAAATTGTGCAAAACTGTTTTGAAGACATGCTAACAATGATCATCGGTAAAATTACAAGAATTTGAGGATAACAATTAAAATGTTTCATCAGTATTTAATTACTGTTGACACTGGAACAACGGCATATTTAGTTCGCACAGACACTTTAAGTAGCAAACAGCTATTAATTTGAATTTTCCCTTGCCATGGAAGAATAGGTATTGCATATAAGAGAGTAAAATGTATCATGGTTTACTCCAAAAAAATTAAAAGTGCCTGTAGCATAGATAGTAATTGATGGAACTATTTAAATTCCAGCAAACCGTGAGCAGATAATGGAAGATCTGATAATGGGAGACCCAAGGGTTCACATAAGTTACATAGTCGAGCCAGATATGACTAAAGAATGAGATTAACTCTTGATTTGTTGAAGCATTGCTAAAGGTGGTGAGGTTGTACCAGTAAGGGGTTCAACCTATATTTGGTAACGAAAGTTTTTAAGCAGGGAGAGCCAATAGCTAATTGTGAGATAGTCCTTTGGGTACGTTAGCTTATTGTTTAACTTTTTTACTTAGTGGGTGAAGTAGGTTTTTACTTATCCCTGAATCGGAATAGTTAATTAAGCAATCTCAAGAAATACATGCACTAGAAGACATGGGGAAAAAATTCTGCTGTTCTTTTTATCAACCAAAATGGATCCTCCATGGGCGAGACTGACCTTGGAAGGACATGCCTAGTCTACCACCTCATCAACACAGAAAATGCAGAAAAAATCTGGCAGGCACAAAGGCAGCTGCCTGTTGCAAAACAATATAAGGCAGGTAAGATGATTACAGATATGATGAAAGAAGGAGTAATAGATTCATCAGCATAACATGGGGCTTTCCCAGTTGTCCTCATAGTAAAGAAAGACGGCCAACATAATTATGTGTCTACCAGAAGCTGAGAGGCATAATTAGAAATGAAAGCTACCATTTCCTAGTACTGATGATACCCTTGACACACTTGCTGGCACCAGGTGGTTCTTGACAGAGTTGTAGAGTTGTTACAGCAATTGCTTTTGCATACAAAGAATAAGGCGAAGACTGTTTAATACACAGAGAGTGTACTGTTCAAATTCACTGTACTGCCATTTGAGTTATGTAATGCTCCTGAAACCTTTGAGAGACTGGTGGAACTTGTGTTATAGCCTTGACTTGGAAGACATGGCCAGTATAACTGGCTGATATAACTGTGGTAGGACATACTGCGAAAGAGCATTTACGAAATCTCTGAGAAGTTTTTATAGGGCTTCACCATACGCAACTGAATTTTATTTTTAAGAAGTGCTTATTGTTATAGCACTGTGTGACATTTATTGGTTCAAATGGTGTCAAAAATAGCATACTAAATGATCCTGAGAAGATATAGTCCATCAAAGACTTGCCTGAAGCTATAAATAAGTATAACGGGAGAATTGTATTGGGTCCCTGTGGCTACTATAGATGATTCGTACATGGCTACTGCCAAGCAAATGCAACAACTACCAGGGTAAAAGAGAAAATTTCCGAGGACTTTAGCCTGTAAGCTGCCTTTCAGAATCCTAAGAAAGCACTGTAGTCTGTTCCATCCTTGCCTATCCCATCAGCATGTAAAGAATTCAACTGATACAGATGCAACCAGAATTAGGTGGGGCTGTTCTTTCCCAGGTTTAAATTGGACATGAACTGGTTAAGGAATACTTCAGTTATGTTTTTTTCTATGTCCGAACATAACTACTGAGATATAGGATGAGAACTTCTAGCTATAGTAAAATTTCTGTAAGATTTTAGCAATTATATTTTAATGCGAAAAATTTTCTTTTATGTGCTGACCATGCTACATTAAGGTAGCTGTTACAGTTCAAGAGCCCAAAGAGCCAAATTGTAGTTTGTTTCAACATATATTGCAGTATGATTTCTGTACTTAGCACAAATGAGTTCACAGTAAGGCCTATGTTCTCGTTTTAACAATCATGTAATAAAGACTGCAAAAACTACATAAAACATAGAAAAAGGATCGAAGACACTTTTTTATTAACAGTGAAGATAAATTGAATACTACCGGCTTGAACGTGGCACAGTGACAAGACCCTGGCCTAGGACCCATTATAGGCAAGCAACAGAAGGGCATAGGACGTCCATCATGGAATGAGATATCCACTAACTGGAAAGTTGTAAAAGCTTATTGAAAGATGCCATCTTCATAGCAGATGTGATAGTATAGCTTAGTCCGTCTGGAAACTGGGTCCTGGGTGCGAGGTGCCGACCACCATCTGACTTCATGACAGCCATCTTGAATTATGAAATCACCGTTGCACTTTTCCAATATGCTGCCATCACGACCTCGACATTTGTTTTTGACTTTTGACCTCGAACTCGACCTTTGACCTTGACCATGAAATAGGTTACCATCTTAGGTTCCACCACCTTAAATTCAGCCTTTTCATTATGGTGACATTATGACCTTGGCTCTTGTCCGCCATCTTGGAACTGACATCACAGCCACTTTTCTGATTCTGACATAATATCCGCCTTCTTGATTTAGCCTGCTGGAGGTCAGCATCTTGGATGATTTTATCGCCACCATACTGTTTTTTTATCTTCTGAAGTCCGCCATCGTGAATATTGCCATCTTTGGTTCTACTGTTTGTTCCTAGATAGCGCCAGCATCGCCCTTTCTCGTGCATATAAGGTCTATGTTCCATTACCTACCAATGTTTTAATGACCCTTGTCATAATATTAAATTTAACTTTATATACAAAATACATTGTAAGCGAGGTTATTCAAACCATGTCAGCTCGGACCTCTGGGTTAGAAAACATAGGCTTTTGAAACATGGTCATCGATACGTTTATCAGACTGAGTATTAAATAAGCTATACAAAAAATAACACACACATACGGAATTGTAATTTTTTTTTTCAATTTAAAATAATAATTGCATCACTTTTTGGAGGCCATACCGCCATCTTTATTTTGAATACTTGTTACTAGGTGTGCTAATACACACATCATCTGCTCCAGAGCGCTGCTGCCATCTTTGTTTTCAGTACTTCATACCAGGAGCACTAGTGGCATGTGGTACACATGTTTTCTGCTAGAGGGTGCTGCTACCATAAAAGGTTTAATTTTTACCTGCTAGAAAGCAGTAGTCTTTACATTTATGGCTCCACCACCTTGTCGACCATCTTGGCCGCCATCTTTAAAACCTGTAGTTATTACATAAAATTTCGAAAAAATTTAAAATTAATCAAAAAGTCATCTATTAAAATATTGACTGACTCGATCGATATTAGTTCTTAGTTCGACACTTGATATATGCAAAAAATAATAATTTTTTAGTAAGGCCATTTTATTTCATTAAATATGGTGACAAGTTCTAAAATATGCTTAAATTCCTAATCTAACCACCTTAAATAAGAGGCCGATGCTATAATGTTAGCCATATTGAAAATCTGTAATTATAAAAGAAATTCCAATAATCATCAAAAAACCACCAATTATTTAATGGCTGTTTGACTCGATTTGCGTTCTTGTTTCAAATATTGGCCAGTGCTAAGAGTAATAAAAGCTTACAAATCATTGTTTAAATTCTTTTTCCTACTATCTTTCGTCGGGTTTAGGACCAGCAAGGACTCTATACAAGACAATTATTCGATTAAATAAATTAGTTACTCACAATTACTATGTTTATAAAGGAGGATTACATTTTGATATTTGGAATACTTTTTAAACATGTCCTTTACAATGTCAGACATGTAGACCAAACAACTCCCAAACAAGAGGCATTTTTCGTCGAGATTTGGCATTCCTTTCAAGCAGAACATATACAATGTCTGGCGTATAAACCAAGCATCTTTAAACCACAAGACTTTCGTCAACATTACCTCGTATATCTATCAAACAAATATTATGTATTTCAAGCAGACGAATCAAGAATCTCGGAACTATCAGACATACATTATAAATATTATCTACTACAATTAAATAGACCAACTAACTAAGCATGTTTTATGCTTACTATAGGACCAATAATTACTGAAAAATACTTAATGCTTACAACAAGACCAAGAGGTGTTAAGCTATTAAATCATTTTACAGACTTGGCTACGCACATTTAACGAAAAATACACCGAATAAACAACAAAGGAAGCACATTTGACAGAAAGGAAGTACATTTGGAAGCATATTTGACAAAAAGGAAACACTAAGTACACTTTACAAGGACGTACATTTGTACGAACATTTAACTCAGTAGGATATGTTATCATTAAAGGGATACGATCTCACCAAAGGGATACCTTCCCATCAGTTGGATACGATTTGCAAAATACGGTAGGATACGATCCTATCAGAATGGATACGGTAGGATACGATCCCATCAGTAAGGATACCATCCATCAGTGGGATATGATTGACAGGATACCATAGCATACAATACCATCAGCAGGATACGATAGGAAGTATACAATCGCAGGGTATGGTAGGATTTGACCCCATCAGTAGTATACGATCAGTAGGATATGATTGGAGGATACGATAGGATACAGCCCTATCTGGATACAATAGCTCCATCAGCTCCGATTGCTAGAACTGAATTTGGCTCCAACTGGCTACTTTGGGCCCCAATTTGCTACACCTGACTACAATGGTTTTAAACTAAAATGACTTATGGCTACAATTGTTCCAAAAACATTTTAGCTTTAACATCTTCATTTTGGTTTTAGCTACATCTGGCTACAACGACATTTGGCTACGAATCTCTATGGCTACAAGTATACAAGCACAAAAGGCTATGAGGCTGCATGTCTACAACTGGCTGCAATTGCTTCATTCAGCAGCGAGAGTTAATTTATCTCATGCAAAAAAAACTGGTTCCAAGTAGTTCCTATGTTTGTCATTAGTTGTAGCCAGATGCCACATGCTGTGTTGTACAGGCAGTCACTGTTTTATGTGGGATGTGAGATGCTTACGATCATAAGAGAAGGAGGCTTCGCTAGACCTTAAGGGGAAGGGAAGTCGTCTTGCATGATAGTGTTTTACAGCTGTTTCAAGGCATAGTAATCGACTGAGTAATGAATCTATCTGTTTGTTATGTTGTACAGGCAATCGCTCCTTTTTGTTTGAATTCCATCTGATTTAAGTTGCAGCCTCTTAGGACACGTGATCCTAGTAGCCTACAAATCGCGCCCGGTAAGATCATAAGTATCCACAGCCCCTTTCTAGTACGGGGAAGGCAGAGAAGTGACCGGTGTTGAGAAACCAAACAAAAAGAGAATGGTAATGGCGAACAAGATTTAACATTATAAGAAAGAAGTTCAAAAATTTATTCATTCTCATCGGTAATGACAATAACAATCAAAACGAGTGGTTTGACTAGATAAACAGCAAAGCTCGCAGGCCGCAATATACAAGGATAATTTCAAACAATTTTACATAAAACGCATAATTCTTTACAGAGAACACATTACAAGTGAAGAGAGAATTTAACAAATAAATGGCCCGACAGCAAGGCAAAATATTCAAGGAAAAAACCCGCATAGTTCGCTGACGCACGTAAAAAAATCAGGCGTCTTAAACTCCAGAATAGCAAACCAGATCAGTTTAATATTTCAGAACTAACAAGTTAATCACATGTGTCTAACATGTCATATTTAAGTTAACCTACGCTTTTACAGAATGATGGTTTCATTAAACATATCCTGCTATAACAATCAATAGTATCCTGTTTTTGGGATCGTATACTTCATATCCTGTCGATCGTATCCTACTGATAGGATCGTACCCTACCGTATCCTGTCGCTCGTTACCTACTGATAAGATTATATCTATTTTATGAGATCGTATTCCTAATGATATGTTCGTATCCTACCGTATCCTGTCGATCGTATCCTACTGACAGGATCGTTTCCCTTTGACGAGATCGTCTCCCTACTATCGTATGATTACTATCTTGTCGCTTGTATCCCTACTGATGTGAAGGTATCCATTTAGTGGAATTTTATCCCTCCAATCGGATCGTATCGCTCTGATGATACAATATCCTACTGAAATGAATGTTCGTACAAGTGTATATTCTTTTCCATAATGCAGGTTTCACAGTTCCGAGACTCTTGACTTGACGGCTTGAAATGTCATATTTGTTTCAATGATATAAGAGGTAACATCAAAGAAGATTTCGTGGTGATAGTGATAGGGAAAAACATATTTGTTTCATCGGACAGTTGTTATTCATACCAACCTTGCTCCTAGTAAACTGGACGAAAAATAACGGTGAAAAAAGTTTTAACAATTATTTTAAGCTTTATTACGTTCTTCACTGAACAAGAATCGAACCAAGAACGAGAATCAAGCTAATCAATCAGTAAATTAATGGGGGATTTTGGATGGTTTTTGGAATATTTTCAGAATTGTTAGGTTAATAATACTGATTTTCAAGATGGCTACTATTATGACATCAGCCTTTTATTGGAGGCTGGTAGATTAGAAAATTAAGTCTATTTTAGGACTTGCCTTCATGTATAAAGAAAAAAAAATCATGTTAATAATTTTGCATCATTCAATTATCGATCCAAGGACTAAAAAAGATTGAATTAAACAACATTTTGTTAGGTGATTTTTTTATGAATGTTCGAAATTTATTCTGAAATATTAAGTAAATAATTACAAATTTTAAAGATGGCGACCATGATGGTCAGCAAGATAGTGGATGCCACGGTAGTAAATACTACTGTACTCTAGCGGGTAAAAATTAAACCAATATTTTGGCAGCCCCCTCTAGCAAACGATGTGTGTATCATGTGCTACTAGCGCTACTGATATCGAGTACTGAAAACAAAGATGGAAGCAGTGCTCTCTAGCAAACGACGTGTGTACTAGCACTCCTAGTAGCAAGTATAGAAAATAAATATGGCGACTCAGCCTCCAACAGGGGAAGTAATTATTCCTTCAAATTGAAAAATATTGCAAGTCCAAAAATGTGTGTTTTTTTCAATAACTTTTTTAAGTCTCAGTCTGGCAAATGTCTCTATGGCCATGTGGTCAAAAGCATATGATTTACAACTCAGAGGTCCGAACTGACATAGTTCGAATCACCTCGCTTCTAACGTATTTTGTATAAATAATTAAATTTAAAATGTTTATAATTGGTTATAACAAAATTGGTATGTAATGGAACATCGACCTTACGTGCATGAGACAAGCGATGCTGTCGCTTTTCAGGAACAAACAGCAGAAACAAAGATGGCGGTAATTAAGATGGCAGCCTCCAGCAGAGCAAAGAAAAATATATCAGAGATGACATCATCCAAAATGGCGGTCTCCAGTAGACGAAAATCAATATGGCGGATATGATGTCAGAAATTTAAAAAGTGGCTGTGTTTTTAGAAACAAAATGACGGAAGTTATGTAGAATTCAAGATGGTGTATATGATATCAGAATTCAAGGTGGCGGACATGAGCCAAGGTTGATGTGTCACTGTAATGAAACGTGTAACGTATGTGAATGTGGCGGTCGATTTCAAGAATGGGACCTAGGTCAAGGTCCAGATCACAGGCCGAGGTCAACTTAAAGGTCAAAGTTAAAGGCTATGTCATGATGTCAGAATAACGAATAAGTGTAATGGCTGTCGTGACGTCAGATGGTGGTCAGGACTTTGCACCTTGACCCAGGACCCAGTTTCCGTACAGTCTAAGCTATACTGCAGATGGGCTAGTCAATAATGTCATTTTAAAATTGGTTTTGACAAAAGAGTGGCACTCGGACTAGCAAAGGTTAATGGGTATAAAGAAAAATTGGACCGCATGCTTACGCCCTCAGTCTGATGACATTGTGAAGAGTTTCAACAGAACACTAGATGAACACCTTGTTAAGTTAGTAGCTGACCTACACCTAAACAAGACTGGGACAATCATATAATTTATTCCTGTTGACAAACAACATTAAGGGCTTCCTTCATGTTTAGATTGACTCCTAATATTATTTTAATTGTATAGGAGTTGAGGCTACTCTGCGACATTAGGTTAGGCTCTCTTCAGCAATAACCACACAGGACAAAGAACTATGCCTATCACATGGAGGATTGTATGACAATCATACATAATGAGGCTCAAAAAAAACCTTCGAGTGGCTGCGAACCAGAAGACGAGGTAAGCCCTGAAGTTTAACTCGACCGTATTTCAAGAGTAATAGTTATAGTTGCAAAGGAAGAAAGGCAAGTGCTCTAAAATTTAAGTATAATGGCAAGGCTCATATAAAGTTTTAAGATGTAGTGACCATGAAGACATTTAATTTGGACTGATTAAGTTAATACCCTGAAGATGCGTGTTACACACCCAGGACGAACAGGTTTTAGAGGAACCAGTGTTACAAGAAGATATTTTCTTAGGCGGCCAGGACACTTGCCACATATGTGAGACGGTGTACCTTGCATGTGCCACGCTGCTAGAAGGCTGCGATATCATTGCATGGCTGGTCATGCAGTCTATATGAAACCGCCGTCCATCCGGGTGGCAGTCTCTCATTTTTATGATACCAGTGAGTAATTTGGTGCGACGACTTCGAATCTTAAAGTGACTTCATGGACGAAGAGGTAGAACCGAGGCGACATCAGTGAGGTGGAGTTTGCGTAACAGCGCAAGAAAATTGATGTGGATAAGTGTTCAGAGACAGTGGTGCATGCACAGAGACTAAAAATTGACTAGGTACTCTACATAACAGACTATTTAGGTTATAATTATTATTTGAACATATATAATATTATCATAAGATTCTAGGTGAATAGTGTAGTAAGTAAATAGATTAGAGAGTAAATAGACGTAACCTGTTTAACTAGGTTATCCTTGCAACAATACATTTCAGTATATAATTTTAAAATTCTTTCTGAGAATCTATTTATGCTAAAAAAAATGTTTTTGAAGTTATACTTCTTTAGGTGCGTTAAGAAAAAAAAACACGAGGATAAATGTTTACGATGCGCGCGCAGAATGAAATAAAAATTGACAGTATAAAAAAAAGGCTACATACAAATAAAAATTATAATTGTGCTTAAAAATCACATACTTTAGTGATTGATATTGAATAATAATCCATATTATTAAAAACATTTATTTATTGTAAATATTAGTAATAGCAATTGTGTTTATAAACCTTTTAAGTGTATTTATATAAGTAAGGTTATGTTCCCGTATGTACAACGATGACAGGTTGCGTGTAAGCTTACATTTTTGCTGGCAGGGAGTGTCTGTGGAAGGTTTATTAGTTTCCTTGCAGTTTCCATGGGAGTGTTTGGGATGTTATGTTCCCGTATGTATAATTTATTTGCATAATAAACAATGAATTATTACATGATTTTTAATAAATAATTGAAAATTGTAAATTGGAATAAACATTCAGCATATTTATCGATTTTCATTATTATTTAAAATATATTTCGTTAATTTTACTACATTAAATATTTGTTTTCACACGTACTTATATTAATAATGAATACTGAGTATTTATTTTTTAAAATTTTCAATTCGATTGAATTAATACTTTACCGAACGTATTTATAATATCACTCCAGTCCTTTTATTAATTAATTATTTTCATGCAAAATTAAAGTAAGTTTTTTTACCACGCCAGGTAAGTTTAACTTCTAACTCGCGGTAAATAAGTAAACACGTCCATTTTTTTTTTAACAATAAGAATGAACACTTGTAACACGTGCAAGATGTTAAGAGTTGCAGGCATTACCGGTGACTTTTTGCTGCTGCCCATGAAGAACTTCTTGAAGGTGCTGTCGTGCCGGCACGCGTCCGACCAGTGCTTGCGGCGCGGGTCGGCCTTCCTGTCGCCGCCGTCGTGGATGTAGTGCGTGCCCGTGCGGATGTTGATGTAGTACTCGGGCGGCACGGACGCTCCTGGAGACGTGCCGTCCGTCGAGTAGCCCGTGGAGTAGGCCGACTCGGGCGAGGACAGGTTGGCGCCGGAGCTGTAGCCGAGCTCGTGCGACGCCAGCAGGATGGAGTCCACGGCGCGCTGGCGCCCTGGCGTCGAGCTGTCCTCATGTTTGTCCACCTGCGGGATGGAGTGTTGGGAAGCACTGCGTCACCGGGCCGTGGCTCGAGGCTTTGAATATATATATATATATATATATATATATATACTGTATAGAAGTCGCGAGTAGATAGGATTTACTCTACGTTTTTCAGAAGCGTATGATGAGCAGCTTGGGAACTTCACCGCTGCAGTGCGCTGCCGTAACGCCCTGTATCGTCTTAGTTGTTATGTACACGTTAGAGCGCAGCACTGTCGCCCGAGGTCATTCCCCGCACCCCCCATCTATCATTCACTGCAGCTCAAGGTCGTTCAACGGGAGGGGGAAGGGGTGTTTGAAGAGTTCGACACTTGTCCGCTAGGGACCACCACAAGTCGATGCCCTAGAGATGGTGGCGATTGCGGCGGTGAATTAACCAACTACCTCAAAACCGTATTAGAAATTTTAACCTGGGCTGGCGACTTCTATACAGTATATATATATTCGAAGCTCGAGGTCTGGGGGAAAAAATATATATATATCTTAAGGGGCCCGCCTCGTCAGGGGTGTATGTGTGTTAGTGAGGCTGGATAATAAGCGCGACGCTCGCCGGTGCTTCTAGCGCGGTATCGCCTCTGAACTGGCGCGCAGTCTTCTCGTCGTCACAGGATAACTGTGAAATTTGAGCGGTGACCGTAACATTATATGGCTGAGAAATGACGATAAAGGCGTAATGCAAGTCCCTTAAGTGCTTTCAAGAATCTGTACTGGTTGTTTTACGCCTAAAAATCACTCTGAAAACATGCATTTTAGCCATTTTAACTCTTCTAAAAATACAGTTTAAAAACTTAATCCGAAATCAAAAGTACTTTTCGGCCCTCAGCGAACTCCAAATTGCTTTTCGTAAACAGACCCCACTCGGATACCTTGAGTAGTTTTCAAATCGCGTTGTTTTTCCTGAAGCTCTGCTCACCGTATGTGTGTCCGGGTAGCCGGAGCCCTTAAGAGGCCACTCCAGTGTTTCAGGGGCACTACGCAACCCGCGTTAACTTCATAAGATTCAATGCTATTTTCATTTTGCTTATAACTAATTAACTAATATAGATTTCGAAATGATGCTTGCTTGATATGTAAGAGAACGATGCTCTTACCAAAGCCCCTTTCTTCAAAAACGTGCATAAATTATGGTTCACACCTAGAAAATACACTTATGCATATTAGTAATGATTAGTATAAAACCATAATTTAGGTACGTTTTTGAAGAAAGGGGCTTTGATAAGAGCATCGTTGTCTTACAAATCAAGCAAGCATCATTTCGAAATCTATATTTTTTAATTAGTTATAAACAAAATTAAAATAGCATTGAATCTTATGATGTTAACGCAGGTTGCGTAGTGCCCCTGAAACACTAGAGTGGCCTCTTAATGGGTTCTCATACAGGATATCCAAGTATACACTACGTATACATCCTCCACAATGTTCACTCTTAGAACTGGCGAATGTGACCTTATTTAGAAATAAAATTGATTCTCACATAGCATTTTTCAGTGAATTCTGGGGTAATAATCCACCATAGTCAGATTATTTCTACAGGTGACTGGTTATGTGCTGAGAATTTCAGTTAGTTTAAACAAATGAAAATAACGACACTTGATTAAAATCCACTATTTTGTTACATATAAGTAATGGTAGCTCGTTTCAGTGGTTTATTATAACATTTTCATCTAGACTATTTGCAACAAAAAATACACCAAATCTAAGGTAAAATAACATAGTTTTGCTTACAAATGTTCATTACGTGCACCTTTAGTTATACGGCACACAACCAACCTAATGTCCAATTCTTCCCAAAATTTGGTTAACACGTCCGTAGTAATGGAAGAAATAGCCTCTTCAATTCTGTGTCTCAATTCTGGTAAATAATTGGGTAGATGGCTGGACGTAGACAAGATATTTTATAAAGCCCCAAAGGAAAAAATAAATCGAATGGCATTATGTCGGGTGGACGTGGAGGCCAGCGAAAAAGAGCTCTGTCGTCTCGACCATTACAACCAATCAAACGGCGTGGGACTTGGACGTTCAACCACTCTCGTACAAACGAAACGCACGTTGAACAGAAATTACAGTTTCACTTTTAGCATATTGCAGAACACAAAACAATTTACGCTTAGGAGTCGCCATTTTGCGTAGGTGGTGCTGCAAGCGAGTAAACAACAAAGCAGTAGCCTACTCGCGCATTCACTTTTATAGAACTATTTCAGTTACTCTTTAATTGCGACCTTAAACCAAAACTCTACAACGCTTATAGTTGATACTATTAAAATTTTGTATCTGGGACATTCTTTTTTTGTACATACTAGTAGTATAGGAATGGGGCTTCTGGGACATGGCTTCTGGCTGTGGTGCTTGGTGCCGACCGCCATCTTGGATTGTGACGTCACGGCGGCCATCTTGGACTCAAAATTCCTCAAAATTCCTCAAAATTGACTCAAAATTCCTCAAAATTGACTCAAAATGACTCAAAATTTCCCGTTTTTAAGAAAAAAATTCCCGTTTTCGAGGGAAAAATTCCCGTTTCGATGGAAAATTAGGATTTCGAAAAACCACAAATGTCTTTTGCCTTAGAAAGAACACAAATTCCTAAAACTGGCTTAAGCATCCTTAACTCAAACCAGCGTTAAGCCATTTATAGGATTATGACGTCACCGTTGCAATTTTCGTTACGTCCGCCATCTTGAAAATCCACAATTTTTATGTTAGAAAATCGGGAAAAATTTTAAAAATCATTAAAAAATTATTTAATCGAATTAAAAAAATATTAAAAACCACTGTTGCAGTTATCGTTACGGTTGCCATCTTGGATTATATAAATGTTACATATTTCGTTACACCCGCCATCTTGGTTGAGTTCCATGTCATTCTTACACTTTACGTTACGACCACCATATTGGATCCTATTAATGTTGCAATTATCGTTATGGTCGCCATCTTTAAATTTGGACGCCATCTTGGAAATCCGTAGTTTTTATGTTAGAAAATCGGGAAAAATTCCAAAATTCATCAAAAAATTAATGTATTTAAATTCTGTATGATTATATCGATGTCGTCCTTGGTTCGATTCCCGACGAGAGTAAACGGTCGATCCTTCCTCCATGAAAGCTACCTAGACTGATCTACCACCAGCAGTACCAAGGTTTATATCATCAACTGGTATGACATCATGTCCACCATCTTGTCTTCATCCGCTGGAGTCCACCATCTTGTTTTCGTCTGCTAGAGTGTGCCGATACCATGTAGTATAATTATCTGGTCACCATACTTTTGTCCTCAACTGTTGACATTGATCATTGACCTTGGCCTTTGACCTTGACCTTTAAATTTGACCTTGACCTTGAAATTTGACCTTGACCTTGAAATTTGACCTTGACCTTGAAATTTGACCTTGACCTTGAAATTTGACCTGGAAATTTGACCTTGACCTTGAAATTTGACTTTGTCCTTGAAATTTGACTTTGTCCTTGTCGACCATCATGGATCCGACATTTTATGTTCAGTACATGCTACCAGGACCTACCACCTGCCAGAGTACTCCATCTTGTGTGTGTACTTGTATTATGGAGTACATTTCCATCTGGTTAATTTTATTCTAACCCGCTACAGTGCAGTAATCATTTATTACCGAGGTGCCCCCGCCATCTTGAAATTCGACCGCCATCTTGAAATCATGTAATAATGTAGCTAGAAAAGCGGGAAAAAATCCAAAATTCATTAAATAAATCACTCATTATCTTACATATTGATTCGATCCGCTCCCGTCCTTGGTTCGATACCCGATCGATGCAATAATGTTTAATTTTATGAAAAAATAATAATTTCAATATACCATGTTCATCATTCTTAAAGAGACTTTAAAACCTCTACTAACATCATCCTATCAGACATCAAGACCACCATATTGGAAATTCATAATTGTAATGTTAGAGATTCGTGAAAAAGTTCAAAATTCATTAAATAAATTTGTAATCTATATACTGATTGATTAAATCGACTAAGGTCTTTGGTTCGATCCCTGGCCGATACAAATCAACTTTAATTTTAAAAAAGTACCAGAAAAGTGTAAGGTTCGAGAAATAAAACACCTCAAAGTCTTTTACAAACATAATATTTATTACACAATTTCTATCCTACTACAGAATCACTTGCGAAAGCCAGCAATCTTATAAACATTTAGCCCTGCATAGACGTGCATCGACTACTTCTTAGCTCCAAATGGCTACAAATGCTTCAAAAGGCTCCAAATGCTCCAACAGCTACAAAAAAAGGCTCCAAATGCTCCAATAACCACCAAATGCTTAACACAGCTCCAAATGGCTCCAAATGCTCCAAACGGCCTCCAAATGCTTGACAGCCTCCAAATGCTTGACTGCTCCAAACGGCTCCAAATGCTCCAAATGTCTCCAAATTGCTTCAAATGCTCCAAACGGCTCCAAATGCTCCAAATTGCTCCAAATGTTCCAAACGGCTCCAAATGCTCCAAACAGCTCCAAATGCTCCAAACGGCTCCAAAAGCTCCAAATGTCTCCAAATGCTCCAAACGGCTCCAAATGCTCCAAATGTCTCCAAAAGGCTCCAAATGCTCCAAACGGCTCCAAATTGCTCCAAATGCTCCAAACGGCTCCAAATGCTCCAAATTGCTCCAAATGCTCCAAACGGCTCCAAATGCTCCAAACGGCTCCAAATGTCTCCAAAAGGCTCCAAATGCTCCAAACGGCTCCAAATGCTCCAAATGCTCCAAATGTCTCCAAAAGGCTCCAAATGCTTCAAAAGGCTCCAATTGCTCCAAACGGCCTCCAAATGCTCCAAATGGCTCCAAATGCTCCAAATGGCTCCAAATGCTCCAAATGGCTCCAACAGCTCCAAAAGGCTCCAAATGCTTCAAAAGGCTCCAATTGTTCCAAGAGCTCCATCTTCAATTGATTCCAACTGATTCCAATTACTTTTCTTATCGAACTTGGCATGGTTACTAACATGTCTTTATTAGTATACATTTTGACTGGCAGTGGTAACGTATTTTGTACCTTTAAGTTATAAGTTTTATTTAGAAATCAGATTTCGATAAATGATAGATACCATTTGGAAAGAAAATATATTAATTTATCTTCAAGTTTATACACATTTAATTTAAGCCATTATTGTATGTAGCCAGCTTCCCTCAGTTCTTTGAGTATGAAGGATATTTCTTTAATGTTCGAATAGTTTCCTGCACAAAGCGATCCATGTAGTAGTCGTAGCCTGTCAACCAATATGTTAGGATCTTCCCATGAGGTATAATCAAACTCTTCTGCTGCGTTCATCATCCTTGCATGTTTATAATAAATATTATTATCTCTGGTGTCTATCGTTTTAACACCAACCTCAAGGTCACTTTCGTCATCGTGACAGTGATTATCACAAGCTTGATCAGGATAATTTATTTTATTACGTCGTTTCCGTCGTTTTGGTCTCAGACCGCCATCACAGTCTTCGATCTTACCTGCTTTAGGTGCTTCAGTACAGTACTCAATCATGTCAGCCTCAGATGTGTCACCACAATCTTCAATCATGCACGCTTCAGATGATTCATCATAGTCTTCGACCTTGTAAGCTTCAGATGGTTCTCCATCTTTCTCATTTTCATGGAGACGACTAGATATTGGAGTAAATATATTTTCATTTCTAATGTGGTTACAACTTCCTTCGTTTGTTTTAGATTTTAAATTATTATCTTGATCTAGATCAGTAATTTTAGCATTAGCTTTTTCGCCTTCGTTCCTCTTCCGCGATGTTGTAGCCCAGTCTTCGTTATCTTTATTCATCTTAATTGTACAGGTCTTGTAATGTCTATCCAAGTAATATCTTCTACCAAAGGATTTCTGACACTGACTGCAATGAAATGGTTTTTGACAAGGACCCAAATTACACTCGCTTCTCTCATGTCGTTTAGCATTCTTTCTCAAGGTAAACACCTTGCTACAGTATCTACAGTGATGACGTTTCGATACAGCGTCAGATCCTAAATCGGAATTCATATTAGTTACCGAGACTAATGCCAGATGCAAACTAAGAGTTTTAAATTAGATATATTACTTAAATAGAATTTTTTAATTATTTCATCAGCGAGAATTAATTTATCTCATTCAAAGGTACTTTTTGCAAGTAGTTCTGCTTTTCAACAACAGATGTCGCCACATGTTACTTGCAGGTAAATAATATTTAGTTCTTTTATGCGGGATGCGGGATGCTCACTAACGATCGAAATAGAACGACGGCTTCGCTAGACTCCAAGGAGAAGGAAGTTCGTCCATCCTGTTAGTGCTTCTTAGATTTCTCAGAAATTATTTGACTGAGTAATGATAATTTTTTTTTTTTTTTTTAATTTCCGCCTGATAAAAATATTACAAGTAATGATTGAGTAGCAGAAGTTCACTAATTATATGCAACCTTGAATAAAAAATGACATGCTTCATTAAGTAAAAAAATCCTTCATGCAGAGATAAATTCCTCATCAGTAACCAGAAGCACTCGGAGAAAACCATCAGATGTATAGTCAGGAATAATCAGAAGCACCCAGTGAAAACCATCAAAATATTGTCAAGAATAATCAGGAGCACACGGAGAAATCCATCAAAATATTGTCAAGAATAATCAGGAGCACACGGAGAAATCCACCATAATACTGTCAAGAATAAACGGGAGCACACGGAGAAAACCGCCATAATATTGACAAGAATAATCGGAAGCACACGGAGAAAACCGCCACAAGTTTTCTTTGATATCATAAAATTTCAGGAAAAAATAATAAAAAATAAAAATAAATTAATAAAAAATTTAAAAAAATAAAATAAAAAATACATAAACAGATTCTGCTAGCTTGTGAACTTCTCATTGTTGAGCAAAGATATAGTTCTAGTACAAGCCAGAATTTTATGTATTTTTTATTTTATTTTTTTAAATTTTTTATTAATTTATTTTTATTTTTTATTATTTTTTCCTGAAATTTTATGATATCAAAGAAAACTTGTGGCGGTTTTCTCCGTGTGCTTCCGATTATTCTTGTCAATATTATGGCGGTTTTCTCCGTGTGCTCCCGTTTATTCTTGACAGTATTATGGTGGATTTCTCCGTGTGCTCCTGATTATTCTTGACAATATTTTGATGGATTTCTCCGTGTGCTCCTGATTATTCTTGACAATATTTTGATGGTTTTCACTGGGTGCTTCTGATTATTCCTGACTATACATCTGATGGTTTTCTCCGAGTGCTTCTGGTTACTGATGAGGAATTTATCTCTGCATGAAGGATTTTTTTACTTAATGAAGCATGTCTTTTTTTATTCAAGGTTGCATATAATTAGTGAACTTCTGCTACTCAATCATTACTTGTAATATTTTTATCAGGCGGAAATTAAAAAAAAAAATTATCATTACTCAGTCAAATAATTTCTGAGAAATCTAAGAAGCACTAACAGGATGGACGAACTTCCTTCTCCTTGGAGTCTAGCGAAGCCGTCGTTCTATTTCGATCGTTAGTGAGCATCCCGCATCCCGCATAAAAGAACTAAATATTATTTACCTGCAAGTAACATGTGGCGACATCTGTTGTTGAAAAGCAGAACTACTTGCAAAAAGTACCTTTGAATGAGATAAATTAATTCTCGCTGATGAAATAATTAAAAAATTCTATTTAAGTAATATATCTAATTTAAAACTCTTAGTTTGCATCTGGCATTAGTCTCGGTAACTAATATGAATTCCGATTTAGGATCTGACGCTGTATCGAAACGTCATCACTGTAGATACTGTAGCAAGGTGTTTACCTTGAGAAAGAATGCTAAACGACATGAGAGAAGCGAGTGTAATTTGGGTCCTTGTCAAAAACCATTTCATTGCAGTCAGTGTCAGAAATCCTTTGGTAGAAGATATTACTTGGATAGACATTACAAGACCTGTACAATTAAGATGAATAAAGATAACGAAGACTGGGCTACAACATCGCGGAAGAGGAACGAAGGCGAAAAAGCTAATGCTAAAATTACTGATCTAGATCAAGATAATAATTTAAAATCTAAAACAAACGAAGGAAGTTGTAACCACATTAGAAATGAAAATATATTTACTCCAATATCTAGTCGTCTCCATGAAAATGAGAAAGATGGAGAACCATCTGAAGCTTACAAGGTCGAAGACTATGATGAATCATCTGAAGCGTGCATGATTGAAGATTGTGGTGACACATCTGAGGCTGACATGATTGAGTACTGTACTGAAGCACCTAAAGCAGGTAAGATCGAAGACTGTGATGGCGGTCTGAGACCAAAACGACGGAAACGACGTAATAAAATAAATTATCCTGATCAAGCTTGTGATAATCACTGTCACGATGACGAAAGTGACCTTGAGGTTGGTGTTAAAACGATAGACACCAGAGATAATAATATTTATTATAAACATGCAAGGATGATGAACGCAGCAGAAGAGTTTGATTATACCTCATGGGAAGATCCTAACATATTGGTTGACAGGCTACGACTACTACATGGATCGCTTTGTGCAGGAAACTATTCGAACATTAAAGAAATATCCTTCATACTCAAAGAACTGAGGGAAGCTGGCTACATACAATAATGGCTTAAATTAAATGTGTATAAACTTGAAGATAAATTAATATATTTTCTTTCCAAATGGTATCTATCATTTATCGAAATCTGATTTCTAAATAAAACTTATAACTTAAAGGTGCAAAATACGTTACCACTGCCAGTCAAAATGTATACTAATAAAGACATGTTAGTAACCATGCCAAGTTCGATAAGAAAAGTAATTGGAATCAGTTGGAATCAATTGAAGATGGAGCTCTTGGAACAATTGGAGCCTTTTGAAGCATTTGGAGCCTTTTGGAGCTGTTGGAGCCATTTGGAGCATTTGGAGCCATTTGGAGCATTTGGAGCCATTTGGAGCATTTGGAGGCCGTTTGGAGCAATTTGAGCCTTTTGAAGCATTTGGAGCCTTTTGGAGACATTTGGAGCATTTGGAGCATTTGGAGCCGTTTGGAGCATTTGGAGCCTTTTGGAGACATTTGGAGCCGTTTGGAGCATTTGGAGCCGTTTGGAGCATTTGGAGCAATTTGGAGCATTTGGAGCCGTTTGGAGCATTTGGAGCAATTTGGAGCCGTTTGGAGCATTTGGAGCCTTTTGGAGACATTTGGAGCATTTGGAGCCGTTTGGAGCATTTGGAGACATTTGGAGCTTTTGGAGCCGTTTGGAGCATTTGGAGCTGTTTGGAGCATTTGGAGCCGTTTGGAACATTTGGAGCAATTTGGAGCATTTGGAGCCGTTTGGAGCATTTGAAGCAATTTGGAGACATTTGGAGCATTTGGAGCCGTTTGGAGCAGTCAAGCATTTGGAGGCTGTCAAGCATTTGGAGGCCGTTTGGAGCATTTGGAGCCATTTGGAGCTGTGTTAAGCATTTGGTGGTTATTGGAGCATTTGGAGCCTTTTTTTGTAGCTGTTGGAGCATTTGGAGCCTTTTGAAGCATTTGTAGCCATTTGGAGCTAAGAAGTAGTCGATGCACGTCTATGCAGGGCTAAATGTTTATAAGATTGCTGGCTTTCGCAAGTGATTCTGTAGTAGGATAGAAATTGTGTAATAAATATTATGTTTGTAAAAGACTTTGAGGTGTTTTATTTCTCGAACCTTACACTTTTCTGGTACTTTTTTAAAATTGAAGTTGATTTGTATCGGCCAGGGATCGAACCAAGGACCTTAGTCGATTTAATCAATCAGTATATAGATTACAAATTTATTTAATGAATTTTGAACTTTTTCACGAATCTCTAACATTACAATTATGAATTTCCAATATGGTGGTCTTGATGTCTGATAGGATGATGTTAGTAGAGGTTTTAAAGTCTCTTTAAGAATGATGAACATGGTATATTGAAATTATTATTTTTTCATAAAATTAAACATTATTGCATCGATCGGGTATCGAACCAAGGACGGGAGCGGATCGAATCAATATGTAAGATAATGAGTGATTTATTTAATGAATTTTGGATTTTTTCCCGCTTTTCTAGCTACATTATTACATGATTTCAAGATGGCGGTCGAATTTCAAGATGGCGGGGGCACCTCGGTAATAAATGATTACTGCACTGTAGCGGGTTAGAATAAAATTAACCAGATGGAAATGTACTCCATAATACAAGTACACACACAAGATGGAGTACTCTGGCAGGTGGTAGGTCCTGGTAGCATGTACTGAACATAAAATGTCGGATCCATGATGGTCGACAAGGACAAAGTCAAATTTCAAGGACAAAGTCAAATTTCAAGGTCAAGGTCAAATTTCAAGGTCAAATTTCAAGGTCAAGGTCAAATTTCAAGGTCAAGGTCAAATTTAAAGGTCAAGGTCAAAGGCCAAGGTCAATGATCAATGTCAACAGTTGAGGACAAAAGTATGGTGACCAGATAATTATACTACATGGTATCGGCACACTCTAGCAGACGAAAACAAGATGGTGGACTCCAGCGGATGAAGACAAGATGGTGGACATGATGTCATACCAGTTGATGATATAAACCTTGGTACTGGTGGTGGTAGATCAGTCTAGGTAGCTTTCATGGAGGAAGGATCGACCGTTTACTCTCGTCGGGAATCGAACCAAGGACGTACATCGATATAATCATACAGAATTTAAATACATTAATTTTTTGATGAATTTTGGAATTTTTCCCGATTTTCTAACATAAAAACTACGGATTTCCAAGATGGCGTCCAAATTTAAAGATGGCGACCATAACGATAATTGCAACATTAATAGGATCCAATATGGTGGTCGTAACGTAAAGTGTAAGAATGACATGGAACTCAACCAAGATGGCGGGTGTAACGAAATATGTAACATTTATATAATCCAAGATGGCAACCGTAACGATAACTGCAACAGTGGTTTTTAATATTTTTTTAATTCGATTAAATAATTTTTTAATGATTTTTAAAATTTTTCCCGATTTTCTAACATAAAAATTGTGGATTTTCAAGATGGCGGACGTAACGAAAATTGCAACGGTGACGTCATAATCCTATAAATGGCTTAACGCTGGTTTGAGTTAAGGATGCTTAAGCCAGTTTTAGGAATTTGTGTTCTTTCTAAGGCAAAAGACATTTGTGGTTTTTCGAAATCCTAATTTTCCATCGAAACGGGAATTTTTCCCTCGAAAACGGGAATTTTTTTCTTAAAAACGGGAAATTTTGAGTCATTTTGAGTCAATTTTGAGGAATTTTGAGTCAATTTTGAGGAATTTTGAGGAATTTTGAGTCCAAGATGGCCGCCGTGACGTCACAATCCAAGATGGCGGTCGGCACCAAGCACCACAGCCAGAAGCCATGTCCCAGAAGCCCCATTCCTATACTACTCATACTGTACTGCTCGTATCACCTTATATTCTTAACACAGAAACTTTTAATCTTGCTGCCAGACAAAAATCACTCAGGATCAGAAATTGTATGCATTTAGCATTTTTCCAGACCATTACTGTGATAAAACATTTAGCAGTTTGTTATTGCTAAAGCCCAAGATTTATATATTTTTTAATATTAAAATAGTCTAGCCTCCGTCACTAACTGGTCCTGGGGCAGAGCACGCCACTGGTCACCCACATTGGACCCACCTGTACATTCCATTTGAAATACGGAAATGTTGCTTGTGGCATAACCTGAGTACACAGAAATAGAGAACGACAGGACAACACAACCCTTGGAGCGAGCAATGGTTCAGTTACATGACGGAAATGTAACACCGAGTTACTGAAATTTTTTGATGTTTATGGGATGTTACAGAAATGTGTGTCTGAAACTTTATGGAAAACAACCAAAAACTTCAAGGCCAAAAAAACTTGGGCTAAGGAATCAACAGAGATTCTACAAGTCGAACAGAAATTGAATACACACCAGACATAAAAACATTATAAAAAATTTATTAGAAGCAAAAATAAATCCTTGTCGATAAAAATGGAAAGAAGAAATAAAGTGTGCGTGGAGTCCACGCGTGGCAGAAGTGAAACTTCTTGCTTATTATATTATGTATTAGGTATAGGAAACGTAATTCTCTTTGGCCGTGTTCACAGATAAGTTATATATATATGTGTGTGTGTGTGTGTGTGTGTGTGTGTGTAAAGTGTGTACCTACGTACACACTCAGAATCGACGGTGCCCCTGACCGTCTGTGGATGCCACCCGCGCAACACAAGAGCGCGGGGGCTTTGAACGCTGCGGCTGGTGGTCGGGCTTCTTCGGAAGCGGTCGGGCGTCATCGATTGCGCGCCGCTTCGCCGGAAAAGGAAGTCGGCCATCGTTCCCCCAAACGTACGAGACTATTCTGTTTTAGCCTGGGAAGGAGACCAGCGAGTATAAAAGGGCATGCTTCGAGTCAAGAGAGGCAGAACAACTGGGACTTCTCCGAGGCAGGCCGCCCTACGCTGTCAACATCGTGGAATTGCTGCCGCCTAGAGACCCCGACATGGCATAAACATTGATAGAGACAAGAAAAGGAAGAAAGTGTCGCTTTAAAAGCATAAAACTCTAAATTCAAGTCTCAAGTTAGAAGTCGTAATAGGCGAGTGCAAAGGCAACTTCCAGGAGGGCGAGCGAGCGGGGTCTACAGAAACATTTACAGAACACAACACGTAAATGCAAACACTGACGTCGACAGAGAACTCCCTGCGTAACGAACACCGGCAAACGTACCACCGTCACAAGATAAGTTGCTGTATGAGCACAGGTCACGACGGGGATAAGAATAACAACGGGGAATACGTGTGACTGGGGTGATAGCGAAACATTTTATGGACATAATTAAAACTTTAAACCAACTTCTACGGATATTACATAAGTGATGTACGTGATCAGCAATATTATCTTTGTTCTATTTGTTCAATTGTTCATAATCTTTATGTAAAGCTCACCCAGTAAATCTAAGGCAAACACTTTGTGATTGACGATGTATGCGGCGTAGTTTGAGCCGAGGCAGGCGACTTGATTAAGGGTGTTGCTTTGATAATTTATCAGATTGTTCATTTTTGTGTGTTTTGTGTTATAGCCGTCCGCGACAAGTATTCAAGCCCACCACTCAGGGGTGCCGCTTCAAAAGATCAATGTCAGTTCGAGAAGGAGATGAGCAATTGTTAGAACCTTGCTGTTAATAAAATGTTGTTTTTACGAAATCATCTGGGCACCTAATTCTGACACACTCGCATCCGTTCTTTCCTGCCTTGTTAGGGTTTCCTATTCCTCTAGTGAAACCCGCGACACATATATAAGTATGCGAGCTCTAAATTACGCTATTGCGCAAGTGTGCATGTGTAAAGCATGCACGTGTGCAAATATGCACGTGTGAAAGTATGCGAGTGTGCAAGTTTGCAAGTGTGGAAGTATGCTGCGTCATTTCTACCTCTCCCTGCCGTCTTCTCCTCTTTCGGTTTCCCCACCACGTGCCTAACTATCCCCCTCTTGCGATCGTAGTTTCCGTAACGCTCGAAAATTGTAGGCACCTCAGCAATGGAGTTTCACTCCAACAATAAAGATAACCATGCGGCTAACTTGTCTTTTCTCCTATTCGAACACGTTTTTTTTTCCCCCTAACCTAAGTTAAAACTAAGTGTGTAAGGGAGGGGTCTAGGTAGGGAAGACTGAGTGCCACAGCAGTTGAGAGACTGCCAGCTGCGAGTTGTCTCTTGCTGGGCCCGCAGTTGGAGGTTTGCTAGGCTTGATGCGCGCTGGGTATCGTGCCGCCGTGTATCACACGTAGCCGGAAATGGCATGTTGGGAGGGGGGTGGGGAATTATGGGGAGGGGGAGGAAGGTTGGGGGAGGGAAGTGGGGTAGGGGGAGGGCGAGTGTAACGGCAGGAAGGGGAGGGAGGGTGTGGGATGATCTGTCACAGCGTATCGGGCTGACAAGTGCGCTCTTTTCCTGGAAGCCGAGGGGTCGATGAGAGGATGCGCGTGCCTTGTTCCGTACCCTCGGCCGAGTTACAGCCGTGGACCGAGAGTATTCAATGCTGAAAGCTGGAAGCTGCTCGGTTGTGGGTCAACCGTGACATGTTGGTGCCGTGAATCGGCGTAGTATTTGAATTACATTGTTTTAGGTACTCAAAATTTACTTCAAAATAAAATTATTTCATACGTTTAATTTATTTGCTAAACTTTATCAATTAAAAACCTAACATAAGTATTCAGCAAAAAAAATTAAGCTATAAAGTTTATTTCATCTTTAAATAAAAAATTAATGAATTTGTTGTAAAATTCAGTAAAAAAATGGATAAAATCTTGTGTCTAGAAGAAAAAAAACTTATGTATATAGCCCTAATCCTTATTTAGGTGTATTAAAAGTTATTTTTCCATATTTATGAAAAAATTGTTTCCATGCTTGCAATAATAATATTTGAATTACTTTTTTAGTGGCAACACGTTTAACGTAACATAATTCATAAGAAGACTATTTTTTCTAATATTTTCAGTTGTTACCATTATAAAGATTTTATTTTTTTGATACACACAAATTAACACTAAAATCTAGTAGAACATTTATTATTTTAGTATTATGTGTATATATATGTTAAATATCCATGATGAGCAATTTTTTTAAAATGCTAAACATATTTAGTAATTATTCATAAATAATCAATTATATAAAATTCATTTGACCCTTGTTATTCTTGCTCGAATTAATTAGAGCAGTTAACGTTTAATGATTTTATATTTTTAACTATTTCAATTTTTAATTTAATGAACCAAAAAAAAAATAATACAATATTAAAAGTCAGTTAGTAAAATTGCTGCAAAAATTTTAATGTACTATTTTCAATCTTTTTATTGAATTAAAATTTTATATTTCCATGAAAATTAACTTGTTATTCTTTTAACATTTTATTTAAAATATAATTTTTTTTTAATATTTTGCATGTAAATTTATTGTTTAATTATGTTCAAATATTTTGTACAAAAATTTATTTCCTTTACAAAATCACAGTTTCGGTAACTTTTTTCACGAAACATATAGCTGTAATTTTTTTCTTTTGTATCAGATTTTAATTTACTGCATTATTTTGCAAAATTTCACTGTTTATTAAATTAACAGGGGGAAAAAATGGCAATTTTTTATTATTTTTTTCATTTCCTTGTTTATTTATATGGTTGTTAAAGTTTTTTTAAAATACTCTTTCATTCCATGTATTTTCTTGAAAATAGATAATTTTAATAACACATTGGTTATGTTTGTTTAAATACCAATCAAAATTATTCAAGTAAAGAATAAATTTAAGGTCATAAATTAATTAGCACCTTGGTCACTTGCAATATAATTAAATTTCTTTTAGCGTTGTTAATGTTTGACACGATTTTTATCGTTGTTTATTTGCTCTAATTAGTGATTTTAAGTAAATTTTCTACGCTAGTTATATTTTTTATACATTCTATTTGTTTTTAATATTATTATTTTTAACTTTTGTGTAGTATATATTTCATAGGCTTCAGTTTTGCGCGAATATTACCGTTGTAAAATAACTGTTGCATGCGGTGACCGCGGAACGTGTGGCCGAAATGGGTGATGTCACGCAGAACTCGGCTCTGGAGGTGTGCAGCGGAGAGCTGGGACAAGTCACGACCTGTCGGGAGAGAACGGACGCGTGTGGGCCAGCGCTGCGCAAAACGGGAAACGGAGGCTCGTCAAAATCTTCCGCATGCCTTGCATGCAATTTCGCAGAGTGCACCTTCCTGTTGGAGGACGCCACGTCTACACTAACAAGGTAACACTTCGGCCCTAGGAATTAGGTTGACCCCTCCCCCCCCCCTGCCCAAATCAATGTGAACAAACACTACTAGAAACTTATAAATTTTGAACTGAATTCTTTATGGAGTAATGATTTTTTTCCAGCGAACCCCGAAACAGTTTATCAACATGTCAATAAAGCACATTTTAACGTGAAAAAGTTTTTAAAAAGGCTTCCCTACTAAGGTCTCGCCAGAGTTGGCAATACCCCCCCCCCCTTTTTTTTTGTTGCCAAAAAATGAAATACATCTCGTGATGTAATAGTTGTATAGCCAACCGTTGCATATATTCTGAACATAGACCACTGTTCATTGCCTGTTAGTGTGCATTTACACCATCGTGCCCTACGTCATTGAGCCGGGTTGGGAAAAAAATAGGGGGGGGGGGGGGTTACAAAGAACCTCGAATTTCACTCCGCGCGACCAAAGTATAGTCATAAAACTCCGCAACGGAAAATAGTTACACGAGTTATCTGTGCGTCGTCGTGTGGATATTGAGGTGCTCTAAAACCTTAGTTGAGCAGAAATAAAAAAAAATAGATATATATGTCGAGTGAAAAGTTGTGCCGGGTGACAGTTGACAAAACTTTATAAAATTGATTGTTTCAGGTGATGCCGCGCAGTTACCAAGCGCGGCTCCTGAAGGGGGGTGGTGGGGGCGGATAGTCCCTCCCGAGACCAATTTTATTGATTAGTGTATATTCATGTTTACTTAAATATTTAATTTCATATGTTAAACTTTTATCTCATCAAAAGTTGCATGGAGCTGCTGAGGTTCTGTATTTGAAACCTGTAATTCGTAAATAATATTCCAAGGCCAATATCTGACCACTTTCATTTTTTGCAACTACGACCTTTCTTTGTGCGATAGCCCCTCCCGAAAAGTCATCCTGAAGCCGCCATTGGCAGTTACAGGAGTATTCCGCGCCAGAGGCGGCGGGAAGGACTCGAGCGCTCGGGTCGGTTCGTGCCGAAAGAAACGAGCGCCAGAACTTACCAACAGAGCGAGCGAAGCGCCTTCGCGAGCGCAGTAGACTTGAAGCCCTGGGCGCGGTTGGTAGCCACCCGACTGCGTCGACAATGTATTAAATGTAAAGTAAATATTTACTCACACTTGTAAATGCGAGATTAAAACTAACCGAAAACAAAATTTAAAATAATACATTCATAACAATGTGAGTTTCATTTCGTTCCTCTTAAATTATACCTGATGGTCCATGAGAGACATTTCACGCAAAAAGAAAATTTAGGTAGTGTAGCAATAAAACCGACCCCGGTTTTTTGTAACACTGTCTCTGTCATGCCGAGTTTTAAGTGAGACTTTTATTCAACATTTTAAATAATTGAACATAAACTGGCTTTACTCGAGTTTTAATGGTCGCCAATAAACGTTACGCTGTACGTTAGCGAGTTATTAAGAGATTACGGTGGCATCAGTCTGACTGTACTACAACTACGTCACGCTACGACGGGCCCTGTTCTACGATTTGTGAACAAGGCCAATATCAGCGATCCAAAGTGTGGACTTGCGAAACCAATCTCGGGCTAGAGAAGCAATGCTAACAAGATCTTGCAATGCAATTTTCAGTACTGTTTGGTGGATTGGTTGCCCGAGCTAATGGTAGCGGGCTCAAATGCATTTAGACACGTTGATTTTAAATTGAGTGTGCTACGCGAAACCAGTTTAAGGTATTGTAAAAAATTTCGTAATTTTTATAATGCTTTTTTATTTTGCGGATTTTAACGTTATTAATAAATGTATTTTATAATATTATTTAACTAGGAAGTTCATTGCCGCTATATTAAGGCTGTTGCTTACACTCTGCTCCCAGTTACCAGCCAGTAATATTTTTAAAAGGGTGAGTTTTTGTTAGGTTTGTGCACATTTGCCTGATATAAATAATGCTGGTATTCCGTGTGTATTTAATTGCAGCCCTCGTACAGATCTACCTGTTTGTTTTAATCTCTGATTTTTTTTTTGCCTTTTCTTTAATCTCTGCTTCTATAACTTTCGGCTCGACATCGCAGATTAGGGCGGGGTTGAAATTAATATTGGGCAGCAGTTGGTTGGCTTCTGATTGGTTGATTATCTCAGTAAAGTTTTTTTCGAATCCAGTCACAATTACTTCCACAGCTAAAGTATCGCGCGCCGCACCGTATCATTAGCACATGGAAATAATAATGCGGATGACGTTTTATATAGCTACGCCTATTTACTTGTCATTATTTTTTAAGATGACAAGATGAACTAATGAACTGCTGTTTACAGAAACAAATTATGTTTAGAAGCAACAAACATTTTTTCTCAAAACTTGTAAAAAAAACATTTAAAAAACAAAATATAAAAAAAAATGTGTGTGTGAGACTTTCATTACTCACCAATTATGTGTAAACATCTTACCTTGGTAACAAGTAAATTTATGTGTTCTCATGTTGTTCAAGTTGCGAATAAAGCTATAATACGTAACTCGGACACGAAATTTAAAGGTTTAACTCTCTTTAAAATAATGCCGAGAGTGATAAATAAACTGATTAATAATTATTTTTTTTTGCGTGGAGTCCACATTCGACAGAACGTAAACTTCTTGCTTATTATATTATTAGGTAAAGGAAACATAATTCTCTTTATATATGTAATTACGCAAGCGCTAAATTATGCTAGTGCTCAAGTATGCATGTGTGAAAGCATGCAAGCATGCAAGTGTGCAAGCATGCAAGTGTGTAAGTATGCTCCGTCATTTATACTACTCCCCTGCCATCTCCTCCTCTCCCGATTCCCTCACCACGTGCCTAACTATTCTCCTCATGCGATCGGAATTTTCGTAACGCTCGAAAATTGTAGCCCCCTCAGCAAAGAAGGTTTACTTCAAAATATTTCCTTTTCAAATAAAAAAAACTGTGTGCAAATGACACGTTAAATTTCATCGCCCGCAGATAGAATTCGCTGCCTGAATCGTAAACTTTGCTTGCCACGATCAAACGCAGATAGCAGCCAGGGATGTGTGAAATTGTTATTTTCGAATACCAGTTACGGCAGTTATTGTTCCGATTGAATAACTGGTTATTTAGATGGTTAAAGTTATCAGTTATTGGGCATGAATGGCTGTTTTCGATCATTCACTATTACAATTGCAAAGAGCTAATAAAAATCCATTACAGCCATTAAAAATTATGGCGTAATTTTAATAATGACATTGTAAATCGTTTTTGTTTCATTCGAAAGAAAAATAATATTTTGTTGTGGATGCAGATGTATAATAATATATATATAATTTTATTTAAGCACCTTATTTTTTGGATCATTACGAATAAATTTTTACCATCTGAATGTAGGACACATTTTAGATAATTTAGCTCATATTCCGCTCAAATTTGACGCGCTGAAGCTATAACCTATTGACGCACACATGAAACAACCTTAAATTCTTAATCTGTTAAAACCAAATAATTACGAAATAATTAACAACGGCCACTTCCTGATAGTTGTCAAAATAACTGAGAATAGGTTAACATGTCTGTCGCAAGCAGGGAACTGTTCCTGTCGATCGCGAACAGAGAACTCTGGTACAAAACGTTATTTTGAAGTTTTGCCATTACTTGAAGTACTTAAAAAACTGCTTAATTACTTGAACTTAAAGATGTCAACTGCTAAGCGATTATTCTATAACCGAGAACTGTGAGAAGGGAAAGCACGTTACAGATAGTTTCGTTCAGAATCAGCTTTTTGAGAATAGATACTGTGTATAGCGAGAACTGGTCTTTCGCTAATGAAATGCACATATCGCTGTACCTAGCGGCAGCACAAGAGATTAAGTTGCAATATTTTATTTCCTCGCTAGATCGGGTGATGTGCGCTACAGTCCAGTTGTGTATTAGATTCGCTTTCTTCGATAACCGGTTATCAGAAACTTAGCAACATAACGAAACGGTTATTGTTTCATAACCGTTGTCTATACTTGTTATCGTAAATACCGCTCATCTCCACTAGCAGCACGAAACAACAGGAAATTTATACTATTATAAACGGCACCGGCTTAGGACATAATTTCGACGAAGAATTTTATTAAAATACTACCCATCTTTTTAAAGTTCACTAAACCGTTAATACTATAAAGTTTTAAAGTTTCTGCTCACGTTAAAACTTATGCTTCTTTGGCATCGCTAAAATATTGATATTAAACATGTTAACGCACGTATTATAACATTAAGTATTTTTTGTAATTTTATTTAGCTTAAAACGACTGAAATCAGTCTATAAATTCTTCATTCAAACAAACTTTAAACCTTTTAAACTTATTGAACATTATATAATGTTATTAAAAAATATAAAAATATTCCAACATGAAGTTTTGAACCACGTCCCTTGAGCTTAATAAGCACGTGCTTTACTCCTGATCTACTTAGCAAATTGGGAATTCAGAAAGACTTTATGCATTATAAATTGTTTTGCCAAATTTCTTGGGTATTTAAAACTTCATATAACTCTTTACTATGACTATTTTAATTTTACAAATAATTTTCAGGGTAGTTTCACTATCATAAAGTTTCATTTGGTACAACAATACGTTTGGAATTTTCCTCGATGTTAAAGAAAGTGACTATATACGGGGTTATTTTGCTATATATACGTGGGTCTGCCATCTTTGTGCCACATGTCCGTTCATCGACTTCCGTTCCATTTTCACGAAATTATGCCTACCATATGCCGCATACCGAGAGCTAAGATGTTTACACATAAAAAACGTTTTAGCACAAAGTAATTAAGTTAAAGTATTTAATTATAACACTCAATGTAAAGGAGGATTCAAACAGTTACGGTAACAAGTGTGCTACCATACTTGCTTACTAAACATAATCTTCATCTTAATTTTAGAGGTTATAAGCAAAAATAACTTTCGCTAAAAAGTGTGTAAGATGTAAACCACTGACACATAAAACCGTACACAGCGCACGCCACGACGTCTCACGAGGAGCGCGGAGGGCTATAGGTTGTATACCGACACAAAACACCATCAAGAGAGCGCGCTGCGACTACTTACAAAGGGCGCGGTGAGCCTCAGGTGGTATACAACTGATACAGAACACAGCCTAGAGTGTGCGCTGCGACTGCTCACAATTGTTGCGTCGAGCCCCGGAGTCGTAGACCACTGACACAGTAAAAGACAAGAGCACGTGTTGTTACTACTGACAATTAGCGCAGCGAGCCCCAGGTTGTAGATCACTGCCACAGATCACGACCAAAAACGCGCGCTGTGACTACTCACGAGCGGCGCGTTGAGCCCCGAGTTGTAGTACACTCACTGACAAAGATAACCACCAAGAACGCGCACTGGGACTACTCACGATGGGCACGGCATGCCCCGAGTTGTAAACCACTCACACAAAACACTTTAAAGAGCGGGAGCTGCGACTAATCTGGAGGGTCACGGGAGCCCCAGGTTGCAGACCACTTACACAGAACTCCGCCATTAGTACGTGCTACAACTACTCTCGAAGGGCACGGCGAACCCAGGGTTCAAGACCACTTACACAGAACTCCACTATTAGTGCGTGCTGCAACTAATCTCGATCAGCACGGTGAACACCAGGTTGCAGGACACTGACACAGAACACTGTCAAGAGTGCGCACTGCGACACATAATGATTAGGGTGTGCCACGGGTTGCAGACCACTAACAAAGAACATCCTCAAGAGAGTGTTCTGCGACTACTCACGAGGGGCCCGGTGAGCCTAGGGTTGTAGGCCACTGGAACAGAACACTGTCACGAATGCTAGATGCGACCACTCTGAGGGTCACGGCGTACCCCGGGTTGCAAACCACTGACACTGAACTCCGCGAAGAGCGCGCGCTGCAACTACTCACGAGTGGACAAGCGAGCCCTGGGTTGTAGACCACTGACACTGAACACCGTCAATAACGCGCACTGTGACAAATCACTAGAATGACGGTTGGCTGCGGATTGCACATCACTAACAATAACACTGCTAATAGCGCGCACTGCGAAAAATCACAAGGATGTGGGAGGGTCGCGGATTGCAGACAACTGACAAAGAACATTGCCAATAGCGCGCCCTGCGATAACACTAGGATGAGGGTGGGCCGCGGATTGCAGACAACTGACAAAGAACACCGCCAATAGCGCGCACTGCAAAAAATCACAAGGATGAGGGAGTGCCACGGATTGCAGACAACTGACAAAGATCACCGACAATAGCGCGCACTGCGATAACACTAGGATGAGGGTGGGCCGCAGATTACAGACAACTGACAAAGAACACTGCCAATAGCGCGCACTGCGATAACTCAATGATGAGGGAGGGCCACAGATTGCAGACAACTGACAAAGAACACCGCCAATAGCGCGCACTGCGACAAATCACAGGGATGAGGGAGGGCCGTGGATTGCAGACAACTGACAAAGAACACCGCCAATAGCGCGCACTGCGACAAATCACAAGGATAGTGGAGGGCCGCGGATTGCAGACAACTGAAAAGAACACCGCCAATAGCGCGCACTGCGACAAATCACAGGGATGAGGGAGGGCCGTGGATTGCAGACAACTGACAAAGAACACCGCCAATAGCGCGCACTGCAACAAATCACAAGGATGATGGAGGGCCGCGGATTGCAAACAACTGACAAAGAACACCGCCAATAGCGCGCACTGCGACAAATCACAGGGATGAGGGAGGGCCGCGGATTGCAAACAACTGACAAAGAACACCGCCAATAGCGCGCACTGCGACAAATCACAAGGATGAGGGAGGGCCGCGGATTGCAAACAACTGACAAAGAACACCGCCAATAGCGCGCACTGCGACAAATCACAGGGATGAGGGAGGGCCGCGGATTGCAAACAACTGACAAAGAACACCGTCAATAATGCGCACTGCGACAAATCATAAGGATGTGGGAGGGTCGCAGATTGCAGACAACTGACAAAGAACACCGCCAATAGCGCGCACTGCGACAAATCACAAGGATGAGGGAGGGCCGCGGATTGCAAACAACTGACAAAGAACACCACTAAGTGCTACTCACGAGGGGCGCAGCGGGAACGGTGACTTCAGGGGCGAAGCAAGACTCGCCCACGTGTAGCAGTCGTCCTCGAAGCTGTTCGTGCACTCCGTCGCTGTCGGCGCGGGTCCTGGGTTTTGAGGCTGGCTGCTGCTTCTTTCGAGGCCGCACTAGGTGCGTCTCCATCCATGACTTCAGCTTCAGGCCGAACATTTATATCTAACTTGTTTAATATTTCAAATATAAAAATATCGGCATTATCTTCTCTTAATTATAAATATAATCTTAATATTCATGTTATATATAGAGTACGTAGACCACTTTCTTCAGTATAATGTTAGTCCTGAAACAAAAACAAATTCTCTAAAATAGGCTTATTTCAAGATTAACAAACAAATGCAAAAATACATATAAGCTATATCTGTAAAACGTAAATTTAACACTCGTTCCTAAATACTGTTATAAATAAAAATCTGAATAAATAAAGTATTTTATGTAATAATTATTAAATTAATATATATTTAGTTTCGACGAACATAAATATCTTTACTGTATTATTAGGTTCAATTTTTGGATGAGGGAGTTGGCCATAGGTCGATTTTCACGTATGCTATCTCTATATCATTCCGTTAGCAATCAGTTATACGCACGCATATTTTACATCCATGCCATACCCAGGTCTCGAACCCAGGACCCCTCGCATCGTAAGCCGGTGTTAATCCGACTACTCTACGGAGATCGGCTGGTTTGAAAGTTGTGTTTGACAACGAACTTTACGAGAGAATCAATTATCACTGTTCCCAAACTCGTAACATTTAAAACGATACAAACACTGTTTTTAAGAAAGAAACCGAAAGATGTCAACTTAGTTTCAAAAATTTTATGTAATTTTTTTTTTAAGATTTGCAGTTTTTTAACATGTATAATCAAAAGTAAATTACGGAAAATGAGAGTGTGATTTAAAAGTGGACATGATAATTGTTTTCAATAAATTTTATGAAATAATAACAACTTATCTGCATCATAACTGTTTCGAAACTAACGAAAGCATATACAATGCACCAAATTTAAGAAAAATTTTAGAAAATAAATAAAAATTAGCCTAACCTAATCTGGGTTAGGTTGGGTTCGGTATAACCAAAGCATCGTAGCTGTTTATAAACTACTTACAGAGCATAAAGAGCACCAACTTTACATTGTGTTTTTCAAGCCATCCTGCCAACACCAGTGAACGAACTGCATCATAACTGTTCCGAAACTACCGAAAGTGCATAAAATGGACCGAATTTTCGAAAAATTGTAGGAAATAAATAACAATTAGCCTAATATAACCTGAGTTAGGTTAGGTTGAGTTGGGTTAGATTCAAACCAAATTATTGTAGCTGTACCGAAACTAACTGCGCCGCATCAAGCGAACTAACTTTACTTTTGTTCTTTTAAGCCACCCTACCTACGTCCTTTTCATTCAATGTGCTTACTTTTTTAATGTGCATCCTTTTTTAATGTGCTTCCAAATGTAGTTCCATTTTTTTGAGTGTGCATCCAAATGTGCTTCCTTTTTTAATGTTGTTTTGACTCGCGTATTAATGTTAATGGTTCTTGTCTTGACTCCCATAATATGCCAGTGACCATAGTATATAATTGCGGAATCTACGATGTGACTCAATTTGTTACTGACTACGACGTTGTAAGGATCATGTGTTTTGACTCGTTTGATACAAAAATCAGTAAATGGCTATTTTTGAAAACTTGATCGCATCTTTACCATCTTTAATGCAAACTCGATCGTCGATTGAAAATCTGATGGCAGCGACGACGACGGCAACGCAGATCCCATTGGCATCGTTGACGGAACCATGAAGACCTTGATGGAAGTCGTACCATTGTCCATGTGAACCCTAATGGCAGCTATGACGACGATTAATTACATCATAATAAAAAAAGTACCAACGACATCGGGGACCCCGATGGCAGAGCAGATCCCATTGTCATCTTTGACGAACACTACAAAATACTCAATGTAATATGTACCATCGACGTCGGGGACAACATTGGAGACGACTTCAACAGGCGTGGTTCCACCAGCAGAAAATACTTCAATGCTTGCAGTACTGGCTGGAGAGGAAACCACGACGAATGACGTTTCGTCAGCGAAGGAGAATTCAAAAAATTCTGGCTTGTACTAGAACTCTATTCTTGTTCAATAAAGAAGTTCACAAGCTGGAAAAAACAGATTTTTGTATAATTTTTAATTTTTTTTTATTTTAATATTTATTATTCTTGTTATTTTTATTATTTTGTTTTTATGTTTTAATTTTGCTGTGATTTCCTGATATTAAGGAAAACGTGCATTAGTTTTCTCCATGTGCTCCTGATTATTCCTGCCAATCTTTTGATGGTATTCTTTGTGTGCTCTTTATTACTCCTGTCGAGACATCTGATGAAATTCTCTGAGAGCCTTAGGTTATTTCTGAGGAATGATCTCTGCACGAAAATTCTTTTTACTTAATGAGTCTCGCATTTTTATTTTGAGTTACATTTAAATTGTGAATTTTTGGTACCGAATTATCACTAAAAATATTTTTTATCAGGTGGAATTCAAACAAAAAACATCCATTATTCAGTCAAATAATATGCCTTGAGACAGTTGAGAAGCACTATTGTGCGAGATGAAAATTCTTTTCTTTGTTGTCTAGTGAAGTCTTCCTTCTCTCTTGCGACCGTTAGTGAGCATCCCGTATCCCACTTAAAAGAAATAAATAATTTTTACCTCAAGACAACACATGACGACATCTGTTGGCAAGAATCGGGACTACTTGCAACCAGTTTTTTTTGCATGAGATAAATTAACTCTCGCAGCTGAATGGAGCCAAAGACAGTTAAAAGCCATGAGTAGCCTCGTAGACTTGTAGCCTCGTAGAATTGTAACTATATAGTCTCGAATTCTCGTAGACATGTAGCCTCGTAGCTAGTTGAAGACTGGAAGTCTTGTAGTCGTGTAGTCTCATAGATTCACGGCCTCCTAGTCTAGTAGCCAAATAGCAGCTAAGCCTAAGATGTTTTGGAGCCAAATACTTTTGGCGCCATTGACTTTTGGAGCAAAAGGCTGTTGGAGCCAAAGACTGCTAGTGCCAATGACTGTTGGAGCCAAAATACTTTTTAAGCCAAAGACTTTTTGGAGTGAATGACCTTTTTAGAGCCAACGACTGTTAGGGCCATAGATTGTTGGAGCCAATGACTGTTGGAGCCAATGACTGTTGAAGGCAAAGACGTTTTGGAGTCAAAGACTGTTTGGAGCCAATGACTGTTGGAGCCAATGACGTTTGGAGCCAAAAGGCTGTTGTAGCCAAAGACTTTTGGAGCCATAGACTAATGGAGCCAATGACTTTTGGAGCCAAAAGACTGTTGGAGCCATTGACTGCTGAAAGCATTATATCCTACCGTAAATTGGTGTTCGCATCCTACTGATTTGAATGAACCTGCTCATTTACGTCCTTTTCATTAATTGTGCTTCCTGTTTGTCAAATTTTCGTCCAAATGTGCGTCCTTTTCGTTAAATGCGTGTCCTGTGTGTACATTACGTGTTCTGTTTGTACATTGCGTGTTCATTACGTGTTCATTACGTGTTTATTACATGTTCATTACGTGTTCATTACATGTTCAATGTGCACATTGCGTTTTCGGTGTGTACATTATGTGGTCATTGTGTGTTCATTGCGTGTTCGGTGTTTGTGTACATTGCATGTCCATTGCGTGTTCATTACGTGTTCATTGCCTAGCATGTATGTGTATTGCGTGTCCATTTATTTAGTTGAATGTGCTATATTTTTTTAATGTTGTTTTGATTCGTGTATTAATGTAAATGGATCGTGTTTTGACTCGCATATTATTCCTTCGGTGGCGGGTATATAAGCGAGTCTCAGGCAACAGGAATTTCAGTCCTCCTGTGACAGCGGTGCAGTGCAAATATGCTTTTTCCTTAGTACGATACCTGATATTTAGTTGTTGTTCTAAGGTCGAACTCGATGGATAGTTTACCATCGACGAAGCAGAACCTGATGACAGCGATGACGACTGTGAAGCAGATTCCGTTGGCATCGTCGACGAAAACCACGAAGACCTTGATGGAAGATGTACCATAGACTGCGGAGAACTCGTCAGCGAGGATGAAGATCCCGATGCAATGTTTATCATCGTTACCAACAAAAATAGAGGTGACTTAAAATGCGTGGTTCCACCAGCAGAAGAGACGTTAATTCCTGCAGTGCTGGCTGCAGAGGAAACCACGATGAACAGCGTTTCGTCGTCAATGGAAACTTCAATGGCTGGTGATTTGTCAACAACTATCGAGCATTGATGTTGTTACTGTGACAAGATGTTATAGACCAACAGTAATGATCGACGACACGAGAAGAGAGAATGTGCTAAGAATATTTCGTGCAAAATAGTAAGCTGTAAAAAGTGTCGCAAGCAATTTACAAGAAATGATACGTTGAAAAAACACTTGAAGATTTTTAAGGGTACTGCTGCGCTTCAGAAAGTAAACAGCGATTGATTGATTTGCTTAAGAGTAAATCGGGAATTATTACTACATCATATGTTAGTGCGTGTTTTATTAAAATTTTTATTTACAAATTTTAATTGATTTTTATAAATTTTAAAATTTTTTCCAATTTTTTCTGATGATAATTATAGCTTTTTATCATGGTACCTGTGACGTAATAATCCAAGATGCCTTAGAGTTTTCATTAAATTTTTTAATTAATAATTTTTTATTTTAAAATTTTACCCGATTTTCTAGCATAAAAAATGCTGATTTACACGATGGCGCCCATAACGAAAATTGCAATGTTCTAGAAACCAATATGGCGGCCGTAACTAAATGTGCAACGTTGACGTATACGCATTCAAGATGGCGAGTGTAACTAAACATGCAACGTTTCTAGAATCCAAGGTGGTGACCTTGAAGAAATGTGCAACGTAGATGTCTTAATTTAAGATGGCAGAATTTTTTATTATAATTTTATTAATTAATTTTTTTTATAAATTTTAACATTTTAATCGATTTTCTAGCATATAAAACGGATTTTTAAAATAGCGGTCGTACCGATAATAACAACAGTTACGTCATAATTCAAAATGGCGGTCATGTCATCCTAATTGTCAAGGTGATGACCTAGGAGGCTTAGGGAGGCGTGTAGATGCGGACTTTAAAACTTATTTGCGGACTTTTCAAACTACTGGAAATCCTTGAAGACCTAAACGGGAAATTTCCTCTCAAAACGGGAATTTTTCTCTCGAAATAGAGAAATTTTTTATTCTTAAATTTTTTTGAGATATTTTGGTAAAATTGTATTTCAAAAAACAGAAAATTTTAGAGGATTTTGGCGAATTTTGGAAAAATTTGGGCAAATTTTGAAGGTCAAGGTCAAGGTCGTTCAATATGGCCGCCTTGACGTCACAATCCAAGAAGACGCCCGACAATCCCAATCCACAGCCTGAAGCCTGGTGCTGGACATACATTCTTATACTATTGGTACTAATGTAAAATATAAACATTTTTTTAAATTATAATATGTGTACGGATATAGTGTTTTACCCTATGAAGGATCATTAAACTTTTGATAATGCTCTTTCGCAAACTCCTTCTTGCATAAAAAATTAGTATATTCCAATGTTATGTATATTTTATGGCGTTGTATAGAGATTTGTGAAGAAACGAACAAGGAAAACCTCCGGTGGCAACTTGTAGGCGCATGCCATGATTCAGCACCTGGATGTGGGCAATACTTCGCTCACGCAAAGCGAACTGAATGTTACCAAATCAGTTGACGGCTACAACAGAAACGTACCACAGCAGTTGGTGTTCGTTGACCATAAACGTGTGTTCCGCAGCAGTGGAGTGAGCATTGGAGGCTCACTTAGAAGGAACTAGACGACATGCAGTAAGATATGTTTACCTTACAGTTGCCACAAAGTAGCCAAACCGTGTGATTCCTTATGTACGTTAAGTAAACAAGCAACAAGAGTATTTTTTTTCTGTTTATCATTTTGTTTCTGTTTATAATTTTTTTTCTGTTGATAATAAGTTGGTATGCGATTCTCCATCGTAAATAATGTGCTTAACTCTGCGTGTAGGGAGGTATTGCCTACGTGGATGGCATTTATTACCGCTTAAAAGTTAGCAAACGTTGTACACCGTAAGAGTCCATACTGAGCATTTGCAACAAGAATATTATTGTTAATTAGGTTAAATAAATTAATAAAATGACATCAACTATCCATACCATTAAATAGAAAACCTTTTTTATTTAATAATATGGTGCAAATTTATATTATTTTAATAAATAAGAGGGTCTATTTTTAAAACTTAGGAAAAGGAGTTTTAAAAATGCGTAAATTAAAGCTACAGCCTCGGATATCTAGTTTATTAAATAAAGCTCACGATATATTTTCACATAAACTATTCCTTAAACTTATTTTCAAGGCGATATAACCCTTAGGAATTGAGCTAGGAAGTAAATGGTGACATAAACACTACCCAAATTTCTATCAAAACCATATTCCGAATTTTTTAAAGTAAGTTTCCTTAAAAATTTTGTTTGCATAGTATATTAAAAATTATTGTATACAAGTCTGGGCACTGTTCTATAGGTACTAAAAAATTGGCGTTTCACTTATCGTTTTCCTCTGAAAAATAATCCCACACTGTTGAGGAGAAAGACGTTTTAATTAAACGGTGCAGTTTTGTGTGTATTCATAGACGGGCTATCAAGAGACAGTCAAATATGAAGCAATTTCCGATACTGTGAGTTTATTAAAAATTTAATTTCTGTTACTTAAAATTATATCACGAATCACTTTTATTTTTCCAAGAGTATTATTAGCTCAATTATAGTTTATTGTCGACACAAATTCGATAATAACATTGAGTGTCATTGATTGCATTTATTCGAAACAAAAATAAATTACAAAGTTACACCAAAACAAACACTTACGTAAAAAAATCCAATAATCGTTATTTTTAAAATATTCGAAATTTTACGAATTTAATTTAATTTCGGTATGAATTTTTCAACACATTTAATTGTGAAAACTTTAAAACGATTTATACCTTAGGTAATACAAATATTAAAATATTTTCTTAACTTGGTGAGTAATATCATAAAGCAAATTTAAATAAATATTAAAATTGTATTTACTGTATATTTTTGACACAAGATATCATTTTAAAATTAATATGAGCTATGATATAATTGAAGTATGACACATAAAATCTTCACAATATAACATTACATTGGAATATTTAAACTGAAAGCTGAAATTTACTTCCTAAACTCTTCCCAATTATATGATACTTCAAAACGGTTAATAATAAGTTGCAGCTTTATCATGGCCGATTGTGGATAGTTGTTTGGAACGAAGCTGATGAGAGAATGAATAGTGAAAGAGTTTAGAAAATCACTTCGCATATCATGAACCATATTAGTGTATTCTGCTATTTCAGCCTGCATTGCGATAATGATTAACATCAATGTAATGTAAATACAGTTTAAAATATAAAAGAATATATATTAATAAATATTTATTCCGTACCAGTACTTTAACATATAATTCGCATAATTGAAAACATTATAGGTTATTAAAACATGTACGTCAAAATACGTACTCTTTATTGATTTTTTTAATACTTGCCCCGGATAAGCAATAAATAACACTGATTTTACATTGTAACACTACAAAAAAGTTTGCAAAATTAGTATTTAAATATTTATTTAACACGTACTTAAATATATATGGTGTTAAATATTAAAAATACAAAAAAAATTATGTATCTTAACTTATTTGATATTGTCTAAGTAAACCAGTTTATTTGGCGCATCAGTACATTTTAATTCTTTAATGTATTAAGTAATTATCATTTAAATTTTCTGTTATTTTAACTTAGTTCTCACGATTTGTATATTCTCTGTGTATTTAATCTAAGCCTCGATCACAGTAAAATGTAAAATGTCTTTATGTTTATAAGTTATTAATCGGCAGATAGAGCATAGTTATACTCTAAGGCTCTCAAACGACTAGGCTATTTTTCTTATGCTCTAATCTAGTTACCTGAAAATGCCGTTTTCTTTATACAATTAGAGTTTAAATTTGAAGCCACGAATATCGTATGTTAAAAGAATTAAAAATAATTTTTACTAATAACCTCGAAGTTCGTTAGTATTACGGAGACACCAGTTTCGTCATTGTACAGAATGAATGCTGACATTTTATGCAATCGTTCAAAAACGTTTTTAAGTGATTTTATTCTATTTTCTTTGTAAAAATTCCACACAATCTTAATTTTTTTAAGAAACAATTTTTTTCTAGAAGCAGGTCAATGAGGAACCTAAATTAATATTCATGCGTTATAAATTATAATTTTAAAATATAAATTTTGCGTGCATACAAAACTATTCAATAGAAGTTTAAGATTAAACTAAAAGTGTTAGTAATGATACAAAAAATAGGCTAGCGGTAAGACCGTTATAATATATATTGGTTTGTAATTTCAAGATATATTCTCTAGTTCCCAAAAAAGGTTTGCTTTAGAATACCTTAAAATAATGTATTTTAAATGTCAACATTTGTGTTATGTCCAGATAAATGCTAGTTTTATCAAGTTTTAATCAAATTAATTTAATAATAATATATGAATTTCATTAACATTAAATATATAACAAGATTAAATAACCGCAAAACTTTTATTTCATTTACAGTGAATACAAGATTAAATAATAAATGTATTTTTAATAATTTTCATTACACCGCGGGAATATTTGTTTAAGCAATTTTAAATTGGTTGTATGTATTTTCCCTTTAAAACATATATACTTTTATATTTCAAATCAAGTAAAGGTATGTAATCAGTTTTGGTAAATTAAGGAATTGATAACAATACATAGTGCTTTATTTTAAGACAGATTTATTAGAATTAATTTTGAACATTTTAGTTCACATCCATTAAATTAATAACGTTTTAAGGAAATCAAGACACGTAAATACATATTTGAAAGTATACGTAGTATGTTTTTGAAAACTGCTTACCAATGTTATAAACGTTAGCAACCTGTAAGTAATGAAAACATATGTTTTATTATAAAGGCCGTGTGTTTTATCTGTGAAAAATTTTCAAACATTATTAACGTAATTGAAAACACGGAATTTTTTAGCTTTAAACCTGTGTATGAATTATTTTGAAATTATAAAATTATATATTACTTAGAAATGAAACGAAAATATTTTATGCAACATTAGTTAGCAAAATTTATTTCAGTTGAGAAAATAATGAAACTTAGTAAAATAGTAAGCATAAATGTATGGTTAAAAATATGTAAATATGATATTTTACATACATTATGAATGAATAAAAGATTAAATAATGCTTCCTGGTTTTCCTTACATATGTTCAAATATTAAAAATAAAATAATAAAGATATTTTGTTATAAGTACTTTATAAATTGTTGTTGATAACGTAATTTAAAGAAAAATTTCAAATGTAAACTAAACAACACTACCTAGATGTCCTACATAATATTTTAGAAACTAAATATTGAACGATAAATAAGTAAAAAATATATCAATTTCATTAAATATAAATTTTTAAATAATACTCTCCCATAAAATGTAAATGGACCATCTTCTATTATAGTTATTTTATTAGTTTTATTTATTTTGGTTTTTATTTTTATTATTTATTAAAAATTGTATACTTTGCGTAAAGAGTTTTTGAAGCAAAGCATGTAACTAAACACTTAAAAAATCGTCAGTGTTTTTAAAGAAAGCTTACGAAAATTCATTTGTATTGAAAAAAAATTATAAAATATTTATTTCGTACCAAACAACATGTATTCCCTTGAATAAAGGTGATCGAATAAAAAAAAATAATCAGATTGATTTTCTTTTTTCATTGAAAAGTGTCGTTGTATATTCTAATAAGGAATCAATTTAAACACATATTTTGTATTAAGTTTTATACAAATGCTTAGTTTTTTAGATATTACTAATTATGAAATGTTGTAAAAGTGTTAGCGATTGTTAATAATATTTTACCAATATTGTGTTGAAAAATTAATTAAAAAGAAATTGATATTACATTTTATTTAAATACATTTCTTTGAATGATTTCGTACCATATTTTTAAAATCATGTAAGTTATTGACATCTTTGAAACAGAATCGTATTAAATTTAACATTTTTAAAATTAATTTTTGATATTATGCACATTTTTGGAGTTAATATTTCTGACTTATTTTAATTGTTAGTGTTCGTTGTCCAAAATTCAACAAAATTATTATTTTTTTGTTGAGAGCACGAAAATTACCAAATACAAATTTTCCTTAAAACCTGCAAAGAATTGTGTTCTTTTAAATCCTTCGAAAATAGTTTTCACTTTATAGGAATAAAAGTTTGAAATTTTCTGCCGTGTTAATGTTTTTATGTGAAGCACATTTCACAAGTTATTGCAGTTTTTTTCACTTCCAGCTTAAGTAAATTTATGGTGTTAACAAAACCTGTTTTGACAAAATCTAAAAATATCAAATAAAAAACTAAAAACTCTTAAACATGAACCTGTAACAAATCGGTTTAACTATAGCAAAGTAAATTAGGACAAACACACATAGATACATACAAAGACATACATATGTAAACACAAAGTTCATATGTTCAGTAAAGAAGGTTAACATTAATATAAACAAAATTCCTTCTATAAAATAAATTTAAAAATAACAATGAATATAAATCACAATAAATGGAATAATTTAATTTTTGACTGAATCAATTAAAGACGTTAGTAAACTGGATGTCCATGGTTTATTATCTTTTATGCAAGCGAATGACAAATGTTGAATATCGTTCGCTTTACTATTACAAAAGTTGTTTTACAGATTCTTGTAAAATCGGGTTTATCTAAAAAGTGGTCTTTGGTAAACATGTATTTAGCATAGTTTTACCAGTCTGGAGAAAACTTTAGTATCGAAAAAATACCTTTTTCTCTTTTTTCTTTTAATCTTGGTCTCAAATAAATAACATTATTATAAGGCTGTTAAAAGATAATATTTTTATTTAATCATACTGAAATAATATTTAGCTATCCATCAGCAGGATATTTTAAAGTTGTTTTTCATTTCCTTACACATCTTTAAAATATAAAGTTCCCAAACATATCCTTCATGAATCATTTTTTTAAATTTTGAATAGGACAGTATTGATTCATTTAAAAATTGTAGAATTTTTCAAGAAATGTTTTTTTGTTTCAATTTGAAGCGTTTATGTCTGCTTGATAATTTCATTACATATCGTATTCAGTAAAGTTTAGCAAACATGAAGTAATAATCGTAAATAATATTAAAATAAGTAAGTAAATAAGATATAAACGCAAATTTAAAATAACTAATAACGTCAAGGCCTTTAATAATAGAGGAAATTTGCAGTGACATATGTATTTTAAAAGAAAAAAATTAAATACAAACATTTAACAGTTAAATAAAACTAATAATATTCTGACAGTGCTTTATGGAAATAAGTTACAAATGAGGAAAATACTATCAAAATGAAAAGAAGTATAAAACTGCTTCGGCATTTGTTTTTTGTACATTCTATTCCTAGCGTACATTTTATTCATTTTACAGTATTAACCTTTCTGAATATAAAATGCATTCATGTTTATATAAATATTGCTTCTATGTATGTTTGCTTGTTTTACTTAGTTAAATCTTACGTCCAGGAAAATTTTTTTTTGCAATGTTATAAGTATGTTTGAAAAGAATTTTATAAACATATTAATGTCACAGAAATAACAACAAAAAATATTTACTTTTAGTGTTCGTGCAGTTAAATAAATGCATATTTGACCGAACCAATATTTGTCTGATATTGCCAGTCAGATTTTTTATTGTTCTTATTATTTTTTAAACTTAGCTGGCCTGGGACAAATATGTGAACAATTAATGTTATAATTGTTGGGCATCTTTATGTTTGTGCAGTATTACATCAGGTTTGATCATCCCACCACTCTGCGCCTCATTAACCTCCTAGCTTAGCTCGCTTTGATATTTCTGTACTCGTCCCAATTGTCCGGACTTGAAAGGCAGCATTACCAGTTGTCAAAGGCCCATTCAACACCGAAGGATCCTAGCGATTAGTTGGGTTGAGCAGACTTTCAAGCCAAATACATACATACATACATACATACATATGCTCACATTCATTTAGCAGTGTGCATGGCTACCTTGCCGATGCATTTGTCTGACACTGTTTAAGAAGGCTGATTCTAGCAGTAATTTATGAGTTAATTTATGTGTTAAATCCTATATTAAAGTTTCTGTCATGGCAGGAAATCAATATAACATTATTTTTTTTTACAGTAATACAGTCGAATATGTATTAACAGACCTGTAACCTCAGAAAATAAATAACAGACTGTTTCACACGGCACCGCGACAAGTTTCAAAAAGATTATACTGTTACCCAACATTGACTTAAAAAAACTGTTTAATTCTAGGGCCGTATTGTTTAACAATTTATAACAATAGAACAATGTAATATAAAACCAAAGCTGCAAGCTGTAGCTTAAAATCTATAAAATAACTCACAGTGTTAGCGAGAGAATCTCTCGGTGTAATGCGGTCTGAGGACCAACATCCCAACTGATACATTTGTATCAAGATACTTGCCAAAAAGGCAGCCGATATTTTATTTTTTTAACTTTGACAAGGACAATATTGATTCATCTAAAAATCGTAGAATTTTTACAAGAAAGGTTTTTTTGTTTCAGATTGAAATTTTTACGTCTGCTTGATAATTTCATTGCTGATCTTATTCAGTAGATTTTATCAAACATGTCGCTTGCTCCGTGTACCCTACGCACGAAACACTTACTGGCATGCATTAATTACGCAGTGAAACAATTAAACGTGAAATGCGGTCGTCCTTTATTTTTTTCTGCACGCGACTGACATATATATAATTTTAATTTTTTTTTAAATTTTTTTTTCAAACATTTTCATCCAAGAGCAATTATAACTTTAAGAAAATCCCTTCCAGCATGCACATGGTAAAGTGATGCATGTGGCCCAGAATGCGCCACACGTAGCGCGGCGAGGATGAAAGGAGGCGGGATCCGCCGCCGTGATCGCTGACCCGTCTCGCTCGTGCGGCGAGGGTTGTGGGTGCGATCCCGGGTCGCGCCCTGACCTAGCTTCACGAGCACCCGGTAGGCGCCCGAGAGGTTTACAACCCTGTACACCTGCGTGTGGTTATGCACCCTAGGCCGCATCAGATGGCAGAATGCTGTTGGGAGCGCAAGGAGATGTGAGATACATTTTCCATTCCCAATTTAAGATACGGCGTCCATCTATTTGTAAGTGCTTCGGAAAAATAATCTTGAAAAAAAAAATTGTGTATCATCAGCCAGTCTGTTTGTTTGGTTTATTATGTTACAACATTCAGCTGTCACGATCCAAAAATTTTCTTACGAAACTGTCAAATTAGAGGCATCTTATCCTAACCAAAGAATTAAAAAAAAATTTAAAATTGTTATCATAATAATGGCATTTGTTTATGGCGATTCATCTGTATATGTTTGAAGTGTGCAGTGGATGATCCCTGGTGTAAATGGACGCGGAAGTGTGTTCGGGAAGAACTGTAGAGCGTCGGTTACCTGGAGCCGCCACGCAGCATGGGTCTCGCCGCGGATGCACTGCCGGTGTGTGCCGTCACCCCACTGCGCGGCGGCCGCGCCGGGTCCAGGCCGGCCCGTCGCGTCGGTCGATGGGCGCGCATGCCCGTGCAGACTCCAGCCCGCGCTCCCACCGCGGCGTCCGGGCGCGCGACAGCCACTCTGCGCACCCTCCCGCCATCACGCCACGTCTCCCGGCGGCCAGGTCCTCCCGTACACCCCCATGTGTGCACGCGGCTGGAGTCCCTCTGTGGCGAACTCCTCCCATCCAGACAGCTTGTCATGCACCGGCGGCCAGGTCCTCCCGTCCACCCCCATGTGTGCACGCGGCTGGAGTCCCTCTGTGGCGAACTCCTCCCATCCAGACAGCTTGTCATGCACCGGCGGCCAGGTCCTCCCGTACACCCCCATGTGTGCACGCGGCTGGAGTCCCTCTGTGGCGAACTCCTCCCATCCAGACAGCTTGTCATGCACCGGCGGCCAGGTCCTCCCGTACACCCCCATGTGTACACGCGGGTGGAGTCCCTCTGTAGCGAACTCCTCCCATCCAGACAGCTTGTCATGCACCGGCGGCCAGGTCCTCCCGTACACCCCCATGTGTGCACGCGGCTGGAGTCCCTCTGTGGCGAACTCCTCCCATCCAGACAGCTTGTCACGCACCGGCGGCCAGGTCCTCCCGTACACCCCCATGTGTGCACGCGGCTGGAGTCCCTCTGTGGCGAACTCCTCCCATCCAGACAGCTTGTCATGCACCGGCGGCCAGGTCCTCCCGTACACCCCCATGTGTGCAAGCGGCTGGAGTCCCTCTGTGGCGAACTCCTCCCATCCAGACAGCTTGTCATGCACCGGCGGCCAGGTCCTCCCGTACACCCCCATGTGTGCACGCGGCTGGAGTCCCTCTGTGGCGAACTCCTCCCATCCAGACAGCTTGTCATGCACCGGCGGCCAGGTCCTCCCGTCCACCCCCATGTGTGCACGCGGCTGGAGTCCCTCTGTGGCGAACTCCTCCCATCCAGACAGCTTGTCATGCACCGGCGGCCAGGTCCTCCCGTACACCCCCATGTGTGCACGCGGCTGGAGTCCCTCTGTGGCGAACTCCTCCCATCCAGACAGCTTGTCATGCACCGGCGGCCAGGTCCTCCCGTACACCCCCATGTGTGCACGCGGCTGGAGTCCCTCTGTGGCGAACACCTCCCATCCAGACAGCTTGTCATGCACCGGCGGCCAGGTCCTCCCGTACACCCCCATGTGTACACGCGGGTGGAGTCCCTCTGTGGCGAACTCCTCCCATCCAGACAGCTTGTCATGCACCGGCGGCCAGGTCCTCCCGTACACCCCCATGTGTGCACGCGGCTGGAGTCCCTCTGTTGCGAACTCCTCCCATCCAGACAGCTTGTCACGCACCGGCGGCCAGGTCCTCCCGTACACCCCCATGTGTGCACGCGGCTGGAGTCCCTCTATGGCGAACTCCTCCCATCCAGACAGCTTGTCATGCACCGGCGGCCAGGTCCTCCCGTACACCCCCATGTGTGCACGCGGCTGGAGTCCCTCTGTGGCGAACTCCTCCCATCCAGACAGCTTGTCATGCACCGGCGGCCAGGTCCTCCCGTACACCCCCATGTGTGCACGCGGCTGGAGTCCCTCTATGGCGAACACCTCCCATCCAGACAGCTTGTCATGCACCGGCGGCCAGGTCCTCCCGTACACCCCCATGTGTACACGCGGGTGGAGTCCCTCTGTGGCGAACTCCTCCCATCCAGACAGCTTGTCATGCACCGGCGGCCAGGTCCTCCCGTACACCCCCATGTGTGCACACGGCTGGAGTCCCTCTGTGGCAAACTCCTCCCATCCAGACAGCTTGTCACGCACCGGCGGCCAGGTCCTCCCGTACACTCCCATGTGTGCACGCGGCTGGAGTCCCTCTATGGCGAACTCCTCCCATCCAGACAGCTTGTCATGCACCGGCGGCCAGGTCCTCCCGTACACCCCCATGTGTGCACGCGGCTGGAGTCCCTCTGTGGCGTACTCCTCCCATCCAGACAGCTTGTCATGCACCGGCGGCCAGGTCCTCCCGTACACCCCCATGTGTGCACGCGGCTGGAGTCCCTCTATGGCGAACACCTCCCATCCAGACAGCTTGTCATGCACCGGCGGCCAGGTCCTCCCGTACACCCCCATGTGTACACGCGGGTGGAGTCCCTCTGTGGCGAACTCCTCCCATCCAGACAGCTTGTCATGCACCGGCGGCCAGGTCCTCCCGTACACCCCCATGTGTGCACGCGGCTGGAGTCACTCTGTGGCGAACTCCTCCCATCCAGACAGCTTGTCATGCACCGGCGGCCAGGTCCTCCCGTACACCCCCATGTGTGCACGAGGCTGGAGTCCTTCTATGGCGAACACCTCCCATCCAGACAGCTTGTCATGCACCGGCGGCCAGGTCCTCCCGTACACCCCCATGTGTACACGCGGGTGGAGTCCCTCTGTGGCGAACTCCTCCCATCCAGACAGCTTGTCATGCACCGGCGGCCAGGTCCTCCCGTACACCCCCATGTGTACACGCGGGTGGAGTCCCTCTGTGGCGAACTCCTCCCATCCAGACAGCTTGTCATGCACCGGCGGCCAGGTCCTCCCGAACACCCCCATGTGTGCACGCGGCTGGAGTCCCTCTATGGCGAACTCCTCCCATCCAGACAGCTTGTCATGCACCGGCGGCCAGGTCCTCCCGTACACCCCCATGTGTACACGCGGGTAGAGTCCCTCTATGGCGGACTCCTCCCATCCAGACAGCTTGTCATGCACCGGCGGCCAGGTCCTCCCGTACACCCCCATGTGTGCACGCGGCTGGAGTCCCTCTGTGGAGAACTCCTCCCATCCAGACAGCTCGTCACACATCTCTGTGCGGCCAGGTCCTCCCGTACACCCCCATGTGTACACGCGGGTGGAGTCCCTCTGTGGCGTACTCCTCCCATCCAGACAGCTCGTCACACATCTCTGTGCGACCAGGTCCTCCCGTACACCCCCATGTGTACACGCGGGTGGAGTCCCTCTGTGGCGAACTCCTCCCATCCAGACAGCTGGTCACACATCTCTGTGCGGCCAGGTTCTCCCGTACACCCCCATGTGTACACGCGGGTGGAGTCCCTCTGTGGCGAACTCCTCCCATCCAGACAGCTCGTCACACATCTCTGTGCGGCCAGGTCCTCCCGTACACCCCCATGTGTACACGCGGGTGGAGTCCCTCTGTGGCGAACTCCTCCCATCCAGACAGCTCGTCACACATCTCTGTGCGGCCAGGTCCTCCCGTACACCCCCATGTGTACACGCGGGTGGAGTCCCTCTGTGGCGAACTCCTCCCATCCAGACAGCTCGTCACACATCTCTGTGCGGCCAGGTCCTCCCGTACACCCCCATGTGTACACGCGGGTGGAGTCCCTCTGTGGCGAACTCCTCCCATCCAGACAGCTTGTCATGCACCGGCGGCCAGGTCCTCCCGTACACCCCCATGTGTGCACGCGGCTGGAGTCCCTCTGTGGCGAACTCCTCCCATCCAGACAGCTTGTCATGCACCGGCGGCCAAGTACTCCCGTACACCCCCATGTGTACACGCGGGTGGAGTCCCTCTATGGCGAACTCCTCCCATCCAGACAGCTTGTCATGCACCGGCGGCCAGGTCCTCCCGTACACCCCCTTGTGTACACGCGGCTGGAGTCCCTCTATGGCGAACTCCTCCCATCCAGACAGCTTGTCATACACCTCTGTGCGGGCAACCCGACGATGCTCTCTTAGGTGAAGGGCCCCTCTTCAAACAAAATCACGCCACCCAAACTGCTTGTCATACACATTCCGGGCAGGTGGCGAGAGATGTTCTTCCTGGATGGAACGCCAACTTCTGGAGAGGTCTTCCCATTCAGACATTTAAACATACAGCTCCATGAGGGGATGGAATGGTTTACTCTCGGTGGGAGTACCCTCTTCCTACGAACATTTTTTATTTTTTGATGGCTAGCCGTACCCAGTCCACACTGACTAAGGTAGGATTTCCTCATGGCTGGTAGTCACTCTCCTGGCAAAGTCCTCTCATTTAGACTTTGGTTCTAATGTCATGACAGCTAGCTGGCGAAGTTAGAATGTATTCCTAGCTGTGGGACTCTCTTCCAGCTAAATCCCCTCATATACACTTTAAACCTTTCTACTCTGTGATGGCGATGGTTGAATGTCTTTTAGTCTGAAGTCTCTCTTCCAGCGAGGTCCTAACATCTAGACAACTAACGAAAACACCCCCTTGCTTGTGATAAGTTATCATTCCTGCTAAGGGTCAATCTTCAAGTGGGTACTTCAATATTAGACTGCTAGCCCTCGCATGTATGCTCTGGCAAAATAGGTTTTCCTTCCAAATAGTAATCCCACTTATGTAGAAGAACTCTCTTCCAGTAAGCTAGTAGTATATTTCAACGCTGATGATAAGAGGTGGTCCTGTAGGCTTGGTGTATCTTTTATATCTAAGTGTGCATGTCCATACTGCTAGCTGCTCCCTGCACTTCAACCAACCTTTTCCATCTTTGTTGCTAAAACTTTATTCCTCCGCGGATATAATAATAGAATATCACTTAGTGGGAAATCCCTCTTCCAGCAAGATCCTCCTCTCCAGACTGCTACCCATACCCTGCATTCTGCCCCCAAAATTCACTAACTGCGCCACCTAAACCCACCGCCTCCACAAGTACTACATGTAGATGACCCTGGCCGTAACTTAAATCTTCTAACAAGGTCCTCCCCGCTAGTCTGCTAGCCATACTCTGCCATATCTAATTGCGCCGCCAAAATACGCCTTCTCCGCACTTACTACAAGAGTATGTCCCTTGTGGAACGTTCCCGTTCCAGCAATATACTTCTCTCCAGACTGCTAGCCATACCCTGCCTTCCAACGCCAAACATCTCTACGGCGCTACTAAACCCTGCCACCTACCCACGTACTACGTGAGTGTGTCCCTTGGCGGGAAATGTCTTCCTCGCCATACTTCCAGCCGTACCCTTCCATATCTAACTGCTAGCCATACCCTGCCTTCCACCGCCAAACATCTCTGCGGCGCTACTAAACTCTGCCACCTACCCACATACTACGTGAGTGTGTCCCTTGGCGGAAAATATCTTCCTCTCCATACTTCCAGCCGTACCCTTCCATATCTAACTGCACCATACCCGGCCTTCCAACGCCAAACATCTCTACGGCGCTACTAAACTCTGCCACCTACCCACGTACTACGTGAGTGTGTCCCTTGGCGGGAAATGTCTTCCTTTCCAAACTTCCAGCCGTACCCTTCCATACCTAACTGCGCCGCATATCTAACTGCTAGCCATACCCGGCCTTCCAACGCCAAACATCTCTACGGCGCTACTAAACTCTGCCACCTACCCACGAACTACATGAGTGTATCCCTTGGCGGGAAATGTCTTCCTCGCCATACTTCCAGCCGTACCCTTCCAGATCTAACTGCGCCGCATATCTAACTGATAGCCATACCCTGCCTTCCAACGCCAAACATCTCTACGGCGCTACTAAACTCTGCCACCTACCCACGTACTACGTGAGTATGTCCATTGGCGGGAAATATCTTCCTCTCAATACTTCCAGCCGTACCCTTCCATATCTAACTGCGCCGCCAAAACCCGCCGCCTCCGCACGTATGACGCGAGGATGTCCCTTGGCGGGAAGCCCTTCTCTCAGCGAGGTCCTCCTGTCCACACTGCCATTCCTCCTCTGCCGGGAGACTTGCTGCTCCGGCCTTCCAACCACGCCGGCAACTCCAAAATCAATACAGCTCGCGCCGCCACACAATGCCGTCACAGTTGCACGTTCGGTCGCAGAGCGTTTTTTTTTCCCCCGAGCCCTGACGGGCGTTATTTCAAGCCACGCTCGCTGCTCCCGGCTGTCATTGCAAGCTGGACGCTCTACCTATTCAAACAGTAAATGTCCAAATTCAAGTTGATTTTATCGGGAGTTAGCATTTATGTTGTCAGTTTTCTGCATAAAATGGTACCATGATTTGTCGCTAACCAGAGGTTATTAAAATGAAGTTTGGAATGCAACCTAAAAAAGAAAATAATAATACCATCGTTGTCGAAGAAAATTAAATAAGCTAAACCTAAAAAAAAATAATACCATTGCTGTCTAAGAAAATTAAATAAGCTAAAATAAATTTCGTGAATACTTTTTCTTTGCAAAAATTTATGTTCTACATATTTGAATTAATTTTTTATTGGTAACTTTATCATTCGATTAAAATATTTTTGAAAAACATTTAGGGTTGAAAAATTTTATTTGAATAAGCTGAAAATATGGTATGTATTAAATAGCAGATCATCAGATTAATTATTAGGACCATAACTAGACCAAATTCCTAATTTTTATTTGTTATACCAAGCTTCATTTCAAACTTGTTCTGTACGGTGTTGAAGTTGGCAACGTTTAATATAAAGCGATGCTGAGCTTTTTTATAGCATATTTAGTTAATTACTACACTGCTTCACTAATTTCAGTTAAAATATTAAAAAAAATATGCATTCTTGATTTCATACAGAGAGCTAAACACGCATAACACTTTATGGTTGAACATATTTATAGACACGCCAACCTGTATAAATTTAAAATGACATATCTTTAATATATATGTGGTTGACCTTTTTTTTATATTTTAACTGAGATTCCATGGAGAACCAAGTGTTTCCTAGCAGTATCGGATGCATGAGAAAAAGTTTGGGATAAGATTACAAATTTTTGCAAAGAAAAACATTAAACTGATCTATGAAAGTTAAGGTTAGTGAACTTAGTTGAATTTGTGTTTGTGTGGGTGCTACACTAGTTAAATGTTATTGTAAAAAATCAGTTTTATAGTATTCGTTTGATTTAATAATACAACTATTATAAATTATAACGTATTTTGTAAGGGATTTGTAATAGTATATACATTCTTTATAATATTACTTAATTTTCACAACATTGTACGGACAAAAGAAGATGATGAATGGTAGCTAGTAAAATTTTTCATTTATAGTTACATTACCGACGGTATTTTAAAAACTATTAAAACAAACATTAATTAAATTAAAAAACACCATATTTTAATAGCAAATTTTTATGTTTAAAATTACTCTGAAAATTTTATTTATGAATCTATTTGTATTAAAGTTTTGTGAAAATGCAGTTTTATAGAACATTTATTTAACCTATTTGTTTCCACCAATAATATTACTTCCACTTGTGAAGAAAAACTGCATTTTTCGCATTTTTATTTATATTTTTCAATGTCGAGGTAATTTTATTTTCACACTGTTATCTTTACGAGGTAGTCCAAACAAATGGTGTAATATTAACAAAATACTTTTTGCAAAATAATTGTATGTAAGAGATAAGTTATATTGTTTTAACTCTTACAATTTCCCAACCAACAAAGTATAACTATTAATTTTTTTAAATATTTTCTTAAATGAATTGAGTTTGATAAAAATGGTTTGCCTCAAATTCACGCTTTACTTGTAGGCTCGTTAAAATTATTGTATAAAATCCCAAAATATTAAAGGCTACAAAAATTTACAAAATAAAACCTAGTTTCAGTTTTGTTACAATAAAGAAGAGCACGCATAGTCACTTATTTTTACCAATACAGACACTATATTGTTCTCTGATTTTAAAACACAAAACTGTTTGTTTAAGAGCTAACTGAACTTTGGACCATTTCTATAAAATAAAATGGCTACGTGTAAATAAGGCATTTAATGTAAATTGATGAACTCTTGTTAATGCTTACAGCATAAAGTGTTGCTGTTATTTCTACAGTCGAGAAGCCACGGTGGCTGAATAGCAGATACTCGCTTCCCACCAAGCAGTTGCGAGTTTCTGCAAGTGGGATACGTGGCGGACGTTGCCATGCTTTGGGCTTTTCTCGGGTACTCCGGTTTCCCCTACCCACTCATTCCGCCATTTCTCTATCCTCACCTTAACACACTCCCAAGTCGCCAATCACTCCTTTGACGATGAAACGTCTACAGACTTTAAAGTATTTAATGAAGACAGTATGTGGTACATTTCATTACATAAAATAACATGTACGTAAAATATCCTCAGTACGAGTGTTTATTAAAATTTAAAAAATATATATCGTAAAAATAGTTTATTTAAAGTACCAAAACGGAAAGCATAACCAGTTGTGACCTTTCTTGTACCATTGATATTTGCCATAAGTTACTGGACAAATACATATTCTCAAACTTAATAATGTTGATGATAATAATAAAGCAATATAAAAATCAGATACAATTACGTTTTAAAGAAAAGTGCTGGTTTTTACATTTCTGCATGTCTCTAGGATAGTTATGAATTAAATATTATTGCACAAACAAATAAAATTCCACTTTAGTTTGTTTCCATGCTATTTTACGTTTTTACATGTAAGTTTTCCATAAACTTATAAGATTGAACTTCTTTTCTTGAAAATATGTTTCTTTTGGTTTTTCCGTTATTTTATTTATATGTAGGAGTAATTTGTGTGTGTGTGTGTATATATATATATATATATATATATCCAAGAACATTTTAAAATAAGTAGTGTAAATCAATTTGTTATTTTTAGCACAACGATAGAATTCAAAGGTCTTGATTTGTAGAGATTTCTTCCAACATGCGATTTCATTTCCTTTGATATACATTATAATATACATACTATTCTTTGTTTCTCATAATTGCAATTATTGTTATTATACATTGCCATATGTAGCAAATCCTGGTTACAGAGCTTTCTTCTCTGTGGCTAATTGAGATAGTTCTCGTTGCTGTTACTGCGAGGCGCCACCAGCAGGGCACACAAAACACTTGCAAGTACGTCACAAAAATCAATGATACTGGCTGTCTAATGAACTTTTATGGGTAACTTTGTTTTTAAAATCATTCTAAAACATCAATTTTTAAATCTATCTAACAAGAAATATTTAGTTTATCGAATCTTTAAAATTTAAAATTTAAAAATAATTCCTTTAAAGTAGAAATTTTATAGAATAGTAATGTAAATACCTGTTTTGATTATTTAAGAGAAATAAAAAAAAATATTTTTAATTGTTATATGATTTTTTTTTAATTTAAAGCTTTGAAGTCTTATATTTATTTTAGAAAAATATTTAAACGTAGGCTATACATTACGATATTTAATAAAAGTAAATACGTACTTTAAAGGCTTTCCGAGTTGCTGCATGTTGTGAAATACTGTCTTCAAACTTGAATTATTTGTCATTTGACTAAAACCCCATCAATTCACGTATAGTTAAAGTTTATGATTTAGGTGGTTTTTTTTTTTTTTTTTTTTTTTTTAGCATTGAACACTTACGCGTTCTGTCTTGACCACACGCCCGTTGCTTGGCAGCGTGCTTTATGCACGGACTCTTTGTTTTTAATTTCCTCCTGAACCTGCAAGCTCTTTCTTGTCCGATAGCGTCAGTTGGCGGCGTCTTGCGTCCCTGCATCGTTCTCGGGGGTCGCGGGTTGAAATCCAACCCCTCGGCACAACTCGTGTCCATCAGCAACTACCTGCACGTACAATGTGAACTGCAGTAGTTGTAGTGCCCACCTCCGTGGCGCAGTGGGCTGCACGACTGCCGTGGTGTGGAGTCTTGGGTTCGAGTCCCGGGTAGGAAAGTGTTTTGTGAATTCGTTATTGTCTTAATTTTACAACACAAAAAAAAAAAAAACACGCCAAAGCCAATGAAACTGTCAAAATGCTAATTATAAGTAGGAGTGTGTATTTTTCGCGAAAAGATTTCGAGACAAGCTGAGAGTTGAATTACGACCGCAGCGTCTGTGTTTCGTAAAAGATAAAGTTTCTTTTAGGTAAAGTTTTACTGTTGATGCACGAATCACAGCCATCCAGTGTGGAAGCAAACGCGTACTGAATGACCTGTTGCATTTGGTCGCCAATTACAAGGAAGAAACCGCGGACGTGGGTATGCCTTATTGCAGTCTAACTAACGTTCAGATTTTTTTTCGCGAGAAATACATGGCGCTAATAAAAAGTCTTAAAAGAGGACATGATCAGCTTGCCAGTGGTTAAAAAATCACTAATGAGCAAACATTAAGGGAAAATAGCATTGGCGTCTCCCTGGACTCCCATCATACTGATTTTCGTTTCCCAAGTTTCCCGAAATAGCTCCAGGCAGAAGCTGGGATGGTTAGCCTATTGACAGTAGCCGATCCTCTCCAAAATGTCTTTTATTGTGAAGTTGCATGGTAGTCTCTGATGACCTGGATGTCCACAGGAAGAGAAAAAAAAATTTTTATTCGTGTGATGTAATTTTAAGTATTTTATGCTCTGAATGGAGGTTTTTGACTCATATTGGCCAACAGATAAACAGTCATAGCCTAGTTTTTACTCAAAGGGAGAAATGCAGGAATTTACGTCAACAATAAATATTGAAAAATTGTAAAGAAACAGAATTGTCAGGTAATACAAACTGGAATACAAAAAATATAATTACTTATAGAATTAAAAAAGGACCACACTAAGGATAGTTATCTTTTGAATTAGTCACTTGATAAATAGGTAAAATTTGAAAATATTTTTTTGTAACTTTTCCAAATTTTTGGATGAGAATTAAAAATGTTCAATGGGACACTCAAGATGACCGACAATATGGCAGAAGCGACAATAGTTGATAGTCTGATGTTTGATAGTACTGCACTCTAGCAGATAAATAATAAACTACGATAGGGATTGCACACTCTAGCAGATGTAAACAAGATGGCTAGTCTAAGGTGGCCCCCATGACATCATAAAGTGTAAATAGTATATGCCGTGGTAGTAGTAGTGGAGGTCAGTTTGCTGCTAGTCTCCATGGAGGAAGTATTTGACGCAATTTTTAATCAATTGACCTCACCGGGATTCGAGCCAAGGACTCCAAGGTCAATGGCATGCGCGCCTTTACTATAAACTTTTTATTAAAATTGTAATTAAATAATTTTTATAATATATTTTTCTGATTTTTATAATAATTATGGATTTTTAATAGGAAGGCTTGATTTCATAATTCTAAATGTCGGAATCCAAAATGACACAAAGTTATAGAATCCAAGATGGTGGAAAGTTATATAAAACAACATGCTGCTGTGACATAATACGAGATGGCGAAACACAAAATGGTGGCCGTGGTCAAAGCCATACCAATTGCAGTTGGGGTCGATGTATAGGAGTAGTGTAGGAAAGCATGTCCGAGCCCAGGCTTCAGGCTGGAGGTGCAGGTGCCGATGTCCGCCATCTTGTATTGTGACATCACGGCGGCCATATTGGATGACCTTGACCTTTGACATTGACCTTAAACCCGGCAGCCATCTTGGATCTACCATTTCGTTTTCTCGAACTTTCCACCATTTTGAATTCTGCCATTTTTGTTTTTTTAGAACTTTCTGCAATCTAGGAATCAAATTCCCCACTCCCTAATTTTGCAATTCTCGTTACGGCCGTCATTTTGAAAATCCATAATTTTTATGTTAGCTATTTGGGAAAAATTTAAAATTTATAAAAAAATTTCAGTGATAAAATTTTAATAAATTTTTATTTCATAATACACTTACGTCATGGAGTCCTATGTTCGAACCCAGTAATAGCAAAAAAAATTGTGACCTATCCTTCCACCATGGAAGCTGCCGGCAGACTAACCTCCCACCACTTATGCCAAGATGTATATATATCGCCAGCTAGTATGACGTCATGTCCGACATCTTGTCTTCGTGTACTAGAGTGCGCCACCACCATGTTAGTTTAATTTTTGTCCACTAGAGTGCAGTATTCATTTATCACAGTGGTGTCCACTACCTTGAAATTTGGGCACCATCTTGAAAATTCATAATAATTTACCCGGAAATTCGGGAAAAATTCAAAATGCATAAAAAAATTACTCATTAATTTACTGATTGAATCGATGGACTCATGTTTGGTTCGATCCTTGGTGAATGCAAAAAAAATGTAATTTAATCAAAAATACCACAAAAGTGACAGGTTTGAGAAATAAAACACCACAAGTTCTTTTACAAACATAAAATTTATTACATAAATTCTACATTACTACAAAAGGCACAAACTATTTATTTAAAAAGTAGATTACCTAAACAAATTCTGTTCAAGATTTATCTCCACATTTAATTTTGTGTAGTTCAAGACACTCTATAGCAGTTAGCCCCGATTTTCGAGGATGATTAGCAATATATTTAAAGTTCAACTAACACACATAAATCATTTGCTGATGTTTTGTAACCTGAGGTCTCAGAAGTCAGGAAAATTTTTTGATGTAACAGTAGTGTGCAACATTGCTTTCATTTGTCACAAGCAACAAATCGAAATGATCTTTTCTAACTTGTTTAGTTACCCGAATCGGGCCTATTACTTTTATCCTCATTTAGCAGATACACATTAACTGAAACTTCAGGGTTACTTTTCTCAAAAGTATTTATCCGATTTAAAGGTAGTGGATAGTACAGGCCATCAAAGTCACACTTATTCTCCAAAGCATAATATCACTTATCAACACGGTTTTGAAGACTTCCTTCGACAAATCTTACCAAAATACTCCATTTAAAACAAAACTAATCGTACAAGTTTAGGCAATTGATTACTGCTCTTTTGTTGACTATCGACTCAGTTCAAGCAATAAATGATGATGCTTGATGGTATGGTATCATACTACCACTTATTTTTATTCCTATGCACATCTTCTGATGACTACTCAGACTGTTACAATGTGAAAAAAAAACCTTATCGCATTTGCCACACTAAATGTCTTCCGAGAGAATGTCAGAGACTTACTGCAGGTTTTAAGATGTCTATTAAAGTTATCATGTCGCCCAAATTGTTTATTACACTTGTTGCATTAAAACAGTGTTCTTTGCAGTACATTATTTGGACACCCACTTCTTTCATATCTGCGCGCACTTGAAGTAGTAGTGAATAACATACCACAGTATTTGCACTGACGCGACGATGAAAAATCCACCGTCCATTGAAGTCTGCAATGTTGCTGGCGAAACTTCAACCGATGGAACAGCACAAGTCGATGCCAGTATCACAGATTGCATCCAAATGTCTGCGGTCGATGGTACCGATGACGTCGGGATCTCCGCGGCTGCCGGCACCGCTGCCATTATCTCTCCGCTGTCGTCAACGTCGCTGCTGTCGCCGCTGGTGTCAACTGGGTCCCCAATGTCAATGGTAGATCATCCATCCAGGTCGACGTTGAAGAAGTCATCGTGTTCTCAAGAACAGCGGACTTATACACCAACTTATACACGAACATACGGCTCTCTTGCGATACAGGCAAGGTGTAAGAACAGCACCATTTAAAGGGCTCTTTTAATGTGTAATGAATCTAACGACATAACAGACTATCTTTTACTCCGCTAAGAGGGTGTCCCTGGGGATCCTGCCAAAAACCCATCCCTGCGATCCGGGCACAAATCCTCATCAGACCAACTAGGGGGACAACAGGACCCGCCTCAATAGTACCACTTTAACCACTAGTAGTATACTTTGGGGGTTACTGATACTGGATTCTGGGTACTGTGTGTGTGTCGGTGTTCACCATATTGGATTGTGACGTCACAGTTACCATCTTTGCATGTATTTTTTTTTGTAATTTTTGTAATTTGCATTTGGAGTTTCGTTAAGTCGGTAAATTCCTGTTACTAAATAAACATTTACAATATTTTAATGAGGTAGAATTCAAACAAAAATATTTTCATTACTCAGTCAAATACTATGCCTCCAAACCGCTGAGAAACATATCATGCAAGCTGATTTCCCTTCCCCTGAGATTTAGCAAAGCCCTCCTCCTCTTGCGATCGTAAGTGAGCATCCCACATCCCACATAAAAAATTAATATTTACCTCAACCCAACATGTGGTGACATCTGTTGACAAGAATAGGAACTACTTACAACAATCTTCTTAAATGAGATAAGTTAACTCTCACTGACGAAATATTAAAAATTCTATTTAAGTAATTGTTCCAATTTGAAACTCTCAGTATGCATGTAGTATTAGTCACAGAGCTATTATGGATCTCGGTTAGATGACTGTAACATTATCTAATAACACCACTGTAGATACTGCAGCAAGGAATTTACCTCGATTAAAAAATGCTAAACAATGAGAGGACCTAGCATATTTTTGGTCCTTGTCAAAAACCATTTAGTTGCAGTCAGTGTGAGAAATCTTTGGGTCGAAGATATTTCTTGAATAAAAATCGCAAGATCTGTACAAACAAACTGATTAAAGATAGCGAGGATGTGTCTACAACACCAAGGAAGTGGAATGAAATCAAAATATCACACAATGACTAACGTAGGGAGAGTGAGGAGATTCTGCTCAACACAAAATGGTATGCAAATTAGGTAAATAATCACTGTCACCTCTCCCCCTTCCCCTCACCCACCACAACCACTACCCCTGACATTCATCAAATATTTTATTCCATTATTATATTATTTTCTCCCCCACTACCTCTGCGGTGCCCCCTCCTCCAACACTCCCCCTCTCACCACTCTCCAAAGGGGCTAAGCCCCTTTAATAATTATTTATTGAATTGGTGTATTCCCCTCCACCACCATCACCCCTTCATTCTCCTTATCCCCTTCTTTATCCTCCTCCTCCTCCCCCCTTCATCCCTCTCTCCAACCCACTTCCCCCTCCAGTGCCTTCCCACCTCTTTCCCAAAGATTTTTTAAATTCCCCCTAGACTTAATTGAGAAGTTGAAAGTAGGTGTCACTGTTGTCGTTCATCTTGGATATCGGCCAAATTGAATGACATCACAGTTAGTTGAGAAGTTGGAAGGTAGGTAGTGCCACAGTCGCTGTAAATTATTTTTATTTTTGAAAAATATGAGTGCAGTGTCTGGGACTTGATCCATATTCACTCCTGTGATCTCGAGGTTCGGAGGCGAACACTTTAACCAATCGATCACAGACTCAATTGAAGAACAGAGAAGTTAATAAGCTATATAAAATAGGAATGGAAGGATGGTTTAAATTTTAAAGTGGAGTGAAATTATTAATGGGGGTTATCAAATTTATTGTGAGGAGGAGAGGAATGTGAAGAAGGGAAGGTGAGAACGAGGGAGGGAGCTGGAAGAAGTTGGGGGAGGGGAGGGAATGATGAAATGTTCAAGTATGAAATTAATGATATTAATGATGCAGATAGCATGGACGGAGGTATAGTAAAAGAAATGGCTACAAGCTTTGCCACCATATGTAATTTTATAAATGGTGGGAAGTTAGACTAACATATTTAATTTTCAAAATGGCTACCAGAATCGCTAGTGTCTTCTTAAAATTGTTGTGTTACATGCCACTAGGGCGTTGTTCCAAAAAAGGTGGTCAGAGCGTACCATAAAATCAATCTTTAGTTGCATTATTAGTCGCTATGATATCAAAATGGCGGGAAGAGCAAGCCATGTGTCATGCTGGAAATGGCATAAACGTTTCAAAATGGTGTCTACAAGTCATGTTACATTCTGTGCAACTGATGCATGCATAATGATATTTAAAAATTTTGGAATACACCACATCGCACTCTCTCACACACACACACAAACACACTAATTTCCTCTGTACCCTTCTGCTTTATTCCTCCACTATCCCATCTTCTCCCTCCTCTGCCTTTTCCTTTTTCTACCTCTATCTTTCCCTTTCCATCCTCTCTCTACATCACATACTCCCTCTCATTACCAACAGTTTCTCCCCCTCTTCTCTATTCTTTCCTACCATAGCCCCTCCTTCCTCTCTCTGTCCCTCTCCTATCCCTCAAACACACTCTTTATTTCTCGCCAACACACACATTTCCTCTTCCTCTCTCCGCTTTTCATCCTATATCCAATCCTCTCTTTCCTCTCTCTTTCCCTCTCTTTCCCTATTTCTCCATCTCATGCACATATTAATATGCACACATACACATAAACATATGCACATACTCCCTCTCTTTACAAACACTCTCACCCACTCTCCTTTATTCCTCCTCTATCCAATTCTCCCCCTCTATCATGCTCTCTTTCCCTCTCCTCTCTCTCACAGACTCCACCCACACACTCTCTCTCCATCACACAGCCATACACACACATTTCCTCTTCCCCTCTCCACTATTCCTCCCCTAACCCATCATCTCCTTCCTCTATATTTCCCTTTACTTCCTCTCCCTCAATATCACACACTTCCTCTCATTACCAATACTCTCTCACCCTTTCTTATTTTATTCTGTTTTTAATCACCACCATTTTCTCTCTCTGTCCCTCTCCTATCTCTCACAAACACTCTCTCTTTCTCTCCAACAAACACACACAGGGCATTTGAATACAGTAGCCGGACTTTGACATATGTCTCGTATGAGGAGTGGGTTCGGAATCCTGCACCTGCAAGTGAGTCGCGCCAGTGGAAGCCATGTTAGTGAGAAGCATGCTATTGAGAGGAGAAGGTCGAGTATTTTCCGGCTATTTGGAAAATAGTATCGGGTTGTACTGGTAACAAGAGAGTTTTGTGAATTTTTCATTAGTGGGATTAGGTATATTGTGGTTTTTTATTTTCCCGAAACCTTTGTTATTATTTTAGTACTAAACAGATTGTTTTCAAGTGTTTTATGAATTTTCTGCATTACTATTCATGTTCCATGTTGGTTAATGTTAAAGCATGGTGCTCTATGCATATTTTTCCTTCGTGCATAAATCCTGGCGTGCTTGTTTTCTGTACAAAATATCATGCTGAAGAATGGAGGCAGAACATTTATTGAGGTAAGAATATCTTTAATTCTCTTTGCATATTTTCAGAGGAGCGTAACTCATGTTTATTTTATCCTGGGGACCACTCAGGTTGAGGGGGAGAAAATAATTGAACAATGCAATAAAATGACTTATGACTGATGGGAGTGATGTTGTGGGAGGGGGAGGGTGGGAGGTGTGACAGTGATTAACTAACTAATTTGCATATCCTTTGTGTGAGGCAGAATCGGCTCGCTTCCCATTTTGACTATAATGATCACGAATAATGTGAAAATGCTAATGCGAAAAATACTAAGCCAGATCTAGCAAATGACTTAAAATTGAAAAACAAAAACGAAAAAAGTAGCATCTTAATGGAAAATTAAAAGTTATTTACACCAAATGCTAGTCGTCTCCATGAAATTGTGACCAATAGAGAACCACCTGAAGCTGACAAGATCTAAGACTGTGATGAAACACCTGAAGCTAACATTTTCGAAGACTGTGATGATGCATCTGGGGCTGACAAGATCGAAGGCTGTGATGAAGTACCTGGAGCTTACAAGATCGAAGGCTGTGATAAAATACCTAAAGCTTACAAGATCGAAGAATGTGATGAAGCATTGAGACCAAATCGATGGATCAAGCTTGTGATCACTGGGGCATTGACGAAAGTGATCTTGAGGCTGGGGTTAAAACGAAAGACTTTAGAGAAGATGACAGCAGCAGGAGAGATTGAAATAAACAACACTGGAACATTCTAACATATTAGTAGATCGTCTGAAACTGTTACTAGCTTCGTTTAGGGCAGGAAACTGTTCGCATATCAACGAAGTAACCTACATACTCAAAGAACTGAGGGAAACTGGCTACATACAACAATTGCTTGTTTTTCTTTGAGGTGTATAAATTTGAAAAATGAATTATATTTTGTATTTCAAACTTAATTGTTTTATTTCTCGAAATCTGATTTCTAACTAAGACTGAGTTATAATGGTACAACATCTAACATAAAGATGTAAAAATCGTCACCAATGACTAACAAAATAGAGATTATTAATAAATCACAGCACTTGGAGCAGTTGGAGCACTTAAAAGCAATTTGAGCAGTGGGAGTTGTTTGAGCAGTTGGAGAATATGGAGCAGTTGGAGCTTTTGGAGAAATTGGAGTTGTTGGAGCCAAAATACAGTTGGAGCAATTGGAGTATTTGGAGCACTTGGAACAGTTTGAGCGATTGGAGCTGTTAGAGCATTTTGAGCATTTGGAGCAGTTGGAGCTTTTAACAGCAGTTGGAGCCAAAATACAGTTGGATCAATTGGAGTAGTTGGAGCACTTGGAACAGTTTGAGCAATTGGAGCAGTTAGAGCATTTGGAGCATTTGGAGCAGTTGGAGCTATTAGCAGCAGTTGGAGCTTTTGGAGTAGTTGGAGCAGTTTGAGCCAAAATACAGTGGGAGCAATTTGATCAGTAGGTTTAATTGGAGCATTAGGAGTAGTTGGAGCCAAAGTACAGTTGTAGCAATTGCAGCAGTTGGTGCACTTGAAGCAGTTTGAGTGATGAGAGCATTTGGAGCAGTTGGAGCATTTGGAACTCTGTGGAGCACTTGGAGCAGTGGGAGCCAAAATACAGTTGGATCAATTGGAGCATATGGAGAAATGGGAGCAGATGGAGCAATTGGAGCAGCTGGAGCAATTGGAGCATATGGGGCAGTTGGAGAAATTGAAGCAGTTGAAACAACTTGAGCAGTTGGAGCCTCGAAATTATTTAGCTAAGTTCGTATATAATTACTTAATCTTAAATTTATAGACAATAAAATTATTACATAAAAAGAATTAAAACTGATTGTTTTGACTCGTGTATTAATGGACAAAGGTTGTTATTTAGACTCGTGTTTTAATGAACAAAAGTCATTATTTTTACTCACATAGTATACCAGCAGCCGCGGGTATATAAGTGAGTCCCAGACAACAGGACCCTTAGTCCACCTCTGGTTGTTGTACAGTGCGAATCGTCTCTCTTCAGTAAGTTTCTTGATATTTAGTTGCTGTTTCAATGTCGACTTTAATGGACGGTCTACCATCGATAATGCAGAACCTGATGGCAGCGATGCAAACAGCTGTAGATATCTTGTAGGAAGTTCTAGCATCGTCATCGTGGACACAGATGGCTGCGATGTGGACTGCACCAGAGATCCTGATGGCAACGAAACGAGGCTAACATCTCCAGAGATCCCGATGTTTGCTACACCTAATGTTCCAGCAATATTTTCACCAGCAGAGGAGAAATTTTCAGGTTCTGTTACACCGGTTTAAGTTCCACCAGCAACCTCGGAGACTTCAATGAAAGACGTACTTTCATCGCGCCAGTGTAAATACTGTTGTAAGTCATGCACCACCACTTAAATGCTCACAGGCATGAAATAGGTGAATGCCGGAATAACGCACAAAGAATACTGTTTAAGTGCAGTAAATATAGTAAACTAATTTAATGTCTAGATAGTTTAAATCGACATTATGAAATCTGCACTGGGTTTGTAAAGTGCAAACCAAATTTCTGTTTGTAAAAATTAAACTCGCTGTTGTTTTGATTCGTGTCTCATGTTTGTGCTGCGAGTATATAAGTGAGGACAGGACAATGCGAATCTCAGTCCACCTCTGGCTGTGATGCAGTGCGCATCGCCTTGTTTGACTATTCTGGTGCATAAGTCAAGTAATTACCTATTCTTGTGAATTCTACGCCATCATTACTATCATAAACGTCGACCTGAATGGAAGATTTACCATCAACAGTGCAGACACCGGGGAGACGACAATGATGTCGCAGGTCCTGTTGGCAATGGCGTCAATAGTTACACATACTGTTCCCTCAGAGCAGACTTTGGAGACATCCATGGTTGAAGTTCCTCCTTCATTGCCAGCAACCTCGGAGGTTTTAACATGTGCAGTGTCTTCAGCAGCAGGAGAATGGATGTCAGCAGTGCCAGCGGCATCGATAAATGATGCCACAACAAACGGTGTTCCATCACCCAACTGTGTGTACTGTGACAAAATCAAAAACTTGATATTTCGCGATTATGTAGTATGCGATTGTAATAAGAGCTCGAAAGGCATTAAATATCAGTGCGATAAGTGTTGCAAGTTTTTAAACTACAGAGGATTAAAAAACACATCAGGAATTGTGACAGACTGGTTAAACGTGCATCATAATCAAACTGTATATTCTGTGGCAAAGCATTTGCACACATAAAATATGCAAGGCATCCAAGAGAAAAAAAGGACAAATGAAAGTGGTACATTTGGACCGATTGAAGGAATACGCCAGAACAGATGTGTTAGCAGTTCGGGACGACCAGGTTTAACGAGGGAGAAGCATTACGAGGATAGTGGATGCGGGACAGTGAGGCATTCTAGCTGCCCAAGTCTGATTTGAAACGCCCCTCGTGCCTCAAAATTAAATTATTTTAATTTAATTAAAATTAAAAAAAAACTTGGAAACTGCTGGGCAAAAATAATAAGCAAAATAAAGTTATTTTCCAGAGGTGGCACGAGGTGGTGAACAAGAGAATTAGTAACTCCCTGTGCACAGGCAACTTGGGAGCTAGGGGATTTTTTAAAAGGAAATGGGTGAATATGAAACAAAAAATCACCAAATAGGTAGGTTGGTCTATAGGTTTCCCCATTTATTCAGCCTAATTAAGTTCAACGTGTTTGTCAATAGTTTTAGATTAATTAAGTTTCACAAAGAAAGATATAAACAAGATTTCAAGCTTGCTTAATGGTGGGCCGGCCCAATATTATTAAAACAATTTATATTATATTAAATACACATCATCACAGAACAAAAAAATTGAAATATTCCACCATATTAGATTCTTTCACTGATTACATTGATTTTCGTTTCTGATAACCTTACATATTCTCGTGGATTAAGTTATTAAGTCACTGTTCGCTGGTTTGCATTTAATTAATTTAGTTCATTGTAAGGGAGAGATATATTTCTAATATCACCCAGGTCTTCAGAGTATGACGTTGGGCCGGGAAAAATTCTCTTCTTAAGGGGACTCGGAGCTCGAGGTCCCGAATAATATGCTGGGAGAAAATTCGTCCCCCAACACTTGGACCCTGTCTGAAACACAAGTCAATTCAGACGAATTAGACCTGCTTCCAGACAGTCAAACGTAGCTGGCACAAGAGGCCAACCAATGTGAATTTGGGGAGGAAAAGTGGACTGGAGTACTCACCAAACAGGGTGTGGCTCCAGGACTCACGAGATCCTTGTGCAGAAGACCAGGAGGCGCGGACCGAAAACCGTGTGGAGGCCGCAGAAGAAACCAAACATTAGGAAAAATTCGAAGATGTTATAGTTTAACTAATATCTAACTTGCTGCCTAATGACAAGGCTGACTGGCTACTGTTCTATTGGGATCACATCCCCTAAAACAGCTGACTACATCTTTAATTGAAGGCGATTCCGTCGTAGTCGCGACAAGAGACGCCGAGAAGGTCTGCCCGACCTGCAGTGCGTTTAGTAGCCAATGTGAAAACTCCCATTACGGCAGCCAACGCTCCTAATTAAAACGGGCGCTAAGGCCCTAGGGAAAAGGAGGGGGAAGGTTCGATTCTAGGCCGAAAATTTCCGAAGGAGTCCGAGGCGGGCGTGACAACAACACAACATGCGTGCTCTCTCCTGGCAGTAACAGGAAGCTACAAAGAATCGACTTTAATTGGATGCGACTTGAAAGCATAGGGGCTTATGGTGCCGCGGAGCTGCTCTCTAGCGGTGTAAAGGGGAACTAACGGAGGAGGTGAGCTGAATCGCCACCAGGTGTCACGGGCGTGGGGTCTGCTTGCTGGCGTCCCGGGCTGAAGTTAATTTTTCTGTCACTAGGTGTCGTGGAGAGCTCTGTAGGGCAAGGGCGAATGTCCTTGGAGTAGGCCACTGCCTTGGCAAGCTCACGTCAGAGCAATGATCCTTGGTTAAATTATCAGAACTGGGGGGGGGGGGTAGATGTGGGGTTGAGCGGGTACAAAAACGCAACGATGGCTGGGAACGGGAGTCCACGGGATACTCGTTCGTGCCGAGACACGCTACTCTCAGGAGGTCTCTGAGAAATAGAGCTTGCAGGCCAGAAGCTGCTCTATGCAATTTTAGTCATGTAGGGAATTAATATTACAAACCGGGGACGTGACTGTAAGCGGGAGAAAAGTCATCCAGGCTGCTAACGTCTGGCAAAAGATCAGATTGGCCCCTGAGACAAAAGGTGCCTCGAACCTCTGCCGCAAAGTTTAACTCAGTAGAGTTCACCAGCCAAACAAAGTGTAAATCACCCTTTTATAACTAAATGATATAGAAAATAAAAATTTCCAAAAATAATTTAAAATTATAATAATTACAATTTAAAAAAATGTGCCGAAATGCCTAATTTCCGGCACAGATTTAAACAGGATTTTGATTATGTCACTCTTGAAATGAGCTACGTTCTCCTGACCATACTTACTCATTTCGTTCGCAACATGTTGCTCAAAAGAAATATATCGATCGCATGGGTTTTCAGAACTTTTTAATAATATTTCATGCCGAATTTTAAGCATTGCATTCTCGTTGAAAGCACTACCTCCTTTTTCTTTAGGGTGGTTGAGGGGTGTGGTACGGTTCTCCCACATGGGTCTATCTTTGACAGATGAGTTTTTGCTCCAACGTACAACACGTTTCGACTTCCATGGGCGCGTGCGCTAGGCAAAACAACAGCGAGGTAAATGTGAGGTAGTCCAGACAGGTAGCACGGCTTGCATTGAGGCAACTTTGATGTTGACGCAAAAACTGACTCCACAAATTTTTTGCCCCGAGACGGCCCCGCTTGAGGCCACATCAACGTGGTCCCTCGTGGAAAGCAGGTATTCACATATCGAGGCTTGCCTCTTGAAGCTGCCACGCAATGTAGATACACAGCTTAAGCAAATGTAGCCTGGGTACAAATGTAGCCATGTAGCCTGACTACAAATGTAGCCATGTAGCCTGACTACAAATGAAGTCGTGTAACCTGGCTACATATGTAGCCTAACTACAAATATAGCTATAGAGCTTGTCTACAAATGCATCCTTACTACACATGGTAGATCCATAATGGCCGTCATGACATCATACTGATTGGCGTAATATATTACTTGATGAAAGTGGTGGGAAGTAAGTTTGCTGGTTACCTCCGTGGAGGAAGGAGCCATTGTGTTTTTCTTACCCTCAATCCATCGATCAGTAAATTAATATGTAAATTTTTTGATAATTTTTGTAATTTTTCTCGAATTATTAGGTTAATAAGCTGGTACTTGCTATTGCTAACTTTAATATAAATAAAGTGTTTAATACATACATGTTTTATTTGAACTTTGATCTCCTTTGTGAAACAGTTTCCGCTACACCTGCGAATTATTCATGTTCTCGCAATGTCGCAAAACAAAATTCCGGGTAGGTTTGATTTATGAATTTCCATCGCGCTGATCGGGAAGGATGTATATGAAATAAATAAAACAATTTAACAAATTTGTAATGTTGCTTTGTTTATTGACGTGAATTCCATAAACGTTTTACTTGATGGCTGGGTGGCCACGCCAGAAAAATTGCGACACCGAACCGCGACAAACACGGCCCATCGTTCACAACCACTGGCTCAACTGACTCTATATACACATCAGAATCATCAGAGAGCATATCCACGTAAATTAACAAACAATTTTCTGCATCCCCCGTCGCTTCTCGCGAGGTAGACGGCTGAGGCTCGCTCGAGCGTAAATTTCGCGTTTCGTTCGGGAGCTCGTTTTTCCCCACTGGCTAATTTCTCTCGGCTACTTTTTGCCTCATTCGATACCAACAATATTTCCCTGCATTTTTAACTGCTCCTGATCGGGTGATTTTGTTATTTTTATCTTTTCTCCAACATAACATGTTTTCCTTAGGAATTTTCCGATTAATGGCTAAAAAAACAAAGTTAGTAACTTTATAGTTATTCATTTCAACTAGCACCATTAAGTGATCATTCAACAGCAACGCAAAGTTTAAATCACGCAAATCAGTTTGTTAATTTCTGAGTTAGAGCTCTCGCTGACTTCAATTCGACTCTTGCCACCAACGCTCATTACGCCATCACTGTAAATGTTAACCAGGTGAGTCATACGTAATGACCACGAGCAAAGTCTGATCTTCTAAGGTAGCTTTCATAGTTTACAAGTTTTAAGCGGTGTTGAATCCTCAGCCAAAGTGACACCCAACCCGAGATTAAAGACATTCATATTCCTGTCGGGAATTTATGTCAAAAAGCTGAAGATATTCATTCAACACGCGGCGCGTCGTTAGAAAGACATGTATATTTTTGAAGTGAACTTCTTTGTTGAGGGGGACTACAATTTGCTAACGTTACGAAAGTTCCGATCACACGAGGGGAATAGTAAGGTACGTGGTGGGGGAACCGGTAGAGGAAGAGAGTGCGTCAGCGACGACGCCACGCCGACGCATGCACTAGCGGTCAAATGGGACGATAGCAGAAGTGGGGAGGGGATAGGTACACAGCTTAGCTTGCTATATCTTAGTTGTAACGGCCGGAAGGGGAGACGGCAGGGGAGATGTAGAAATGACGGAGCAGTGATGCTACAGAATTCTCGTAACGCTGCTTGTGTTTGTCTACTCCTCAGTTTTCGTAACGGCTAACGATTGACGCTACCATATTTATTTTATTTAAAGTATCTACAATTTATTTATTCGTGTGGAAATTTGTGCAATCAACTTTATAAGTATCATTGATTTTAATGTGAATAGTGTAACTGAAAATGTATAAAAGACATATAGACATAAGAGGTTAACTTTATAAGTGTAATTTGTTTTTGGTATGTGAACACTGTGATTTGAACTTTCAAAAGGTCTTATATACTTGTGAGATATACTTTATAAGTGAAATTAATGCTCTATTGGAGTGTTTTTTTATTCTTTCGTTTTATTAAGCTGGATATCATGATTTAGGCTATCATAACGCAAAAATTAATAAAAATGCAGAAGCAAATAAAATATATTTTCAATGGCAACGTGGGAATAAACCGCCAAAAGAGGTGCCAAAAAGTGCCATTGAACGTATGTGAGAGTAGGTATTGGCGCGGAAATAGGCATTTTTTCATATGAAATCAAAACCACGTACTGAATATTCTCAATAATTATCTTTCGTTCAACAAAAAATTCATTCATTCTCTATGCTTAGTACGCAATAAGTTTCACTACTGTCGCACGTGGATTCCACGAACACTTTTCTTTTTAAATTTTAGAAGATACTGGCGGATAGTTATTGAGATTTTGTTGTTAAATAACGGCCACTTAAACGAATCTTTCTATTATTTATATATAATTTTTTCACTGTTTTAAGATAACACATGGCGTAAAACATAAAACATATTTAAATTTATTTTTATTTCAAAGCGAACAAAAATAGTGAAAATCTGTCACGCTCTTTTTTCCTTAGGATGATTTATATAATAACATATTTCGATACTGACAATTCTTCATAGTAAAATATAAATTCGAGTAGTTTATTGATATGTTTAGGTATGCAATCTATTACAGGAGGTTTGTACTTTAGCTTAAAGTTTTTTTATTAATAGGTATAATTTGGCGTGATTATCTCAGCTGCCATTTGAAGTTGAAATGTCGGGCTACGGCACTGCATCGTAATTAAAAAATAAAGTATCACCTTGCATCACTAGTTGATTCTGAGTTTCATACATAATAATATTTTTATTGTAAATTTTTCAATGCATTAATTTTTAATTTTTAATGTCACAGATTAAACTTCTATTACAACAACGATATACATAACACAATCAGTTGTTGTTATTTGACTTGATTCTAATAGTAAGTATTAATAGACTCTTCTAGCAGAGTGGTCCAATACTAAAAATGTTGACTATGTGCACATAATGAAAATGGAACATGTAAGTAAGCGATTTTATCAAACACTGATTATTAATTAAGTATTACCTTTCTTGAAATAAAGGAGCATTGCGTATTTACTGCACCGTTAGCAGTCTAAACTTCCCTAGTGCACCAGAGAAATATATGTTATTTTTACAAATATAATATATTTTCTCAAAAGAATATTATCTAGATTTATTTTTATATATTTTTGGCACAAATGTTTTATGTAAGTGAGTCAACAGAAATGATAATACATAATTACAAAAAACAAGGATACAATGAAAGAATGGGTCATGGCCTACAGTAAGAAACCATCACAGTATTTTCCTGGAGTGATTTAGGAAAACTAGTGGAAACCTAAATAAAGATGGAAGGACTAAGGTTTGAACCAGGGTGGTCTGGAATGCGAGTTCACTGTCTCACCACTGTCTTAACACTCTCTTACCAGTGTCTTACCACTCTCTTACCACTGCCATACCACTGCATCAACTCGCTCCATGACTAAACATAACCAAAATTTAATTTTGACTTGACTTTTATGGGATAGTAATTAATCCACTCGTGTTTTCCTGTAAGATATTCAAGAACATTATCCAATAAATCGTGTTGGTAAAATTGTTTATTTAAGAAACATTTTAATTTTTACGTATGACAGTAAATTCATTTTACAGATACAAAGTGTAACAGACCATTTGACAATCTTTGAATATACTTTACCGAAACGTGCAGCGATTTAACATTTTTAATTCTCTCACAAAAGTTCATCAAACATATATGTGCACTTTGCTGTTAACTTGGCATAACTAGCAGGCTAAACTTGTTTTCCTTAAATATTATCTGGCCTTTGATAATGTGGCTCAGAAATACATCTTACTCTTAACATTTCCTTAAATAGTTGGATTCCCCCATATTTAAAAATGAAATCCCAACTTCTTCAGTGATTATATTCTAAAAGTCACTTTCGATGTTTAATAAAACAATATTGAGGTATTATAAACTGTTTAGCTGTAGTGTCAGTAATTTGTGCTGTGCCGCCAATTAGTACTTTTGGCACCATTCTAAATTAGAATTTTCGAAAAATTCTGTCACCAGTCATTCTTTTGCTGCAAGAACTTAAAATTTGTCAACCTCCTGTACACTCCCATTTAATCTTTGTTAGACCTGTCTCCCCAATCGTTCCCAGCATAAATATAATTTTGCCTACCATCTAATGACCCAGCATGTGCTATCGTCTTATCGCCGCTTTGGCGCACGTACATCGCCCGTAATTCCTCTCCGAGCCGTGACAAGAACTGCTATGCCCTGCAAGAGGAGGCTGTTTCTAAGACCTCGCCTGACGTGAGCACTCCATGGCATGATCTCGAGTCATTTTCACCAAAGTCCAGTCACGTCTCTGGGCTCAGTATACCCTCGTTCCCACTGTCATCGCAGTTTCCAACACCGCCCCCCCTTCTCCAGGCTTTCCTGGGAACACTGCCCAGAGCAGTGACCGGCCAATAACCCCTGCCTGTCTCGAGGCCACGACTCCAGTCTCAGAATGTACCGCCTCTGACCTCTAGTGGCAGAGTTGCGAGTTATTTCCCCTGGGTGTTTGGAACGCCCGCTAAATGCCTGCCCCCTGGCACCGCACGCAAAAAACAGTGCCCCATAGTTCATTTCCAAGACACCAGAGCGCAGCACTAGTCCCCTCCATAAACCCAATGTTTTAGAAGTCGCCTCGTGTAAGTCGATCTCTCCCTGTTTCGGACACGACTAAGTAGGTCGCGCTGACATCGGCCAGTACCATTATCTTCGAGATATCAAAGTTAGTATTTATCGACCACTCCCTTGGGAATCTTCGGAACCTTTCGGTCCAGAAGCCGAAGCCTCCTCTGTTCCTTTGATTGACGTCGTCTTTTAATTACGAGTCGCTGCCGCCCCAAACTTACTTCGCGCTGCCACAGCAGACTGACCCCACCGTTACGCCGGCAAGCAGCACATCAAGACTTCACTCCGATCGTCGGTTTAATGATGTAATCAGCTAGACAAGGTATGTAATCCCTACTACTTTAATAATTAGGAATTAATCTGTCTGTGTACCTCGTAGAAGTCATGCTTCGGTAATAATACTTTATAATAATTTCTATTTATATTAATCATGGAAACGTCCGCGACAACCGCGTGTTCGCGAGCTCCGCACCCTGGCTGACGCTGGAAGCCATCCCCCTGTATGGTGAGATTTGACAAACCTTATTTCCCCCAATCACTTTTGTTAGTAGGCATTTTCTGCCAATTTTTGCTGTCTGTGAACCAGTTCTGAACATGTTTGTTTCGGACTTTTTCACAGACAGGGTCCAAGGGCCGGATGCCGACCTAGACAACACCACCCTCGAATCCTTCCTCCAGCAATCAGGACGACTAAGGCGCCCTGACGCCTCGTTAGCAGCTCAACTTCAGCCAGCAATCGTCAAACCTGCAGTCCTTCAATTTTTTTATATATTCAGAATAACATTAACTTACGACGTTGAAAAGATCGGAACACCAGAAATTTTTCTTTTGGGACTTTAATTGCTCTAAGTGTGCTGGGATTGTTAATAATTAACCTGTTTATTGTTGTTGATAATATTTTAATTGTATCTAATTATTAATGTTAACTTTCTAATCAGGGCCGGCCCATTTTTTAGATAATGTAATTTTAAATCCATGTTAATATAATTCAATCATTTTTAGTATATTTGTCAATCAATTTATCAAATATTATTTTAATGTGAAAGTAATTAGAAGTTAAATAAACATAGACGAAATCATTATTTTGCCTTTTGAAAGTAAAAGATCCACTAGTTACATAAGTCATCAAGAGAGAGTGAAGTGTGACAAAATGATAGCAGAGCTTAGGTTTACTTTTCACTCTGTTATTAATGATGTGTAACAGTGAATAAATATAATTATGCATGTTAATTTTTTAAAAATTCAATATTACAAAATATGTTTCATATTATTTATGTTATATTTTAGTTCAGATTGTAGTTAAAGATAGAATTTAGAAATTGTTCCTGTATAAATCTTTTAAAAATTAGTTAAAAAGTAATTTTTTTAAATTTTGTTTGTAATATCTTAAACATTAAATTATTTTTATTTTATTATGTGTTACAAATGTGTCTTTTTTAATTTATGGTAATTTGCTTGTATAGTTTAAATTAAAATATAGCCTTTGAATGGTAATTTGATCTTCATGGTACCTAATCATTTTTATTTAAGTAAATTTAGTGAAATATATTTTTGGTTTGGTTGTTATATGTCTCTATATTTACGAAATTTTTTTGTGTGTGCCTTAATTTCATGACATAAAATAAGCCTATGAATAAAATATAGAAATAAATTAACGTAAACTACGCTACAGCATGAATACAGAAACTTTTACAGGATGTCCATTTTCTGGTAATCACGGATTCAGCGAAAAATCAGGGAAATTACTTCAAAACGCGGAAAAGGGGTTGGAAATCCTCAGTGATAGTATTTTGAGGAGGGGGGGGGGGGCAACAGGCTTCTTTTAGCCAACACCCAGAGTTTGACCATTTTTTTATCAGATGCTATTTTAGTGCATAGGCATCCACAATGTAAAATTGCGTATGCATTGTTTGGATTGCGATATCTATAATGATAATGAAGGCTGAATTTTCTTTATTTCTTTCAGAAATTGCAAAATAGGAAACTATTTTAAAAAATTCGCAGGGAAATATGTAATTTTTGTCATGGCAAATCATCAAAAAACCAGGGAAATTTTTCTACTGATATGTGATGACACCCTGTTTTGGAAGTTTAGTTTTCTTGATAGAGATTCAAGCCAGTCACTGGCTGGTGCCATGAAGGTAGTAGGGGCGTCTGTCGAATTACTGACCACCGCCACGATTGTCTATATCAACTTTTTATTCCCAGTTTATTGTGTTGGTAGGGGTCCGGGGCTCAAGCCTAGGCTTATACTGCTTATCATACGGGGTTTCAACCATGTGCTTATCAGATATTGGTGAGCTATGGGAGCGATTGAAGCCATGACTAATTTCCCTTAATTAACTGTAAGCTGTAACTATTTTAATCGAGCCCAGGTAAATACCCGAGCTCGTGCATGCGGTTTCAAAGCTGGACAAAGAAGGATGGTCCAGGAGAAGAGTTAGGCTAGGCAGAGAAGTTTCAACCATGCATTTATTGGCCGATTGGACATGGTAATCAGTGCACATAGTCTGGTAAATACACAAAATACACGCGGACTGGGCATGCCACGACACGACTAAACAGGCTCACTTGTACAAATATACATCCTTGTCTAAAAACGCTCCTAAAACAAAACACACTCCCTTTCCAAACACATTACCTTGTCAGAGCACACACTCATGTCCAAACAGGCTCCCTTGTACAAACATGTTCCCTTGTCCAAACAACTTCTCTAGTTAAAAAACGCTCCCTTGTCCAAATACACTCCCTTGTCCAAGCATGCTCCCTTGTCCAAGCATGCTCCCTTCTCTCCGCATGCTCCATTGTGCAAACATGCTCCATTTCCCAAACATGCTCCCTTGTCGAAACATGGTACCCTTGTCCAAGCATGTTCCTTCGTCCAAGCATGCTCCCTTGTACAACCATGCAACCTTGTCCAAATACACACCCTTGCCCAATCATGCTCCCATGTCCAGATATGCTCACTTGTCCAAACATGCTTTCTTTTCCAACATGATACCTTGTCAAAGCACTCTCCCTTGTCCAAATACACTCCCTTATACAAACATGCTCCTTTGTCGAAACTTGCTTCCTAGACTAAGAATGATCCCTTAGCCAAACATATTCCCTTGTCAAAACACGCTCAACAATCTAACCATGCTCTCTTGTACAAGCATGCTCTATTGTCTAAACATGCTTACTTATCCAAACATGTCCCTTTTCCTGGCCAAACACATTCTCCTTTCCAAACACACACTTGTATAAGAATTCCTCTTGTCAAAACACGCTCCCTTGTCCAAATATGCTTCCTTATTGTAAATTCCTCCCTTGTCTAAGCATGCTCCCTTGTTTAAACAAACTCCCTTGTTCAAGCATACTTCCTTGTCCAAGTACATTCCCTTGAAAAATTATGATACCTTATTCAAACATGCTCACTAGTCCAAACTTAATCTCATGTCCAAACAAGCTCCATTTTTCAAGCATTATCCCTCGTCCAAACATTCTTCCTTGCCCAAGCATGCTTCCTTTGCACATGGTGCTGTCCAAATATGCTCACTTGTCCAAAATGCTCTCTTGCCCAAACACGCTCCCTCAAACAAATATTTTCCTTTGTACAATCTTGCTAATTTGTCCAAGCGTGTTCCCATGTCCAAACATTATTCCTTGTAGAAAATATTTCATAGTCCAAGCATGCACATCTTCCACATATATTCAGTTGTCCAAACACACTCCCCTTCTAAACAGACTCCCCTTTCCAAACATGCTCCCTTGACCAATTAATCTCTCTTGTTCAAGCATGCTTCCTTGTCCATGATTTCTCCATTTACCAAGCATGCCCTACCCTTATATCATTCTCTCATGACCCAGCATTCTCCCTTGTCCACGTAAACTTCTTATCGAAACATGCTCCCTTGTCCAAACATGCTTATTTGTTCAAGCATGCTGCTTTGTCCATGCATGCTCCTTTGTCTTAGCATGCTTCCTTTTCAAAGCATGCTCCATTGACCAAACTTGCTCTCTCTGTTTCAAAAATGTTTCCATTTCTAAACATGCTCCCATGTCCAAACATTCTTCTTCATCTAAGCATGTTCCTTTGTCCAAGCACACAACACATTACAATCGTACTCCCTTGTCCAAATACGCTGTATTGTTCAAACACACTCAGTGGACCAATCATCTCCCTTCTCCAAACACTTTCATATGTCCAAAAATGCCCTTGTCCAAACATGCTGCCTTGTGCAAACACATTACCGGTCCAACCATGCTCCCCAGTCCAAACTCGCACAATCGCCTAAACACCCTTCCTTATCCGAAAATGCTCCATTAACGAAGCATGCTAACTTTTTTATGCATGCTCCTTTATCCAAACATGCTCCCTTGACCAAACACACTCCCTTTTACAAACATGCTCCCCTGAACAAGCATGCTCTCTAGTACACACATGCTCCCTTGTCCAAGTATGTTTCCATGTCCAAACATGCTCACATGTTCAAACAACATCCCTTTTCCAAAAATGCTCCACTTTTTAAAAAAATGATTACTTGTCTAAACAAGCCCCCTTGTCTAACACGACCATTATTCAAAAATCTTCCCCTCACCAAACATCCTTCATGGTCCAAACATGATCCCTTGTCCAAAAAATCTCCTATGTTCTAACATGATCCCCTGTCCTAACATGCTCCCTTATACAAACATAGTCGGTTGTTAAATCATACCCCTTTTTAAAAAAATGGTCATGTGTCAAAATTTATTCTCCTATCCAAACACACCACTCTGATCAAAATTGTTTCCCTGTCAAAACACTCTCCCTTCTCCGTACATGATACCATATACAAACATGCTCCTTCGTTCAAAAAGGTTACCCTGTCAAAACACTCTCTCCTGTCCAATAGTGCTCCCTTGTCTAGACACACTCTTCTATCCTAACACACTCACTTGTTTTAAACTTTCTCTTCTAACAAAAAATGCTCCACTGTCCAAAATGCTCCCTTATCCACACACATGCCCTCATATAATAATGTTTCCTTGTGCAAACATGCTCACTTGTCTATACATGTTTCCTTATCAAAACACACTCTTTTCCCCAAACACACTTCGTTGTTTAAAATTCACCATTGTCCAAACACTTATTTGGTCCAAACATACTCCATTGTACAAACACGATCCCTTGTACAAACGCACATCCTTATCCAATCATGCTCCCCTGTCCAAACTTTCTTCCCCATCCAAACATCCTTCCCTGTTCAAATATGTTCACATTTCCAAAAACACTCCCCTGTCCAAACATTCTCTCATGTCCAAACACCTACCATTGTCTATACATACTTGCTTGTCCAAACATGACCCTTGTACAATAATGCTTCTTTGTCCAAACACACTTCTCTTACCAAACATTTGTCCCTTGTCCAAACATACTTCTGGTCCAAGAATGCTCCCTTATCCAAGCACCACCCCTTATTCAAGCAAACTATCTTGTAAAAGCAAGCCCCCTTATCAAATAATACTTCCTATTTCAAGCATTCTTAATTTTCAAAGCATTCTCCATTGTTCAAGAATGATCCCTTGTCTAAACATTCTCCCTTGTCCGAGCATGCTCCCTTGTCCAAGTACAATCACTAGTCCAAACAAGCTCTCTTGTCAAACACGCTCACTTGACTAAACTTGCTCACTTGAACGAGCTCTTTCCCTTGTCCAAGCATGCTCTCTTGTCCAAGAATGCTCTCCTGTCCAGGCATGCTCTCTTGTACAAGCATGCTCCCTTGAACAGGAATGTTCCATTTTCCAAATTTGCTTCATTGTCTAAATATGTTCCCTTGTCCAAACATGCCGTCTTGTCCAAAAATGCTCCTTTGTTCAACAAAAATACTTCTCTAAACATGCTTCCTTGTACAAAAATTTTACCTTGTCAAAAATGCTCCCAGCCAAACATGAACCTTTGTCCAAATATGCTTACTTGGCCTAACATGCTCCCTTGTCCAAGCACTCTCTCTTGTCATAGCATGCGTCTGTCCAAATACGTTCCTTAGTCAAAACATGCTCCCTTATGCAAATATCCTCCCTTATACAAACATCCTCCCTTATACAAACATCCTCCCTTTCCAAGCATGCTCCTTCGTCCAAGCATGCTTCTTTGTCCAAGCAAAATCACTTGTCCAAACAAGTTCTCTTATCTAACACACTCGCTTGTCCAAACATGCCCCTTGACCAATCACTTTCCTTTGTACAAGCATGCACCCTTGTCCAAACATACTCGCCTGTCCAAACATCCTCTCTTGTCTAATATGCTCCCTTGTCCAAGTACGCTCCCTTGTTTAAACACACTTCCTTGTCTAAGGTCGCTCCCATGACCAAGGTCGCTCCCATGTCCAAGGTCGCTCCACTGTCCAAGCCTGCTCCCTTATTCAAGCACCTCTCTTTGACCAAAAACGCTCCATGATCCAAGCATGCTACCCTGTCCAAACACACTTCACTGTTCAAACATGCTTCCCTGTCTAAACACGCTCCTCTCTCCAAACACACGCCCCTGACCAATCATGCTCTACTCTATAAACATGCTTCCCTGTACAAACATACTTCCCTGTAAAAACATGCTTCCCCGTCGAAACACGCTTCTCTGTCTGAACACTTTCCCCTGTCCAAAAATACTCTGCTGTACAAACATGCTTACCTGTTCAAACATGCTTCCCTGTTCAAAGATTCTTCATTGTCCAAACATATTCCCATGTCCAAATAAGCTTCCTTGTCCAAATATGCTCGGTAGGCACGCAGAAATGTATCGGTTGTGAAACATGGTAATTACCATTAAGATACGAAACCATGCAAATTATTCATACTGTAAAACATTGCTTTCAATTACGTTTGTTTTATTTACCTTGTTGTAGACATTAAAACTTAATTTCTGAGTTCTGTCGAATGATTCCAGTTTTCCAACACTCTGAATAGTGATTCAAACTAAATGTAATTGCTGGACCTGTTTATAAACGCCTTTAAAAACAATCATAGATTTGCACTGCGAAGTTACTTTGAATTGTAAAATAATACTATAGATTTTGCAGAGGAATTTTAAAATACTTTTACAAATAAAGTATGGGCGACAAAAAAATGTATACAGAAACTCAAAACGTTTCATTAAAAATCCAATGAATAGCAATGCCTGATTCTCCACGTTAGTAACAATTAAAATTTTATTTAAGTTTTTAAAAATACTGAATATTTGAATTATTGAATTTGAAAATCAAAGTTTGTAAAAGTTTTTTGTCATTAAATATAAATTTGACTATCATTGTGACATAGTTAATAATGTTTATTTTTAATTGGTAGGTTTCAGAAAACATTTTGTTCCATAAAAGCCTTCTATAAATTTAAAACTAAATAAAAAAAATGAAAATGGTTCGAGAAGTAATATTTTATATTTTTTTTGTTACTTTTTTATCTAGCTGCTTGCCAGATAAAGGTAAGTCTGTTTGTGCATGTACTGCTATGTAAATTATTATTGACGAGCTGTTTGGTCTTGCAGCGATTATTTACCCGCTACTTTGAACTTTGTCAATTATTTTAAGTCACCTAAAGCTGTGTTGCCATGGTAGATCTTATAGTCTATGTTAGATATATTATCTTAATTATTGTGTCAATTATAGAAGAGCACTTGCGAATCTCTGTATTAACAAATGTAATTGCTTATGAGGTTTTGTAAACCCATTCTTGTACGTGTATAACGATGAGGATGCTTTAGCCCAGAGATAATCACTTGTCAAATATTACATATATATGTTACACCCATATTTTTCTCTTATTTCAAAATTTTTCATTGATTTATTTACAGATATTTTTATTTTATCGAAACCGAGAAGAAAAGCCGCGTTGAGTTAAAATATGTTTGTTTTCCAACAATATTTATTTAATTGTAATTCGATCACGATGCAGTTATTATGACGAAAATTCCATAAATTTGAAAGATTGCATCGACAGTATTACCGTAGGTCATGCAGAATAAAAAAAATGGAGCTTGTGCGGTGACGATTATACTATTTCGTATTAAAAGCAAAATTTTTGAACTTTTTTCTCAGAAATAAAAGAAATAATTTTAGATCATATTATTTTTTTTTGTAAAATTATTTGAATACGGGGGAGATTATTTCTCTAGAAATTATTATCTCACTTAATGATTTTGATAAAATTTCATAGTTATGAATTTTAGATTTCTAAGATTTTACTTTAGTATATTTTGTCAAATTTGATACAAAAACTGTGGCATTTTACTGAGGTCATACATAATCAATAATGCAACAATTGTGGACATATAAATCGTGTCAAAATTTTATACAATAAAAATGTACATTACATTAATCACCAAAAAATTACTTAGTTAATTAATCGAGAATTGACAATGTGTACAATAATTATATAAAATTTTATATTAAAGTACATTAACTTGTCTGATTTAAATTAAATGTATGTACAGTAATCAATATTTGCTTAAAACAATTTAAGTTATTATGTAGTAATTAAATCTATAACACTTATTCAAGCCCTGTTATACATAACTTGTAATATCGCTCTTAATTAAGTCATATCAGAAAATTAACACTTTTAAACCCTATGTTAATTTAATCAAATATACCTTTAAAAATTAAAATTCTTGTATATTTTTACTAACTTTACTATCTAAAAATTTTACTTAGCCGATTTAAACATAATACGGTAACGTATAACTTTTGATTTTTTAACAAAACTGAAATTTTTTAAGAATGAGTTGTCAAGTATTAGAATTTTTTGATGACTTACAATTATTTATACACATATTATAAAACAAACATGTAAAATGTGAACAATTAGTTATAATTCTATAGAATAATGCATTTAAATACCTAACTATTTTTACAAGTAAGAAGAAAGTGTTGTGATGTTTCGATGTCCCCTGAACAATTAACTCAATGTCAATTAATTAAATAATTTAAAATTTTTTGATCCTTGATCAAAAGTTTGAATTGTGACAGTTTATTTATTTATTTAAGTAAACAGCCCACTTGTATAGAGTAGGCCTAATTACAGACGGAAGAACCATAAGATTAAATATTTATATAAATAAATCTGTCCCGGAGTAAATAGAATTGCAAAATATTTAAATAACTTCTCATTTCCCTAATATTTTTGTTTATGTAATTTAAAACAAATTTTACTGATATTTATGCTTTGATTACAATTAAATAGATACTAAAAATAATACTCTACATTATAACGTTGTGTTTAGAATATTAATGTCGTTGATGATTACAAACAAATATTTAAATATATTTATATAAATTAATGTTTAAATATGAATTGTTTTTTTTTTGGCGGGATGAAAACCAATTGATGCACCAAAAAATGCACGAGGAAAGAGTTTTTTTAATGAGTTGATTTTGATAAAGACATTATTTTTGAACTTAAAATGTGCTATGTTTTTGATCTGTCCTACAGATTTCAATATAATTTTATAATCTAAATATGAGATATTACGTACACAATGGTATTGATCTTTCACGTGATGGAAATGCTTACCAGGAATTACATTCTGTTCGCCCAGGACACTGCACTTTATCACAAGCGAGTGTGGAGTAAAGGATGTGAACTATTGTAAAATCATTTGCATTTTAAGCGGACTTATTATCGTGTTCTACTTTTATGCCAACTGTCATAACGAGAGTAGACTTTTATTCGAACTCACTGACTAAACTGAGCCCAACCAAGACAGGAGAACTCTGAGAAAATTACCAGTTTCCAAGCGGTAATCGAGCCATGCATTCCTGACCACAGCGCACTCGTGTTTCTGGGCGTATTCTCTAAGTCATTCGTCTCCCGTAGACAGTCTTTGTGCTACTAGTGACTGAGCGAAAGCAACAATCTTTCTATTGTGAAAAGGCATGATAAATGGCATTAGTAATTATAGCACAGCTGTGACAGAAAAAATGGCACATAGAGAAAAATAGTTGATTTTTTACATAAATATTATGACTGTTAGTAAGTAGCATTCGTCTTTAAAAACTTTATATTTTAAGTGTATTATTAATAAATCAATTAAAATGATTTTCCCCCAAAATGCTATTAAACTCAGGTTTCTAAGGTGTTTAAAATACCCTAATTTTTACCGTTTTAATGAATTATATACTGAGAAAAAAGTGTTTTAAGACGAAGTTTATATCGTATACGAAAGGTTAATCCAAATCTGTATACCACATGATTTTATGTTTTCAAGAACATGCTATATAACATACATACAAATTTGCCTTAAAGTTCATAAGAGCCATTAAATAAGTAGAACATACATTTTATGAGAAATTAAATACGGTTTTATTATAATTATTTTTGTAAATCATTGGCTAAACTCAAAATAATAGTAGCAAAGATATTAAGGATACTACCCATTAAAGCTCTGCTTCACAACCCATTCTGGTTGTTTCATTTTCTTGTCGTAACTGTTATTTGACGGCTAAAGGCTGTTTATGTCAATTCAACACGATAGCTGTCTTATGCATTATGATTCGTCTCAAATTTTCTCAACACGCCCATACCGAGTATGATCTCACAGTGGCGGAAAGTCATGCAAACGCCCATGACTTGCATGACGTTTAAGAACATCTGGTGAAAAAATTCCTTAAGAAACAAAAAATGCAAGAGGGTTAAACAATTTTTTTGAATTAACAGCAATGACCAGGAGCGTACGCAGAATTTCATTTGGTGGTGGTGGGGGAATAGAACCTCTTCCCCCATGTTTGCTTTCCTTTTGTTGGTGGGAATGCTATATTTTTTAAGACACTCGTTTACTGGTCATTGCCCCTGGCAATGACAAGAATATGAATGAACGAAATCGGAGAGGCAGCCTTAAGGCTTGGTATACGCGCCATGTTGATTAGATTTTATTGTTTTTGTTTTTTTTTTTGTCATTTCGTTTATTTAACGGCCAATTTTTTAAATTTTAACCCAATAGCTCTTTCGCATTTGTTTTTCTACCGCAAATACTTTGAACAGATTTTCACGTGGGTGTGAACAGGCGTGCAAGTATTATTAATGATCATCACTTAGTGCTTTTTTTACTCCTATGTTATTACAATAAGTTAATAAATGTTGAAAATATTTGTGAAAGAAAGACAAATGCAAAGGAAGTATCAAGTTAAAATTGTAGAAATAAATTCAAACAAAAGTAATGGCGAATGAAGAAGTAAAATCAACATGGCGTGTGAGATCGACCTTAAGTCTTTATACTTGATCGCGTGATTGAAAACTCTATATTCACCACAACCCATATATATATATATATATATATATATATATATATAATTTACAAAACATTATCAATCATACTGTAAATGCAAGTAGATTATATCTTGCTAGTGACCAGCTCTCACTCTCGTAACAACTGCTGTCGTGATAGTAGACTTCCGATAGTCCGGCATCCAACGGTCATGAGTGCCCGGTGATTCGGCATAAACGAGGAATGTACCAAGCGAACTTAAGCTGAAAACCTATAATTTTTAGCTAAGGTCGGAAACGCATTAAATGTACGCACATAAGAAGTAGTCGGGAGTGCTTTGCCTTGCCTGAATTAGTCGGGAGTGCTCTGCCTTGCTTGAATTAGTTGGGGGTGCTCTGACTGGCTTGGATTAGTCGGGAGTGCTCTGCCTTGCCTGGATTAGTCTGTAGTGCTCTGCCTTGCTTGAATTAGTCGGGAGTGCTCTGCCTTGCTTGAATTAGTCGGGAGTGCTCTGCCCTGCCTGGATTAGTCTGTGGTGCTCTGCCTTGCCTGGATTAATCGGGAGTGGTCGGCGCGCTTCTCGTTTTCATATCTTATTTTAAATCTCGTTTCTTAAACATTCTACGTAGTCTTTGGCAGAAAAATAATTTTGGCCTGTATTTGTTGAATGTTTATCCCTGTGTTCCTGTTAGACAATCTTTGCATCTGAACATCATCTTACAGACGCATTTTGCTCTACAACTTAGCGTTCAGCGATTGCTGGAGGTACCACCCGATAATGTGGCACCTGCAAAGCCCTTAATGTGTCGAATTATCTGAAGTCTTCTGCAAATATCATGTTATCAAAGTGTTATGGCTGGATGAGGGAAATTTGCCAGCATAACCCGTTCATTCACAAAATCACCTTAACACAAACCAGACACTTTAGGACTTTTCTCGAATGATTGAATAATGGTTTTAAAAGAAAATATATCATTAATTTGCATGGAACATTAAGTAAATTAATAAAAAATGTATTTTTCCCCATAAGTGAAAAGCCAGTAATACAGCAACTTATCATAGATGTTTGTTATTTTGTTTATTTTCATAAATACATGATTCATAGAGCAAAGTTGTCATAAAGTAAAGGAAAACTTCGTGATATTTTATTCGGAAACAAGGTGGCATTTAGATTAACTGTAACAAACATAACAATATATTCACAAAATATTTACTGCAGTGGAAAATTCGTATTCACTAATCGAATAAAAACCTTTAAATATCACGAGTTTTGCTTTTAACACCTTGACTCCACACATTTTCAATGTTTGAAATGCTGTTGATATTTAACAGTCCAAAAATGATTCACGTTCACAGCATTTTTTTTATCACAAATGCATCTTAAGAGCAATAATACTGCTATATGTATGCAAGTAAAATATTTAAATCAATAACATATATAAAAATTGAAAATAATTTCATTACTTAGGTAATTCATACAAAAATTATATACATACTAGATAAGACAAGAAAGAAATGAAACTATGTATCCACGTCTTTACTATGCTCTAACTACCCCAAAAAAATATTTGATCATAATGTGTGAAACAATTAAAAATATATTGAGCATATAATTTTTCTAATACATCTATCATCTTCAATGCACAATTAATTTACATAAATAAATTTAATTCAAAATATTACAAAATAAATAACAGATGTGTCTAAATAGTAACATTTATAAATTTTTACTCTATACTGATGATAAAACAATACAAGCATCGGCGCATTTATTATAGATTGCAGAAAGCATACAAAAACATGCAAGATGAGGTGATTGTGATTTAAATAACATTTTCTTATAGAAATCAGTATGTTCATATATATATAGATAAAGTGGAAGCAATTTGTGCAAGTGAATGTGATTTATAAAACAGTAGAACATCTAAGCAGTTCCACTAAACGTCTGAAGACTTATTCCCTCGAGGAGACGTCTTTGTTTGGTAACTACTGCCGCTGGGAGTGTCCTGAAACATGGGTGACACCAGGATATTAGATAAAATCACATCATCCTGCCACTAAAAAAACATATAAATACACTAAAGTTATAAAAATTAAGCTCATTTAACCTGATGAAACAAAAAGAAAGCAAACCCCTAAAATTTACAAATATTTTTCCATTCCTTACATGTTGGTCGTTGTAAACGCCATCAAACTATATATAAATAAGTATCAAGTGGCGGATAAAGAATTATTTTTTTGATTGAGGAGGCGGGGGGAAATAAAAAATTAATAAATTAGAACACGTGTAAAAAACTCACAGTACTATTGACATTACTAACACACTGACATACGGGCCTACAGTAGAGTCGTAGGCAACGCGACTTCTCGCGCAGTAGGAATTGCAGGTGTTGCAACAGCCCACCCTGCATCGCCCAAAATAACATACTGTCTTCACTGATAATTTGCAATTTTTTTCCTAACTTTATGGTGGGGGGGATGTATACATCACCCCTATCCCCCCACCACAGTGTCCGCCACTGTACGTCTCGTCGGGTCGTTACCACAACGCCGAACGTACAATAACGCCGAAAACCATAACGCCGAATGCCAAATTACCCGCAACGCCGACAGCTAGAAAACTGCTGTGTACCACAACGCCGAAATACAGTAACGCCGAAAAATGTTGCTGCGGGGAGGAGGGGCCACAGGAGCAAAATGAAAAACAACTGAATGAATTTGTGTGTGTTTCTTAAATTTATCTTAACGCCGAAATACCACAACCTAACCTAACCTAGGCTAGCCTAACCTAGCCTAACCTAACCTAACATTACCTAACCTAACCTTTGTGGCAGTCCTGCAATGACATTTTTTGGCGTTAATGTATTTCGGCGTTGTGGTACACTGCAGTTTTCTAGCTGTCGGCGTTGTAGTCAATTTGGCATTCGGCGTTATGGTTTTCGGCGTTGTGGTATTTCGGCGTTGTGGTGCGTCCCCCGTCTCGTCGACAACCAGGTGATCAGACCCAGACACGCGCTGTACCAGTCAGGGAACCTGCCGGAGCATTCAACTGCGGCCTGTTGGGGTGACCCAGGTACTAGGCCAGGGTACGAACCCCTCCCTTCCAGGATTTAAAAAACAGTGAAGACAGACACAGCCAATTGTAGCAACTAAGCTACAAAAAGTTACAGACGGATTATTCTGAAAGAATTATTGTATTCCTTAGTGGGCTACAATAATGTATTTCCCCAATTATAAACACAAGCACGAGTGTTATTGTAAGCATGTCTTTCATACAAACTTGTGTTTCATGTACTTTTAACAAAATTTAAAAAAAAAAATCACTAAAGATAAAAAAAAAACAATGGCACGAAAGACAAAATGTAAAATTTTCAGTACCTTTTCTGAAGCTAAATATTCACTTAAATTTCTATGAGTAAACATCGGAGTTTTAAAAGTTTACAATTCCCTGATATTTTAGAGTGCCACGCAATTTTTCTTTTAAAATTTTATCATAAAGGAATTGTACTGAAAAAATCGAATAAAGGTCGCACTAAACCCCCTCCTTCACACGGTCATGAGTGACATTGTGGAGGTCACCCCTGGGCACCTCCAAGGCTAGGACAGTGTCTCTCTCTACTTCGCTACGACGCAGGTGCGTCACCAGTCTGTAAGGGCGTAGCCTGGATTACACCTACAATCTTAGGCTGCAGGTTCATCACGACAAAACAAGTTAAGACCATCTACACGACTTATGGTATAAAGCGCTTCCCAAGGCTGAACAACATTATTGTTCTAAACAACAGATACATTATTTTAGATGGAACACTGAGTGTTTTGGTTTTGTTTAATTGAACGAAGTTCCACAACCACCGTGAATTTTGTCTTTGTAGCAAAACTATTTCGTTCAAATAATTACAGGTAACACCTTAATTTTCAAATTATTTTTGAAGCGTGTTACTACTCCGAATTATTTCCATTTATTAACATTGCTACAGCAAAAGAAAATCCGTGGTGGTTGCATAACTTCAATTCAATTAAACGTAATTCAGACGCTCGGTGATCAACCTTGAATACTTTCTCAATCATTTACATTAAAAATGAATGTTCAGCTCCAACTTGAAACACGTGGGAAGAACTTTGGAACGTTAGTCGTGTGCATGGCGTCGGCGCCTCCTCTCACTTCAACTCGCACATTCACCCGTGACTCGCCAACTTCCCGTCCTTTGTTTTTGTATTAGGCGTTCTTGGTTTCTTACAAAAAAGATATCTTAGAGGTGTTGGTTATATTATAGTTTGTTGTGGTCAATACTAGTATGTTTTGCTCAAAGCCATTACTGTACAAGTAAAAAAAACAAACAAATTAACGTGTTTTCAGAATAGCATTTTTGCACTCTCTTACACACACTTTTGCACACACTTGATCTCACTTTTTCACTCAATTGCACACACATTTGCCCACACTTTTGCATATACTTGCACACACTTCCACTCACTTTTGCACACACTTGAACATACATTTGCACACACTTGCACATGCTTTTGCACAGACTTGCATTCGCTTTGCATAAATTTTCACACACTTACACACACTTTTGCACACAATTGCACACACTTTTGCACACTTTCACACACACTTGCACATACATTTTCACACACTTGCACACACTTTTTTTTTTGCTTTGTTTGCGTGCGCTGCACCAGAACTCGGCGTTCTTGTCACCGGAAGCTAGTGTAACTATAACACCTGCACCGGGCGCCGCACATGCCTCAACTCCTGGTGTAACAGGAACAGGAGGTGCCAATGGGTGGGGATATTAACTCAATACCGGGTTTCATATCTAGCTTTTTGACTAATGTTATTACATGTGGGCGAAAATGTCATGGGTAAAAAATTGAAATAAATGCGAGAAAACAATATAACAAACACATTCAAGCAAAGTTTTAGTATTTTATCCATACTGTTTTTCATATGAATATATTCACATTTTGATATCTTTTAAACGTACATGTATGCATTAAATGAAATAATATTTGAAACTAGTACAGATATTTTGACACATTTTGACAAAACTGATTCCTTGCATAAGATTTTGTGCGATTAAGTGGTATAGGTCCCCCCTCCTCTAAATAGCAACTATAGTAGTGCTACAGCGCGTCTCACTCTTAGCTTGCAGTACAGAGCAAATGGCACCCACTGTTATCAGGTTGACACTGCCTGGCTTATTAACATTTAAAAGTATTATTTTGTATACGATCAATAATCACAAGTTTTCGAAAACTTTTTTAATAGTTGATTTTTTAAAAGCCATAAAATAGTGTTATATTGACAGTATTATAACAGTTGAGGTCATTCTGAATGAAAAAAAAATCGATGTTTTACGCCAATTATTTGACGGTAGAAACTATTTGTAGAAGTCAGGCACAATTAATCAAATATGCTCGAAAACCGAGCCACAGATTTTTAAAATAATTTTTTTTTTTCCAAACAACGGTTTGAACAAAGGTGACATTTCTTGGAAGTAAAACGTGAATATTATAAGATGACGCTGAGAGTAATTTTTTTTTTGTTCGAATTCCTCATTCCAAATGTTCCTCTAGAAAAGACGTTGTTCGGGATGTGCCTGTGCAGTTGGGTGCGCTCCGTGGCAAGCCAAGCGCGAGACGCTGAGGCGGCTGAGGTACCGGGGCTTGGTCCAGCTCGTCCAAGGACTCAAGCCGCGCGATGGGCGCCTCCTGCCGCGCCGACTGCCAGCTGCCCGCCTCGTCCCTGGCCGCCGCCCGCCCGCCCCAGGCGTAGCCGGCGTCCGGCGACCTGCGCATCTGTCCCCAACAACGCCACGTGCCAACGTTACAAACCACTCCCGCTGTTCACATTCTGCCACCATGTTACATACTAACAAACTGTTTTTTTTTTTTCGTTGTTGTTGTAAAAAATAAAACTGTGTGCTGGCCTGGAATATTAGCTGTTAGGCATTTTACATGCAAATTATTTTATATACCTAATAATTATAGCAACATTCGTTGAACTGCAACGCTGTATCCTCTGGCATGTGGCGGCACCTAGAAACCACTCTGGTTCCTTCTCGTGAGCTAAGGAGCGTGCCAGCCGCTGAGAGCGGGTGGTATGGCTAGATTTGAGTAGTTAGGGGGGGGTTCCAAGCCTCCCACAGACAATGTTGATTCAATGTTAAAAATGCCCGACAGCAAAATTTCAATTATGCAATGTTGTAACAGCCGCCATATTGAAAATCCGTAATTATTATCTTAATTTAGGAGGAAAATTTAAAAAAATTATAAAAAATTTAACTATTCAAAATTTAATAAAATATTATTAAAAAACGCTTTTACGTCACGGAGTTCTCGGTTCGAATCCTGTGAGGGCAAAAAATAAAAATGGCGAACGATCCTTCCTCTAAGGAAGCCGCCGGCAGACTGACATCCCACCACTAATGCCAAGGTTAATATATGGCCAGCTAGTATGATGTCATGTCAGCCATCTTGTTTTCATCTGCGCTTTTTAGCATTTTTCCCGATTTTCTAGCATTAAAAAATACGGGTTTTTAAGTAACGATAATTGCAATGGTGACATCATAATTAAAAATGGCGGAAAGCTCTAGAAAACAAAATGTCGAGATTCAAAATGGGTGAAAGTTCTAGAAAACAAAATGGCGGATCCACTATGGCCGCCAGGGTCAAGGTCAAAGGTCAAGGACAAGGTCATCCTATATGGCTGCCGTGACGTCAGAGCAATCGGTCATTTACCCCATCCACAATCCACAGCCTGAAGCCTGGCGTAGGAGCCCCTTTAATACACTACTCGAACCAATTTTAATTAATCATTGTAGAGTTTTTCATTGAGAAAATTAGTTTTAGGCTTTTATAAATTAATCAGAATTATTAATTTTATTTCCCCCAGAATTAGCTCATTTCGGTTTTTACAGGGTTTTTTGAAAACCAAATTTGGAGAGAAATTTGCGCCAAGAAGCCTGGTACGGTACTGCGAGTCAGTGAAAGTTGACCGGGTCCGAAGCTGTGACGCGGCGGCACCCGAGTGCGGTCAGTGAATCTAGCCACCAACTCTTGGGAACATCGTGGAACAAAGTGAGGCCCAGTGAGCAGTAACAACTGTATCAAATGTTCTGGAAGAAACCGAACAGCAGGCTCAGGAGTTAGCTGTTGTTATGATTCAGTAGTCGGCAGTGTCTGCGGTAAGTCGGACAGCGTCACTTAGGAGGATGAAGCCTGTCTCAAGTGTTAGTCGGCGTCGCTGAAGCAGTTGGTCAGTCAGTCCGTTTGAGAGTCAACTATCTAACACAGAGGTAGCGGTTTGGAGTCCGGCGACAGCGAGTCGAGCGAGTAACTCGCGGTCCAGCGAGAGAAGCATAATTGCGCTCACAGTACTGTCAGCAGCCACTTCATGTAGACCCGGGGGAAGTCAGAGCGCAGCTAGCGATCAGCGATGTCCCAGAGTGAGCGCCGAGTCGGCAGTAGATTTCGGTGACCGACTCGAAGAGTCAGCACGGCGAGTCTCTTCACGCTATGCTGAGACTACTCCATGGAAGAAGTATCGGCACGCCGGGCGAGTGACTACTCGCGGAGCGAGCAAAACCATCAGCCCAAGGAATGAGAAAGAGTCATGGAGGTGTTCCACGACGGGGCTAAAAGCTGCGCACATGAAGAAGGCGAGTCGAGATACTGCCCACGACGTCCGTCAGAGCTGATAACGCACCCCTTCTGTTCGTGGCAAGATTTCAAGGCGAGGAATATTCTTGATTAGACCACATTGGCTAGTGGTAAGTGGGTGGTCATCAGGAGGCGTGTAACCATTTTTTCAGGAGAGCAAAATTTGCGATTAACAAGTACACAGTAGCCGAAGAATTTATCATTTGATTTTGCAATTGCGCTGCAATAACTTGTAAATCACCTAATCAAGAATACATTTAATACAATTAACGATTTTGCCTAGACTTTGTTGTGAGATATTTATTTCTAACATTATAGGGATTGAACCCAAAGAACATAATAAGAAAAGCACAGTTTTTTATCTGTCAATTGTATTTATGGTCAAATTTTAAAGACAATTAATAATTTTATAATTATGTATTCACTATGAATGGTTTTCGATGTCGGTTGAAAGGGAGCATACGACTGCTAGTCAAAACTTGAAGTTTCAAGAAGATGCTGATATTATTATGTTGTATTATTGAAATAATAATGATCATTCTCTGGGTGTTCTGTATTGTTGTTAACGACCCCCTGCACATTCATTATTTTGTTGTGAACATCACACAATATGATAGATAAATAAATAAAGTCTGAAAACTTAACAAATTTTCGACAGTGATTAAATATATTAAATTTATTAAGTTAGGTATTTCACCAACATGAATAAATTATCAGTAGGTTTTGCAGAATTTAAACAGAAATGGGCTCTAATAAATTTAAAACAAATAAAATCATATACAGAGTTATTAAAACCAATTATAAAATAATATCATAGTTATTAATTCATTTTAAATCAAGAACAAAACCAAACACTGGGCAAAAGAGACAAGAGCTGAGCACGCTTGAGCAGATTGAGCAACTCGCCTGAGTGATATTAGATAGCTGTGTAAGGCTATCTGACACATGTAGAGGATGGCAGGGCTTCCTTGTACACACACACACAGACACAAGGAAACACAGACCAGCGAATAAACACTGGGGCGAAACGGACGAGAGAGCTTGAACACTTGTCTCAGTGAGATCTGATAGCTGTACTTGGCTATCTGACACATGTAGAGGATGGCAGGGCTTCCTTGTACACACACAGACTCAAGGGAACACAGACCAGCGAATAAACACTGGGGCGAAAGGGACGAGAGAGCTTGAACACTTGTCTCAGTGAGATCTGATAGCTGTACTTGGCTATCTGACACATGTAGAGGATGGCAGGGCTTCCTTGTACACACACACACAGACACAAGGAAACACAGACCAGCGAATAAACACTGGGGCGAAAGAGGCGAGGGAAGAGAGAGCTTGAGCACTTGTCTCAGTGAGATCTGATAGCTGTACTTGGCTATCTGACACATGTAGAGGATGGCAGGGCTTCCTTGTACACACACACAGACTCAAGGGAACACAGACCAGCGAAGAAACACTGGGGCGAAAGAGGCGAGGGAAGAGAGAGCTTGAGCACTTGTCTCAGTGAGATCTGATAGCTGTACTTGGCTATCTGACACATGTAGAGGATGGCAGGACTTCCTTGTACACACATAGACTCAAGGAAACACAGACCAGCGAAGAAACACTGGGGTTGAAGAGGCGAGGGACGAGAGAGCCTGAGCACTTGTCTCAGTGAGATCTGATAGCTGTACTTGACTATATGACACATGGAAAAGTTGGTAGGACTTACTTGTAAACACATAGACACAAGGAAACACAGACCAGCGAAGAAACACTGAGGCGAAAGATGCGAGGGACTAGAGAGCCTGAGCACTTGTCTCAGTGAGATCAGATAGCTGTACTTGGTTATCTGACACATGGAGAGTATATTAGGGATTCCTCGTTCACATATGGACACAGTGAAACACAGAGATGCAAGGAAACACTGCGGCGAGATAGGTGAGAAACAGGAGTGCTTGATCAGCTTGCCTGAGTAAGATCATAAAGTTGTGACTGATTTTCTGACACATGGAGTTGCTATTAAAATTTACTTGAACACTCGTAGACACACAGAAACAGCAACAGGCAAGGGAACGTTGTGGTGTGGAACAACAATTTTATAGCTGCTTTCCCGAACGAGATCAAATACCTGTGATTGGCAATTTGTAACATGAAGAGGCTAGTAGAAACTCCTAGTACACACATAGATTCGGAAACACAGACAGGAAAGGGAACATTTGGGCGAGAGAGGCGAGTGGTGAGTGACGAGTGACATGTTTGAGCAGCTAGCCTGAGTGGATTCAGGAGGCTATGACTGGCTTCCTGATGGATGGTGAGGCTGGTAGGGTATTCTTGTACACCCACAGACACACGGAAACACAGACAGGCAAGGGAACACTGGGGGCGAGAGAGAGGCGAGAGATGCGAGAGACGAGAATATTTGATCAGCTCGCCTGAGTGAGATCAGAGGGCTGTGACTGGCTGCGCTGTGGAATGCTCGCTGACGGATGGTGAGGCTGATAGGGACTCCTGGTACAAACATCGTGTGGTGATTGGTGAGGGACGGAGTGTTGAGTCTGTAACTTCGCCGGTGGCGCTGTTGGCTGTTGGTGAGGACCGGCGCTGGGTGCCGCGAGCCTGTGGTGCCCTGAAGTGTGGCTCACGCTGCTCTCGTAGCTATTTTCCGGGTCAGGTGGCCTGTGAAGAGGAGATGATGCCTCACTTAAATTCAGCTATGGAATCATTCTCTGAGAAAAACTACATTTATTTCATGTTATGTATAACTATATTTTTAAGAGCAAGCATTAATAGTGTACCTAAATAGTTGAGTTCTTATTTAAAATTTAAAAAAAGGGGGTTGTCTGTAAAGTCGGTTTACCGACGATAATTTTACGTGATAACGTCATAAGAAAACATTGATGAAAATAAACAATGGAAACCACATTAACTTTTCACTTCACTTTATAAACAGTTGACAACTCAGTTCACGTGTAGGTTGTGTGCTGCCGTCTCTCTTCCACTCAGACGCATCGGCCGATGGAGTGGAAGAGAGATAGATGCGTCACAAGCCGATCGTGCCTCTATATCACTTGTTCCACGCTCTCAATTGCACGCTCGGCTCAGGCGGAACGTGGTAATGAGTCATGCCTTTTCGTGCGTGCAGCCGGCGTTCATCGATTTATAAGACGTTATCACGTCAAAACCTGCTTACATACCCTTACTAATTATTTATTTTTTTATTCCTATTATTTGACCGTTTATCTTATTTTATAACGATAGCTTGACCGATTTTATGTTTCTTTTTCGAATTTTCTTAACAGATATGCAGCTGATAATTATCTCATAGCATTAAAAATTCACACAAATGTTTATAATTATGGTTACCTGCATTATCTTTTATAGCTCGAAAATTACTTTTGGAAGATAACTGTAAAAATTTATTGTGACCCAACAACAATAAATTAATATTAATTGCAAGAAAAATGAATAATTCGAAACTAAATTTAAGGATGAGCCTTAGGTATTCGAGGATTGTTTTGATCGTTAACTATGTCATTTTTCGGTATCCGTGTCTGTCGACTTTTATTTACTTTTAGAACAAAAACTTGACATGTGCGAACTTCAAAAAGACACCCTGATTTCGTAATTTCTCTGTCATTAAAATAAATCTTTTAAAATTCTAAAAATTATACAGAATATTTGTTCACGATAATTGCTTCCATTTGATCACTTTAATTAATCATACATATATTACACATTCAGTAAACACATGTATTAATATAAAAAAACCTTAGGTTATTTGAAAGCTCACCTAAAATACCAAGGGAGATTATTCCTTGTTAAAACTGAGGTTGAGTTTATGTAAGCCAATAAGAACCCAACTCAATTCCTAAGGAAAATATATTACCATAATAGTGTTATAAGCTACTGTGTTCTTCACTCAATTAACCAACTAGTATTAATTCCTCCACTTCGTCAAAACAATGAGTAGTAATGCACTCTTACTGAATAAATGATTTTATATGCAAAGTTATGTATACTTATTTACTTGTATTATTGTTTGAAACCTAATATAAAAATCACTTTTTGCAACTATCCATACTCCACAATTTCAGCGTATAAAGCATAAAATGTTACGGCGAAAACGTTCTAACCCAAGAAGTATGCTATGCTAAAAAAAATAAAATTTTTTTTTGCAGATTTTTTGTTCAACTAAAAAGAAATATAATTTGATGTAGAAAAATTCTAAATTTAGATTTGATTATGCACAATCCTCATAATATCCACTTACAGGATAAATTTGTTAATATATTTTCGTGTTATTTTCTAGTGAACAATCATCTGACAGGCGTCGTCGATGTTCGGAAATATCCTGTGTATTAAGATAAAGCATACTCAAGCTGTACCGCAAGTATGTGAATGCTGGGGTTATAAATGTCCAGTCATTTAAAACATCATAGGTCATAAAACTGCACTGATATGATTTTTGGGATGTTGTTAGGCTAGATACCAATTGTGTAAAACCAAGTTTGCAGCTTCAAAAGACTTGTGCTAACTGCGTGGTGACCGAAAACTCTCGGAAATGTTTCGCCTTTTTTTCTTCTTTTTTTTTCAGTTTTTGGCTTATAACTTCTAAAAGGTGCATCCTATGGAAAGAATCATCCTGTACAATTTTAAATTATACAAAATTTGCTACAATATGTGTGAAACTGCAGCTACATAGGTCCAAATAGTTTCGAGATAAAGCACATAAAATATTGGCAATTTTCCCCAAAAAGTTAGAAATTGTAGTTTTAGCAGTCTTCCGAGCAAAATATCGGCTAAAATACTTATCCTACGAGGAAAGTCATTGGTAACTAAGTTGTAAAGCAGTTATTTATATTTAATTTAAGTACAATAGGAACACTGCAGGACCAATATTTTACTCGTTATCAAGAAAAAACGAAAAATTTAGGAAATCGGATTTTTCAATAAATGTAGCCTGATGATTTGCAGGACAACTGTGAAGTTAAGAAAATCACAAGTCAGTGGAAAATGGTTTATATCATGCGAAATTAAAATATGTATAATTAATAAGAAGGTATAAATTTATCACAATTATATAAAAATTGTATAAAAGATATTTTGATAGTTTGGTGGACCTGGGGCAATAAATGATGAATGTGAAGTGATGGTGGGACCTTAGCTGACACCTGCGACATAAATACACAACACAATGTAAATAAGTATTTATTAAATTAAATGTGTAGTAAATTTTATAATAAATTACAAAGGAGGGTAGGTATGTAATATTAAGGTTACATTTGCACACTTAGCGAGACAGTTGTGATCTTTTGGAAGCCCAGGTTCGTCAGACGGCCCTTCTTGGTGCTCTGGAGACTCCTTTGTTGTCGGATTAGATCTCATACTAGATACTAATGGTAAAGGGTCGTCGACATAGTCTTCTTCATACGACACAGCTATGGCTAAGGGAGGAGTATTCAGATAGGTCTGCCCCTGACAAACTTTGTAGAGAGCAGAGTATTTCAGCTGTGCTATCTGGTAGGAGCAGCTTTCACCTCCGCACCCTTTCTGGCACTTCTTGCATAACAGTAATTTCAGAATGTTTGCAGCGCTGGTTCCTTTGTTGAGGTCATCGGTGTCAGCCCCTGCTGGCTCCTTGTCCACCCCCAGTTGGTGGGCTCTTTCTCTAACCCCAACAACTTCTGCACTTGGTGTTAGGTACTGTAGGAATGTTGGGCAGCAGCCTCTTCGGTTGGGGGCATAAGAGCGAGGTGGACTTTTGTATTGGTAGTAGATCAGACAAATATCCCATAATGCAGGGTGTGGAGAGCGTCATCTTCTCCACCACCATAGAGCGCCACGAGACATTTATTGCTAGCAAAGGCTATTTCCTCATGAGTGACATTATGGTTGAGAAACATGGTAACCGCATCAAGAAGGTCTGGCTGTTTTGGAAGGATGCCCAACAGCTTCGTTTTCTGTTGCTGGTAAAGGGCAGAGGTGGTGTCGCCACCAGTGAAGGTGTGAAGGAACAAATCTATTCTGGGGGAATGAGAGCGTTCCTCCAATAAATGATGTTGAAGAGAACTGCTCACAACCTGTTCCACCCCTGCCACTTTTTTGGAAGAAAACATTTTGTATGCTGGACCCCAATCCATTAAGGAGCACCAAGAGGTCAACATTATCTCCCACGATTATACGTGCTCGTTGTCCTCGATCTTTTCCAATGCTATCATTACAATGATAAAGTCCGCATCCTCTGGGGCTTGCTTCCTTTCGAACCCTTGTCTATCCAGTCCAGTGTAGATTAAGTTGATCAATCAGTGCCTGTTTTTTGGGTTGATCAGTAACATTTTTGGGGCACTTTTATCAGTGTCGATTCTTCAAATAGGATGTCGCTACCTGCTGAGGCTGTTTTAGGTCGTTGGCATAGTGTTTCGTTTTACACAGCCATTGGATTATTATGAGAAGGTCTATAGCAAACTGTATATTGTGCACCTTGACGGTAGCTGCTGCCAAAGTCTTTACTTTGTCTTTCCTTTTAAATGTAACATTTTCAAACCACTTTCCAATTATTTCTTTGACTCCATCATATCACATTTATCGTGCCATGTTGCAATTCACTTCAGGGCCTCCAACCAGCCCCTGCAGATCGACAGTACTTTTTCATTGGAAGGAAATGGTGTGTGGTCATGTAACCATAATTTTAGTTTAAACACATCATTAGAATCGCGTTCGATTCGAAAAGGCCTCATGTCAATGTGTTGGGCCATCATGGTACACGAGATGTCCCAAAAGAACTCAAGCCCATCACAGATATTAAGCATGTATACCATGCCTCCAGTCCAATGGGCGAGCACACTGATGGAGATTCCTCGGCCATGTGTTAGCCCCCTTTGGCTTTTCATCGATCTCATTAGCACTTGTTCTATCGTCAAGTCAGTCCAAAGACCCGACCAAAGTTGGTGGGATCGACAAATGGTTAATTCTCCTCCTGCTGTGAAAAAACGAAATTCTCTTGGATCCGTTTTCTTTTGCAAGTCGTTCATTTCCAGCACATAAAGATGCGCACTCTTTGCATACAGGAAATGCCTTGCCGATTGGAAGAAGGGGAGTATGCTCTTTATGGTCTCGAAGTGGAAGTTTCAATATCCCATACTCTCTGCTTGGATGAATCTTTTGATGAGCGTGGTCATTTTACACCCACAGTTTTGATGTGGGACTTTGTTTTTCGAATTGATCCATCGCAATTCTGAATTTGGCACACATAAGCCGAACAGTTATAATTTTATGCAGCATACAGTATCACACTTCTTTCGCTTGCTAGTAGTAGAGGGTTTGCGATTTCCACATGTTCCTCCTCAGTGAACTCTACTTCGTCGTTCAAAATCAAGCCGGCCAAAGCGAGATATGGCTTCAAGCAGGAATGGTAGTATAATGTCGTGCTCGGTTGGGGGAGCATGAATGAATAGAAGAAACACTACTTTCGAACGTTTGTATCAAAGTTCTTCCATCACCCGCTCCACAAAGCCATTCCAGCCAGGGATACCTGGCAAGTTGGTGGATTTCCCATAAAACCAGAGCAGCTCTGGGGCTGTGGGCAGTATGTATTCATTGATTATCACATCAGCGATTGGGATGACTGACAAGCCTGCTTTCTTTTTCATGGTAGAATGCTTCAGCTGTGAGACAGTGTGTGAACTGATTGTATATGCAGAGTCATAACTAAAACATGGTATGATTTTGTCTGGAAGGACTGAGGAGTAGGGTGAGATGATCATTATTCCACCCATTTCGTGAACTGTATTCTCTCCATCTAACATTTACATGCATGTCTGCATTGTCCCACACAAACTGCATGAAGGCAACTTTCTCAATGATTTGTGACAATTGTCCGCAGAGGATAGCAGAGCTTTCAACTCGTATTGCCTCGCTGTAAGTGTACAGAAAAATCCCATTAAGTGACAAAGGTTCATAAGGTGCTTAGACACAAATTTATGTTATAAGTAACTACCAAAGTTTATCTGAATTGTAGAGAGGAAAGATTTGGGCCTCACTGCAGTCATGATAGCATGAGCGAATTCTGTACAATTTTTTCCATTTATCGAGGGAAAAATGTTTGTTTTTCAGCACAATTGTTTCATGAAGCAGTTTCAGAATATCAGCCACACATTCGTCTGCATCTTTCAATAAGTCATCTAATGGGGGATAGTGGCGTTAAACATTTGAGAACGAATGTCTTTCAAGATTATCTGTGCTGCAGCTTTCAAGACTCTGAGTCACTCTTCAGCAGTATCGCTCTTTCTTTCATCGTACCAATTATCTTACAGAATTTTCTGTCCAATGTCTCTGAAACTCAAGATTGGACTGTGATAAGGAACAATGTTAGTGAACCAGATTTTTTCCTTGTATCGCCCTTTCAAATGAATTTTCACAGTTTTGAAATAATGTTTGTAGTCACCTGTGAAGTGTTCTGTGATAAGGTCATCCAGGAAAAATTTGCATTCCTCTCTGGTTTCTGCCAGGTACGCATATATACATTCCATACCCTCTACAAGCAGGTGAGGATAATTTATGGTGGCAGCGAAGGGTGTACCTTCACTCCACAGCAACTAGGTCACATATACATGAATATGCTGCATATGTTGTCCCCATTCACCAGCATGTCCAGTTGTTTTAAATATAATTTTTTTCTAGTGTTTCTCTGTACGGAAAACATTCCATTAAGTAAGAGGCAATTTTTGCTTGGCCTTGAGAAATTCCTCGGTGATTTTTTTTTCCACAAAGAAAACGAATATCCCTCAGTACATGATGCCTCGAGACGAAAACAGGGCTCTCCCTATCCCTGCATGAAGGCGAAGCTTCAGGAGCTGAATCTCCACCACGTTGGTCAGATTATTTAACACTGCTTTGCATGGTGTACTTCTACCTGAATGCGTTATGTTCTGTTACTAAATTCAATTTACTCAAAAGCTGTTTGTTCTGGTGTAGCCCACGGTTCTCACTGACTTCGATTAGCGTCTGAATACCACGTTTTTTACTGCCACTGTGCCTGTCCCTCAAGTGCACCACGACATATGAAACAAACACCCAGCGGGCAAGAGCCCGACATTTCGTAAGAAGGATAAAAAATAAACAAAAACACTTCAGAAAGTAAGAAGAGAAATAAGATTTTTGATTGAAAAGTCACAGATTGAACAGTTGGCTCCGAACACAGCAGTTAACAATCACACTGAGGGAGGAAGTTGGTTGGGAGAGGGGATAAAAGAGCCCCTGCCATTCCCGTTATACTGACTCAGCACTCGGGAGCCCAGGTAAGACGAGGGAAAGACGAGAGGGCGACTGCTCTCACATAAGAGAAGGCCCTTCCTTACTTGCCTCGGTGGCAGAGCAAAAACCTGTTTACAGCCGTAGATGGTAAGTACCTACCCAAAAGATAAGTGTTACATTATTTCACAACTACGACTTAGTTAAATATGATACACTCTAAATAAATCAAAAATTAATAATGTAATGTCATTTTTATAACTTTATATATAGTTAACTCTTAACTGTACACTATTAATAACAATTTACATTGGGAGCTCCATTTCATGAAAAATCCGATTTCCTTACTTTTTTATTTTTCTCTGATAACAAGAGAATTATGAGTCCTACAGGGTTCCGCTTGTACTTATATTAAAGCTACATAACTGCTTTACAACTTTATTTACTATGACTTTCCTTGTAGGATAAGTATTTTAGCCGATATTCTGCTCGAAGAACGGCTAATACTAAAAGGGCCAATTTTTGTGAAAATTGACAGTTTGTGAAGTGCTGTATCTCGGAGCCTATTGAAGTTACGGAATTGCAGTTGCACTCACATTCTAGCAAATGTCTACTTTAAAAGTGTACAGAGTGATTCCTTCCTTAGGATACACCTTTTTAGAAGTTATAAGCCGAAAACTGAATAAAAGGACAAAAATTTCAAGGTTTTTCGGGCACCACGCGGTTAACAGGTCTTTCAAACCTGCAAACTTGGTTTTACACTATTGGTATCTATCCTAACAACATCCCAAACAATTATAATGGTGCAATTTTTTGCTACCTAACGCGATTTCTGTGTCTACGGTGACTGGGCTATAAGTGTAGCTGAGCACCTCTGGTTCGGAGGGACGCTCTGAGCAGCGCTCGTACTTCTGGGTGCTCCGGGCTGGTCGATGGACGACTTCCCCGACTGAGCTCCGAAGTCCGATGAAGACTGCGGACATGCACTTCTCATGACACCAGAAAACATCACCATTTCATAGAATAATGCTGACAAAACATAGCTACAATTTTAAGTAACGTTGATAAAATGTTGCTGCAATGTCCTAGCCTATAAACGTCAAAAAGTTCACCTTTGCCTAACCTTGCAACATTGTATCAACGTTACCTAACCACATTTAAGCAACTTCAATTTTTTTGCATACAAGTATTTGATACCCGTGATGATAGACAATGTTGCTTTACAAGTTGAAGATGACCATTAATGCAACTGCAACTATGCAAATTTGACACAATGGTTTAGTAACAAGATCTGCTGGATAGGTCTAGATCAAACTATTGCGTTTCTGGTCTTGTTTTAATAATTTTCTGAATAACATATACCACGCTGCAATCTTTATAGTGGCCACTGTTCAGTGCATCAATGTCTTTTTAATAATATAAATGTGCCATAATATGGCCCACTAGGCACCATTTTGCTCTAGTGAATTTATTAATAAATGAATGATTGAGCGCAATGACTCGTCGAGACCGAGGTCGTCAGGTACATTGAGGTGTGATGAGATGAGAGTGTGGCACTGATGCATTCCATAGTTGCTAGGAACAGGATTACCACGAGAAAACCCACCTGCCAATGGCAATGTCTGCCACGTTTACCACGTGCGATAAATCCGTGTTCGACCACGCCGGGACACGAACCCAGGCAGCCTTGGTGAAAGACGGGTGTCATGAACACTCAGCCCCCGCGGTCCCACCGTTTTGTTAAAAACACACATCCGCTTGGGTCATCCACAGATGAGGACTGGAAGTGCCACTTAGTCATCCACTGATGTGTTAGTCACCTGAGTTAAATTAAAGTTCAGGAATTAGTGTGCCATGCTCGTGATCGTCAATATATTAATAAATATTTAGCGAACATTACATACTTATAGTAACTTTAAAAAATATATAAGAAAATTTTGTGCGAATTAGAACATCGAAGAATGTTTTTTAGGGAAAAAAAATCATAAAAAAGAGTGCATTTTGCCATTTTATTTCATATAAACACGCTGTTTTACACCTCACAGACAGGAAATAGAGGAAATAGGTTGCTTTTAATTAACGGGTCAGGAAGATCGGGAACCACGCTTAGAAGAAATCAGAACTGCAACTCCAGGACGTCAACCTAGCGGCTAAAATAAAATAAAAATAGGAACAACCTCAAAATAAACAGTAATGTAATTAAAAAATACTTTGATTATCAGTGTATTGTTTTCTAATTTTTCCCACAATATAGTTAATGCAGTAATTTTGTTAATGACTCTTTATTTTCTTACGATATTATATTTTCCTATTATTTTGATTTACTTCGGCATCGAAATCAAATAGACACTATGTTAAAACATTTTTTGAATAATTTTAGCGAGATTTTAGTGTACCATAAACATACTTAACATAAACATTTTCTTTTCCCGTAATCTTGTTTCTCCGGTTTTCGTTTTTGTTAGTTTGTTTGGATAAGTGACAATCTGATAGCAAGACATTAAACTTTACATCTACAGGCAGGCTGGCGTGTAAAAATCCTCCCTACGTACTGAGGCACAGTGAAACATCTCGGACCTACTTCCTTGTACTGAGGCACGGTGTGACACCTCGGACCTACCTCCCTGTACTGAGGCACATTGAAACACCTCGGACCTACCTCCCTGTACTGAGGCACGGTGAAACACCTCGGTATTATCTCCCTGTACTGAAGCACATTGAAAGACTTCTGACCTACCTCCCTGTCCTGAGATACAGTAAAAACCTCGGACCTACCTCCCTATACTGAGGCACAGTGAAACACCTCGGACCGAACTCCCTGTATAGAGGCACATTTAAACATATTTGACCGACCTCCCTGGACTAAGACACATTGAAACACTTCTGACCTACCTCCCTGTACTGAGATATAGTGAAACACCTCGGACCTACCTCCCTGTCCTGAGGCACAATGAAACAGCTCTGACCTACCTCCCTGTACTGAGATACAGTGAAACACCTCGGAACTACCTCCCTGTCCTGAGGCACAATGAAACAGCTCTGACCTACCTCCCTGTACTGAGATACAGTTAAACACCTCGGACCTACCTCCCTGGACTGAGGCACGGTGAAACACCTCGGACCTACCTCCCTGGACTGAGGCACATTGAAACACCTCGGACCTCCCTCCCTCCCTGTACTGAGGCACAATGAAACACCTCGGACCTACCTCCCTGGACTGAGGCACGGTGAAACACCTCGGACCTACCTCCCTGGACTGAGGCACGGTGAAACACCTCGGACCTACCTCCCTGGACTGAGGCACGGTGAAACACCTCGGACCTACCTCCCTATACTGAGGCACGGTGAAACACCTCATACCTACCTCCCTGTACTGAGGCACGGTGAAACAGCTCTGACCTACCTCCCTGTACTGAGATACAGTGAAACACCTCGGACCTACCTCCCTGGACTGAGGCACGGTGAAACACCTCGGACCTACCTCCCTGGACTGAGGCACGGTGAAACACCTCAGACCTACCTCCCTGGACTGAGGCACGGTGAAACACCTCGGACCTACCTCCCTGGACTGAGGCACGGTGAAACACCTCGGACCTACCTCCCTGGACTGAGGCACGGTGAAACACCTCGGACCTACCTCCCTATACTGAGGCACGGTGAAACACCTCATACCTACCTCCCTGTACTGAGGCACGGTGAAACAGCTCTGACCTACCTCCCTGTACTGAGATACAGTGAAACACCTCGGACCTACCTCCCTGGACTGAGGCACGGTGAAACACCTCGGACCTACCTCCCTGGACTGAGGCACGGTGAAACACCTCGGACCTACCTCCCTGGACTGAGGCACGGTGAAACACCTCGGACCTACCTCCCTGTACTGAGGCACGGTGAAACAGCTCTGACCTACCTCCCTGTACTCGGGAATGATAGAAGAGCCGGATGACTCGGAGCTGCCGACTTTCTGCTGCTGCAGGATTGTGAGGATCAATCGGACGTCGCTGGCCATGGAGTGTTCCAGCGACTGCACTTGTCTGGAACGAACCACACAAAACGTTTCCATTCAATCAACACACTTGAATCCTGCCCGAAAAGGTGGAGCAAGCAGTTAACAACAGTGAATATTATAAAATTACTAACCAATTGCGTTAGACACACCGGTCACGCCAATGTGACAAAATTTGCGGTCGTAACATATTTTACGATTGGAAAGTTTTTGTATTTTCATCGCTTCACGGGGGCAAATTTAACGAAATGCTGGTTAAACTTCTGGAACATTAATAATACAATTACATTTCCTACAATTTAATTTTCTGAATTTGTTCGTTAAGTTAGTAAAAACCGTCTTGTAAAACATTCTTTCCTGTTGTTAAATATTAAATTTTGAAAAAAAATTCTCAAACAAGTCAATTAAAAACCGTTTGTAAAAATTGATAAATGTAGTTTATGTAGTCCAGCAAGAAACTTAATATATCTTGTTGTTTGTTTAGGTTGGTTACGTTCACTTTGGTGCGACATTCGGTTGTCGCGTCTGTCACACTATTGTGATATAAATATGTATATATGTATACACACGTCCGAATTTGAATATTTTATAACATCTATAATACAATTCATTAGTTGAAATAAAAGAACAATGGTTATGATGTTAAACGTAGTAGGTTATCACAAAATGTTACCAACTTAAAAAGTATTTCAAATTTATGTTATAATGTAGAAAGGGTTACTGCCGGTATTCATCGTGGCATAAATGAGATAAGCATTTACTGTGTTTAACACTCTTGCAAGTAAATACATTTATAACAGTAAAGAAAAGTGCAATGTTTTGCTGATTCTAGAATCATAACAGACAAAATACACTATTTGAACTGAGCGAAACACACACACAGGTGTGTGTGTGTATGTGTGTGTGTATATATATATATATATATATATATATATATATGAAAAATTTGTAATTTCAAATTATGATTTTTAATTTTATTTTCCTGGATCTGAGATACGAATGTCATGTATATTTTTCATTTATTGACAGACCATTATTTCTCAATATTTCACTTAAAATAGCCAATCGGTTTCATATTGTGCATGTGTCAGAAAACATGAAAACTTGCGTCAAAAAATTAAATAATTAAAAATAAAATATAAAAATTGTACTTATTCATTTATTAAGAAGAAAAAATATTTCCAAATTATTACGGCCACGCGGTTTCAGTTTAACAAAATAAATATGTATTGATGTTAAAATTTAGAGTGATTACGACATTTGGTATTGCGAAAAAGTTCTAATATGTCAACCTGATGTGTGTTGTGTATCTTACTAGATAAGTAAGAATTAATGTTAGAAGAAAGTTAAGAAAAATAAATTTTAGTTATTAAGTGAAGTATTAGAATTATGATTTGAAATTACTCTTCATAGTCACAAGAAATCCTCACATGTAAAATTGTTGAAATTCGAAACTTCTACAAGTAAAACACAATTAAATTAAATAATATAAAATACCAGTTTTAAATAATGAATACAGATATTATGTAGTGCTTCTCTTGTAATATAAATTAATTTAAATTATTTGCTTAGAAATTTATCTTATATGTAGTAATTAGTTAAATCTTCTACGTCTTTATTTCTTAGTATATAACTTATTTGCTCTTCTTTCAGTGAAACGTTGTTCATTTATAAATGTGTAGTCAAAATTACTATTGCCAAAAACCTAAAAAATTAGTTAAACTAACCAACATATTTACATATTAAATATAAATTTCATGAAAAAATTACCAGTGATAAAATTATATTTGTATAATTTTATTAAAAACGTTAAAGCACTTATTGATTTATTTTAGATGTAAAATTCGTTATAAGTTCAGACATTTAACTAATTTTTTGAATGTCCTTCAACCAAATAATTTAAAATTTAACAGTGTTATCTTATCCTGTTTTGAATATTGCATTATTGTTTGACAAATACAATTTATTACTTTCCTCTTTTACATGTATAATTTTAAAATAGTTTTTTTACGAATAATATAAAATACTTAAAAATAACATATTTTTAGTTCTTTATGAATAACCTTAAATGTTAACATATAACGATAAAACAAATTTTAAAATTTTTCTTCATTTTGTTCTCAGTTTATTAAAATTGGGAAAATGTTCGTTGACTAGCACAAGTAATTTACTATATTTTACTTAATAATACAGTATATTTAACTATAAATTAATTTTTTACATACTAATGATTTATTTCCTACATATGTAAATTTCAAACGTGGACATTGTAAGGTGAAATCCCCATTGGCTTAGACTTCAACACATAGAAAAACAAATTATCTGCGAACACAAGTACAACAAAGATACCCTAATACTTGAATATTTGGCGACTATGTTGCAACAGCAATCGATACAAATCTAATCTACATATGAAAAACAATTTAAGTATGAACGGTAAAATAAATGGCGACTAATTAACGAAATAACTGGGGGTGAGAAATAAAATAAAATGGGTTGCAAGCCTAAGTTGGTATTCTACAAGTTTCGGATATTCTTTCAATGTAAATTATTCAGCGATATAATGTCTGAAATATACTAACAATAAAATCTGTACTTTAAAATTTTTCATCCCTTCCTGCATCTATAAAACTAGTTGCGCAAAAATATTGGAAAGTTAATACAAAAATATGATTAAATCTAATTTCACGTATTACTTTACTAAACTACTACACATATAACTATATACATGATGTAAGTTAAAATAACTAATTAAAAATGACTACCGCTGGAAAAAGAACACAAAAATAAAACTAGGTCCAAAGCCATACTTATGCTACTTTAACTCACTACTGCCTCGCTACGCTAGTCTTCAGGCGCCATAGGGGCCTCTGGTTCACTCACTCGCGTGGTCCACAGTCCACACACTCGTCTGGCCAGTCTGCTCACGGAAAAAACCCAGCTGTTGTTGATGCGACAACCCTCTGTCTTGCTCTCGTACACCTCACGCCAAATATCTCGCTCTCAGTAATTCCTCTCAGCGCGCAACTACGACTCACACAACCTTGGACAGCCCGCCGGGAACGTCTGCCAACTGAACGCAGTCATTCGCTTGACTTGCCCGCCGCAACCACTTCCAGAGGTCGGCGGTGTCCAGGTGTGTGATACGAGCATGCGACTCGCATGACGTCAAGCAACTCTAGCACGCCACGGTCGTCAATCATCCTGCCGGCGTGATGTCAGTGACAAGGTCAATCATCCTGCCGGCGTGACTTCAGTACAAGGTCAATCATCCTGCCGGCGTGACTTCAGTACAAGGTCAATCATCCTGCTGGCGTGACTTCAGTGACAAGGTCAATCATCCTGCCGGCGTGACTTCACTGACAAGGTCAATCATCCTGCCGGCGTGACTTCAGTGACAAGGTCAATCATCCTGCCGGCGTGACTTCACTGACAAGGTCAATCATCCTGCCGGCGTGACTTCAGTGACAAGGTCAATCATCCTGCCGCAGAAGCAGCCACTAGCCAAAACCCAGTATCATGTTGCATGGTGGTAACAATATGGTGGATTAACAATGAAACTCCAGTCACCATTAAGTGACATGTAAATATCACGAAAATATAACCTTGAACAGCTCAAAGAATAAAATAAAAAAAGGAAAAATTGGCTCAAATAATGCTAGATACAGTACACAAAATATTTAAAAATATATATCTCATTTTGCAACATTCTCACGCATGCACTGATAGAGTATTATTAAATAGACATGAAATTATTTATTGAACATTTTAAGACTGATCTAGTAGAACTATTGGTGGAAGTCTTTTGTCTACATTTGAACAGAATAATACATTATATTAAAAGAAAAAAAGCTACCAGAGTATATTTCAAACTGTGGTGGGGCTTATATAAGACGGTAATGTTGAATACATTATATTTCCTTGTTTAATGAACCTGTTTGATCTTAGCTTATTTTCAAGTCAAAGCCAATAATGTTTTTTTTAGTAAAGGAAAACGTGATCATTTAATACAAAACAGATTTAAGGATATTTATAAACTTGTATTTTTTTTAGAAATTCATGTGATTGAACGTCATAATAATACTTGTGACAGTAATTAAAACTTTGCAAATAGTTGCCTGGAAAGAGAAATTATTTTTATTTGTTTTAAATATGAAATGTGGCATGCTTAATAAGTTTAAGATCAATTTTTAAGGTGATTAGATGTAGCAAAAACATTCGTAACACTATATTTATTTTTGCTAAGGTTAAAATTTTTTATATGTTTTAAAATGTTTTAAGCTTAAGTAGGTATCCTCGCAGTACCAAAAGGTACTTAGAGTATCTTATCAAGCGGAGTTTTAACACTCGTATCGCTTACCTACTGATATGGTTCAGTCCCTCATTGAGGTCAGTCTCCTTGCTCCACTCGATCCTCCTCGTCCATCATCCTCTGTCGGCATGCTGGAATGTACGGGTGATGAAGGAGTGGTGTAGCAGGAGAACCAAGCGATGGACTTACCTTCAGAGCTGCTCCAGTCTCTCATACATGTCCATCTCCTTCATGTTCTTGATCCAATAATCATCCCTACCATGCGTCCCCTGAGTATACAGAGGTGAAGCGAAGGCCTCTATCGGCATGCTGGAATGTAGGGGAAGCATCGGTGTGGTGTTTTGGGAGGACCCGGCGAAAAACTTAACTGCTTCAGTATATCATAAATATCCGTCAACTTACTCTGCTCGATCCAAGAATCCTCCCTACCATGCATCCCCCGAGTAGACAGAGGTGAAGCGAAGGCCTCTATCGACATGGTGGAATGCAGGGGAGGCATCGGTGTGGTGTTTTGGGAGGACCAGACGAAGGACTTACCTAATGAGCTGCTCCAGTGTCTCATACATGTCCATATCGTTGCTCTGTTCGAGCCCAGCATACATCTTGTCTAGCATGCCCTGATTGAACATCGGGATAGGACGCTTCTGTCGGCATTCTGGAATGTATGGGAGAGGAGAGAGTGATGTAGTATGAGGACCCGGCGAAGGACTTCCCTACTGAGCTGCTCAAGTCTGTCGTACATTTCAGTCTCCTTGCTAAGTTCTACACAAGCATCCTTCTCGTGAGTGGGGTTGTAGGATGCACCTCTGTCATCATGATCTAATGTACGGGAGGCGAGGGAGTGGCGTAGTAAGTAAAACCCCACTTTGTACTTACCTAATCAGTTGCTCCAGTCTCTCATACACGTCAGTCTCCTTGCTCCGTTAGTCCCAAGCATCCTCCTCGTCCAGCATACCCTGAGTGAACAGTGGGGTAGGAGGTACCTCTGTTGTCATGCTCTAATGTACGGGAGGCGAGGGATTGGTTTATTAAGAGAACCCTGCTTTGTACTTACCTACTCAGCTGCTCCAGTCTCTCATACATGTCATTCTCCTTGCTCTGTTAGTCCAAAGCATCCTCCTCGTCCAGCATACCCTGAGTGAGAAGTGGGGTAGGAGGTGCCCCTGTCATTATGCTCTGATGTACGGGAGGCGAGGGAGTGGTTTTGTAAGAGAACCCTGCTTTGTACTTACCTACTCAGCTGCTCCAGTCTCTCATACATGTCATTCTCCTTGCTCTGTTAGTCCCAAGCATCCTCCTCGTCCAGCATACCCTGAGTGAGAAGTGGGGTAGGAGGTGCCCCTGTCATTATGCTCTGATGTACGGGAGGCGAGGGAGTGGTTTTGTAAGAGAACCCTGCTTTGTACTTACCTACTCAGCTGCTCCAGTCTCTCATACACGTCAGTCTCCTTGCTCCGCTCGACCCAAGCATCCTCCTCATCCAGCGTCCCCTGAGTGAGTAGCGAGGGAGGGGGCGCCTCTGTAGGCATGCTGGAATGTACGGGAGGCGAGGGTGTGGTGTAGTAGGAGGACCCGGCCACGGACGACAGTGGAGGAACCTGTGACGAGGCTTTCACTTTGGCCGTGGACTGCACGGACGAGTCCGTCTCATCGTTCTGGGTCAAAGACGTGGTTTGTCTTTCTGCGTACTGGTGCCGTGTCAATTGAGGTGTTGACATACCAGCATCTGAAAAAGTTATACAGAGAGTCAGTTCAAACGATATTTTGAGCGTGTGTATATATTATTGTGTTTTTTTTACATTCACGAATACAATTATGTGTATATCAAGATAAAACATTAATTTTTCTGAATATCCCCCACTGTGATCGAGAAGGCGAAACATGAGCTGAGATGAACATATAGCTTAATCATTATTCTCAAATGCTTATACATGTAAGCATACACCTTAAGTGGCAATTAAGTGGCGTAAGTGAGTATGTAAGTCACTACACAGTCCAAATAATACGGGCATGCATGAAATAGTGCTGGAAACGTGCATGCTCAAAGTTGATCCGGAAGAGTTTTAATGGCATGAGATATGTACTTGCGATGGATGACATTATGTTGCCATATTAATTTTTTTTTTCGAGAAATGAGATATGACAAACTGAAATTTTATAATGAATTCTTCTATGCCAAAACAATTCGTCTGAATAGTTGGAACCATATATTTAGAGTATTTACATAGACGCTTTTAAAGCACATTAGTTTTTGTAAATACTCTGAGCTGGACTGTCACAAATGGTTGTAGCAGCTAGCTAATTTCGTTACGGCTCATCTCTCCGCCGTCGATCCACCATGTCCTAGAATGCCAGAAGCCTCTGCGAACTGGCACTGCCTGCACACACTGGCCGAATCAATGAGCAGGCTCATGCTCTTCCACGCATACTCGCACACTTGCGCAGTTTCCAGCAGCACGTGCCGACCCGCAACTATAGATGCATTGTGTTCTCTATAGAAAAAGCAAAAAAATTATATAGTAAAAAATGTTATTTCTGACAGAGATCAAGACGGGATTATGAAGTTATCATAGAGACGGACATTGTAACTATTTTTTTGTGGCAAAGTTAAGGCTGCTGTTGTACTGAAGTTACATTGCATGTTCAAAGCCGAAAAGTGAGGGGATGCTAAGGGCGAATCTACATATTATAATAGACACCGCATGACCTTTGACTGCAAGGCACTGACCAAGCTTGCAGTCTCTCCACTGTTGGCGCTCCTCTATGGGATTTTTAGTAGACATCCTTACTGTTTATTATTTTTCCATTTACTTCACTTAACAAAGCCATTTTTTTTTTGGAAAATTTAAGACTGCTTAGCAAAAGTATAAATTCTGAACTTGGTGTTGATATATAATTTAACCCTTACACTGAATTTGCACAATAATATATCTGTAATAGATTTAAAAGGAAAACGTTATTAAATTGAAAAGCCAGCAAACAAGGACAAGCATACTGAGCATTATAAACCAGTTGTGTGAGTCACAGGAACAATTATTGTAAAGTACCTCCAGCCTGTTTTTTCCCTTATATTAACTGTCTGTAAGGTTTGCAGTTACAAATTTTGGTTCCTACGAAGAGATTTTCAGTGTGTTATGTTTAACATAGTCGTTTGAAGTTTAGGAACCTAAGACACTGTTTCGGAGTTGAACGAATTGTGAGTATACTGATAAGGATATGGATTAATTGACTCGGAGAGTGACACCAGTCACTAGTCATCACCATAAGGTGATGGCAGTGGCGTAGTTGGAGCGTAGTTTGTGAGATGATACAGCAGTGGTACCCCACTGCCTTCCACAGGATGAAGAACACCCGGTACTGTACCCAGGGGGGTAAAACCATCGGCAAGGCCGGGAATGGAACCCGTCACAGTTAGCTTGCCAGAACAGAAGCTCCAGCAATGAGTGAACAGACTTGGTGCTATTAAACTAAGTGATTCCAAAGGTGAGATCGAACAGACAGCCTTGTACACAAGACCGTGAACATTAAAGCTCAACACTTGTTTATATGCTGTATCACTGAGTAAAAAGACTTGGAGTTAGTAAACTGAGTAATGTTAGAGGAGGGATGGAATCCCCCAATTTTGGCCACATGAGTATGATGCCAGAGCAACCACACCTACCTCTGGGAGGATACTATTGAGACAGTGTGCTTTTACTGTGAACATCAAGTTCAATTATTGTTTCTACGCTGTGTCATGAGTATCATCCCTAGAATCTCGCCTTTGGTGATATCAGTTTTGAAATAATTAACCAGTTTATAAATGACTGATAAATAGCCCTTTAAAAGTGTAAATGGTTCAATTATATTAAACACCTATTAATTGTACAGTCTGTCACCTTAATTGTTTTATATCAGTTAATATTTATGTGATTAAATTTTTTTTACATAATGTTACCCATTTGTAATCCCTTTTAACAGGCAAGGATAGTTTTCAGGGGGGCGATAATAGAGCTTCTTGAATGTGGGATTCTAATTAATGTATACATATATATATATATGTATATATATATATGTATATATATATATATATATATATATAGCACTACATTAAATGCATGCTTACAGAGTTATATCTTGTTTATAAGATTTTTTTCACCACTATTGTATTTCTAAAGTAGACGGTCAAAATTCAAAGATAAAACAAGGTTTATAATAAAACTGTGCATTTACACATAACATAACTTATAGATTGGGTACATATCCCCTACCCGTATAATTTTATTAAGAAAAAATTATGTACAGCACTGCTTCTATTAACCCTGTGTGTACAATCACGATTCTTAAATATAAAATAATTTAAACTTGTACGCGTCTTCAAAAAGTTAATCGGTTTGAATACATTAGTGTGATCTATGAAAAATCACAAAACCTATTTAATTTTTTTAATTCATTGAGTTCTGTAAAGTAATCCCAGCAGCTTGTATTTTAGTAGGAGCTCGTAAAGAATACTGGCTTTTTAAGAGCACAAAAATTAATAAAAAAGTAAAATATGCAACAAGCATAACGATATTGTAGCATGTGAAGGAATCATAGCTACCTACTTGGAGCGTCTTGCAGAAGCAGTGGTTGACTTTCCTTTGTGCAGCAATGAACAGAAACAGCTGGAGATGCTCCTACTTTAGGTGTATAGTGTGCATTTTTGTTGACATTATTGCTGATTTTCGTCAAAGAATCCAAAACTACAACTGTGTCGGTCATGCCACCTAGGAGAAGCAAGCAGGTTATCTTAAAAAGCAAGTTAATCCATACTATCTGTAAATACAGCCAACTAAAGTAAACAGTAGATGGCGCAGCAATAAGTAACATTTAAAACAGTTCACTGGCAAGCAGCTTAAAGGAACGGACAAATAAAATATTTTTTACAAAAAAAAGTAAAGGCAGTTTATCATCGGCGTCACTAAATTAGGGAATATTGTCACATCTTTCAAGTTTACCGTCTGGTAAAAATAATAGACCAGGTTTACTTAAGCTTCCCTGGGTTTTGCCAAGGAAGAGAATGATCCATGTCGTTTGTTGCCAATATATGTTACTGGTTAGTAAAACATAAGGAGTAAAGTACTGAGACTAGAGTGATACCGATTATTACCGTTTATATTATTACCCTTTGAAGTATTATTGAATAATCATGTTTTGGCTTAAATATTCATTTGTGTTAATAAATGTGCATTACATTCGAGCTAACAATTCTTTATAAGAATAGTAAATATTATTTCATATATTGAAATAATTTTAAAATTTTGCTGTTACAAATTGTGCGTTGGAACTAGTAAAAAAGGAGGCTAAAAGTACGGTTATAAATGTTCAATTATAGTTAATATAGTTAATTTTTACAAGTCCTTGTTTCTATAATATTTAATTGAAACTTATTTCAAAAGCTATGTAAATACTTGTGCCAGTTATTTATTGGCCGCCAGAAGGCAACCAGGCCCTATCTAAAACAGAAAAAAAGTGGGGGGTGGTAAGTGTAATACAGTTTTATAAGTATGACTTAAGAAAAAAAATTATAGTTAAATGAAAATTTTTTTTAAGGAATTAATCCCAATCATGTAAAAATTAGGAGCTGGTACTCTTTAAAGTGTAATGAAATTTTCCAAGCAGATTATGAAACGTTTGGATATAATTACCAAAAAAGGTTTTCTTAGAGTAATAATTGCCGATACCAAGAAGGCCAATTGTAATGTGTGTTAACAATATGGTACATTCTGACAATAGCGAGAGTTTTAGCATTGCACCAATAAACCTGTCTTGTAATTTAGGCCCAAATATTTCATAACGTGCAACTAAGCATAAGCTGTAAAATGTTGGGGAAATTTTACCATGGTTTTTTTGTGTATGCTTGGGGTAGGTGGGTACAACATTCGCAATCTACGTTTTTATAATTTTTTTATTAAAACCCGTGATTGAGTTATTACGTACGCAACCATTTATAATTTGTTTTTCGCGAACATTTCATTATATTCCAAACAATATCATTTTCGCATTCCCCTTTACAGGTTTGTTGGCTTGTCTAAATGTTCTTATTTTTGAGTTGAGAATAACTGGTCCAAGTGTATGCATACATTTCTTAAACACTTTGTATAATGTGCATGTACAGTAACAATCAGTAAATCGTAAGTAAAACAGAACTAAGAGAAAAAAAATAGCTATAAAATATTGTGTTTTAATTTCTCCGTGAAATCAGAAACCTACGTTAGCTGATCTGCCTTTACTTCTTAAATTTTATTTTGTAATTGCTAAGAAACGCATGCTTCAACTATATGCATAATACTTGGAAACTCACAATGGAGTAGTTAGCAATATTGAGAGCTTGATTTACCACAAAAATAAATGGAACTCACCTGACATTTAAGTGCGCTTATATCATGTATTATTATAAAACATGGTTTTGTTAAAATCAATACCATAGACTTAAGCACACGCTAAATACCCTTTTAAAAGAAACGTATTTTGTTCATTTACATTTTATTATTTAGTTTGAAGAAAATTATGGTGCATTGAATTAAAATTGTTCCTATGCTACTATTCAAATATTACGCCTAGAATCAAATAGGATAAAAAATATATAATTTAGAAAAATAATAATAATAATTAAATACCCAAGGTGACCAAAAAGCCTTTTTTCTTAAGAATAGTGAAAAAGTAAATAGTTGTATATTAACTAGGTATAGTACGTTTCTTGATAGAAAATTGATTGGTGTCAGTCATTGTTTATTCTTGACTCTTCATTATCCATCAGGTCATTATCTTTCCTTCGTTATTTTAAATTTCAAATTTTATGGCATATTCAACCTTAACTTGCTGTTCTTCACTTCATTCTTAATTCGTTCCGGGAGAGTCTTCGTTTTACTCTTCATTTCTTTCTGACAGTTCTTCAATTCAACCTCTTATTTTATTTTTTCCTTCAGGTAGGTAGCTTGGCCTATAATTTTGTAGATGACACTGTAATATCATAAAATAGGTTGCATTATATATATATATATATATATATATATATATATATATATCCCATGGTAGAAGAAGCATTCTCAGTGAATTTACTCAAAAGGATATTTGCATACAATAGATTGTTTATTGGTAGTGAGGATAGTACTTAGGCATTAAGGTATAAAAATTTAATGAGAAAAGTACTTTTTAATAATTTTATGACTAATAGCTTTTTGCATATACCAGAGATCAAAACAAGCACTGCAATATTGATCAAATCAATTAATGCGTAAACAGTTTTTTTTTTTTTTTTTGCTTTTTCCAAAACCATTTTAGCGATTTTGAAAGGTTTACAAAATGGTGGTCAGGAGAGATGAAAAAGCAGGCAAACGCTATGATGCGTAACGGTCTGGTGATTTATGTACATTAGTGGGTTCAGTGGACAAAAAATGAAGTAAGATGGCAGTTGGTAATAACATATTCTAGCACATGAAATGGTAATCCAATATGATGGCCAATATGACTTACATGACTTCAGTAGTTACATTCGACGTGATAGAAGAGGCCAGTCTGCTGGAAAAAAAAATTTACACATGCTTTCGGCGGGAATCAAACCATGGTCTAGTAAGTAAGTAATGTAAGGGTTTCGATGCATTTTAATTATATTTATATTAAAATATTGTAAAATATATTAATAATTATTAATTAAAATACCCTTTCCGAAATTTAACTAGGGAATCTGAAGTTCATGATATATTCAATAAATTTACTAAATATATTTTATAATCTTTGTAATTTTTAATTTTCAGTATAAAAAAATGTAATTTGGGTATCAAATTTTAGTCGTGGTCGAGGTCATGTTATAGATTAAGAAACTTTAAAATGATTTTTGTTGCTATTTTTTGCATAACTTAAGCGATTTTGTGAAATTAATTTTGGCATCACCAATCCAAGATGGTGGCGGTCATTGACTTTCTCCCTTAATACCTAACATAAAAATCATATCAGACTAACCTTTTATACACTTATTAGGCAGTTATTAATTTCATTTTTCATTACCTCTAAGCAATCCTCCATTTTACTCTTCATTTCCTTCTGGCAGTTCTACATTCCACCCCTCAATTCCTCCTTAGACAGTACAATTTATTTTTAATTCAAACCATGAGAGCCTACAAAATCTTAAATTCTAAAGATTCTTTTAACAATTACCCAGAACATGTCTATGACCCTTCTGACAACGCAAAACTATTTTCATAACGATAGGTATAGTCTGTCAACAATGCGGACCGCAAAACCCAAGCTCCCGACCCCAGCATGGTTGGAACTTTCTTCCTGGCCCATCCGTATCCTGTACTGAACCTGCCTGCTTAATGCTTGCAATATTTAACTTCGCATGAATGAGCCCAGGGTTTTACCTGTGTCTATGAAGGTTTTATCTGGGCTCAACTTGACTAGTTATAGTCTAAATCTAAGATAGGGGAGTAAGTCATGGCATCAATATATATTGCTTGCATGGGTGGCCAATCCCCTATCAAAGCACACGATGCATGCTACCCTTTCTGCCTGGCTGAAACCCAGCATTATTAGGCGTAATGGCTGCGGCCTGGGACGCACCTAGACTCTTCCCTAATCCAGACCTTTCCTAACCAAATACACTTAGTTTTAGTAACGTCAGGAAAAAATACATAGTGTTAATACGTCAGCGAGTGTCCCGGAAAGGATCTTCAAGTGATTCATGGCAGTCTTCTTATCTAGAGTTTGGTTGTTGGTGTGTTTTGACCACATCTTAAATATGTATTTGGATTTGTTCCTTTCTTCTAAGTTCTTGCTTCGGCCGCCACAGTCAAAATTGTGTCTCCTGGTTACCTTTTTTTCTGGCTGCGTGCCATGACTATGAGTGCTTGGGCGCATGTACTGTATAATCTTGAAAACATCCTGCCCACAGTTCATTCTAGTCGTAAACTATTGTGATTATGTGCCTTTATTTATCGCGGTTAACATTTTTTGTTGTAATTTTCTTGTATTCAATTTAAGTTGTTTCGTAACTTTGCGTCACTAGGGATTTGTAAATTGCCAACAGCTTTTTGCGTGTGTTGTGTTTTGCCCACGTTTCTGTAGTCAGCCTTTCCTTACACCGTAGTGTATTTTCTATTTGCGCTCGTTTCTTGTCTGTTACTAGCCCCACGGGCCTTGTAATTCTTAGAGCGCCTTAAAAAAATTAGGTTTTTTTCAACTATAAATATTTATCCTTTATTAACGTAATTGCACTTTATTATGCTACTTCTAAAATTTCGAATATTTTAACTTAATACTTTTGCTTTTCTTGTGGTTTTCCACTGTACGTTTTATAAAGTTACTAGTCAATTTTATGTAATAAAATCATGATTGTTAATTCTTTTTGAAATAATGATTGTATTTTTAACCTAACTTATTTACAGCGATTATATGCTGACGTCGCCGGGGCTAATCCCGTCAGTGGTGGTTGAAGTCCCGGCTGCTTAGACGGGTGGTAGAGGGGTTCGAGCCTCGTGGCCTGGGGGATCAAGCCTAGCCCAGGTGTGTCACTGTCCAGGAAAGTACCGCAGGTTCCCGGCGTGGAACGAGATGACGAACCTGAAGAGTTCCTCGCCGTGGTTGCGACCCGCGTCGGCCGAGGCGTCCGTCCGCGAGCATCCGCGAGCACGCATCCAGCGCGTCCGACGACTCTGCTGCCTCCAGCGCGTCCGACGACTCTGCTGCCTCCAGCGCGTCCGACGACTCTGCTGCCTCCAGCGCGTCCGTCGACTCTGCTGCCTCCAGCGCGCCCGACGACTCTGCTGCCTCCAGCGCGTCCGACGACTCTGCTGCCTCCAGCGCGCCCGACGACTCTGCTGCCTCCAGCGCGCCCGACGACTCTGCTGCCTCCAGCGCGTCCGACGACTCTGCTGCCTCCAGCGCGTCCGTCGACTCTGCTGCCTCCAGCGCGCCCGACGACTCTGCTGCCTCCAGCGCGTCCGACGACTCTGCTGCCTCCAGCGCGTCCGACGACTCTGCTGCCTCCAGCGCGTCCGTCGACTCTGCTGCCTCCAGCGCGGCCGACGACTCTGCTGCCTCCAGCGCGTCCGTCGACTCTGCTGCCTCCAGCGCGTCCGACGACTCTGCTGCCTCCAGCGCGTCCGACGACTCTGCTGCCTCCAGCGCGCCCGACGACTCTGCTGCCTCCAGCGCGCCCGACGACTCTGCTGCCTCCAGCGCGGCCGTCGACTCTGCTGCCTCCAGCGCGGCCGTCGACTCTGCTGCCTCCAGCGCGTCCGACGACTCTGCTGCCTCCAGCGCGTCCGTCGACTCTGCTGCCTCCAGCGCGGCCGACGACTCTGCTGCCTCCAGCGCGTCCGTCGACTCTGCTGCCTCCAGCGCGTCCGACGACTCTGCTGCCTCCAGCGCGTCCGACGACTCTGCTGCCTCCAGCGCGCCCGACGACTCTGCTGCCTCCAGCGCGCCCGACGACTCTGCTGCCTCCAGCGCGGCCGACGACTCTGCTGCCTCCAGCGCGGCCGTCGACTCTGCTGCCTCCAGCGCGGCCGACGACTCTGCTGCCTCCAGCGCGTCCGACGACTCTGCTGCCTCCAGCGCGGCCGACGACTCTGCTGCCTCCAGCGCGTCCGACAACTCTGCTGCCTCCAGCCACACTCCCTGTGCTGCTTACTCCCGCGGCGGCTGCGCGACTTGACGGGCGCGATGATCCAGCTTGCAAGATTATCCCTCCCCTCTTCCTGGTGCGTCTTGCCGGCGTTCCCACAGCTCTTTCATTTCCTTCAATTCCTCCCTTTATCAAACCATTCCACACACGTGCACATCGGGGCAAAGAGGTGGCAATGTGCAACAGTGGTCTAAGCGACTGGGAGGAGCACTTGGAGCGACGTCAATGCTCTTCAAGCTTTCATTGTAGTGGTTTTGATGTTCATTCTTCACATTCTTCAGCGAGAATTGAACATATACTGGGAGCGAGTCCGCATCAATATAAACCAGGATTGTAAACATATCTCTCTACCTCTGAGAAGTATAAAAGTTTAGCAGTGTGCTTTGCAGCACCACGCATCAATGAATGGTATTCGAATGTAGGCTACAAATTATATACCAAATAGATTACATTACAAGAATGAAGCAATGTTCTTAACAGTTTTGTTTATAGATAACTAGGGGGGAATGTCGCCAGTAGGTTCAAATCAGAAAGTTACATATTCTCATTTAATATTGTACAATCCACTCGTCGATCCCATTCCTCTTTCGCAACATTGCAAGAACAATTTTATATTACACAATACAGCGCAATGAGCTTAAAATTCCGCACTCAGCTCAGAAACGCCCATGAGTCCCCAGCCGGAAAAAAATGTATTGCGTTTGGATGAAAAATGTGGCAGCATTGCACGGCTAGCTTGCTACGTAGCGTACCATGCTTTCCCTCCATCCGTGACACTTATTCCACTTACCAGTGGCACTTTGTTCTTATTCTTCACTAACGTGATATGCAGAACTAACTTTCACAACTCCATAACGTTTATAACTTAATGGCAAGGTATCATTTCAATGTAAGTTCAAATAGCTGTGTGTTGCAAATTCATTTTTCACCATTAGGCATGCTTAATTGTAACTTTTCGCAATTATGTCATGACATTTTTTTACTGATAATACCAGTATTGTGCATCTTTAATCCAGGCCATGTGCGAAAACAAATTTGTGAGTATCATTAAACATTTGTGTTTACAATAGGGTAAATTCAGGCCAAATTTTCGCCTACTCACCCGACACGGAGTATCCTCTCGATGACCTTTTTTGCTTTTCGTCTTCGCCGAATCCTAAATTGAGTGGAGTTACGTCCATGCCAGCTTTGTCTGCGGACAGCTCAATGATACCGCCGGGCCGGTCACTGAAACGAAACGCACAGGTGCAGCGAGAGAGCCCATGCCGACAGCACACACAACTCTAAGTGCGGAGGGCCGGAAACTGAAAAACGCCATCTTGGTTTCAACAGTTTTTGTGTCAACAATTTTCCGTCGTTTAACCACAGCATATATAATTTATTGAAGATAACAAGGGGCTGCTGCAAATAATTTCCACTGTGATGTCATTGGCGTATACTACTTAACTCGTTTCTGGGAATGACCACAGTCGTGATAGTGCTATCACGGGGACGCACCACAACGCCGAAATACCACAACGCCGAAATGCCAAAATTGCCACAACGCCGACAGCTAGAAAACTGCTGTGTACCACAACGCCGAATTACCACAACGCCGAAATACACTAACGCCGAAAAATGTCATTGCAGGACTGCCACAAAGGTTAGGTTAGGTTAGACTATGTTAGGTTAGACTAGGTTAGGTTAGACTAGGTAAGGTTAGACTAGGTTAGGTTAGACTAGGTTAAGTTAGACTAGGTTAGGTTAGGCTAGGCTAGGATAGGCTAGGTTAAGTTAGGTTAGGTTATATTACGCTAGGTTAGGTTAGGTTAGGTTGGGTAAGGTTAGGTTTGATTGTGGTATTTCGGCGTTAAGGTACATTTAAGAAAAACACACAAATTCATTCAGTTATTATTTCGGCGTTGTGGTACACAGCAGTTTTCTAGCTGTCGGCGTTGTGGTCAATTTTGACATTCGGGGTTATGGTATTTCGGCGCTGTGGTAACGACCCTGCTATCACTAGTTGCTGGGCTTCTGGGTCGTAGCAACTTCGAAGGCGAGGCCAGACAACTCCAGACAATGGCCGCGAAGGGCTTCAATTTTTAATTATGCCACAAATAAACTTTACGTTTATGGTAGCCTATTTATAAATATTTAATGTGTGATCAATTTTTTTTAAAGGAAGTAAATTAAAAAAAATTTTAAAAATGTTTTGGCCAAAAAAATGTTGAAACCAGTACAGCATCTTTAGGTAACTATCCCTCCCTAAGAGTCAATTACACAATTCAAGTTTTAAAGCTACACAGAGGTAAGTTGGGTCTTGTGCGAGTAAGCGTTACGTCGCTACCTCAACAAGTTTTGGTAATAAGAGCAAGTTAGAACTCGCCTCCTCGTCAGAAGAGGTTCTACAGAAGTAAAGAGTTCCTACTCGAATAAACTTTTACAAACTTTTAACTTTTAATATTATTTCATATTCAACAAAAATTAAAAATTAGATTTAATACAATCAACTGTATCGTTCAACTGTTGTAAGCGAGTTCACCATTAAAAAAAAGGTGTAAAGCAAAAAAAAAAATCTTTACACTCGGAGCAAAGCGAGCGAATAGTTAAGTGGCATGGAGATTACCTAATTTCCTCAACATGGCGAGTATTCATTCCAGCATTAAAAAATGTAACTAAGTTAAAAATAAAATTATTTACTATATACAAAAATTAATAGTAATGTTTGAATGTAATATAAAACTGCATTTATAAAAAATGAAATTGTAAAATTGCATAATTTTACATTAAAATAAAAATAATTAATTAATATTCATCATGTCTAAATTTCATTTGTCTTAAAATATTTTGCAAAAATTTCAAAGCACTTACAATTTTTTGTGAAACTAAATTTATTTATTTTTTGTTATTGAATAAAAAATTTGGAAAGGATAGCGTAGAGATATGTGTTTAAGAGAATGATAGTATCATAATAATAATATTAATTATATTTTAATATTTTTTCTGTTTCAAACAATACTTAATCTATTTATTGTCAATATTTTATTATTTTTTACATTTAATATAGTTTTTGTTGGTAAATGATTCATCAGTAGGGGCAGGCATTTTTCGCGAAAAGATCTGAACATTTATTAGACTGCAACAAGGTATACCCGCACCTGTGGTTTCTTCCTTGGGAATTGGCGACCGTCTGCGAGAGAAGTCGTTGCCTTATTTGACCGAGCCACTCAGGACGCGTTTACATCCGCACTGAATCACTGTGATTGGTGTTGTTACAATCGATATGTACATTTTAGAAACTCTCCCAATCACGAAACACAGACGATGCTACAGTGTTTTAACTTTCATCCAGTCCCGAAATCTTTTCGCGAAATATGCATGCCCATATTCATCAGTAGAGAACTGCAAAATTCGCGGTTTCGATGGCCTTCAGGATAGACTGCACATACCCCTGTACACTCGGGCAAATAACGCAAGTTCATTGGCTGCCGACTTGTAAGTCGTCTCAGCTGGTTTGTCTGTGATTCGATCCTTCTTTGGTTGATGGTTTATAACTGGTTGAGATTCGTCCAGATGAACAGTAAGCCAACAGCAAAATTATCTAAGAGGTGTATGCGTTTGAATTCTAGCCTATCACCGAATGAATCCGCGAATTGTGCAGGTCTCTATTAATCAGTAGAGACATTCAAAATTCGCGGATTCATTTCGCGATAGGCTAGCATCAAAACAACTATACCTTCGTACCGCTTCTGCGATTGGCTCACATTTTATCCGGGGAACTGTGAGCCAATGGGAAACACTAAACCAAGAAAGTGCCGAATTACGGACAGCCTAGTTGAGAAGTCTCACGCATTAGTAGCCAATGAACAGGTGTCATTTCCGCGAGTATTTAAAGGGCTGTGGAGTCTATCCTAGAGGTCAATTAATCCGCTAATTTTTCCGGTCTCTCTTCATCAGTAGAGACCCGTGAATTTCGCGGATTCAATGACCTCCAGGATAGACTCCAATATCCTCTACACACTCGGGCAAATGCCAACTGTTCATTGGCTGCTGACTTGTGAGTCGTCTCGACTGGATAACCGGTGATTCGAAATTTCTATGAGTGAGGGTCTCTAATTGGCCCTCAGTCCTCCAGATTAACAGAGAACCAATTACAGAAGCAGCACTAAGGTATAATAATTTGAATTTTAGCATAAAACGAAATGAACCCGCGAATTTTTCCGGGTCTCTGTTCATCAGTAATTGCTAGAGACCTGCAAAATTCGCGGATTCATTGACCTCTAGGATAGACTCCACAGTCCTTTAAATATTCGCGGAAATGACACATGTTCATTGGCTACTGACGCGTGAGACGTCTCAACTAGGCTGTCCGTAATTCGGCACTTTCTTGGTTTAGTGTTTCCCAATGGCTCACAGTTCCCCGGATAAAATGTGGGCCAATCGCAGAAGCGTAACGAAGGTATAGTTGATTTGATGCTAGCCTATCGCGAAATGAATCCGCGAATTTTGAATGTCTCTACTGATTAATAGAGACCTGCACAACTCGCGGATTCATTCGGTGATAGGCTAGAATTCAAACGCATACACCTCTTAGATAATTTTGCTGTTGGCTTACTGTTCATCTGGACGAATCTCAACCAGTTATAAACCATCAACCAAAGAAGGATCGAATCACAGACAAACCAGCTGAGACGACTTACAAGTCGGCAGCCAATGAACTTGCGTTATTTGCCCGAGTGTACAGGGGTATGTGCAGTCTATCCTGAAGGCCATCGAAACCGCGAATTTTGCACGTCTCCAGTGATTGCCGGGCACGGCTGAGACAGACAGGTCGGGACAGGCACGCACAAGTCGGGCGCCTCGTCGCTGGAGTCGCGGCTGTCGCGCCGCGCGCCGCCCGAGTCGCGCAGGCGCGGCGCGCGCCGGCGCGGCGGCTGGTAGGCGAGTCGGCGCGCGTCCGAGTCTCGCTCCTGCGAGCTGGAGCGCGACGGCACCCCGGGCCGGTGGTGGCGCGCGGCGCGCGGGTCCACTCCCGCCAGCTCCTCCTGCACAGCCGCGCCATGAGGGGGAGACTCCAACTACCGAGACCGAAGCTATAGCGGTAGCTTTGAATATATATACTGTAAACAAGTCGCCAGCCCAGGTTAAAAATTCTAATACGGTTTCGAGGTAGTTGGTTAATTCACCGCCGCAATCGCCACCATCTCTAGGGGCATCGACTTGTGGTGGTCCCTAGCGGACAAGTGTCGAACTCTTCAAACACCCCTCTTCCCCCTCCTGTGGAACGACGTTGAGCTGCAGTGAATGATGGATGAGGGGTGCGGGGGATGACAGCGGGCGACAGCGCTGCGCTCTAACGTGTGAATAACAACTAAGACGATACAGGGAGTTACGGCAGCGCACTGCAGCGGTGAAGTTCCCAAGCTGCTCATCATACGCTTCTGAAAGACGTAGAGTAAATCCTATCCACTCGCGACTTCTATACAGTATATATATTCAAAGGCGGTAGTCAGGGGCGCAACTACAGGGGGTCCCCCTCTGAAACAGGGCCGCAACTAGAGTCTCTGGCACCCGGGGCATGAATGGATTCATGCGCAACCCCCCCTCTCTTTTTTTGCACATACCACATCAATAAAGCAGGGTGGTCCGGGGGCCCTCCCACGGAAAAATGGTGCTATTTAAGCATTTTCCATACCGGTACATGTAATAGTTTCTGTGCTACTGTACCTTTCATGCATGAACCCACCATGTCCATGAAGTAGTCCGTATAATCACTAGACTTGTTCATTAAATATATGTTGAGACGTTATATTGTAAATCAGATTAGACATTACTGGCGTGCAAGTTAAAAAAAAAACTTTTTACCAATTACCAGTTGTAGTAGGAATTACAATGCAAGCGATTTCGGCGCCCCCACAGCTTTGCGCCCGGGGCGTATGCCCCGCTTGCCCCCCCCCCCTCCTAGTTGCGGCCCTGTCTGAAGGCAAACGGGGGCAAAGAAAGTGCTGTGTAATCAATTTTTAGATTGTAAAACTGCTTAAATAGCACCATTTTACACCTTGAAATGCAAATTTTCCCGGGGGAGGACCCCCGGACTACCAGCTTCAATAGGGGGGGATCGATGATTCTTTATAAAAAGGTATATTGCCCCCCCCCCCTTTTGGAAATTTAGTTGTTGCGCCCCTGGTAGTAGTAGTAGTTATGGGCCCGTCCGCTAGATAGTAGCTTTCATAATATTATATTGCTGACATAACTAAATTAATTTATTAGGAGAAGTAATGTATAAGCTATTATCAGGCAAACAAAAAACAGTGAAAATTCAATCTATTTAGGTTGTCACAAATTTTGTGGTGTGTAATACAATGAGGTTTTTGCACCTCCTACTCCTTTATTACATGACGGTTTATTACAAAACGGCGTTAAGTATTTTCGCATCTATTAAATTAGTTTTGCGCTGCCAAGGAGATAATTTAATACAACCAAAAAAAACCTATTAACTAAAAAAAACTTTGTTTGAGAACCTCTATTTGCTGGTAGTTATGGGCCCGCCCAACAGATAGCGACACATGTCGCGTGAAGCATGGTTTCAGTTTCCACTGTAACAGTGGCACTTCTTTGTTTCCCTCCTTGTTCTGTGCTCATTCACACACTGTCCACTGTCCAGCACCACCGAGGGCGCTAGCTCCTTGCAGCCACCCTCTCCCCCTAACCAGTAGTAGAAAAATGTGATTCTTGTAAAAGGGTTAAGGGATAGGATTGCGATTTTCGGCCATTACGGTTAGTAACACTATAAATAACCTTGACCTAGACCTTCAAAATTTGTTGAATATTTGCCGAAATTGACTCAAAATTTCCAGTTTTTAGGGGGGGCGGGGGGGGGGGGGGGGGGGGAATTGTGCCAAAAACCTTCAATAATTATGAAAAATTAAATGTTCCATTTTTGAGGGAAAATCGCCCATTTAAATTCAAAAATTCGTAATTTGAATTACCTCAAATTGTTTCTGCATTTAAAAAATACTAAAAATTCTAAACGATGCTAAATTACTTAAAATGACAAATCTCTATACTCTGAGTTCATGACCTTGACCATTTGGATAATGACTTGGCCTCCATTTTGAGTAGCGCCATCTTGGATTCCACTATTTTGAAATATGTCATGTATGCCATCTTGGATTCTAGAAATTTCCGCCATCTTGGTTTATGACACCACGCCCACCACATTTGGATTCCACCATGTTAAAATAAGACATCATCGGCCATTGTGAAAATCCGTAATTGTTATCCTAAAAATCGGAAAATAACGCCATGGAGCTTGGAGCGCTCGGTTCGAAACTGACGAGGGCAAAAAAAAAAATGACGACGCATCCTTTCTATATTGAGTGTACTAGCAGACTGACCCCCACTACTTATATCAAGGAATGTAAACTACGCCAACTAGTATGACATCATTACGGCCATATTGTATCCGCCATTTTTTTTAAATCTCTTAGTATTAACTGTTTTAATGTTTCGCTGGTTTAATGTTTACCCACCAGCGTGCAGAAGTATTTATCACCAGATCCTCGTGGCATCCGCCATCTGGGCCGTCATATTGAAAATCTTAAATATTAATCTAGAAATTCGGGAGAGATTCCAAAAATAATTTTTAAAAATCGCTTATTCAAATATTGATTGATTCTGTGGATTTAAGTATTTGGTCCTATCGTTTGGCGGTGCAAATAATGTAACTTTAGCCTAAAAATATTTATATAATTAAATATGGTAAAACGTCCCCAAAACAGCTTAAATTCTCAATATACCAGCCGTCAGTAAGCTGCTAATGTCATATGGGCAGCTATCTTGAAAATCTGAAATTATTTGCCTAAAATACGAAAAAAAATTCTAAAAATCCTTAAAAATGATTAGTTATACCATTATTGACTCAATGAATTTCTCTAAATACAATTAAAGCTTAAAATCATAATTAAAATCATTTTTCCCATTACCTTTCTTTGAGTTCAGAAATCATTCTTACAATGAAAAATTACTTTACAAGACTACTGTCCGACGAAAGAAATATGTTACTCGATATCACTATGCCTACCATGAAGGCCGTATTCGGCGCTGTTCATGATTACAAGAGTGCCAACTACAATCATAAGGATCGAGCGTATCCGGAGGCCTTTTTCGATACCTGGCATACCTTTCGAACAGGTCCTGCACAATGTCAGGTGTATACGTAGGTCAATGTATCCAATTAAAAGCACGTAGACCAACTAACTAGGCAAAATACCAAGAAGTTCTGAACCATTACATCTTCAGTCCTGAATACAGACTTGACTAAGCACATTTAAATGAAATTACGCACTTTTGGATGAACATTCAACTCGGTAGGATACGATCAGTAGGATATGATCACAGGACACAATAGGATACGATCAGTGGGATATGATCACATGATACTATAAGATACGATTAGTAGGATACGATCACATGATACTATAAGATACTATCAGTAGGATACGATCACATGATACTATAGGATACGATTAGTAGGATACGATCACATGATACTATAGGATAAGTTCGATAGAAGACTATCAGTAGGAGACGATAACATGATATAGGATAAGTAGATGTATATAGTTCATCCTGGGACAGGGGAGGGGGGAGGGGGATCGGGGATCCGATCCAGACACCTTAAGGCTTCGCTTCATCACCCATGTTGGATTACGTCACTTCCTTCGACCATACACACATGAAAAAGTGTCCCGTTACGTTCATCAGCCATGTACGCACGAAAAAATGTCCCGTTACGTAACGAACGAACGGAGGAGGACGGACAGACCAGCTCGCCAGGACGTCTCGCTATGAAAAGTATTAGGCGGTAATAAACAGCCAGGAGGTAACGAATATAAGCCTACTTCTACACGTGTTATGAACGCCGGATACATACGGCCAGGCAACCGTGTGTTTTGGCGCGCTCTACTTCCACGACGCGCAACGGCACCGGCAAGTTTTTATTACTACCTCCTCTCAAGTTCTGATCTCCTAATACTTCGCAGCAGAGAAGCGCTGTTGGTCGGAGCCCGTAGGTACTTCCTTCGCACGCCTAACCTAACCTAACCTAACCTAAACTACCCTCACCTAACCTAATCCATATGCTAATCTATGCTAACCTAACCTAACCTAACCTAAACTAAACTAAACTAAACACACCTAACCTAATCCATATGCTAATCTATGCTAACCTAACCTAACCTAACCTAATCCATATGCTAATCTATGCAAACCTAACCTAACCTAAACTAAACTAAACTAAACTAACCTTAACCTAATCCATATGCTAATCTATGCTAACCTAACCTAAACTAAACTAAACTAAACTAAACCAAACCTAACCTAACCTAACCTACCCTAACCTAAACTAAAATAAACTAAACTAACCTAACCTAATCCATATGCTAATCTATGCTAACCTAACCTAACCTAACCTAAACTAAACTAAACTAAACCTAACCTAACCTAACCTACCCTACCCAAACCTAACCTAACCTAACCTAATCCATATGCTAATCTATGCTAACCTAACCTAACCTAACCTAAACTAAACTAAACCTAACCTAACCTACCCTACCCAAACCTAACCTAACCTAACCTAATCCATATGCTAATCTATGCTAACCTAACCTAACCTAACCTAATCCATATGCTAATCTATGCTAACCTAACCTAATCCATGCCAATCTATGCTAATCCATATGCTAATCTATGCTAACCTAACCTAACCTAATCCATATGCTAATCTATGCTAACCTAACCTAATCCATGCCAATCTATGCTAATCCATGTCAATCTATGCCAATCCGTATGCCAATCTATGCTAATTCGGATACCAATCTATGCTAACCTGTATGCCAATCTATGCTAATCCGTATGCCAATCTATGCTAATCCATATGTTAATCCATGCTAATCCATTTGCCATTTTGTATTTCTAGTAATTTCCACCAACTTCGAATCGTGACGTCACCGTTGCAATTTTCGTTACGGTCGCCATCTTGAAAATCCGCAATTTTTTATGTTAGAAAATCGGGAAAAATTTTAAAAATCATTAAAAAAATTAAATAATCGAATTAAATAAAAATCTTAAAAACCACTGTTGCAGTTATTGTTACGGTCGACATCTTGGATTATATAAATGTTGCATATTTCGTTACACCCGCCATCTTGGTTGAGTACCATATCATTCTTACACTTTTCGTTAAGACCGCCATATTGGGTCCTATTAATGTTACAATTATCGTTATGGTCGCCATCTTTAAATTTAGACGCCATCTTGAAAATCTTTATTTATTATCCGATTTTAATGAAAAAAAAGTTCAAAATTCATCAAAAAATTAACTTAATAGAATTCTGTTTATATCGATTCCCGTCCTTGATTCGAAACCGGCGAGGGCAAAAAATATAAAATCAACAGATCCTTCCTCCACAGAAGCCACCTTCAGACTGACCTACCTCCACCAATAACAAGGTATTTACCATCAGCTGGTATGACGTCACCACACCTTTGACCTTGACCTTGACATTTGACCTTAACCTTGAAATTTGACCTTGACCTTGAAATTTGACCTTAACCTTGAAATTTGACCTCGACATTGATCTTTGACTTTGACCTTGATGTCCATCACGGATCCGTCATTTTATGTTCAGTACATGCTAGTGGTCATTGCCACCATCATGTTTTCGTCTGCTGGAGGTCACCATATTGTGTGTACTTGTCTTACCATCATGCAAATTCTATTCTAACATGCTACAGTGCAGTAATAATTTATTATTGCTGAGGTGCCCACCATCTTGAAATTTGACCGCCATGTTGAAATCATGTAATTATTTAGTTAGAAATGCGGGAAAAATTCCAATAGTCTCCGAAAAAATCAATTATTAATTTACAAATTAAATCGATGGATCCATGTCCACGGTTCGATTCTTGACCAGTGACAGTTGTAACTAATTATTAAATAAATTTTAAATTCTTTTTTCCGTTACCTTTCGCGGAGTTTATTAATCATAAGTCAATATACCTAACCAAAGAATTAATACAGTGACGATAAGCCTATCATGAAAGTCTAATTTTTGAATAATCTGAATAACCTATAAGCCGTTCATGTACAAAACCGCACATAAAGAACAATTGTCTTCAGTCCATGAGACCGAGTCATGTCATTATCAGACGTATAGGCTAGTCATTTCAGGACCACATGACCTTCGTCGTTAGCTAATTATATTCAATTAATCCATCGTGACATTTTTATACATTCTAAAGGAGCAAGTAACCTTGAAAAATATTTTAGTAACACCAAGAGGTGATAAACTAGTAAATATTCAATCACTACATTTTGTACTACGCGCAATCAACAAAAAGGAAGCACCATCAACGAAAAGACAGCACCACCAACGAAAAGGCAGCTCCGCCAACGAAAAGGCAGCACATTTGGAAGCAACGACAACGAAAAGGCAGCACAGCCAACGAAAATACAGCACATTTGGAAGCACCGACAAAGAAAAGACAGCAGCGACAACGAAAAGACAGAACATTTGGAAGCACCGACAACGAAAAGGCACCACATTTTGGAAGCACCGACCACGAAAAGTCAGCACCGCCAACGAAAAGGCAGCTCATTTGGAAGCACCGCTTTCGAAAAGACAGCACATTTGGAAGCACCGTCAACGAAAAGGCACGGACCGCAAGACCGGGCCATGAACAATGTCAGTCATATAGTCCATGAACACAGTACACACAGAAAAACGAAATGTACACCCAGTACACACAGGAAAACGTAATTTACACACAGGAAAACGGAATATACACACAGTACACACAGGAAAACGGAATGAACACACAGTACACACAGGAAAACGGAATGTACACACAGTAAACACAAGAAAACGGAATGTACACACAGTAAACACAAGAAAACGGAATGTACACACAGTACACACAGAAAACGGAACGTACACACAGTACACACAGGAAACGGTACGTACACACAGTACACACAAGAAACGGAACGTACACACAGTACACACAGGAAACGGAACGTATACACACAGTACACACAGGAAACGGAACGTACACACAGTACACACAGGAAACGGAACGTACACACAGTACACACAGGAAACGGAACGTATACACACAGTACACACAGGAAACGGAACGTACACACAGTACACACAGGAAACGGAACGTACACACAGTACACACAGGAAACTAAACGTACACACAGTACACACAGGAAACGGAACGTATACACACAGTACACACAGAAAACGGAACGTACACACAGTACACACAGGAAACGGAACGTACACACAGTACACACAGGAAACGAAACGTATACACAGTACACACAGGAAAAGGAACGTACACACAGTACACACAGGAAACAGAACGTACAGACAGTACACACAGGAAACGAAACGTACACACAGTACACACTGGAAACGTATACACACAGTACACACAGGAAACGGAATGATCACACATACAGTAGCGGAAACACACAGGCTTAGTTGGAAATCAGAATACAAGAAATAAAAACATTAAATTTTTACTTTCAATATTTAATTACTTCTCAACATTACACAAATACAAGTAAAAGAAGCCATTATTGTATGTAGCCTGCTTTCCTCAGTTCTTTGAGTATGAAGGATATTTCTTTGATGCACGAATAGTTTCCTTCACAAAGCGAGCCATGTAGAAGTCTTAGCCGGTCAACCATTATGTTTGGATCTTTCCATGATGTGTAATCAATCTCTTCTACCACCATCTTACTTGCTTGTTTATTATAAATACTGTCAATATCACAATCATCCCAGTGATCATAATAAGCATATCAGATTTATTTATTATAACACGACGTTTCCAACGTTTCGGTCTCAGGACATCGCCACATTCTTCGATCTTGTCAGCTCTAGGTGCTTCATCACAGTCTATACCTTTGTCAACAGCCTCAGAGTCACTGTAACAATCACTGTAGAAGACATCCTCTTCACCCAGATTACCGTATGAATTCGCTATCGATGATGTCGAAGTGTCTTCATCGTCTTCATGCTTCCTTTTTAGGAGTCCATCATTTTTACAAAGAATGGAGGATCTACTGAATATAGGCTTGAATGTATTCTCACTTTTCACGGTGTTAATACTGCCATTAGTTTCAGTCTTCCCGAAGCCATTAGCATCCTTCAATTTATGTTCTTTCTCACGATCGGGTGAGCTAATACCATCACGCTCAGGACAAGGAAAATTATTGTCGTAATGCAGATCACTCTTCTTTAGTCTAGTGGATCCATCAGTGTCCTCTATGCCGTAAGTAGTCTTGACTTTACATGTTCTACCATGTCTTTTTAAGCTGTCAATTCGTGTTAACAACCTGCTACAACGATTACAGCTTAACATGTTGCGTAGTGGGTTTCTAGCACAATCATTCTTCCCATGACGTCTAGCATTCCTTCTCATGGCAAAATCCTTGCCACAGTAACTACAGCGGCTTCCTTCCGATTCAGCTGCAGATAACAAACCACGATCCATGGTAGCTTCTGTGACTAATGCCAGATGCAAACTAAGAGTTTTAAATTAGATCCAATACTTAAATAGAAATTTTTTCATATTTCATCAGCGAGAGTTAATTTATCTCATACAAAAGTACTTGCTGCAACTAGTTCTGCTTTTCAACAACTGATGACGTCACGTATTGCTTGCAGGTAAATAATATTTAGTTCTTTAATGCAGGATGCGGGATGCTCACTAACGATCGCAAAAGAAAGATGGCTTCGCTAGACTCCAAGGAAAAGGAAGTTCGTCTTGCATGTTGGTGCTCCACAGATGTCTCATGGAGTAATATTAATTTGACTGAGTAATGATATTTTTTAATTCCACCTGATAAAAATATTGCAAGTTTTGATTTAGTAGCAGAAATTATCGAATTAAATGTAACTCCAAATAAAATGACATGTCTCATTAAGAGTAGAACTCCTTCATGGAGAGATCGGTTTCTCAGAATAGTCAGATACACTTGAAGAAACCACAGGAATGATTGCAAGAACACGGGAAAAACCATCAAAATATTGATAAGAATAATCAGGAGCACACGGAGAAAAACCATCATAATATTGACAAGAATTATCGGGAGCACACGGAGAAAAACCATCATAATATTGACAAGAATTATCGGGAGCACACGGAGAAAACCGACAAAATTTTGACAAAAATTATCGGGAGCACACGGAGAAAACCACCACACATTTACTTGGATATCATTAAATTTAAAAAAAAATTAAAAATAAAAATATATTAATAAAAAATTTAAAACAAAAAAAATCTACAAAAAAAATACACAAAATTCTTGCTTGTACTAAAACTCTATCTTTGCTAAGATAGAGTTTTAGTACAAGCAAGAATTTTGTGTGTTTTTTTTGTAAATTTTTTTTGTTTTAAATTTTTTATTAATATATTTTTATTTTTAATTTTTTTTTAAATTTAATGATATCCAAGTAAATGTGTGGTGGTTTTCTCCGTGTGCTCCCGATAATTTTTGTCAAAATTTTGTCGGTTTTCTCCGTGTGCTCCCGATAATTCTTGTCAATATTATGATGGTTTTTCTCCGTGTGCTCCCGATAATTCTTGTCAATATTATGATGGTTTTTCTCCGTGTGCTCCTGATTATTCTTATCAATATTTTGATGGTTTTTCCCGTGTTCTTGCAATCATTCCTGTGGTTTCTTCAAGTGTATCTGACTATTCTGAGAAACCGATCTCTCCATGAAGGAGTTCTACTCTTAATGAGACATGTCATTTTATTTGGAGTTACATTTAATTCGATAATTTCTGCTACTAAATCAAAACTTGCAATATTTTTATCAGGTGGAATTAAAAAATATCATTACTCAGTCAAATTAATATTACTCCATGAGACATCTGTGGAGCACCAACATGCAAGACGAACTTCCTTTTCCTTGGAGTCTAGCGAAGCCATCTTTCTTTTGCGATCGTTAGTGAGCATCCCGCATCCTGCATTAAAGAACTAAATATTATTTACCTGCAAGCAATACGTGACGTCATCAGTTGTTGAAAAGCAGAACTAGTTGCAGCAAGTACTTTTGTATGAGATAAATTAACTCTCGCTGATGAAATATGAAAAAATTTCTATTTAAGTATTGGATCTAATTTAAAACTCTTAGTTTGCATCTGGCATTAGTCACAGAAGCTACCATGGATCGTGGTTTGTTATCTGCAGCTGAATCGGAAGGAAGCCGCTGTAGTTACTGTGGCAAGGATTTTGCCATGAGAAGGAATGCTAGACGTCATGGGAAGAATGATTGTGCTAGAAACCCACTACGCAACATGTTAAGCTGTAATCGTTGTAGCAGGTTGTTAACACGAATTGACAGCTTAAAAAGACATGGTATAACATGTAAAGTCAAGACTACTTACGGCATAGAGGACACTGATGGATCCACTAGACTAAAGAAGAGTGATCTGCATTACGACAATAATTTTCCTTGTCCTGAGCGTGATGGTATTAGCTCACCCGATCGTGAGAAAGAACATAAATTGAAGGATGCTAATGGCTTCGGGAAGACTGAAACTAATGGCAGTATTAACACCGTGAAAAGTGAGAATACATTCAAGCCTATATTCAGTAGATCCTCCATTCTTTGTAAAAATGATGGACTCCTAAAAAGGAAGCATGAAGACGATGAAGACACTTCGACATCATCGATAGCGAATTCATACGGTAATCTGGGTGAAGAGGATGTCTTCTACAGTGATTGTTACAGTGACTCTGAGGCTGTTGACAAAGGTATAGACTGTGATGAAGCACCTAGAGCTGACAAGATCGAAGAATGTGGCGATGTCCTGAGACCGAAACGTTGGAAACGTCGTGTTATAATAAATAAATCTGATAATGCTTATTATGATCACTGGGATGATTGTGATATTGACAGTATTTATAATAAACAAGCAAGTAAGATGGTGGTAGAAGAGATTGATTACACATCATGGAAAGATCCAAACATAATGGTTGACCGGCTAAGACTTCTACATGGCTCGCTTTGTGAAGGAAACTATTCGTGCATCAAAGAAATATCCTTCATACTCAAAGAACTGAGGAAAGCAGGCTACATACAATAATGGCTTCTTTTACTTGTATTTGTGTAATGTTGAGAAGTAATTAAATATTGAAAGTAAAAATTTAATGTTTTTATTTCTTGTATTCTGATTTCCAACTAAGCCTGTGTGTTTCCGCTACTGTATGTGTGATCATTCCGTTTCCTGTGTGTACTGTGTGTATACGTTTCCAGTGTGTACTGTGTGTACGTTTCGTTTCCTGTGTGTACTGTCTGTACGTTCTGTTTCCTGTGTGTACTGTGTGTACGTTCCTTTTCCTGTGTGTACTGTGTATACGTTTCGTTTCCTGTGTGTACTGTGTGTACGTTCCGTTTCCTGTGTGTACTGTGTGTACGTTCCGTTTTCTGTGTGTACTGTGTGTATACGTTCCGTTTCCTGTGTGTACTGTGTGTACGTTTAGTTTCCTGTGTGTACTGTGTGTACGTTCCGTTTCCTGTGTGTACTGTGTGTACGTTCCGTTTCCTGTGTGTACTGTGTGTATACGTTCCGTTTCCTGTGTGTACTGTGTGTACGTTCCGTTTCCTGTGTGTACTGTGTGTACGTTCCGTTTCCTGTGTGTACTGTGTGTATACGTTCCGTTTCCTGTGTGTACTGTGTGTACGTTCCGTTTCTTGTGTGTACTGTGTGTACGTACCGTTTCCTGTGTGTACTGTGTGTACGTTCCGTTTTCTGTGTGTACTGTGTGTACATTCCGTTTTCTTGTGTTTACTGTGTGTACATTCCGTTTTCTTGTGTTTACTGTGTGTACATTCCGTTTTCCTGTGTGTACTGTGTGTTCATTCCGTTTTCCTGTGTGTACTGTGTGTATATTCCGTTTTCCTGTGTGTAAATTACGTTTTCCTGTGTGTACTGGGTGTACATTTCGTTTTTCTGTGTGTACTGTGTTCATGGACTATATGACTGACATTGTTCATGGCCCGGTCTTGCGGTCCGTGCCTTTTCGTTGACGGTGCTTCCAAATGTGCTGTCTTTTCGAAAGCGGTGCTTCCAAATGAGCTGCCTTTTCGTTGGCGGTGCTGACTTTTCGTGGTCGGTGCTTCCAAAATGTGGTGCCTTTTCGTTGTCGGTGCTTCCAAATGTTCTGTCTTTTCGTTGTCGCTGCTGTCTTTTCTTTGTCGGTGCTTCCAAATGTGCTGTATTTTCGTTGGCTGTGCTGCCTTTTCGTTGTCGTTGCTTCCAAATGTGCTGCCTTTTCGTTGGCGGAGCTGCCTTTTCGTTGGTGGTGCTGTCTTTTCGTTGATGGTGCTTCCTTTTTGTTGATTGCGCGTAGTACAAAATGTAGTGATTGAATATTTACTAGTTTATCACCTCTTGGTGTTACTAAAATATTTTTCAAGGTTACTTGCTCCTTTAGAATGTATAAAAATGTCACGATGGATTAATTGAATATAATTAGCTAACGACGAAGGTCATGTGGTCCTGAAATGACTAGCCTATACGTCTGATAATGACATGACTCGGTCTCATGGACTGAAGACAATTGTTCTTTATGTGCGGTTTTGTACATGAACGGCTTATAGGTTATTCAGATTATTCAAAAATTAGACTTTCATGATAGGCTTATCGTCACTGTATTAATTCTTTGGTTAGGTATATTGACTTATGATTAATAAACTCCGCGAAAGGTAACGGAAAAAAGAATTTAAAATTTATTTAATAATTAGTTACAACTGTCACTGGTCAAGAATCGAACCGTGGACATGGATCCATCGATTCAATTTGTAAATTAATAATTGATTTTTTCGGAGACTATTGGAATTTTTCCCGCATTTCTAACTAAATAATTACATGATTTCAACATGGCGGTCAAATTTCAAGATGGTGGGCACCTCAGCAATAATAAATTATTACTGCACTGTAGCATGTTAGAATAGAATTTGCATGATGGTAAGACAAGTACACACAATATGGTGACCTCCAGCAGACGAAAACATGATGGTGGCAATGACCACTAGCATGTACTGAACATAAAATGACGGATCCGTGATGGACATCAAGGTCAAAGTCAAAGATCAATGTCGATGTCAAATTTCAAGGTTAAGGTCAAATTTCAAGGTCAAGGTCAAATTTCAAGGTTAAGGTCAAATGTCAAGGTCAAGGTCAAAGGTGTGGTGACGTCATACCAGCTGATGGTAAATACCTTGTTATTGGTGGAGGTAGGTCAGTCTGAAGGTGGCTTCTGTGGAGGAAGGATCTGTTGATTTTATATTTTTTGCCCTCGCCGGTTTCGAATCAAGGACGGGAATCGATATAAACAGAATTCTATTAAGTTAATTTTTTGATGAATTTTGAACTTTTTTTTCATTAAAATCGGATAATAAATAAAGATTTTCAAGATGGCGTCTAAATTTAAAGATGGCGACCATAACGATAATTGTAACATTAATAGGACCCAATATGGCGGTCTTAACGAAAAGTGTAAGAATGATATGGTACTCAACCAAGATGGCGGGTGTAACGAAATATGCAACATTTATATAATCCAAGATGTCGACCGTAACAATAACTGCAACAGTGGTTTTTAAGATTTTTATTTAATTCGATTATTTAATTTTTTTAATGATTTTTAAAATTTTTCCCGATTTTCTAACATAAAAAATTGCGGATTTTCAAGATGGCGACCGTAACGAAAATTGCAACGGTGACGTCACGATTCGAAGTTGGTGGAAATTACTAGAAATACAAAATGGCAAATGGATTAGCATGGATTAACATATGGATTAGCATAGATTGGCATACGGATTAGCATAGATTGGCATACAGGTTAGCATAGATTGGTATCCGAATTAGCATAGATTGGCATACGGATTGGCATAGATTGACATGGATTAGCATAGATTGGCATGGATTAGGTTAGGTTAGCATAGATTAGCATATGGATTAGGTTAGGTTAGGTTAGCATAGATTAGCATATGGATTAGCATAGATTGGCATGGATTAGGTTAGGTTAGCATAGATTAGCATATGGATTAGGTTAGGTTAGGTTAGGTTAGCATAGATTAGCATATGGATTAGGTTAGGTTAGGTTAGGTTTGGGTAGGGTAGGTTAGGTTAGGTTTAGTTTAGTTTAGGTTAGGTTAGGTTAGGTTAGCATAGATTAGCATATGGATTAGGTTAGGTTAGGTTAGGTTTGGGTAGGGTAGGTTAGGTTAGGTTAGGTTTAGTTTAGTTTAGTTTAGTTTAGGTTAGGGTAGGTTAGGTTAGGTTAGGTTTGGTTTAGTTTAGTTTAGTTTAGTTTAGGTTAGGTTAGCATAGATTAGCATATGGATTAGGTTAAGGTTAGTTTAGTTTAGTTTAGTTTAGGTTAGGTTAGGTTTGCATAGATTAGCATATGGATTAGGTTAGGTTAGGTTAGGTTAGCATAGATTAGCATATGGATTAGGTTAGGTGTGTTTAGTTTAGTTTAGGTTAGGTTAGGTTAGGTTAGCATAGATTAGCATATGGATTAGGTTAGGTGAGGGTAGTTTAGGTTAGGTTAGGTTAGGCGTGCGAAGGAAGTACCTACGGGCTCCGACCAACAGCGCTTCTCTGCTGTGAAGTATTAGGAGATCAGAACTTGAGAGGAGGTAGTAATAAAAACTTGCCGGTGCCGTTTCGCGTCGTGGAAGTAGAGCGCGCCAAAACACACGGTTGCCTGGCCGTATGTATCCGGCGTTCATAACACGTGTAGAAGTAGGCTTATATTCGTTACCTCCTGGCTGTTTATTACCGCCTAATACTTTTCATAGCGAGACGTCCTGGCGAGCTGGTCTGTCCGTCCTCCTCCGTTCGTTCGTTACGTAACGGGACATTTTTTCGTGCGTACATGGCTGATGAACGTAACGGGACACTTTTTCATGTGTGTATGGTCGAAGGAAGTGACGTAATCCAACATGGGTGATGAAGCGAAGCCTTAAGGTGTCTGGATCGGATCCCCGATCCCCCTCCCCCCTCCCCTGTCCCAGGATGAACTATATACATCTACTAGGATACGATCTGTACGTTACGATCAGTAGGATACGATAACATGATACTACAGGATACAATCAGTAGGATAAAATCGCAGGATATGGTAGCCTACGATCGCAGTATAAGATAGGACACAATAGGATCTGGCTCTATCTAGCTACCATTTTTCCAACTGCATTTAGCTCCAATAGCTCCATCTTGCTACATTTGGCTCCAACTGCTCCAATGGCTCAAACTATATTTGGCTCCATCTGGCAGCAATTTCTCCATCTGACTATAATTTCTCCAACTGCATTTGGCTCCTACTAGTTTCAACGACTCGAATTGCTAAGTCAATGGCAGCAGTAAAATTTACATCCGTAAGTTAGAAGTTAGATTACGAGATATCAACCTTTAGTTAGAAGATAAGTTATAAGAAATATATTTTTTTAATCAAAAAAATATATAAATTTTTTAAATTTCATACTCATGCAGTAAATACAAATCATTATTTTATATAATTCACCAAGCATAGTCTACTTTTCTTTGGTAATTGATTAAATTTTCGGCATTTTATGACGCAATAAGAAGTCTTAACCTGTCGAAAAATATGTTACGATCTTCCCATGACATGTAATCATTATCTTCCTCTGCTGTAATCTTTCTTATATGTGTATTTTAATATTAATAAAAATCTATAAATTCTTCTGTTTTAAGACGAGCCTCGTAGTCATTATAATAATAATCCCAGTGATCATTATAAGCATCATCATTATTATTTTAACGAATAATTTCCATCGTTTTGGTCTCAGAGCTTCTTTGCAATATTTGATTTTATCAGCTTCATGTGCTTATATATTGTTCTCAATATCACGGAGGTGACTAGAATTTGGTGTAAAAATTTTTTTTTAATTTCCCATGAAGATGCTACTTTCTTTGCCAGATTACAGTCCCAAATCATAAGCGATATCCGCGATAGTGTTGTTAGCATCAGCATTTTAACATTCTTCGAGATCATAATAGTCTAATATTCTGCATTCATTCCACTTCCTTGATATTGTAGACTCGTCCTCATTATTAGTCAGCCTGGATGTACAGATCTTGCAATGTTTATTCTACCAAAGGATTTCTGGCACTGGCTGCAACTAAATGATTTTTCGACAGAACCAAAAATACACTTAGTCCTCTCATAGCACATGGCATTTTTCTCAAAGTAAACTCCTTGCTGTAATAAAACATAGCTAACCTTTTGATACCGTTGCAGGCGACTATCCGGAATCCATATATATCTCTGGGACTTTTGTCAGATGCATACTGAAACCTTATATTAAATCAATTACTTTAATTGGAAACTATATAATACATCAATGACCATTTAAAATTTAAAAATAATTATGTTTCAAGTATTTCCGCTTCTTGCCAACAAATGTCGTCACACGTTATAGGTATTGAAGTAAATATATAATTTTTTTTCATTTTTATGTGAGTTCAATAATGCCTTTTTACGGTCGCAATGGAAGAAGGTTTTCATTTTACCTCAAGGGGAAGGAAAATCGTCTTGCATGATAGTGTTTCTCAGGTGGTTTAAGGAACATTTGTTGATTGAGTAATTAATGTTCTTGTTAAATTCACCAATTAAACGAAATTCTGAATAAAAATTTCACGTCAAATATCGAAAAAAACTGCATGGAGCGATAGTTTTTTTTTTTCAGGAACAACCAGGAGCACATGCAGAACACTAACAGGAGACTTGCCAGTAAAAACCAGGAGCACACAGAGAAAAACAAAAGGAAGATTTGCATACTTATGCTTTGTGAATTCATTCATACGTAAATGTATAACGGTAGATGTCATAATCCAAGATGGCGGAAAGTTCTAGAATCCAAGATGGCGTATGTAATGTCATATTTCAAAATGGCGGAATACAGGATGGTGTAATACCAAATGGCGGCCATATCATTACCCTAATTGTTAAGGTCATGACCTAAGTGGCATGAGAATTTGACATTTTAAGGAATTTAAGCCTCGTTTAGGATTTTTAGGTTTTAAAGGCTAAACACTTTGAGGTATTTCGAATTTTCGAATTTTTTATAGGAAATTTTCCCAAAACAAATGAAAATATTGAATTTTCTGATTTTTTTTTTTTAGATTTTTAGTGGAATTGTTTCACTAAAACTGGAAATTTTTAGTTATTTTGGAGAATTTAGTTTTCAATTTAAGTAATTTTTCAGTAAATTGTGGCAAATTTTGAAGGTCAGGATCAAAGGACAAGGTCATCTAACATGGCCACTGAGATGTCGCAATCCAAGATGGCGGCCGACAATCACAATTTTATTCATAAACCCTGAAGCCGGACATACATATAAATACTACTCATGCGTTCACAGGTGTGTAGTGTGTAGTGCTATGGCATGTTCCGCATCTTCCAATGACGAGTATCTTGTGGTACGTTTTAGCATGCGTCCGCTTGTGATACATGACACCACGTTATACCCTGCCTTTACAGGGCATGTGGTGTATCTTTTTTTACCGCATCTTCTAATAACTAGCACATTGTAGCACATAATATCCGGCATCCACTGGTGATACATTACGGCAAATGATGCCATGCAGTCACAGGATTGTGTGCCGTGCTGTACGGCATCGTGTGGCACATCATGCCACGCAGCTTCTGGTGATAAGTTTCGGTACCTTATACCATGCCTTTACGAGACTTGTGGTGTTTTATGGTCTACCACATCTCCTAATGAAAAACACCTTTTGGCACGTCCTATCACTGTCGCCACATCATACAATGCCTTTACAGTGCGTCTGGTATATCGTTCTTTTCCGCGTTTTCTAATGACTAGCATCTTGTAGGACATCATAGCTTGCGTCCACTGTTGATACCTTTCGGCACCTCATACCATGCGTTAAAAAGGCTTGTGGTGTGTCGAGATCTACCACATTTTCTAATGACGAACACCTTGCGGCATGTCTTGGCACGCGTCCACTGGCAGTACGAGTCGGCATGGCATTCTGTTTTCACAGGGCTTGTGGTGTGTGCTTCACCACATCTTATAATGACGAGAACCTTGTAGCACATAATAACTTAAATCTGCTGGATGTCTGGTGTGTCATTTTTTACTGCGTATTTAATTAATGATAAGTGCACGTCATATGTTTCTTTGCTAGCCGATTGATCGTGCTCGTGGCACCTGACGTTCAAAATCTTTGTGATTATTCCGCATAATATGTTTAAACAAAATGGGCATCGTTATTATACTAAAGTTGTTTTTAAATAATATTAATGCTAAGTCCTGCCGCATACACCGCTTAGAAGCTGGCTTCTTTGTATTTAGTAATGAAAAGCAGACCTTATGTAGGCGTGGAACTATAATTATTTCTACAATGGTGAAATAAACAGTAATTTTTATTCGACAAATGAAAAAAGATCATCGTTTAGCTTTTACTTATTGTAATATGGGTGGGAAATTCCCTTAAAAGCGTTTCGGTTAAACCTAAAAATCTAAAATTTTAAGCATATATACAAAAATTCAAAAAGTTTCGGAAACACTAAAATAAGCTTAAATTGGTTAAAAAAAATCTCTCACATATGCAGCTCAAAACCTTTAGTGGGCACGGTTTTCACGTATAATATATATTTAATCTCGGTGAACGATCACTGCAATAACATACTAGCAAACGAAACAACTCTAGGAAGATGGGGGAAAATGTGGCAGTCGTGACATCACACTGACAGGAGTAATATAAATATGTTGGTATTAGTAGTTAGGATCTGTCTGCTAGTAGTCACTGTGGAGAAGGGATAGGTTAAATTTTTTAAAAGTGATTACACAGGAAATCGAACCGATGACTCCAAAAGTGGACAGCAGTTTTTCCTTTTTAAAATAAATGTTTTAATTTTTTTGTCATATTTGTTATTAATTATTTATTTCATTGGCTTTGGCAGGTTGGAACTGGGGACTACAAGCCCAATGGAGCTATGAAGTTTTTATTAAATGTTTATAATTTTCAAAAGTAATTTTTTACCAATATTTATGATTTTTTCGATTTTATTTTAATTATTTGTCGTAGGTAGGGTTTGGACCATAGACTATTGACGTGATGCAACACGTTTTTAATTCCTGTTATTAAAATTTTATGATTTATTTTTTCTTCTTATTAGTATTTTTTTTAATTTTCTACTACAAGAATAGTAACCAATTTGATCTTAGCTGCTTAATGGTGGCATGTAGTTTTTTTTTTAAATTAATTTTGTAGACTTATGATATATATATATGTACCTTATATATATTTGTTTTAGGTTTTTTTATGGGAACTTTTCTCATGAATCGGGGAATTTCCCTCGAAAAGGGAATTCTTCTCTTGCAATTGCAGCATTTGAGCATTAATGGGGACTATTGTTTCGATATTTTGGGACCACTGAAGGTCAAGGTCACCCAGATTGTTGGCTCCTTACTCGAACGCCTAATTTTTGGGGTCTTTTTGAGAGTTTTCAGGGTTCTTTTAAAGGTTTTCTTGTGGGTTTATTTATAGGCAGGCAGAGTTTGAGACTACTTTGGGGATTTTTCAAGTCATCGACATTTCTGTGGAACAAAATGGAAAATTTTCCTAGAGAAGTGAATGTTTTCTTCGAAAATGTAACTTTTTAGCCTTTTAAGTGGTTGTTTTGGGTTGCTGTTTAGACGGTCTTCTCGCTTTGTTAAGTAGAATATTGGATCCTCGTTCCTGCACCTGAAGTTGAACTGTCGTTTTACATCTACTAATGTAGCAATGATCAAATTCACTGACAGGGGGGAAACCCTCCATTCACAGTAACATCCTCCGTGCTTCTGGCTTACAACAACTGCCGGTTCTACTCTGCAGGGATTTGCAACCGGAATGCTTTGGCGAGAGGCAAGTGATTGGCCGCTCAACCACCGCGGCGCTGTGTAGCACGTGGTAACACTCGTCTGACGTCACTATTCGTCCGGTGGCCACGCGCGAGAACTGACCACGTGCGACGCCTCGTTGGAGCGAAGTCAACACCTCGGAATATTGTGCTGTGTCGTGTTACGTCGCTATCTGATTGCACTTTTTATTCCCTTTTCACACTTCTCTTCAGCTCAGCGTGTACCAAGCATTACTCTATAAAAAAACACTACGCCGCGCCGCAATGAAAAATATTTTTTTTCATTCTTTGATATTTATTTTTAAAAAATTGAAATTATTAGATAATTATAATATGGCCGCTAGCAAGCTGAAAAAAGAGATACATTTTGATGGTGATTCACAAAATAACATATTCACTTATTTTTACGAATCTCTTTCAGACACAAACGTAATTTAATAAATTACTATATCTACACCATATGGCTATATATAGAGATGATGTAAAAATTTATTTTCATTAAAAATTCCATTTTTAAAAGTATTTTTATAGTATAATATAAAGGCAAGATTCAGATTTTAAAGACAATATAAAATGGTGGTGGATTCTGGTTTCCTGCTAAAGCCAAATCAGAACCCCACTTTAGCATTAAGGCTACCTCATTTTCTAACAAGTGACTAAAAGTGACACTGTTTACAAGACATACGGAAGCTACGTCCATCGCAATTCATAACACATTGTAACTGCTCATTTCGTTTTGTTTAACATTTTCACCACTGAAGCTGCTGCTGATTGTATGCAAATATTTGTTGCTATACAGGCATTGTTTGAGTTGGCAGTTAATTATTTAGAAGTCATTACTTAAATATAGTATCCTATAATATAAAATTTTGGGCAAAAGTTTAAGCTCATAGAAATATGGTTTTAAAAAACTAACCATACATAGTTTATTACTGATTAGAACATATAATACTTTTAAAAGTTAATATGAAATAAAAAATGGTGCAAGCTCACATCTCTCATGTTGAATGTTATTTCAAGATTGCTTGAGAAAGAGTGATAAAACTCTGGATAAAGTTCTAAAACGTCCATCAGATCATCCCGATGTATCTTATGGAGGTCACAGTAGGTCAAAGCACGAACGTTACAAGATGATTTGCCTATTGTTGGATGGATGCACGGATTTTCTCCGAAAATGTCGTCTTTACCTGGAAGCACACACACACACACACAGAGACACAATAAGATATAATATAAAACAAGAGTAAGATGTGATTTAGGGTGTCGTGCGTTGTGAAGAAAAGTGTTCACCTAGGATCGCCATCACAATGTCATCCTTGAGAATCTCGATGGAGCCTCTGGCGATGAAGTAGAGGCAAGTGAGCACATCGCCCCTGTGCACCAGGGTATCGCCTGGCGGCGCGTGTGTGGTCTTGAACTTCAGGGACAGAGCTCTGCCGAAACACAACACATTGCCTGCGCGTCAAACAACAGCTCAGCTTCACATCTGCCGTTTTCACACCAGTTGCAGGGGACCTATCTTGCGTCTGATTTAATTGCTACAAATTTTGACTTTACCATGATGGTTAATGAGAATCATTGCACAGGTCAGGTTGAAAGCAAAATAATTGCTTTGAAAAAAAAAACATGTTTTATAACATTGAGATGACGAATTTGAACATTTAAAAAGGCTATAAGCTAAAAAATGTATATTATAAACTAAACTGATAAATGTTTTAGTCATTTTTAAATAATTCACCATAGTAATACGTAATATATGTCAATTTAAATATTATTCGAATAAGAACAATAATTAACATAAAATAAAATATGCTCTTATTGAAGGGAACATTCAATCGAATGTCTTAAAAAAATTTATAATATTTTTATATAAATATATGTATATTGAGTTTTTGCAAAGATAATATTTTTGTATCATATTAGTACATTTATAGAGTAAGAAAGAACTATTTAATGATTATTTTAACACAATTGTGCAGTTTTAAACATAGAAAACTTTAATGTTTATCACTATGATTTACAGAGTAATGTATGTTTGAAATTTGGAGAACAATTGGTTTATACGTTTACCAGTCGAAGCAGATTTTTTAATATTAAGATGTTGGAGCAGGGAAGAAAAAATCCACGAAATGCGGTATCATCCCTAATTAAGTAAAAGAATACACTTGTCTCTACAGCGCTGAGGTAATGCCATGCCCACAGTATAATAATATAATTAATATACTCATATAATACACAACATAACAGCATCCTTATTTCTCGTAACTATTTTGACATGTGTTACCACCAATTTTTATTGAAATTACTTTATGACATCGACAAACGTTGCAATGGTTGTAAGACTTTATTCAATTAAAACCTATCTAGACGCTGAGTGTTCCATTTTAAAATACTTTATATTATTTATGCAATTAACTAGTTGTTCAATTCTAATATCACAGGCATATACCAGTCATGGAAAGCACAGGAAGCAGACGTTAACATGTTTCCAACTCATTATTTTTAGAGATTGAACTGCAGCCAACGCTTTCTGGTTAATTTCAAAATCATCCTATATAATATGATATAAATATATACTCTGATATTTATATAATTGAATAAAATCCAAACACATAGCTATATCAACATACGCTTTTTTGCATGCCTGTATGCATTGACACATATGTAGACACATACACGTGCATATATGTTAATCGACAAAAGTATATTTATACAAAATCAAAAATAATATTTATGTATAGGACTACATTTTCTTACATAGAAAAAACAAGTTGAATACAGGCAAACACTCAATACTTGTGTAGGCATAAAATAATCGTATAATAATACGAAACATTTATTGTTACATATTTCCATGAATTTATATAACTACATCGGTGTTCATATAAAATAAAGGCTAGTGTTTTATACAAAGAAACATATAGGCGCATTATATTAAATGAATGTATTACGCAAGCATATGTTCACATACATAAAACATACTTGCATAGTATACAAGTATGAGTGTATTATAAATATAAGTATAAACAAATGTTAAGATATTTATACTAGTCTTCATATACTTATAAAATTAAAATAGCTGAGATAAAAACTAACAGACGTGTATAAACAAATATACATTTTTTTAAGTTTAAACACAGATACATTCAAAAATAAACACACATCCATGCATTAATGGTAGGTTAACATGCTATGTACATCAAAATTTACTTTTATATTAGTTCCAAATATATCCTAACCAAACACACAATATTGAATACGCGAATTCGCACACGAAATAATGCCTAAACGTGTTTGAATATCTGTAGAGGCAAACGCAAATTTTGTGAGGTGTTGGCTCGTTGCACACTTCAACAATTAGAAGCACCAGTCGGTATTAACTGTTTCGGAACCATATTTTTATCTTAGAGGTACCTTCACATTTAGTACTTATTTTCACAATCGCACGGTATATAACCTTTGGTTGGCTTTTTGTGTAAGTAATCATAAACACCCATATACAACACTTACACATACGAAAGCATACACGCAAAAATTAGTACACGTATACATACACAGATTTTTCCCACAAATTCACACATATACAACATATTCGCATATATATGAGTTGTGTACATACAGTCATGCCCTCCGCTATGAATCGTGTGACACTGCCATGGTAAGGAGGCTTGGATATCGCAATGGAGTTGATAGTCAGGCCATAGGTGCAATCACACTGGAGGGGTATCTGTGAAGAGACCAAACCAAGTATTGCTTTTTGTCCCTGAGAAGAGGCAAGTTATATTTGGATAGTTATTGAGGTTGACAGTCCTTGGTGTTATAAATTTTGTATTAGTTTCTGCACACATAGAAGGCAAAGGAAAACTGCAGCCGTATATTCCCAACCGATATCCAGTTCTCTCTGCAATCGATCTATGATGATGGTATCTCTTGATTATAGTACGTAAACTATTTTCCGTCTGGATTGTAGTGGGATTTTTTGGTGCACAGGCATCAAAAAGAAAACTGTAGCATTCTTCAAGTAGGAAAGATTAAAACATAGATAGCTGAAATTTGATATCTTAGGGAACAAGAAGACAAGATGACAAGAAGATAATATTTCCCGGTCAAGTATTAATTATTAAGATTAAACACAGGCTGAAGTTGTGATGTAAAATAAAAGATAACTATTTTTTTAAAATTTATTAATATAATAAACAAATTATTTAAATAAAAATTGACCATTAGACTAAACTGGCTGCTGTACTCATAATTTAAATGTGCTCACAAACCCCAAAGAGAATTATTTTACACAAATAACCGAGTGAAAAAATTATATTTTTAAAGGAATATAAAAATTTGATATCACTAGTATATGGGATATATAACGTAGGTTTTAATGTAAGAAGAAAATGTAAATAGGTGTGAGCAATTAAAATAAAGCTAACTGGACATTTCTTTTATTATTTTTTTGAGAACAAATGTAAAAGAATAAAATGTCATAATGCGGGGGTAAAAAATTGTGAAGTAAAATTATTATAGGTTTGGAAATTATTGTTACATGAACATTCATAATTTTCCATGTGCACGGCCATGAACAGCAATTGCCTCGAGTGAACACAGGTAAGCATGGAAACCTATATCAGGATGGTTGGACAGGGAACCTAATCAGGATGGTTGGACAGGGAAACTTAAATCAGGATGGTTGTACAAGGAATTCGGACTCAGGAACGTTAAAAGGTTGTGCCAACACACTTGGTCTATACAACGAAAAATATTTATTATAAAAAACACTGGCTTATAAATATGTTAAATTTGTGACCGTTTTTAACCAATAATATTTTTAAATTAAAGTGTGTGCAAACAAAGAAAAAAATTATTTTTAATTACATATTGTTTTAATGTTGGGTTGTAAACACTTCATGCGTACGTAATTTAGTACAGGATCTCTCCACTGTGAGCATTAATTAGAACACTTAAACACCTGAACTAAATACCACTTCACTACTTACATGATACGGTTTGTAACTTAAGAATTACGACCAACGTGGTAAAGAAAATTTGTACAACTACACTAAATGCTGCTCTAATACTTCTTCGGGGCTCCCAGAATGTCTGAAGATAGTTCTCTAAAGACGCTCCAGTGATTTAAAGTTGTTTTGTGATTACATAACTCGGACCTTACAACCCAAACGATTGCCTCTCAGAGAGTCACAGCAAACTATGCTTGTTCGTCGCAGAACATACAGTCATTTCCCCTGAAGTGTAGACTAGACTTAACTCGCCTTATTAGATAAACTGTTCCTAACTTGTACTACCATTGCTTAATTTTTGTAACGCTTCCACTTTGGTGCATGAAGGAAATCCTTCTGCAACTTCATAAGATTGGAAATTAGTGTGAATAAATATGAAAAACTATTACTCCAAAGGTCTGTATAAACCTCTCTTGGAAACTGTGTATGCGCTGTCATAGCTTACAGAATAATGTTACGACAGGCGGGTTCTTATACGAGATGATGCTCGACTTGGTTTTAAACAATTTTTGGATAATACATTCAATAATGAACTTAACAATAATAACAGAAAGAATGATAATGAATAATATATCACTCAATTAAGATTCTTTGACTGACAGAAAAGTATTTATTTATATATATATATATATAAACTTTTGCGATCTTAAAATAATAGTTTAGTGCAGAGGCCAGTACCGCATTGTCTGGAAAAAAATTAGAAAACAGTAAACGTTTTTGAATTGCATTGATTACAAGCACTGACAAACACAGTCAATATGTTTGTAGGTTATGTAACAAAAAAATATAAAATAAAATTCTAAACAGAGGTTACAATACAAATTATTGTAATATAACTATGAGATTGGCTAACTACGTTGTGATTATAGCAGAAACAACATAAATTAATATACTGAACCCAACTGGTACAGTAACGAAAAAAAATAAAGAACAATAAACAATTTATTTTGAAAGAGGAGAGGAAATACTGTGGAAAAACTCAAAAAGGAAAAGAAATGATTGCACAGGAATACACAGAAAAGCTAAAAGCGACGGAACCTCTACGATCAAAGTATATTCCGAATCACTGCGCTACCAACTCTGTGTTGGTGAAGTGTGTCGTGGGCAAGTCAGGTAAAACAAAGAATGCAACAAACATCAAAATTTAACAATTGAACAATTGCAGCCTTGGCTTCCAGCTGGAACAATTCTTAAACCGGAAAGCCAAGACCACCATGACGATGGCTTTTTCTTTTGAACGGCAGAATATCCTGCAAAAGCTGAAGCACACCACTTTCCAAAAGTGCGTCTCAAGAAAATTTTTGTATGCTTTCAAACATATATTCAAAACATATTTACGAATATTTTTGAAGCATAAACATTAATGAAAGCAGAAAACGATCTTCTGGTTTGGATTCAAAAATAAGAAAATATTTTTAGCTGTTTGAAAGTGGCGTAAACTGAAAAATCCATGGGGAGATGTGTAACTCAAGAAATTTGAATATAGCTTGCTGGCAACACGTCATGGAGGAAAAAAAACTGCGCACACAAACACGCATACAGGATGTAAATGAATTAATTACCGTTACAACTTTTCAGTGCAGACGGCACAATTTTTAAGGAACATTTTTTCAGCAAACGAGGCGTCTGAATGTCTCCTCTCACCGCTAGGGATCCGAAAAACCCGAGGACGAGTAGTGCCTTACTTGCTTCGGGGGAACCCCGCAATTTACAATTACAAAAAATGTATTAAATATATCTTCTGCATCCTCTACAGGTGAAAGGAAACTATTATAACGCCTGTCTACCGACAAATACGTGTTTTAAAACTTATACCGTCTGCGTTAATATAATGCGCAATTAAATTATTTACATGCTATACACACACGCAAAAACATTTACATGCAGACATACATGCATGTATTGAGAGAAACATGACGACAATCGCATAGGCCTCGTTCCCTTCCATAAAAGGTTAGCCGAAAAATGGATCGAGGTCGATGTGATTTCAATGTGGCATAAATTCCTCCTAGGAATGTCCTATGGCTATTTTGGCACATGCTTAAAGTTCTCGGATTACTCCCACGCTTATAGCCTGTTTAAGAAATAAGTTTGTTTCGAACATAACATTGACTTCAAACTTTGTTATGAGATTCTATAAATAATAATCCACCCTAAAATGCTTACTTACACTCCACAGAATTATTTAAAATATTTATAGCTTCTCATTGACTGGATAACATATTTCAATTAATGCCTACAGTATGTCAGTAGTATAGTTTGGTTCCTCCGGGCACTGGGTTCTGGGTGTGGAGCCAGGAGCCGACCGCCATCTTGAATTTTTGAAGTCACGGCTGCCATATTGGATGACCTTGACCTTGAACGTTGACCTTTGACCTTCAAAACTAGCCAAAATTTAGCCAAAAATCGTCAAAAGTAGTCAAAACCGCCAAAAACCGCCACAATTTCAATTTTTTTTGGAAAACAATTCCTATAAAAAATCTCAAAAAATTCCACAATTCAAAAATTAGGATTTAGAAAACCTAAAAATACTTTTTGCCTTAGAAAGAACACAAATTCCTAAAAGAGGCTTCAGCATCCATGTCTAAAGCCTACGATAAGCCTCTGACGTCATCAAGGATTGTGATATTAAGTACGGGAACCCTGACGTCCACACTGGAGGAGACTTCAACAGTCGTGGTACCACCAGCAGAAGAGACTTTAATTCCGGTAGTGCGGGCTGTACAGGAAACCTCGACGAACGATGTTTCGCCCTCAATGGAGACTTCAATGGAAGGCGAATCGTCAACAACTAACGAACATCGATGTCGTTACTGTGACAAGATTTTCTCAAACATCAGCAATGCTCGTCACCACGAGAAGAGAGAATGTGTTAACATTCCTCCTCGCAAAATGTTTGGTTGTGAGAAATGTCGTAAGCAGTTTGCCAGAAAAGATAATTTGAAAACGCACATGAAGACATGCAAAGGTCCTGCTGGGCGTCAGAAATAAAGGTTTCTATACAACAACGATGCTTTGATTTTCATAAGAGTATGCCTGGAAATGGTACAACTACGGTAACGTCAGTATCTGGATCAGGTCTGAAAGGCTCGTCTTCAACACCACGGTATCCTTGCAGCTAATGTAATACGTCGTTCACATTTTCCCATGATGTACGAAGACATGCGAGGAGTAAATGTACGAAAAATCCTTCTCGCATGAAGTTTCGCTGTGATGAGTGTCATTAATGGTTTGCTCGAATTGATAATTTGCGTCGACATGCAAAAAACTGTAAAGGTGAAGTCCGTGTGCCTACTGTTGAACTACCAGCAGAAATTACGACTCCTAACTTTAGGTCGAAGACTCGTGAGCGTACAAACAAAAAAACAGATGTGTAGCAACCGATTGTTATGTCATCTGGACATGGAACTAAACCTAAGACTGTGTTCGGTGCTTTACAGGTGAATGATAATGGATTCTACTTGGCGCAGTCTGCATTTCGTGGAACATTGAAATACTACTATTATCTAAATACGATAAGTGAGTCAAAATACATTTGTAATTTTCTTGAGGATATCAGGCAGAATATAATCAATCAGCTTACTGATGACGTAGCAACAAACGGTCCATTAAAATATAACTTGTGGGTTGGACTGTGTTTATGGCAAACCATATCCGTTCGATGACAAAGTGAAGAAGTGTGCATTCAAGACATCGGCTGCAGTAATTTACAGTTCTAACGATGTGAAGCAAACTGTTGAACACGGTATCCAGAAACTCTGTCAAGAAGAGGAAGACTACGTCAGTAAAGGTTCTGGTTGGTCTCTGTCTAGTATAAACCGATTGGAGCTTAGAATTAGTCATTTAACACCGATGCGGAACTAAATTTTTATGCAATTGTTAACTTACGCAAGTGTTTCTGTAGTAGAATAGAAGATATGTAATAAAATGTATATTGTAAAAGAACTTGTGCTGTTTTATTTTCGAACCTGTCACTATTATGCTAAATTGATGTTATATTAAATTAATTTTATATCGTCCAGGGATCGAACCAAGTTAAGAATCAATCATTACTTTAAGGAGTGAATGTTTTGATGGATTTTGGATTTTTCCCCGAATCTCTAGCTAAATAATTACACGATTCCAAGATGGCGTCGAAATTTCCGGATTGCGGGCACCTCAGTAATAATAAATGATTACTGTACTCTAGCGGGTTAGAATAAAACTAGCATGATAGTAATGCACTTTATAAGACAAGTACACACACAAGATGGTGTCCTCCAGCAGACTAAAACAAGATGGTGGCAATTTCCTCTAGCAGGTGGTAGCTACTGGTAGCATGTACTGAACACAAAATGTCGGACCCATGATGGTCGTCAAGGTCACAGTCAAATTTCAAGGTCAATGTCAATGTTCAATGCCAACAGTCGAAGTCAAGGGTATGGTGAACAGAAAATCATACTAAGATGGCATCAGCACACTCTAGCAGACGAAGGCAAGATGGCGGACATGACATTATACCAGCTGACGATATACACCTTGTTTTTGGTGGTGGTAGGTCAGTCTGTAGGTTGCTTCCATGGAGGAAGGATCTGTAATTTTTTTTTTGCTCTTACCAGTTTTCGAACCAACGACGGGAATCGATCTAATCAATCAGTATTCTAATAAGCTATTTTTTTATGAATTTTGAACTATTTTATTAAAATCGGATAATAAATAAATATATTCAAGATGGCGTCCGTAACTATAATGATACAGTGGTGACATAATTCAAAATGTCGTGTGTTGTAAGAGGTTTTTATTAATTTTTATTGAGAATTTTTAAAAAATATTAATAAATTACTGGTTTACTCTCGATGGGAATCGAACCGAGGACTGAAATCGTTTAAATAACTAAACATTTAAAGAAGCTATTTTTAAAATAATTTTTGGAATTTTTTCGGAATTTCTAGCATTGAAACTACGAATTTTCAAGATGTCGGTCGTAACAAAACATGCAACGGTTTTTTTAAAAAAAATTTATTTAAAATTTTTTTATTTAATTTTTTTATAAATTTTAAAACTTTTTCATTAAAATCAAATAATAAATATAGACTTTCAAGATGGTGGACATGATTTCATACTTTCTGACGAGATATATATCTTGAAATAAGTGGTGGGAGGTCAGTCTGCCAGCGGCTTCTATGGAGGAAAGATCGGTCGTCGTCATTTTTTTTTTGCCCTCACCGGGTTCTAACCGAGGACTCCGAGCTCCATGACGTAAGTGTACATTTTTTTATTATTGTTTAAAAAATAATTTGTGTTAAATTTTTTCTTATTAAATTCGATTGATTATTTTTTTTATAAATTTTAAAATTTTCCCCGATTTTCTAATGTAAAAATAACGGATTTTCAAGATGGCGGCCATAACGGAAATTGCAACTATGACGTCATAATCCTAGATGGCTGATCCAAGATGGCCGCCAAGGTCAAGGCCAAGGTCAAAGGTCAAGGTCATCCAAGATGGCCGCCGTTACGTCACAAATCCAAGATGGCGGTCGGCGGTCCACACCCAGAACCCAGTGCCCGAATGAACCAAACTATACTACTTATGTCTTCGAGCAACAAAGACTAAGCACGGCCTTAGAAGAAAATAAGACGAAAACATACTTGGCATTTATTTTTCCCAAAGAAATTATGTTTCTTCGAATATTAAACTTTTGAACACTTAAAAAATACATCGGTAGCTATTAGCAGGCAAGCAACCAATCTGCGAATAGTAGATATTAATTTCTTATAACAACGATCATACATCTATGAAAATATGCTTGTCGATATCATGCGCCTTTAGTAAAAACATGGGTATAACAAACAATTTTGTAAAGGTGGTTTTTAAAACTGCAATATATTTTTAGAAAAATATTAAAAATGACATATATAATTATAAAATGAGGTAGTTTAGTCAGAGCACTCTCTGGAAAGCCGTTTTTGCGAAATGCACACATAAGTGTCAAATTCTTAAATTGAACAGCCTGCAGATAGGCTCTGGTGATGAAGTGCCAAGGGGGAAAAAATGTAATGCGATGGCAAAGTGAGCATACAACATCGTGTACTTATGTTAATACAAACCACCACGATTGTGCGATATTCTCACAGTTTACAAGAATGGTTGTTGAGTTTCGATCACGGACGTCGATACAGTCACATACGCGCCGCGACATTTGGGCTGACGCCCGTGGTAGGCAGTGAGTCAGCTACCATCCTCTAGGTCACGGTGAGCCCCAGGTGAGTCTGCCGAAAATAATTCCCGTGCATTTCGCGAGTGTGCGGGTGAATCGACATGCCGCAGCCAGATGCCAGGGCGAGTGTCTTACAATTCGGGCAGTCTCGTTCAGACTAGGTAGCCTACTGTATTTTCTGTGCTGTCGTCGTTGAGGTGTCCAGAATATCGGTCTAGTTTCAACGTTGGGCTCGTCTGTTTGTCGCTGTGTTAAACCAGTTCATGTTTTGTCTTTATATGCCGTTATTGTTTCAACTGTCCCGTTGTTGTCATGCCACTGTGTTCGTCTGTGCTGTGTGACTTTTTTTGACAAATTCCTTCCATATACTTCTGTTTGCCGTCTATTCATTTAAATTCGAACAATGGCCGATTTTGGCTTGTTTTCTGTGTATTTGCGTATTATATTTTGTCCATTATTACATTTATTAATGACATACAGTTTAACAAGAAAAATCGTATTAAAAAAAAAACTTTTCATTCAATCTTCTCCATTGCAAGAATCGTTTAAAGTAAATATCGTTGAAGAATGGTGGGCAGATGTCTCAAATCTTTATGGTGTAAATGTTGTCCAAGAAAACTATGTCCACGACAACACACCATATATTTACGTTTAATCTTGCCAGTTGACAGGATATATCGGTAGCATGCGCATTTTTATCGGATTGTGCGTGCTTGATTGAACATCCTTCGATAAGGTGACTTTTTTATGAAGTTGCTAATAGTATTAAATAAAAAATAGTTTGTTGCTGTGTGTTGTAAAATTTCACGAGAAAAAAATTGTAGGTACACCTTGTTTAATTCTGAATGGTAATTATATATCAACATGTTTTTCACTTGTGTGAGATTTCTATTAAAATTAAAATAATCGCCGATGTATTGATTGGTTACAAAGTGAATTCATACATATAAAAGAGACACTTTTCTGTGACGGCAATATTCGAAACGATATTTGTAAATTATTTTAATAAATATCAGAAAAAAATAATAAAATCAGCTGGTATATTTTTTATCATCAATTCCTATTGAATACTCTTAATTATAAATGAGGACTTCTCTACAGATAATTTGCTGGGTAAATTGTATGGCCCCAGGCTTCGTGGGACCTAGTGTCTATAGGTTTTTTTTTTTGGGAAGCTGAGTGCGTGACCCTCTTGGCCTTAAGGTCAAGGTCGTGACAGGCTCCTGGCTGGCTGTGTTGAACGATTTGGCATTGAAACCCTTATGCTTCCCTTTTAAATGGCCTTCTTAAGACCGGCCATTGTCTGGTTAGTTCGACTGACGTGTAGGTTTGCATTGCACAATAAACTTAAAAGATTTTGTGAGCTTGTGTTTTTTATGAACTGTTGTGTATTATGTTCTTGTTTGTTGAAAATTTCGTATTTTGTACTGCGCACTCATCATTACGATACTTACTTAATCGTGCAATTGTATACGTACTAGTGCATTTGGAATATGAAATGACTTGTAAATTATTTAGGGATAATTTTTATTTCTCAAAGCTTCTTAAATGTCTGCTTTGTTATCCGTTAAACCATTTGGTGTCTATTTTGTTTTCCTATAATTTGCTTGGAATTAAATAGCATATCTGTATGTGTTAGCTTTGGCCTATTTCTTAAGTTTATGTACTTCACAGGAGTAAGAGGAACATAGTTTGGAGTCACCTGGCTGACTCCCACTTTTTCTCGTTTTGTAATTTAGAGTGAAGGACTCTCTATCACTGGATTTGAACCCGATACTTAGCGCCTCCTTCACCTCGCATTAGCCTGATATACACTTGTTAAAACGTAAAGTAAACTATAGTATGCCACTTTCTTTTTATTGGGAATGTCAACATTTTTTGCGCGTAGTTTTATAACAATAATTCTTCCTTATTTTGTTAATGAAAGTAAACGATACTACTAATTTTTACATAGGTTCAAGATTTATGTTGTAAAACTTAATCATTATCTTCCAGATTATCACTTAGCTGCTAGAAGTTCTTAATATTTACAAAAAAAACTTAAATATTTGCTTTAAATGACCAATAACTCCATTCGTTCTGGGAAAACTTTGTGTTATGTTTTCGTCTTATTTTCTCATAAGAAGTCACTTTCCGTGCGGTTTCGGTGGTTTTTGGGAACATCCGGCAAATGTAGTTTTACAAAACTATGTAGTATTACAATTTGATGTAGTTATACAGAAAATGTACCACTCACAGGTGCCACACACACAAAAATTATACAAAAATGCAAATATTTTGTTTCAGTCATTCAGGCTTCATTAAAGCACTTTGAGAATATGCAATCGCTCATAAACTGGCTAAACTATTTTTAAATATACATCCTTTACATAATAAATACACTTGACTCGGTCGTTTTTCTTTGTTTGAGCTCAGGCATATATTCAATAATTAAAACAATTTACAATTTTTTGATACTTTTAAATAAAAATTTCCGATATAATCAAGATATGAACATGGAAATAGATGCTCTTTACTTAAGCATTTGTGCTAGTATGCTTTAAATGTTATGTCGTAAAGTCTCTTAAAACATATTAGCAGCACATGATGAATCTTATCACTAGCACTTACAATATGTATTTATTACACCCTGTCACTTTAGCCAAATTTAAATAACGAAATTTAATTCTTAACTTTTTAAAAATGTTTGATAATTATATAATTGTTATGACAGGAGCTCATTGTACCAACATTAATTAAAATTAGTCACAGAGTTCGACGCACAAATTAACTTAATCAGACAAAAGAGACACTCTATTATTTTATTTTAACACGTTGTTCGTTGAAAAGTGTAGGCTATTTAATTAAATAAATAAATTTTCTTCGAAACATTTTCTACAAATATTTACTTCAGGAAAAATATGGCTTCTAGTACTTTGGTGGTAGATTAAAAAAAGATGATAGTGATGATGTATGTACTATATAAAATTAAACTTCTGCAAGTCATAACGTTTTGATACTAATTGTTAATTTTTTGTCTCTTATTCATTGTCAAGGTTCTGTTGCGACATTTGTTTCAGCCAAACGCAAATTTTCAACATGAGATCACTATCTGTGTTGTGTAGTCTAATATATTATTCCTTGCACTTCATTTATATATGTGTGTGTTTGTGAGTATGATTTCATGTTTTTTTTTTAATTTATTGGTGCACGAGTATAGAACATTAAGAGAAACTTATGTGTTGTTACACATTCAAATTATTGTTTGTATTTTATCAGTGACAACATTGCTTGACAGATTGTATTTTATCATTGTCTCGTAGCTCAGAGAAGGTATTTGTTTATAGCAACTAACCATTAATGCAACATCAACATTATTAGTTTAATTTTTTTTAATTGTGCTGGTATTTCAAAACTGTAAATTGCAAAGTATTAAATAAGAATGCTAGAAATGTTGCAGGAACCTGGTCTTTTCAGACAAACTATCAACTCGCATCTCTGAACTAACCAATTGCCTCAATTCAGCAGATTTGCCTGAGGAACATCATTGTGTTAATACAATGCCATGTACACAACCAGCGCGGAAACTACTTTGCTCGTGAAGAATTTTTAATGAAACACACATACCTCAAACAGCCTGGCGAGGCGCCATTGAAGGCAGAACAATTACTAAGCAGATTCCTGTTGAGATGCAAACAGATATCTGCTTGGAGGCACTCAGGAAATCCTTTCAGGACGCTATTCATATCGATACCATTAGTGTACGTCCAAGCATGCTAAAAATAAAAACATACAGTCTATATTCACTACTATGGCTTGGTGATTTTTTTACTAAATCTATGTAACTAAAAATTTAAATTTACATCCAAGCAGCATATTTTTAGAAGCATACTTAGTCAAACCGCTGAATGAATGACTGCTGTATGCAAACACTGAGTTCAGGCATGCCACACTATACAAATTGTAATAACTATCAATATATACCAACAAAAATATTAGGGCAGCACTAATAACACTTTTATTTTCAGGTTACTATACTAAACAATAGGAAATCCAACATAAATACTTTATTTTAATTCTATGCATCTTTAAAATATAAGTAGTCTACCAAATTATGAAAAACCACACACTATTTGTTTGTGTTCATAATAAGGCAATGATTTGTGGATTATGGTACTTAGTTGTAATTTCTGAAATTAAATAAACGATAATGGTATATATATATATATATATATATATATATATATATATATATATGTAATTTTAGTGCCATATTATAATTGAATGTCACTCATTAAATTTAATCTTCTGTGATACAACCAAAAAAAATTGTATATTCCCCATTTCAAACAATAACCACGTATTTTTACAAACATCACACCACGCTCATTAAAAAATCTTACAATGACAATTATTGTTATGAAAACAGTGCAGCTGCAGATATTTTCGGTAGCGAGAGGCGAAAACAGGTTGCGCTCCATGTCCGGCCATTTACTGGAGATTTTAACGCTTTTTTTTTCAAACTGTTGGTGCACTTTTCCATTGCTTTGCATGTGGCCCTGGCAGTTAAATTAGGTAACAAAAGAACAGCACAAAGCTAAGCATGTACGAAATAATACCTGTCATTGTTTATCTACAGTATGTCGTGTAGAAATACGTGACGTGTTTACAGTCAGGTGACATTAAAAAATATATAATTTTTCATAAAAAGAAGTTTTTAAATAAATCAGAATTTTTGAAATAAAAATAAGTTTAGAATATTATTTATGCACCAATATTTTGCAAAAAAAAACATAATAAAGTTAATAAATTTAATTTCCAAGTCTTTTGTTTCGATTTCTTTCTCGCTTTAACTGAGGTGACGTTAAGTTACACTAAACGAAGACAGAGGCAAAGCATATTATTCGTATTAATACAGTCGAAGGTTTCTTGGCTTGAAATAATGACAGTAGGATGCCGTGTTCGGCCGTATCCACGTACTCAGACACAGACTGGAGCGACGCCGTGGCAGTGCCAGTCGGGGAAGGCTACGATTCACTCGTCCTTCTGGACATACCCGAATACTCACGTTGGCAAGCCTTCTTTTCACAGACGAGAGAGCTAACCCCGAAGTTCCCCGAAGTTCATGCTCGCTTTTTTTTTTTCGTACCACACAGGTGTATTTATTTGGGGGAAACCGTTTACAAGATTTCACAGTATCTTTAATGTAGCTATCCTCACCAAATCAACCGTTCACAATGTTTTAAAGTATTTATAATGTAGCTAACGTAATGAGTTGTATATTTATTTACAATGAACAAAAAAAAACCGAAGATGCACGATCGGAGGTTTGGCTCTCTCGTCTGTTGAAAGAAGGCTTGCCAACGTGAGCATTCGGGTATGTTCAGAAGGACGAGTGAATCGAGGCTTCCCGTGCCAGTCGAGCGAGGACGTCCGGCCGCGCACGGCTCATTGACCCCCGGGCCGTGCTGCGTGTCTTCGACGGGAAGCCTTCTTTTCACAGACGAGAGAGTCAAAACCCGAAGTTCCCCGAAGTTCATGCTTTTTTCCCGTATCTTTTATGTAGCTATCCTAACCAAATCAACCGTCCACAATGTTTTAAAGTATTTATAATGTAGCTAACCTAACCTAATTGACCATTAGTATCCTTTTATCAACACCGCCATATGTATTTACAATGAACAAAAAATAAACGAAGATGCACGATCGGGCGTTTGGCTCTCTCGTCTGTGAAAAGAAGGATTCCCGTCTTCGACCGGACACACAACACTGAGCGGCCCTCGCGTCTGAGTGTCCAAACCCCCTCACGGGAGACTTTCCTGCTCTGACCATCTCTTCATCCAGACGCATGACTGTAGGGGTTTTTCCCCTGTGTCTGTGAAGGTTTTTTTTTTTACCTGGGTCAAACGTTACAAAGTTTTCATCTAAATTTAAGATAGGGGAGTTATAACCCGGCAACTTAGTAATTGACATTGGACATTTCCATTCCGCGCGGCTCCTCCCTCCCTAACACCTACCCCTCCTTCCCCCATGAATCGTCTGCAGGTAGGGGAGGGCCACTCCTCCTTCAAGGACAACGTACACGAACACACTTCACTCTCTTCGCGATGTGGCTTAAAGGTATTTCCACTAACGCGACACCGCATCGTGTAAACCGACCTGCGAAGCACTATCTCGGGAGCGGCGTATCCAGGCAGCGCGCAACTGGCAACTGATCCCCTCCACTCCACTCCGCTAGAATCACGTGACTGCGCAGGTCGAAAACAAAGTTGCCGGACTATAGTCTTGTAGAGGTGTAAAAGTAACGAATAAAAGCGTACCCGTATGTATTCGTTACTATAACAATTAGTACTCGTTACTATCCTATCAGTACGTTACTCGTTACTTCTTATACCTCATAACTAGAGACCCAGAAATTTCGCGAATTCGTCTGTCCTCAGGGTAGAATTCAAAGTCATAGGTGTGATAAACCGATGTTTGCTTATCCATTGGTTGATTTCTTAGTGAGAACAGTTATACTTGTTAATTGGCACTAGCTGATTCGCTTACGTCTCTCCTAGCGGGCATCGTTGGCTCACTGTCGTGGAGGGGCGTGTCCAAATAACTGCTGTCCAATCATGAACATAGTGCGAGAGTGTGAAGGTTTGCATTCTAACTTGCGACTAAATGAATGCGCGAAATTTCCGTATCTCTACTCATAACTAGGGGCATGCAGATTTCGCGAAAAGATTTCGGGACTAGATGAAAGTTAAAACACTGTAGCATCGTCTGTGTTTCGTGATTGGGTGAGTTTCTCCCAGATACATATCGATTGTAACAACACCAATCACACTGATTCAGTGTGGAAGTAAACGCATCCTAGTGGCTCGATCAAATAAGCAACGACTTTTCTCGCAGACGGCCGCCAATCACAAGGAAGAAACCACAGGTGCGGGTACACCTTGTTGCAGTCTAATAAGTGTTAAGATCTTTTCGCGAAAAATGCCTGCCCCTACTCATAACATGCTATGTTATGTTAGAACAACGAATCGAGTCGTATTGCGTACATGTACAGTAGGACGCCGCGGCGTCGCAACATTCGTAACTTGTAGAGAACATAGGTACTTATACATTACATACCAAACTGCGTAAGGTGCATTTTTTCACTTTTCCGTATTTTGAACCAGACTTGTGTTTAAGTCATTCTAAATTTAATTTGATTTAATAGGTAAAGTGTAGAATACAAGTGAACTGTTCCATACTACGAAAAATGCGAGTAACGAAATGCGTTCGTGTGTAACGTTACGTTACTCGGTACTAGATGGCGCACCCGTTACTCAGTACCGAATACATACGGTTTGCTACAGCTCTATAGTATTGTGTTCAATCGCTGCCGTGGCTGTCCAACGCTCGCTAAAAGCACACGACGCATGCGAACATCTACCTGCATGAGTAATCCCTAGGGACCGGAAAAATTCGCGGGTTCAATGACCTGTAGGATGAACTCCATAGTTCTACGTACACTCGGTCAAATGCCACCCACTCATTGGCTGCTGTCTTGTGAGACGTCCCAACGTAGCAGCCTGTGATTCGATAAAGCTTTGGTTGGGTGTTTCTCATTGGCCCAGAGTAATCCATGTGAGTTGTGAGCCAATAGCAGAGGCAGCACTGAACTACTATAACTATTTGTATTTTAGCCTATCGCGAAATGAATTCGCGAATTTTTCCGGTCTCCAGCCTAATCCCAGCATGACTAGGCGTGTAGGCCTGGGCCACAGCTCGCAACACCACGGCCAAGTTAACAACGAGGACAAATGACGACCTACGCGGAACAGTCGGCATGCAAGTCTCGACACGCTCTGGGCAGCACAGTGCCACACGACAGGGGCTTCAGGCTCGGTCTCACGCGACACCTTCATTTGTTTCTACGTCATTTCTTTTATTAAATAGCTATTCCTCACATTTGTTCCTCTGCCACTAATATTTCCAACGGACACACTCTTAGTGTGATGTCATGACTGTAAAATGTCGCACAACTGGTGATAACTACGATGACCTGCGCGTTTTTTTTTTACACACATGATATTACACCAAGTGAATATCTGTGAAAATATTGGCGACCGGAAAACAAACGCAAGGGAGATATCGATTTGAAATCTTTAAAAAAAAAATAAAAATTGGTTGTCTGTAAAGTCAGTTTACGGACGATAGTTTAACGTGACGTCATAACAAAACATTGATGAAATGATTGCATACTTTTATGAATACAATTTAATCATTTTTATTCAAATATCACTATTTTGTATGGATACAAAGAAGGAGTGAAATGAAATCTACAATTTAATTGATAAATTTACTTTTATTTGCATTCATTAATTCAAATGTGTTTATTACATTAACGAACAGATTATTTTAACTATAACTTTTATACATGTTTGCTATTTAACTTCTTCCAATCTGTGTTATTCTGTTAAGGATAGGAAGATGATAGGAAAAGTAGGAAACGAATGGGAGTGTTTCAAGTTTAATGTGCCTCGAAAAAGTCAAATCGATGGTTGTTCCAATCGAGTGGAAGCGAGATAGATGCGGCGCAAGCGTACAATGAGCTTAACGGGACACAGCGTAACGGGACACTTTTTCGTGCGTGCAGCAGGCGTTCATCGATTTATAAGACGTTGTCACGTCAAACAAACGTTAAATAAAAGTTATGATGGGAAAAGGGGAAAAAGTTTGAACATGGCGCATGAGAACGAGCCTTAATGTGGCCCGGTTAAGCATGGAGGTCCAAGGCCTCTTGGCTGCCCACTCGCAGCTCAACCACGTGTGTCGCGCCGGGTTGTCGGCATTGAAGCCACGACTCTCCCTACGTCACGTGACGACTCCCGCCAAGGGCATCACACATACTTTCCCGGCGGGCTCTAAATATCATTTTTTTCCCCGCAAGTGAGAGACGTGGAGGACGTTTCCGTAAGACCTGTCAGTAGCATGTACTGGCCGGTCCAAGCGCAGGTTCCACGGGTGGATTGTGGATTTTAGGTGCCGGGGTCGCCATTTTGGATTCCGTCGAACTTGACCTTTGACCTTGATCTCCGATCACTTTGTAACGTGATTCTCTGATTGGAATTTGATACCCGGATTCCTTTTTTACCTAAATAAATTTGCACTTTTTGTTTAAATCGAGGTTGCCATCTTATATTCTAAAACATTCCAAACCCCCAATTTTTGATTCATGGCCGCAATCTTCTATCCTAGAAGATTCCGCCACCTTGTATTTCTCATGCACTCTCAATTTTTTTTAAATTACCCTCACCTGGTTTGAACCGCCAACCTCAAACTCGATTGCGTAATTCCTTATTTTAAATTTTATATATTTAATATACATTTGTTAATTTATTATATATATTTGGGAAACAAATATTTAATAATTTTAATGCATTGCCCTCGGTGGAATCGAAATGAGGACTCCGGGCTCAAAAATATTGTCACGAACACCTAGCCGGTGCCACCGCCATTTCTGTCACGATCCACCTTCAGAGGGGGGGGCGAGAATCGTAGCTCTTTACATAGAAACAACTCGCTTGGCATCAACTAGTCTTAACTTCATAAAATACTTTACTGTACCTAGGATCATAGGTTCGTCATCCCGTACAGGATGTCTGGTGAGAGCTGAACTAAGGAGATTTTGCAAAATAACATAATACTTAATTAAAATTATTTTATTCTTAAAGTCAAATACTCAACATCATTTTAAAGAACATTTAAATAGCAGGATTACAATTTAAAACAATAATCTCTTTACTTCCTTAACGATTGAACGACCTTACAAGAGAGAGAATGAGAGAACTTCACTAAACACTTCCCTAGTCCTTCCGAATACCTCAAATCATAATTAATACTTAAAATTAAAACAAAGATAAGTCCATACTCACATTTTCCGAAAAGCCTTTCTTGATCGATTACTTTAAAAAAATAACGTAGGGGCCTCTCCTGCCCTTGAAATCCCGAACGAACATTACATTTTAAAAACTATGACGCGTGACCCCTGACGAGGGCCATAGCCTCCGCCCGAAAGCTTGACGACTACATTATGACCTAACTTAAATTAAACGACTCGTGGCCTCTGGCGTCGACCATAGCTTCCGCCCGAAAGCTTGAATTCCTACATCACGAACGAACTAACAACTCGTGACCACAGGTGAGACGCATAGCCTCCGCCTGAGTGAGCCTGAGTCACCAATCACTTGCGCTTAAATTCGCGCGCCCTGCCGCGCCTACCATAACAAAAGCTCGTTATTGAAGTCAAATTTACTAAACAACTAACTAGAACATCTGGGAAGACTACCCCCCCTCTACCCCAATGTGCAGGCCACACCGCGCGGCTTGTTACGACAGCGCGCCCCAGCAACTGCGGCCCGTGGCTGCGCCAGCGTGCGGCCAAACAAACAAACAAAATTCTGCAAGCCCGCAGCGCGCCGCGCCGGCCCCGTGCCCCAATTACTTGGTCACGCCACTTGCGCTGACGAGTGAACAGAGCAGCCAGCCCAGAGTCCCGTCAGTAAAGTCCCTAAATTTGATTTCAACAACCCTGCAAAATTTCAACCCGCGACATAACCCTCCCCTCACAGAGCTCGAGCCCCATCGAGCTACCTCAAAATTACAAATTGTCTTTTTCCATTAAACCATAACTATAAATTCCTCATTTCACAAAAATAATAATTTTCTTAGTTCCTTGCTGTCTGAACATACATCTAGATTCTGCATAAGATTTATTTTAAAACAACAAGTATTCATAAAATTAAATGTAAAACTTTTATCTGGTTTGTTCTCACAGGAACCTTCAGAGGCTCGAGTTCTCAATTCTAAAAAAATTGTTCTGTTAGTGAAGCTCTCTTTACAAATTAAATTACTGTTCTTAGTTTCTCAGTATTCGTTAAACAATGTGCAAATTCTTGATAATTATTATTATTTTTTTTTTTTCGGTTTCCGTTTAATACCATACTTCTTTCGTTCTTCAAAAAAAATTAAGTGTCCTTACAGTGTTTCAATTAATTAAACTCTTATCTCGTGAAGGTTGGTGCAACTCCTCGAAGTCAGTGTTGTCGAGAAGAGTAGCTCCCTGGGCTGGCCATCAGCAAACACCACTCAACTCCAACAGCTACTGGACTGGCTTCCAGGGCAGCTCACAACTTCTCCCCACATCTGCTTCGGAGTTGTGCCATCCTCATCACGAACAGATTACAATTCTGAAACATCATCAACAGGCATTACCATCACGCCTGACAAATACAAAACTAACTACTAAACTGCAATCGATGGGCAAGGATGCAAACACACAAAAAAATAAAATTAATTAATTCAACTGCTAACATAAAGTATCCCACCCTTAGCATAATCTAATCAGGCAAATAATTTGATAGGAAAAACTTAAGGAAGGGAAACATGACCTCCAATGATTTTCCCTAACTCTTGAGTCTTGATCTTCTCTATACAGCAAATAGTCCCCACGAAGTAACTGGGTTGAAGGTCAGTTCACATGACCCACCCATAACCTCTTCTACTCTTCTTTTCTTCTGGGGGCAACCACAATGCCCACCAATCTCTCTCCATGGTGCCGAACCAGCTATCCCATGAGAGTAAACAACGTAGTCAATAGAAGCGCAGAGGGGAAACACCAATCTCTGGCTTGTCGAGTCATAAAACTGCTTTATCTTCTTCTTCTTCTTCTTCTGAGTAAAACATCTGATTAATCTTGCTTCTATTCTTCCAAACAGTAAAAGTTCATCAGGTATCTTCATGAAAGAAACATTCTAACTAATAATTCTTCATTTTTCTTCTTCTTTATTTCTGTTAGTTGTAATAGAAGGCCATGTTAGGGAGGTTATAGGGAAAAAGAGTGGCCAATTCCCACCTCATCACCCACCTAGATCATGACTAATTAACTTTTAAACTTTCTATTTCAAACAAATAAAAAAAAACATTTTTTTTTTATTCAAACTTTTAAACTATAATTACTTTTACTTCATAACCTCAAAAGCTAATCAATAATTCTAAATGAAATTGTGATTTACTGCATCCTTGTTCCATCCGATCTGTTTGTTTATAACCTTTCTTGTAAAGTATAAAATTTTCAAACATTACTAATTCAAAAAAAAAATTAAATTCTGGTGTCCTTTGAGTTACAATTAACTTTACTATTTCTTAGCTTGAAATAATTTAAGTTTTCAGAACTATTTCATTGTCTAATTCACAACACTTAAAAATCAACTCAAAACAACAAATCATCAAAATCAATAAGATCATCTGACCTACCTATCAGTACTGTGAACTTGAACTGTTCGTACACATTTATAATAAGCTATTGTATTTAAATTCCAACCTAAATAAGGTTTAAAAAAAACTACTAATCCCTCTGTAAATTAAGAAAATTAACTTTAAAAATTAAACTTAAGGTATTAGTTCTTTTTGACAGCTACCACAACTCACTAGTTCCATTACATTACTATAACCTAAAAAGTTCTGTAAATAATGTTTATAACAAAAAAACTCCAGTTACTGTCTTCCATAAAAAAATAAAACTTTACATGACCTTATTAATCTCCACTTGTAAGTCCATGGCTGCCAGCTTTCTCTTCTCTTGTATCTTCAGTCTTGGCTCTTGTTTCAGTGATCTTGTATCTTGTCTCTCGAACTCTTGTCATCTTGTAAACTGGACTGCTGCTCAGCTCATCTTAAGGAATCTGTAACAGTTTCAAAAATACATGTTAATTTAAATTACATAATTCCTGTTCTTTGGTCCTAAAAAAAAAATTGTATTATTAGTACACATTACCCTGAAACAACATTATTATTCATTGTTTATTACTTAAAAAAAATGCTTTACCATAAAATCCTTTTTTGTTCTTTTCATTAGGCCTATTTATTTTCCTTCTTCTTAATTAAATTCTGCTTCAAATGTTAATCCTAACTTAAGACCTACCATCTATTTATTATTCATTACCTACATTATTTATGTTACCCTAAAATTCCCATAAGTTTCTAATACTTCCTATCAAAGACATTCTCTCTAAAAAAAAAATTTACTTGTGACTCTTAACTTAACAAACTTAAAAAAAAACTTTTACACTAGACTTAACTTATTATTCATTCTTAGTTACTAAATTTCTATATGTAAACTTTAGTACTTACAAACAAAAACTGCCTATTTCTCTCTACCTCTTAATCTCTTTCAATTATTACAATAATAATGTTACCTTGCATCTTTAAACTTTCTTCTTTTCAATTAAATTAGACATCTCATAACAATAAAAATTCTGCCTATACTCTTCTTATGGGTGTACAACCCAACAACAAAATTTCAAATTCTCAAGTTTCCTTATATTTAAATTATGCAATGCACATAACCTCTGTGGTGCCTGTACCCTTTTAGGCCTACCACCTTCTCCTCTCACAGCATGACAACTCTTATTCCTCGGGGTCTGTATTCACTGTTACAAATCAAATATCTCAAAAAAAATTAAAAACAAATTTATTATTTTAAGAAAACAAAAATTTACATTGAATTTACTATGGAGCCTGGAAATCTTAATGTCTCACAGCAGCTAACATGACTAAATCCCATGGAACCCCAGGTTTACATAACCTGTGCCCAAAAATTTAAGCATACCAGGCTTTCTCTGCACTGGTTTTACAGCATCACACACTATTTAGGGCCCCTGATCTGCCATCAGTCCCAAGGAGTTTTCCCACAACCCCTCTCTACACAAGCGCCTACCGCATTCCTCTCAATTGGCTATCGGTTTTACGGCATTCTTTTGGGATCCGACCATCAAGTTAGGGCTAATCGAACACTAAACCTCCATACTTCCAAACTAATGTAAATCAATTAAATTTTCTCTGTAATTTCTTAAAATCCAAATAAAAATTATTCAAACATGCCCAAGAAACTTTCAAAAAAAAAAATTCATAATCTTATCTTCAAACCATTAAAATAAAAATAAATAGATTACTCTGTTTTCTCCTTAATAACTGTAAACTGTCAACAAATATCATGTCGTAAATTTTAACTATGCTTACTGACTCTTAATCATAAAATCTCATTTGTCCTAATTAATAAACAACCGATTTCCTTAAAATCTCACTGTATCTCTCACACTCAAACTTCACTGGCTGAATATCTCAATAAATTCAAAAACAATTATCTAAACTCTTAAAGAAACTCCTCCCCAATTATTCAAATTACTTCACCTTATTTTATTTCATTACTTAAAACACCTTACTCAAAAAAAATTAATTAATTATCTAGCTATCTTCCATTATTATTTATTTACCGAACAAAACTTTCTCCTAAATTAATTTAGTAAAATTCAATTTCACATTAGGCAAGTACACTAACTCTCTACAGCAATGTTTCTCATTTCCCTCCTTCCTAACTGAATCCAATCTTACTTAACCTCCAGGGAATTTACCTCACAAAATAACCAAAAATTTCACTGTAGTGCCTATCTGCTATAGGCCCACTACACAGGGGGCTCTAACCCCACCAACAAACTTCATTGAAATGGTACCCTATCCCATACAGGATAGCCACTTCGGTACTACCATGGGGAACTCCTGCCCCAAACTACTAACAACACTCAGGATTCTCCTAACCCTTAATTCACGTAGATAGCCCATCTCCTATGGGTCTGTTCTACAATCCCTACTTCCCAGGGACACAACACCTCACCTTAGGGTCCCTCGCCCTAAAGAAAACATTAATTTTGTCTCTCTGTTCCCTTGGAGTAAATTCCCTCTACACACAAAAACTATCCTTCCCACTTTTCTCAATGCTTATCGATTTTATAGTGTACCTCCTTAATAATGTTTACAAATCCCAAAAAAATATTTTTAAAACCGAGGTAGAATTTAACTAACAAAAACATAAACAACTTACAACGAAACACTTCTAGCCTATACATCATACACTTCTTAAATTAAATTACTTACATACTGAAAGTTCCTCTTCTCCTAAAACACACTTAAATTTAAATTTATTTAACCAATAGTCTATTTTCTTATCGCTAAGTTACCGTACAGCTGATCAAAACAAGGTCACGGCCTGTCCACGTCTCCGTATGAGCCCGTGACGTCACCGAATTCCATCAGGTGCGCCAACCCTCGCTTGCGGTTCCTCCGTTCTCCGCTAGGTCTCAGCACCTCCCCGTCACGTGTTCACTCTGCCACGTCCACTGACGTGTCGTTCTGAAACAACTCTCAACATTTTTCTAATTAAAACAAAACATCACTATAAATTCTATAACTCTCTTTTACATAAACTCTCGTTTTCTCTTTAATTCCTTTCTAACGTTTATCCTTCCCTCGACTGATTTAATTCGTACGTCTCGTCTCCTACGCGCACGAAAACAAAACAAACTTCTCTTGAAAATAATTCCTATTTACGACAAAAAACTTTATTTTAAATTATAATTCTCTTAACCTACAATCTTAAAATGAACTTCAATTAAATTAAACCACTTGCATTATCTCTAATAAGCATTTAACTTATAACGTATTCTCCTCACGTAATAATCCCCGATATAAATCTACAATAAATTCAACGACTTAAAACAACTTATCACTATAAACTTTATCCTTACAAGTATCCTCAAATAAACATCTGTTACGTCAAAAAAAAAATCTCAAAGACTTCCTCCACTATAGACTAAAATTCCGTAATCCTCTCCTCAAGTAAACTCTTAATAACCTGCTATCAGAAGCTGAAACTAACTTAATAATAAACATAAAAATCTACCTCTCTCTCTCTCCAGAAATAGAACCTACCCGGCGCCTCCACCATTTCTGTCACGAACACCTAGCCGGTGCCACCGCCATTTCTGTCACGATCCACCTTCAGAGGGGGGGGCGAGAATCGTAGCTCTTTACATAGAAACAACTCGCTTGGCATCAACTAGTCTTAACTTCATAAAATACTTTACTGTACCTAGGATCATAGGTTCGTCATCCCGTACAGGATGTCTGGTGAGAGCTGAACTAAGGAGATTTTGCAAAATAACATAATACTTAATTAAAATTATTTTATTCTTAAAGTCAAATACTCAACATCATTTTAAAGAACATTTAAATAGCAGGATTACAATTTAAAACAATAATCTCTTTACTTCCTTAACGATTGAACGACCTTACAAGAGAGAGAATGAGAGAACTTCACTAAACACTTCCCTAGTCCTTCCGAATACCTCAAATCATAATTAATACTTAAAATTAAAACAAAGATAAGTCCATACTCACATTTTCCGAAAAGCCTTTCTTGATCGATTACTTTAAAAAAATAACGTAGGGGCCTCTCCTGCCCTTGAAATCCCGAACGAACATTACATTTTAAAAACTATGACGCGTGACCCCTGACGAGGGCCATAGCCTCCGCCCGAAAGCTTGACGACTACATTATGACCTAACTTAAATTAAACGACTCGTGGCCTCTGGCGTCGACCATAGCTTCCGCCCGAAAGCTTGAATTCCTACATCACGAACGAACTAACAACTCGTGACCACAGGTGAGACGCATAGCCTCCGCCTGAGTGAGCCTGAGTCACCAATCACTTGCGCTTAAATTCGCGCGCCCTGCCGCGCCTACCATAACAAAAGCTCGTTATTGAAGTCAAATTTACTAAACAACTAACTAGAACATCTGGGAAGACTACCCCCCCTCTACCCCAATGTGCAGGCCACACCGCGCGGCTTGTTACGACAGCGCGCCCCAGCAACTGCGGCCCGTGGCTGCGCCAGCGTGCGGCCAAACAAACAAACAAAATTCTGCAAGCCCGCAGCGCGCCGCGCCGGCCCCGTGCCCCAATTACTTGGTCACGCCACTTGCGCTGACGAGTGAACAGAGCAGCCAGCCCAGAGTCCCGTCAGTAAAGTCCCTAAATTTGATTTCAACAACCCTGCAAAATTTCAACCCGCGACAATATAAGAGCTTATCTTAAATTTTAGATTCCAAATTTTTTTGTTGATAATATTTGAAATCCAAAGTGGCGGCTGCACAAGTAAAATGAGAGAGCAAGCGGAATTTTTAAGAATCCAAGTTGGAATCGAGTTGTCAAAGTCGACTCGGAGCGTTATGGTGTCGCAAGTCGAGGTCAAAGGTCGGGGTGATATGAATGCAAGATGGCGACCCCGGCACTGGAACCGGCGCGCATTGCATGTCCGTTGCGCCCGACCCGAAGACCGCAGAGCGCGCGGCCGTGTCTCCGCTCGCGCCAGCGCCGCGCGGCCGCTGGGCCGCGTTCCAAAACTTCACTCTGCGAATAAACTGTACTCCGGAAACCAGCCGAGTGAACGGCCCGCTCGCTCCCGTGGCCGCCGCGTTTGGTCGCGTGGCTTGGCTGGCGTGTTGCAGACGCCTCCCGTTCGCAGGGCCGGCGCGTCCACACAGGCGAACTAGGCAACCGCCTAGGGCGCCAAGTAGCTGGGGGCGGCGCAGCACGACACATAACAGCTCATATCATATGTTTAACGATTATTGAAACTAGATGAAAATGGATTTTTGTAACAGTTTGGAATGTTTATATTGATATAAGTAATTATTTAAAGTCCACGGTGACCTGTTTATGATTTGTAATAAGTAAAAAAGTAAAAAAAAAAAAAAACACAAGCCTGCTTACATTTGATTGTTGACAAAATCTTAGGTTTACGTGATGTATTTTGAGGCAAGGAAATTTTTTTTTGTGGTGTCCGGCCGGGGGGAGGGGGTTAAGTTTTTTCGCCTAGGGCACCAATTTACCTTGCACCGGCCCTGCCCGTTCGAGGTCATTATTTCACATTTACGTCTAATACCGTTCAACTTGTAAACTCTTTTGAGTGGCCGAACTTCAACAAAATGAATATATGTGTGTGTGTGCATACATTTTGTATAATTAGCTGGCTAAGTTGAATTTTTAACAAATATTTTGCTCAAAATATGGATAAGTAGAACCAAATAAAATAAAATACTGAAATGTTATGGCTTTAAAGACAATGCTTGTGACTACGGCACATATTTGCCGGTAAAATTGACTTTAAACCTAAAAAGATCTATGTTTATATCACATTTCATTCTCCTTGTCCATACAGCACGAAAACGTTAAAAAAAAAAACTTTGCCTGCTTATTATTCAAAAAGTATGCAATATATAGGTATATATATATATATAGGTATATATATATATATTAATTTTGTGAAAGTTCAGCCACATAAAAAGTCAGCAAGTGGAAAGTAAATGTAAGTTTACGACCTGGAATGGGACATGCGCCCTTAAGGCGACGCGACAGGGCCTGCAAGATTAACGACCACCATTAAGCCACCAACCACCTTAATGCTCGGTCATTACTTTGAGCCAAGTACTATTTATAAAATTTTAACTCGCTGCCTTTCTTGCATTTGTTGCTCTCTCACAAATATTGTCCACCTAGGGTAATATGGGTAAGTGAAAGCCGCCAAATGATGATAATTATGAAGACTTCGAGCATTTTTACATCCATGATATCACACTTAGTAAATATCCATCGAAAATATTTGGTACAGAGCAACAATTTAAAGAGAGGTGTAGAATTAAAATGTTACAAATAGCCCTTAAATAAAAGCAATGACGAAAAAATAATCAACCTTGCTTGTATGACCAGGGGCGTAGCCAGGGGGGGGGGGGGGGTTAGGGGTTCAAACACCCCCCCGCCCCTTAGCACCAAATCTTTAATTAATTTATTATTCATCACTCAAACAAATTTCATATTAAAATTAATAAAATTTTTACCATTACAATGTATTTAAATTTAATTACCGAAAACTGCTAAAAAAGCACTATTTTACACCTTAAAATCCAAATTTTCCCGGGGGAGGACCCCCGGACCACCCACTTTAATACGTGGGGGGGGGGGGGGGGCAGGCTTCTTAACACCCCTCATACACAAATCCTGGCTACGCCACTGTGTGAGACGATGATAAACGTTTGGGTTGGTACCATTTGTAACCAGAATCTTGTGTAAATAAGAACATATTTGTAACGGATTCAGATAACGTAAAAACTGTCAACAGTTAGTCGTATCAGTTAAGGCAATTTTTTTGCAGTTTTTTTTTCAAAATTCTTTCAAACAAAATGATATTTAGATAACACTGCATTTTATGTTTAGTTTTTGATTATTTTCTGTTACACATTTTTTCTCTTTCAAAACGTAAAATAGATCAATTCCTACTTGTACTTGTGCAATTTTTTCACTTTCCTGATTAGGTATTTGACAATATGTAAACTCCAACTTCCTCTAAATAAAACCAATTTAAAAGAAAACATATTTTAACTCGTATGTTATCAATTTTCTATCGTTGTACGAAATTCTTACTGTTAAAAATAATTAAAGAACCAAAACTGTTACACTTTTTTCTTTGTAGTGATCATGGTTAAATAGAAAGTATTGTACATTCTGACAAATAATTCAACTAATGCTCATTGTGTGTTAATGGTGCTTAATCATTAACCAAGACGATGACAAACGTTTGGGTTGGTACCATTTGTAACCAGAATCGTGTGTAAGAAACAAAATCCATTTACTTTGAAATCGCTCTAAAATCACGTTTTCTCAAGCCTAGCTGAAAGTTACATCCACGCTGCTTGGCTCTGAGATTGGAGAACTGTTCAAGGACTCGGTCGTGTGTAGCGAGCTATGAGACACGTCGCGGCACGCTCACGTCATTGGTCCGACCGTAATATCGAAGCCACGACCCTCGCCCCACGAGTCCCTCTTGGCGACGACTGCTACCGAGGACTCTGCCTGCCAGTCATGAAGCTATGCCGGCTGCTACCGAGGATTCTGCCCACCAGTCATGAAGCTATGTCGGCTGCTACCGAGGACTCTGCCCACCAGTCATGAAGCTATGCCAGCTGCTACCGTGGAATCTGCCCGCCAGTCATGAAGCTATGCCGGCTGCTACCGAGGACTCTGTCCGCCAGTCATGAAGCTATACCAGCTGCTACCGAGGATTCTGCCCACCAGTCATGAAGATATGTCATCTGCTACCGAGGACTCTGCCCACCAGTCATGAAGCTATGCCGGCTGCTACCGAGGACTCTGCTCGCCAGTTATGAAGCTATGCCGGCTGCTATGGAGGACTCTGTCCGCCAGTCATGAAGCTATACCGGCTGCTACCGAGAACTCTGCCCACCAGTCATGAAGCTATGCCGGCTGCTACCGAGGACTCTGCCCGCCAGTCATGAAGCTATGCCGGCTGCTACCGAGGACTCTGCCTGCCAGTCATGAAGATATGCCGGCTGCTACCGAGGACTCTGCCCGCCAGTCATGAAGCTATACCGGCTGCTACGGTGGACTCTGCCTGCCAGTCATGAAGATATGCCGGCTGCTACCGAGGACTCTGGTCGCCAATCATCTGCCTGGCAGAGCCTTACCGAGCATAAACAAACCTGACAGCGATAAAGACACCATTAAATTTGAGCGTTCTGAAATGAAGTTTTGAAAGCTTCACCTGTACGCGCACAATAATCCATGGGTAGTTACCGCTTTTTTCCACTGCACAGAAAGAAAGACGAATTTACGAACTTTTGTGATCTCCCTACAGTTGCTTTCGAAATATTCACCCATTTTTTTGTACCATAGTAGTATACAATTGGGCTACTGGGACTGGGTTCTGGGTGTGGTGCTTGGTGCTAGTCAGCCAATTAAGATTTGTGACGTCACGGCGGCCATCTTGGATGAGTGTAACGGGGCACAGGGTAACGGGACAAGTAGGACATTGACCTGTGACCCTCAAAGTCCGCCAAAATTGGGCAAAAATTGCCCAAAATTCCTCAAAAATCGCCAAAATTTCAATTTTTTTTAATAAAAAATTCCGCCAAAAAATCGCAAAAATTTTGATAAATTGAAAATTCTCGTTTTCGAGGGAAAAATTTCCAGTTTCGAGGGAAAATTTCCCGTTTTATTCCTTAAAAATACCAGCAGCTAGAAATGTCCATATGTAGGCTTAAGCATCCATGTATACAGCCTACGATAAACCTCTGACGTCATCATGGATTATGACGTCACCGTTGCAATTTCCGTTACGGCCGCCATCTTTAAAATCTTTATTTATTATCCGATTTTAATGAAAAAAATTTTAAAATTTATAAAAAAATTCATGTCATGAAATTTTAATAAAAATATTAAAAGAAATTACTTTTATGACACGGAGCTCGGAGTCCGCGGTTAAAACTCGGTGAGGGCAAAAAAATAAAAATGACGACCGATCCTTCCCCCGCGGTGGCTGCTGGCATACTGACTCCCACCACTTTTTTTTAAAGCATATATATTGTCACCTAGTATGACGTCATGTCCGCCATCTTGTCTTCGATGCTGGAAGCCATCATCATTGTATCGTCGGCGAGAGTGCGCTGATGACATGTTAGTTTGATTCTTATCCGTTAGAATGCAGTAATCTATTATTATTGCTGTGACACCCGCCATCTTGAAATTTGGCCAGCCATCTTGAAAATCCGTAATTATTTAGCTAGAAATTCGGGAAAAGTTCCAAAATTCGTTAAATAAATCACTCATTAATTAACATATTGATTCGATCGATTCCCGTCCTCGGTTCGATACCCGATCGATGCAATAATGTTTAATTTTATGTAAAAAATAATAATTTCAATAAACCATGTTCAACATTCCTAAAGAGACTCTAAATCCTCTACGACCATCATCCTATCAGACATCAAGACCACCATATTGGAAATGCGTAATTTTAATGCTAGAGATTCGGGAAAAAGTTCAAAATTCATTAAATAAATTTGTAATCTATATACTGATTGATTAGATTGACTTAGGTCCTTGGTTAGATCCCTGGCCGATACAAAACAACTTTAATATTTTAAAAAGTACCACTAAAGTGGCAGGTTTGAGAAAATAAAAAAACACCGCAAGTTCTTTTAAAAAAAACTATTATTACATAAGTACTACACTACTACAAGAACAAAAAAAAATACACAGTCAAAGTACTAAAGTTTTGTGGATTCCTTGATTCAAACAGTCTTCTTAATGGATGAAGTAAGTCTTTTACATGTTCTTAAATGTCTATTCAGTTTATCAGGTCGACATATTGGTACACCACAGTTTTCACACAAAGACGAATTATCGACTTCATTAAAAGGACAGTGATATATTTCGTGTCGTTGTGCACTTTGAATATTTGCCAATGTTTTGTTACAAAATATACAGCTTGATTCCGATGAATGTACTGCCAGTCTATCACAATTCCTGAGGTGCCGTTTTAATCTTCCATATTGTACAAACTTGCTTAAACACCTGTTGCACTGATATTTAATGCGTTCAGAGTTATTACTACAATTGTGTATTACATGATCCCGTAATTCCAAGTTTTTGATCTTCTCACAGTACGTGCAGTCGGGTGATGGAACACAGCTGGATGCTCCTTCCTTCATCAATGGCACTGGAATTGTTGACAACCATTGTAACACTGCTGACATGTTAACTTCTGAAGCCGTTGAGGTCTGCTCTGCAGAAGATTTTGCACGCGTCGAAATCTCCTGCTGTGCTGAGAGAGCAGGTGTAGCTGTAGACATCGTTGTCATCGTGCTCTGCACTGATGATGGTAGACGTTCGATCCAGGTTGGTGTAGATAGTGGTAATGATGCCATCAAGTTCTCAAGAATAGCTAGATACCGGTCTATTATGGTATACAAGTCTAACTATCCGATCCGTTCATCACCGCAGTCAGAGATGGACTGAAGTTCATATCACCAGGGTCTCACTTATATAGTCTCATCAGCTGGTACAACACATGAGTCAATATGCATTCCGATTTGGGATCTGACGCTGTATCGAAAGAACACAGGTGTAAGTTTTGCAGCAAAGATTTTATCTTGAGAAAGAATAAAAGACAACACGAGAAGAATGACTATGTTAAAAATCCACTGCGCAATATGATAAGTTTTGTTCGATGTAGCAAGTCGTTTACGCGGAGAGAGAGCCTAAAAAGACATGGCAGAACTTGTAACGCCAAGCCTGCGTACAAGCTAGAGTACAACGTTGAATCTACTAGACTAAGGAAGAGTGATCTGCATTACGACAATTATTTTCTTGGCTCTTCCGATCTCGACAAAGAACTTAAATTGAAGGAGGTTGATGATTTACGGAATAATGAAGACAATGGAAGAATCTTTAATGTGAAAAGTGAGAATATATTCCAGCCGAATTCAAGTAGATCTTTCCTACTTTGTAAAAATTTTGGACTCCTAAAAAGGAAGCATGAAGACGATGAAGACACTTCAACATCATCAACATCGAATTATTACGGTAAATTGGGTGAAGACGATTCCTTCTACGGTGATTGTTACAGTGACTCTGAGGCTGTTGACAAAGACATAGACTATGATGAAGCACCTAAAGCTGACAAGATCGAAGAATGTGGCGGTGTCCTGAGACCGAAACGATGGAAACGACGTGATATATTAAATAAATCTGATCAAGCTTGTGATGATCATCGTCTCAAAAATGAAAGTTACCCTGAGGTTGGTGGTAAAACGGAAGACACCAGAGATCATAATATTTATTATAAACGTGCAAGGAAGATGGTGGTAGAAGAGAATGAATACACATCATGGAAAGATCCAAACATATTGGTTGACCGGCTAAGACTTCTACATGGTTCGCTTTGTGCAGGAAACTAATCGTGCATCAAAGAAATATCCTTCATACTCAAGGAACTGAGGAAAGCTGGCTACATACAATAATGGCTTGTTTTACTTGCATTTGTATAATGTAAAGAAATAAAATAAATAATTTAAATTATAAGAATTTAATATTTTTCTTTCTTATATTCTGATTTCTAACTAAGACTTAGATCTCATAACTTGTGCTTCCTTTTTGTCTTTTTTTTGGTTGATGGAGCTTCCAAATGTGCTTCCTTATTCGATGGTGCTTCCAAAATGTGCTGCCTTTATGATGGTGCATCCAAAATGTGCTGCCTTTTCGTTGTCGGTGCTTCCAAATGTGCTGCCTTTTCGTTGCCGGTGCTTCTAAATGTGCTGCCTTTTCGTTGCCGGTGCTTCGAAATGTGCTGCCTTTTCGTTGTCGGTGCTTCCAAATGTGCTACCTTTTCGTTGTCGGTGCTTCCGAATGTGCTGCCTTTTCGTTGTCGGTGCTTCCAAATGTGCTGCCTTTTCGTTGACGGTGCTTCCAAATGTGCTGCCTTTTCGTTGATGGTCCTTCTATTTTTATTGTTGTTTTGACTCTAGTATTATTGTAGATGGTTCTTGATTTGACTAGCGTATTATTCCATACGGTGCATGTATATAAGCGAGTCCTAGACAGCAGAACGCTCAGTTTGTTACTAAAGGTCGGCGGTGTAAGGATCACCTAGTTTGTTTAATCTGGTGCATAAATCGCGTAATTACCTGTTCTTGCGAACTCGATGGCATCTTTACCGACTTTAACGTCGAACTCGGAGGTTGTACCATCGTCTACGGTAACCTTTACGACAGCTACGACGGAGAAGGTGCAGATCCCGTTGGCAAAGACGACGACGTCAACATTGGAGGAGATTTCAACAGATGTGATACCACCATCATCCGAAGTTTTATCATCAGCAATGGATACTTCCACTAATGAAGAGCGTACATTGCGTCAGTGCAAATACTGTGACGCATCATTTACATTTACATCACCTCAAATGCTCGCAGACATGAAAGTAGCAGTTGTTCTAATAATGTTAAAAGAATACAATTTCAGTGCAATAACTGCAATAAACTAATTTCACGTCTTGATAGCTTACATCTTCATTATAAAAAATGCTCCGAGAAAGTTAAGTGCGAGTATAATGAACATGGTTATTGTTTTGACTCATGTGTTGTACCAGCTGATGAGACTATATAAGTGAGACCCTGGTGATATGAACTTCAGTCCGTCTCTGACTGCGGTGATGAACGGATTGGATAGTTAGACTTGTATACCATAGTAGACCGGTATCTAGCTATTCTTGAGAACTCGATGGCATCATTACCACTATCTACACCAACCTGGATCGAACGTCTACCATCATCAGTGCAGAGCACGATGACAACGATGTCTACAGCTACACCTGCTCTCTCAGCACAGCAGGAGATTTCGACGCGTGCAAAATCTTCTGCAGAGCAGACCTCAACGGCTTCAGAAGTTAACATGTCAGCAGTGTTACAATGGTTGTCAACAATTCCAGTGCCATTGATGAAGGAAGGAGCATCCAGCGGTGTTCCATCACCCGACTGCACGTACTGTGAGAAGATCAATAACTTGGAATTACGGGATCATGTAATACACAATTGTAGTAATAACTCTGAACGCATTAAATATCAGTGCAACAGGTGTTTAAGCAAGTTTGTACAATATGGAAGATTAAAACGGCACCTCAGGAATTGTGATAGACTGGCAGTACATTCATCGGAATCAAGGTGTATATTTTGTAACAAAACATTGGCAAATATTCAAAGTGCACAACGACACGAAATATATCACTGTCCTTTTAATGAAGTCGATAATTCGTCTTTGTGTGAAAACTGTGGTGTACCAATATGTCGACCTGATCAACTGAATAGACATTTAAGAACACGTAAAAGACTTACTTCATCCATTAAGAAGACTGTTTGAATCAAGGAATCCACAAAACTTTAGTACTTTGACTGTGCATTTTTTTTGTACTTGTAGTAGTGTAGTACTTATGTAATAAAAGTTTTTTTTAAAAGAACTTGCGGTGTTTTTCATTTTTTCAAACCTGCCACTTTAGTGGTACTTTTTTAATATATTAAAGTTATTTTGTATCGGCCAGGGATCGAACCAAGGACCTTAGTCGATCTAATCAATCAGTATATAGATTACAAATTTATTTAATGAATTTTGAACTTTTTCCCGAATCTCTAGCATTAAAATTACGCATTTCCAATATGGTGGTCTTGATGTCTGATAGGATGATGGTCGTAGAGGATTTAGAGTCTCTTTACGAATGTTGAACATGGTTTATTGAAATTATTATTTTTTACATAAAATTAAACATTATTGCATCGATCGGGTATCGAACCGAGGACGGGAATCGATCGAATCAATATGTTAATTAATGAGTGATTTATTTAACGAATTTTGGAACTTTTCCCGAATTTCTAGCTAAATAATTACGGATTTTCAAGATGGGCAACCAAATTTCAAGATGGCGGGTGTCACAGCAATAATAATAAATGATTACTGCACTCTAGCGGATAAGAATCAAACTAACATGTCATCAGCGCACTCTCGCCGACGATACAATGATGATGGCTTCCAGCATCGAAGACAAGATGGCGGACATGACGTCATACTAGGTGACGATATATATGCTTTAAAAAAAAGTGGTGGGAGTCAGTATGCCAGCAGCCACCGCGGGGGAAGGATCGGTCGTCATTTTTATTTTTTTGCCCTCACCGGGTTCGAACCGCGGACTCCGAGCTCCGTGTCATAAAAGTTATTTCTTTTAATATTTTTTTAAAATTTTATTACATGAATTTTTTATAAATTTTAAATTTTTGTATTTAAATCGGATAATAAATAAAGATTTTAAAGATGGCGGCCGTAACGGAAATTTCAACGGTGACGTCATAATCCATGATGACGTCAGAGGCTTATCGTAGCCTGTAGACATGGATGCTTAAGCCTACATATGGACATTTCTAGCTGCTGGTATTTTTAAGGAATAAAACGGAAAATTTTCCCTCGAAACGGGAAATTTTTCCCTCAAAAACGGTAATTTTCAATTTATCAAAATTTTTGCGATTTTTTGGCGGAATTTTTTATTAAAAAAAATTGAAATTTTGGCGATTTTTGAGGAATTTTGGGCAATTTTTGCCCAATTTTGGCGGATTTTGAGGGTCACAGGTCAATGTCCTACTTGTCCCGTTACCCTGTGCCCCGTTACACTCATCCAAGATGGCCGCATGACGTCACAAATCCAAGATGGCTGACTAGCACCAAGCACCACACCCAGAACCCAGTCCCAGTAGCCCCATTTGTATACTACTTACCATTAAGATAAAAATGGTCATGTGTACGGTGCGTGCTACAAAAAAAAACTAGATATGTTGTTAGATTTATATGTTTGACTGCAAAGGTGACTTGACGTAAAATTTTTTGTTGAGCTGTGTTCTTATAGTGCGCAATTTCCATAATACGGAGAGTTAATTCATAGTCGATTTTCATTCAAGGTACTTCTTACATAAATTTTTAATTAAATTAATTTGTTAAATACTCATGTTTAGAATATGTTTATAATGACCGCAAATAACCTGGTTGCACATATACGTACATAGATAGCACTACCTACAGAATTAACCTCTGGAAATAGATGAAGTAGATATATATATTATTGAGTAGTCGTTTACTTCAAAGTTGTGAAGCTAGCCTAATTTGTTGGTAACCGTTAGCAATAGAGATCTATGTGCCAAAACATAAATATTTAGATTTTATTTTCTGTACTGCCAGCAAGGCGTATTTTAGAGTTTATTAACGTGTACACAGTTGTTTAATTTATGATTTGACTATGAAAGTTTTTTCAAATAATATGTTATTTTAATTTGTTACTTTGACAATGGATCACTTCTGTTAATCGACATTAAAAACATATTTTTAATTTGTTTTATTTTATTTAATGATAAATAACTCATGTCAGACCAAATTGTCGTACATCAGACCACTAGTGCAGACTTTACTAAAATCCTGTAATATATATTTTAAGCTATCAAGATTAAGGTGCGTCAAAATGGTAGGTATTCCTGACGTTTTATTTGCATTGCAGCAGGTATCTTCAGGGTAGATAATTCGAGCCTTCTGCAATGCAGATTGAAACCTTGGTACAATATATCACTTTCACGCTACTCAACCTCGACAGCCAATGTAGTTTATTAGGCAACTGTCACGAAAGCCTGCTATCCAATCTAGTGAAATAAACACACACTAATTTACAGGATAGCCTGATTTAAGTTGACCTAAATCGTTCGGAAAAACGATTTTATTTGAAAAACTTTTGAATTTTGGTCGATTTTCACTAACTTGTATAATCAGGGGTCAGCGTTTTTCGATTTTTGTAAGATAATGAGTTCGTGAAAAGCATATTTTGAACTTATCAACTATCAAGACTTTGGCTATAACTAAAAAAACTCTCATAATTTAACGCATGCCACTAATACAAGCCTCTATATTCCTGCAAGCTTTAATCGTTCTTCTTTCTTTCATGTAATCCTAGTGAAAGAGAAATTATTTTATTTTTGAAAAGAAAAAACGATTAAGTTTTAGTAGCCGTGCCTACTTCTAAAACATGTTACACCAGCACATATTCACATACAGTAATTACTATCAACACTATCAATTTTAATTTGAGTAGATTCTAAATCTGCTATGCCAGTTGTATGAACCTAAGAGGATTGATCCATATGGAGACAAGAACATGACATTTACTTTATCATGACTAAGCTAAGAGTACACAATCTGTAGTTTACAGACTACAACTTGTAAAACTACTAAAATATGACATTTAAAATTAACACATATCTATACCTAACACAAAAGCACTGGAAGTGGGTTTCACTAACAAAAAAAGCCGTTGGAAATGGTCTACACTTGTTTATATATTGACTATGAAACAGAACCAAACATGTTAATGATCACGATAATAAATCAATTTACACATATTCATGCAAATACACACATATACAAAAATGGTATTTTCGAAGCAAAAATGGAGATATATTAAAAATATACACTAAAAACAAAATAAAGCACAAACTGTTTGAGACTTTGTAAAGTTTTGCATTTTTTTTTAATATATTTTACGAAATAATTTCCATTTCTTGACCAATTACAAGGGCTTAAAAACATAGTAACACCACAGAGTCACTTTTTTTCTCCAGGCGTATTCCTCTCAAAACACAAGCAAAGTGAGCCCAACTAGCTTTTAAAACTCTAAATTGCATAAGTGTTAAATAAACTCTCTTTATTAGCAATAAATGTTTGTTAAATTCATTCTGCAAATTATTCATATAAATATTTGACAAACGATTACAGTTTTTGACGAAATATCTAAAAAATTTCTAGTTTAAAATAATAGTCTCTCAAAATATAAAGTTAAATTATTTTTTAAGTGTATATTACTTAGTATTATTAGGAATTGTAAGTAAATTTCAAAGAATATCTACACATGAATCGTTAAAGTTTCGCATTACTTGAATGCTAGTATTTATTAACTATTTACTGGATCAACATTAAAAAAAATATCCGTAATGAATGTTTTAAAATGGATTAAACGGTTTTCCGCCAATTTAATTAAAATATAGTTCCATGTTAATTTTGCACAGTCTAGGCTTATATTGCAAATCTAAAACAAAAGAGGTTATGCTTGTTCTGTAGATATACGTAATAATGCGCATAGACGCTTTGAAGTCAAGGACTTTAATAAAGTGGTTGTGTTTGGGAGTCTCTATTGAATACAAATTATTAATACAATAAGTAAGATAACACAGTCAGGTAACACAAAATGCATGTGTAGAACTGGCAAAATAAAACAAAAGAGGCACAATAAGTTGTCCACTTTGGTCAGCAGGTGACTAGAACCTTTACGTCCAATCGCGCAACAAACCTTAGCATAACTGTTATCGCTCAGGTTTACAAGCCAACCAGCTTCAAAGAATGATTCAGTTGAAAAAAATGTGTGCGTGGAGTCTGCTCGTGGCAGAGGCGAAACTTCTTGCTTATTAGGTCTAGATATAAATGAATTATTAGTACGTTCAAGAGATAAAAATTCAGATTAGTAAGGATGCGGGTATGATCTCAAAGGAACAATATATATATATATATATATATATATATATATATATATATATATATATATATATATATATATATACGCGCCCTGTAGGTACTTTCGCATCCTTTTACTGGCACTTTTTGGCGCCTCTTTTAGTGGTTTATTCCCACATTGCCTTTGATAATACCTCTTATCTGCTTCCTCCTTTACTTTTCATTTTTAGGCTTGATGTAATTTTTATTTTAGGAATGATGTTTAATCACGATATCCAGCTAAATTAAATTAAAGGAAAAAAAACACTCCAATAGAACATAAATTACACATATAAAGCTAACCTCTTTTGTCTATACGTGTTTTTTACATTTTCAATCACATATGAATTGAGACCGGAAAAATTCGCGAATTCCTTTCGCGATAGGCTAGAATCCAAAAACGTTTGCCTTTTTACCGCATCAGTGATTGGGCAACAGTTTATCTGAATGACACTCGGCCAATGAATAACCTTTAACAAAAGAAGTATCGATTCATTAGCGTCCCAGTTAACAGGTATCACGAGTCAGTAGCCAATGAGCAGATGCAATTTTCCCGCATGCATAGAGGATCATGGAGTCTATCCTACAGGTCATTGAAATCGCGAATTTTTCCGGTCTCTACATATGAATTAATGATACTTATAAAGTTAATTACACATATAAATATCTCATTTCTACACCGATAAATAAATTGTAGATACTTTAAATGAAATAAAAGAAATATAGTAGCGTCGATCGTTCGCCGTTACGAAAACTGAGGAGAAGACACACAAGCGGTGTTACGAGAATTCCGTAGCATCACTGCTGCGTCATTTCTACCTCTCCCCTGCCGTCTCCCCTTCCGGGCCGTTACAACTAGCATATAGCATGCTAAGCTACGTACCTATTTCCCCCCCCCCTTCCCCATTTCTGCTATCGGCCCATTCGACCGTAGAGCATGCGTCGGAGAGGCGTCGCCGCTGAAGCACTCTCCTCCTCTACCGGTTCCCCCACCACGTACCTAACTATTCCCCTCATGCGATCGGAATGTCCGTGAATTTGATGTCACTGTTGTATTTTTCGAGATAATGGAATGAAATGTAATAATAAGTAGAGACCGGAAAAATTCGCTAATTCCTTTCGCGATAGGCTAAAATATAAATAGTTCTACCTCAGTGATGCCTCTGCTATTGGCTCACAACTCACCTGGAGGACTTTGGGCCAATAAGAAACACCCAACAAAAGCTTTATACGAATCACAGGCTGCTACGTTGGGACGTCTCACAAGACAGCAGCCAATGGGTGGGTGACATTTGACCGAGCGTACGTAGAAATATGGAGCTCATCCTGGAGGTCATTGAACCCGCGAATTTTTCCGGTCCCTAACAATAAGGCAAGCTAAATAACAGTGGCTACTCGGGGTTCATGATAAAAAAGGGGAGTTGACTCATCGGATCGTAGCGCAGTGGTAACACACTGGACTCGCAGTTCAGATGACCCAGGTTCTGATCCCATGTGGCCGGCCGAGTTTCCTGGAATAACTGCAGGCAAATGCTGGGCGTTCTGTGTAGTTGTGTGTCACCTCCAATGACCTCGCTCGAATGTAATTAATTCATGGATAAACTTTTCTGCTCACTTCAGTTTATTTTTGTAGGTTTTAAGACAGTTGTAAACCTATTTTTACAAATGGGTGCATCGAAAAGTGATGTCATAATCTAGATAACAAACATGTGAAAAGTAAATAACTGCTATGCGGCATGATTATTTAACTGGCTTGGCTTGTGATTTCAGCCGGGTATAAACTGTTAAGAACATTTTTTGTCAGTTTATTTTACAGACATTAATGTTCTTTATCTTTCTTCTTAGATAGTTCGCAATATTTCTTAAGACATTTTAAAATTAAATGCAATTACATACGTAAAGAATAAATTTTCAGGTTTGTATACTAAAATATCAAATTTTATCAATTATAAGGAAAGATTATTATTTTTTAAATTAAAATCAAATCATAAAGTGAGTTGGCATAAATACTCTGAAATGCTAACATGTTACCTGGAAGTACTCTTCGAGCCTCTGCCGCAAGGGATTGGGAATCTGGTGAAACCTGATAAACTCACGAACCCTCAGCATCTGAGTGTGGTACCTCGCCGTGCCGGAGTACAGACGCTGTATGATTGCCGAAACGTTTCCAAAGATGCTAGCGTACATTAGAGCTGGAAGAAAACATTTCAAAGTCAGGAAAATAATTACATTTTTCTGTATTACTTTTTAAGTACTAGGTAAATATTAGCTTAATGGAAAACCTTTTATTAAATAATATTCATTTAACATTTCGGAATAATTAAGTTCGTGAGAAATATGTATTTTCTTATTGCTAGAAATTATACGACAAAACCATGAAAATTTCCAGTAAAATTAATAACAAGTTATTATTGTATGTAGCCAGCTTCCCTCAGTTCTTTGAGTATAAAAGATACTTCTTTGATGTGCGAATAGTTCCCTGCACAAAGCGAAGCATGTAGAAGTGGTTGATTCTGGATTATGTCTGTAGTCAGGTCGATTGGCCTCGTGGTTCGGAGACACTTGGCCTGTATGCCTTACATTGTGCAATACCTGGTTGCAAGGTATTCCAAGTATCGAAAAATTATACTTCCATGGTAGGCATAGCGAAAACGTATTTATTTCATCAGAATGGCATCTTGTTTAGAGTCGTTTTTCGTAGAGAGAATGATGAATAAACTCCACAAAAGGTACTGGGAAACAGAATTTAAAAATTATTTTAAGTTTTATTTACTCTTATTGCTGACTGTGAATCGAACCAAAGACGGGAATCAATCATGTCAATCATTATTTTAATGATTTTTTTAAATGTTTTTTGGACTTGTTTCCGAATTTCTAGCGAAATAATTACGAATTTTCAAGATGACAGCTAAGATGGCATCGGTAGCTAGCTTACTGACGGCTGGTATATGAGGAACCTATGCCACGTTTAGGATTTTTCATCATGTTTAATTAAATAAGTGATTTTGACGTAAAATTAATATGTTTGTATTCGTCAAGGATCTAACAAAGGTCAAGAATAGATCGAAACAATTGTAGGTTGGTAGATGAGGAACTTATACCTGTTTTAGTTATTTTTTACCATATTTTATTGAATAATGTTGATTTACCTATTATTACAATTTTCGCATCGAACAAGGTCGAACCAAGTACATAAATCGATCAAATCAATAATTATTTTAGTATGCGAATTTATGGATGGATTTTGGAATTTTTTCCGAATGTTTGGTCAAAAATTTGAGAATTTATAGTTTACTGTCAAGGACAAAATCAAGGTCATGGACTCGGTGGTTTAGGGCGGATTGCTTTTAGGACTCTTAAGCCGCTCTTAGGAATTTGGTTTCTTTCAAAGGAAAATGCTCTTTTGAAGCATTCCAAATTTTGGTTTTTGAATTTTTGAGAAATAAAGCGGGGCATTTTCGATCAAAACGGGAACTTATCCCTCGAAATAGGGAAATTTCTAAGAATTTTGAGTCATTTAGAGTAATTTTTGAGGAATTTTGGGGAATTTTTAGTCTAAGATGGCCGAATTCTTACGACTGGCAAGCCGCCACCACCACCAAAATCGTAGTCCCATAAGAAATACAGCCACCTGACATTGTTTAGTGACTAGTATAGATAAAAATACGCCAGTTTTTTAAGGACGCAATCTTTTTGAACCATTGTCTACTGAGAAATAAAGGATATTTTTCACTTCCAATGAACATACACAAAATGCACACTGATCGTTAAAAAAATATTAAATTTCACTAACAATTTTTTTTCTGGTAAATGCTTATGCCTCCTATGCAGCATTCCATCACTAAACAGTTAAAAGTTCTTCTTTTTTTAAGGATAATGTGAATTGTGGTAAATAATGAAACATTCTTTCAGAACTTCCAGATGTTCAATCCTGAGGTTATGTAAAATATCTTACATTCAATAAGATTTTCCAGTAATTCTTAACGTTACCAGAACATAATAATAATCAAATATTTAAGGATATCTATAGAGATGACCCATTAAAGGTATTTGAGAAACATTAAAAAAAAAACATTGTTAATGCAAGGAAAGAAAAAAATTTAGATTTTATTTTACTGACATCTACGTGGTTACACTACAACTTACCCCGCAAAAATTACTGCAGGCACTCCCATCAATTTACATCAGACATTCAGCAGGTATATCATAAATATTATTCATATGTTTCTTTGCATTATGATCTGAATAAATTTAAGGTTTCAGATTTAAGTGAATTATTATGTGTACAATTCATTTTATGCACTGAATAAATTAAGAAATTTTAATTAATTAATCGTCAAAAATAGTAATTTTCTAATATTCTACAAGGCTATTAGATTTAGGTTCCTCAAATACTTACATCCCACCAACATAACACAAATAGTAAAAATCTTCTCTGCATCTGTGTTTGGCGCCACATTCCCAAAGCCTACCGATGTCAGACTGCTAAAAGTAAAATACAATGCTGTTATGTAGCGAGACTGAAAAAGAAAGAATAGCTTTAGAACGTTTTGAATGATCACAAAGGAAATGATTTATGCAAAAGTTAGAGAGTATGATTAGCAATCACTCTTATACTTTACAAATGAATCGGTTGCACTAACTATGTATATAAAACGGCTTCATTTAAATCAATCTACAAGTTATTATTAAAAAGCTAAGATAATATATAAAATTTCACCTTTATAGATGGTCCACCCGTGTTATTGGGACCATAGAATTGGTGAGTATCGTTGGCCAATATGTCCAACCAACCAACCTTACTCTTTAGAACGGGTCTCTCTGCGTTCCCAATCGCATACCTGTTAAAAAATTAAAAATAAAATAAATAAAGCTTATCGATAAAATGATGTAAAATAATGATAATCAAAGCGAAAATAATATATTAGCTGCTAAAGTATGTTTCTGTAATCAATTCACAAGAAAAAGAAATTAATGGGGACACCAAGCCATTTACTGGACTTTACTATGTGTTCCAAAATTAAGAATCTTATTTCTAAAAAACGTCAATGGCACAGTGTTCAAAATTCACAACCAGCTATTTCATATTTACTTCTCTCAATATTGTAGGCATCCTAGTTGTTTTGAGCGAAAATTCTAACATACAAGCAAAATATTCAGCTGTGGATTCGTATTAAACACTCTTCATAACATAAATATTAAAATTACTTTTGGAAAATAATGAGCCTAGTTCTGGCCAATGCAGTCGATTTAATCTTTCAGTAAATGTTCTTTTGGAAATTTTTCCGAGTTTCTAGGTTAATAATAACGGATTTTTAATATGGCGGCCAAGATGACTGACAAGATGGTCTGGTAATAATTTCTACTGACTCTAGCAGATAAAAATTAAACTAATATGGCGACAGCGCACCTTAGCAAACGACATATTTACTGCATCGTACTAGCACTCCTTGTATCGATTATGAAAATAAGATGGCGGCAGCACCCTCTAGCATACGACGTGTGTTAACTATAGCTCTTTGTATCGATAACTGAAAACAATATGGCTCCCATGACATCATATTGATCGGTATAATATCTAGTTTGGTAGTAGTTAATCATTTAGTTGAAACGTTTTTTTGAAAATTGGCTCTAAATTTTCACAAGTACAAGCTTCGAAAATAGAACCAATAACTCTGAAGTATATGAAGTAGATACTTTTTTTAAAAAGTATTTGAACAATTTTTTTCTGAATTTTTAATATATTTTGGGAACTTTTTATTAATATTTTATGAAATTACTCTCGTCGGTATCTTACTGAGGACTCCATGATGAAATTGCTTAATTTTTACTCAGATTTTAATTAAATCCGTATTTAAATAGTTTTTATAAATTTAAATATTTTTACAATTTTCCTAGCTTGAAATTTATGGATATGCAAGGTGGCGTAAAAAACAAAATTGTGAACGTGACTTCATATAAGTTGGCCTCCGGCGTTCCGATCATAGGCAACAAGCAGCGAGCACGCCCGAACATGGCTAATCCTAACGATTTGTAAGCCACCAAGCCATAGTCCCATATTAAATACATTGTGCCAACTTCACCCCATTTCCATCTAGTGGAGTATCTTGCCATCGTGCTTAAGGAGCGAGCACCGTGCTTAAACAATGACTTAATATGGACTTACATAACCAATATCAAGAGAAAACAGGGAATCATTCAGCTAAGCGATGACAGCCCTGCACTCATGCGGCGAGAAGAAACGACAAGTGATGTTGCTTACAACATACGCAAATTTCAAAGTGGAATGGTTTTGATTATCTAATAGGCAAGATTGACCAGTAATTCTAAGTGACATATTTGGGTGCCATAAAAGACAGTGAAAATGAAGTTTGGGAATAATATGACGGTTGGCCTATTAGGTTCATGTGTTGTCACTCCGTTCCCGTTCTTGATGTAGCCAAAGATTTTTATAGCCGAAGAATTTATCGACTGGGTTCAATGAATGAGGTAGAGATATGTATATATGGGACCATGTACTTTTAGCAAAGAGATTTCCAGACAAGCTGTTTTTTTTTTTTACTTTGTAGCATTGACTGAGTTTCGTGATTGGATGGGTTTATTTCAGGAGAATGTTCATTGTCAGCACACCATTCTTTGCCGTCCAGTATGGAATCAAACTCGTCCTGAATGGCCCGGCCTAATAGGGCGATGGCTTCTTTTGCAGACGTACGCCAATTACAAAGGAACAATATCTTGTGCAGACACATTCCCTGCAGTCTAATTGGCGACCTTTTTTTCACGAAAAATACATGCCCTTACGTATAAGTCTAGTCTAATTTGTTTGGAAAGAGAATGAATCGGTCAGAGAGCATCGGCGACAGTTTTGAAATCACTCTGAAATGATAATTTTATTTAACGTTTTTTTTTTTTTTTTAATCGAGGCTGTCGTGCCATAATGACAGCGAATATATGTGAATATCAATTTATTTATTTGTAGATTTATATATGTTACTTTCAATCACCATAAGTAGGGGTTGTTTTGTCCTTGTGATATTACTTTGTTCAAAAATGTTTAAGTGTCTGAACCATGCGTGCTACGAGCGTATTGTTTTAAGTGATTTTAAATAGACCACAAAAATTGATTTAACAACGAGTTAACCAATATTTTATGGGAATCAAGAAATGTACAACATTATATAAATTAAAATGAGCTAATAACATGATTTCAATATCTTATTAAATATAATCATCAACTCGTTTCTCATTAAAACTAGCATACGTGTGTAATAAATAAATATAGATATCTACTTCTCGACCAGAATAAATAAATCATTTTTGAGTAGCTAATAACAAAGTGTAAAAAGACTTTTTTTTTTCGTTTCAAATAGTTCTGTAGTAACATCTATAACAACATTTCACATTGTAGAAAATCTTCAACGTACATAATTTTTTCCATTCTTATGCAATCTTGAAAACACTTACACTTACGTTTCAAAGATTTATTTCTTTAAATTGAACGCAGTAAAAAGACAAGATTCAAAAATTATTTTCTTAGAAAGTTTCCTATTTGTAGAGACCTGTAAAATTCGCGGATTCATTCGGTGATAGGCTAGAATTCAAACACATATACCTCTTAGATAATTTTGCTGTTGGCTTACTGTTCATCTGGACGAATCTCAACCAGTTATAAACCCTCAACTAAAGAAGAATCGAATCACAAACAAACCAGCTGAGACGACTTACAAGTCGGCAGCGAATGAATTTGCGTTATTTGCCCGAGTGTGCAAGGGTATGTGCAGTCTATCCTGAAGGCCATCGAAACCGCGAATTTTGCAGGTCTCTACCTATTTGTTTTGTACGTACGGCATTACTAAGGATTTTGAAACACAAACGGGAGTTGTCGTGGGGGAGGGAGGGGGCGGAGGGGGGGGGGAACACGGAGAAGAACGCCCACCAGATGCAGGCCAGCCAGTGAGCGATGAGCGCGAATGTCGCCATAAGAAGCAACAGCACTGCAGCCCCATACTCCGAGTAGCGGTCTATCTTACGAGCCACGCGCACTAGCCGCAACAGCCGAGCAGTCTTCAGGAGGCCAATCAGAGTGGTCGTCTGCAACCAAACACCACCACCTTCGTTTACTTTCTTATCACGCCATAGTATCTACAAAATAACTAACTACTTTTTTATTTTCATTGTTTTTATAAACCATTATGTTTTTTTGACTTATTTATTTTATAACTTCACATATCATGAATCAACCATAGGGAAATGTTCTAACCAAAGTTAAATAAGCAGTGGTTTTTAAGTTACCGTTCTCCAGAAAGTTTGTAATTGTTAAAAAGTTATATCTATTGAAATAGCAAAAAATTAATAAATTTCATTTGAGTAAAAATTGAAAGGGCTGGACGTTATATTTATTGACATAAAAAATTATACCCAGGCCAAAATATTTCATTAACGTTTTTAATGTTTAAGTATCAATAATTATTAGCTAGTAAAAATAAGCATGGATATGAAAATCATACAAAAAATACAGTTAATGAACTAAAATGCGCTCTCGTTTATACAACACACAGAAGCATTCACTATATTTCGTATTAGTAAGGTAACATATTTACATCAGTAAAATAAATCCTATGTGATATTCCAAATAATTGGTTATTGATACAGCTACAGTGAAACATAAGCTAACACAGGGTGAGATGGCGCAGTTGCTCTATTTCTTTTGCTATTCGCTATACATCACTATAAGTGTGTTGTGAATGTTCGTTACGTACCTAGTTTGAACGTATGCGTGTTTACACAGCCGTAAATAGCCCTTATCTGCAGGGAATACTGATATTTATGAAAAGTACCCTGTTCTAGCCCTTGATTTTTCACTTCATTTGTGTTAAAAATTATAATTCACGAACAAATCTGCTGTTTATGTCGATGAATACAACTTATTCGGTCCATTTCTGTCAAAAGGAATTTCTGGGTACATTATTAGCTGTTTGATTACTTGTACTACAAGAAACTTAATGTGCCATCTCACACTAAATAAAGACACAGACAATGCACCTAGTTTCAGGGAGAGATGACGCAACATGAAAGGTAAGACTACTACTATTGTAACCTGTCATAATTCTGAGGATAGATTTTTACCCCCAGTAACCATTGTCAAAGGATTGAATAAGAAAAAAAGAATTTAAAATAGGAAAAAAGGTTTTCTCAGGGTTTGAAATATGTATTAAATTTTTAGTCAATTAATTTTAATACCCTTTGTCTTGCTGCTTTCAAAAAAAGTGTTTTGTATGTACTGTGTTTAGATATAGATACTAACCGATCTTTAGATAACTATTCACGTTTGCGCCATCTTACCCAAACATCCAAGGAGAAATGATGCAAAGCACTACTTTTGAAAAGACGCATAAATATGCGATTTGACTCTTAATTTTTAGCTGTATTGCATTTTTCATAAAAATTAAGAATGAAAGTAACAAGCCAAGTATAATGTTGTAACATTTTATGAAGATACAATTTTCGCTGGCAATTTACACGAAATGTGCGCCAACTCACCCTCTTTTACCTCATTTTTGAAGCACATTTAAGAATTAAATAATGTCAATTAAAGATAAACAATATTGGAAAAATGTAAATTGTTGGAATCCCGAATTGATCATTGGTTTAGAAACTTCTTAGCACTCAGAAGATTATATTGCATGACAGAACTCATAAAATTGATTTTACTCCTAATATTTACTTTAATTTACTGCACATATATTACGGTATGGTAAAAGTAAATCTGCTAGTTTAAAAACATGTTTGACCAAAGCTTAAATTTTTCGAATAAATAAATTGGAACTTAAAGTTGGTAAAATATTATTTTCAAGTTACAAGTCTAGTTGAGAAATAGAGAAATATAAATTAAAAAGTACTTTAAGTTGTTCATGTAAATTACCAGCCAAATTTCCACGAAAATATATTTTTGCCGTGTAATTTGAAGAGGGTCTCTTTGCTTCTAAATTAGCAGTTTTGTATTTGAAACTATGGGATGTGTTTTTAACAGACGGTATCTCAAATTCCGTTTTCATATCCAGTGAGAAATTTTAAATAAGTTTATTAAATAAACCATTTCAACTAAAATCACGCAGAGTTTAAATTTCATTTTAAATAGATTTATTAAATAAACCATCTCAAATAAAAACATGCTAAAAACATCTCAAATGAACACATAGAGTTTGCAGAATTTCAAATATTTCCGATTATGAACGTAAACGTAAACAAAACCAGTATAAGAAATGTAAGCGAAGTAGAAATTGTCAGTCTAAAATCTTGCCTGTTACGTATTTTCAACACAGTGTGTGAGATTTTTTTTATAATCATAAAATATTATTAAAATTCTTGATTTTTTTTCATAAAAATGCACAATGCTAATTAAATATTCTCCTATAGGCTACCGCTGCTAGACACAATTATTCACAACGCCAACGTGCCAGCTTAATGTTGCTAACATTGTGCCCAAATATACATGCATTATTGTCTTCCTTTGTTTTCTCACAGAAGTATCATCGAAAAGTATCAATGATTTCTTTCAGGTTTTCCGGTTAACACGTGACACACTAGTACACGAAAGTAAATGACACAATGTGAATTACTAAAGTGTTGTGATGCTTCGTGACGTATTTGATGGGTATTAATGTACAAATTGTGGGAAATTAATAAATAATCTGACTCTTCAAAGTAGGTTATTAATATTTTCCGCTTGCATAAATATTTCCAGCTCTTACAAAAACAGTGTTATGTGAATATCAACCTTTAGTGGATGCACAGGATGCATTCAACAATTAAATGATCTTCAGATACATGTGTTGGTTCCACTATCTTTCAAGAATTTTATTTCAATTTTTAAATAAATTGAAACAATGCAGCTCTATTTTAGTTGCCAGGCGGTGATCACGTATTGATTAGTGACAGACCGCATTACATCGTGTTCCTGATTGAGTATGCGCTGCAATAGCGACGAACATCCCATTGATGATCACGAGGAATAAACATATGTCTCTCTGTGATTTGAAACACTGCTCATGCCCATGCCCGCTTCAAGTTTTAGCCTCAACAACACACCGTAACTTCTCGTATAAATAACAATTCCATGATATGAGCAGCTATTGGTACATATTTCATGAAACTTACATGATACGCAACTGTTAGTACTTTTCTCAATGTTGACTCTGCAAACATCCCATGGTTTTCTTGCCCCTCCCACTGAAGTTGGCTTCTGTTACTTTTTCAAAAGCTTATTCCGGTATGTAGGGGAGACCGGGGTAAGTTGGCGAACGGGGTAAGATGACGAATCGTATGTAACTAATCCAGAAACACAGATAGAAGGTTGGCGCACCTGTGACCTTGTGTGTCACCATCTGCACCTACTAGGCAGGTGCAGCGGAATTCTCCAGTCAGTTTGAATGTGGCAGCTTTGAGAGGCTAACTGTTTCGTGAGCCATTGTTGTAATATTGAAGGTACGTATGTTAAGCTATTACAAGAAAAGAGTCAATTTATATAAAATGTTTATACATGTAAAATAAAACGCTTACTTTTGGGAGTATTTTAATGTATAGATTGTTGAAGAAATTATTTTAATGTTGTTAGTGATTTTGGTAAAGCAAAAAAAAGGGCTGCTGGGGCAAGTTGACGGGGGCAAGATGACGAATTCGTCATCTTGCCCCTGCAATTGTCAACTTGCCATAGGTAATGACAGTGTGCGCATTATTTTGTATTAAATGTGTTATTTAAACCAATGATATACAGATATGAATAACATTTATGTAAAAGAAAAATAATAATGAAATTATATAATATTATAAATATTTCCTGTGTTAATAGTCGTAACGATTTTGTTTGATTTTTTTTTGTAGATGCCCAGGCATTACGGAAAGGAGAACGGAAAGGAGTTGGATTGACGTAGAAATGACTGCTGCTGTGAATTTTTGTCGTGATAATGGTATTGTGATGGTCGGATTGCCACCACATACTTCGCATAGGTTGCAGCCATTGGATGTTTCGTTTTTCGGCCCTTTGAAGACATTCTACTCACAAGCCTGTGACAATTATTTGGTGTCACATCCCGGACAACAAATAACTGACCGTAATGTGGGAAATCTCTTCGCTGCACCTTATTCAAAATCAGAAACTGTAGGCAATGCCATCAAAGAGTTTGAGGCTACTGGGATAGAGCATTACAACCCTCAGATATTCAAAGAATGTGATTTTACTGCTGCGGCTACATTGGAAAGAAAACTTCCCGGAAGTGAAGAACTAATGTCTACTTAAATACCAATTTCATCTGACCATGCATCAAACGATCTGTGGCTAAATTATATGCCTAATGCTTCAGGAGCTGACTGATTAATTAGCCCAGCCAGAAAAAATAGTGATCTTATCGATGAAGCAGGGCCTTCTTTTGGGAAGGCCAATGCAAGTTCATGTAGTAAAAAATCATCGTTTTATGATTTAAAACCATTGCCAGTGGCCCACAGGACAACCGCGACAAGGAAAATAAGTACAGGATCAGCTTCAGTAATAACAAGCTCGCCAATCAAGAACATGTTGTTACAAAGAGATAGAGAGAAGAAGAAGAAAGAAGAGAATAAAAATGAAAGAAAAACTAAGAAAACTGAAAAACGAAGCTCTGATCATTCTGTAGCAAAACCATCAAGCCAAAATAGTGTTTCTTGCCCTGCATGTGAAGAAGTTTACGTGGAACCTCCAAATTAAGACAGGATTCAATGTTCCACATGTTCTGAGTGGTGGCACGAAAACTGTTCCAATTATGTGTGTGACTATTGTTAATGACATTCTTCAAAGTAAAAACTTGCAGTTTTTCGTTACTATGTGGCAAGGAATTTTATCAAAGTCGTTCAAATATGTTACAATATATCTTCTTTACAGCCTGCATGTGGTTTAGTGTAGGATATCTATTAAACTATTGTGTACTTTGTCTATAAATATATATTTTTGTTTCGTCATCTTACCCCAATAGGTTCGTCAACTTACCCCACACCTGGGGCAAGATGACGAATGTGCTACCTAATTGGTTTCTTGTCAATAACTTCAGAACTACACACATTAATACAACCTTGTTACATTTTTAAGTAGAAAATAGTATATACTTCGTATTGGTACCAAATAAGATATAATAAATGCTTATTTATCTGTTAAAGGCCATTTCAAAGCTTAACATCGTCAACTTACCCTGGTCTCCCCTACGGTGAATGAATTATCCTGTGATGAACTTGCGCTTATAGAGATTCTTTTTTTTTTAATGTCCCTGGATGGGAGGCATTTTGCTTTACACTCAAGTGTTGGTCAAAATCACCTGTCTTTTACCACGAGCCAAGTTGGGTTAACAGTCTACATTAAGTCATGTCCTCGCACACAGTATCTGCGCTGATATGGTTAATGTGCTGTGAAACGGTACCAGCAATCAATAGCATTGGGGAAATTATTTTTCTGAGAGCCACCTAATCATTAGAGATCTGCAAAATTCGCGGTTTCGATGGCCTTAAGGATAGACTGCACATACCCCTGTACACTCGGGCAAATAACGCAAGTTCATTGGCTGCCGACTTGTAAGTCGTCTCAGCTGGTTTGTCTGTGATTCGATCCTTCTTTGGTTGAGGGTTTATAACTGGTTGAGATTCGTACAGATGAACAATAAGCCAATAGCAAAATTATCTAATCTAAGAGGTATGTGTGTTTGAATTCTAGCCTATCACCGAATGAATCCGCGAATTTTGCAGGTCTCTACTAATCATTAATATCACATATCCTGCCATTTTCGGCTGTGTTAGTACCATTATCTAACTTGGTAAGACTAGCTTTAGTATACTTGTTTCTTAGTGTCAGTCGTCAGAGCTTCATGGCCGGCTTGGCCATCGACCACTCGCTGAGGATGAGGTGCACTGAGGCTGGTTGTGCCGCATTTTAAGCCAGTTACAACATAATTTTGGTTTTCTGTTGTATGTTACAAATTTTGGACAGCTGTCTGCTGTAACTTTTGACAGATTATGTTTCTATGAGTCCATTTTACAATATTAGGACTCCAGTTTTGTCTTTGGAATTGAATCGGCGGTGGGGTCGCTGAAACTTCAAGATTTGAACTTCGTGCCTTGCAACAACCAGCTTCGCGGGATCCAGTTACACCCAACCCCCCCCCCCCCTCCGCTCCTAAATATTTTGTTTACCCCCCCCCTTGGTGTGCGTTGCTTAGCAACTTGTTCCCCTCCGCGCCTGCGCAGTTGGCTAAGCTAGAACTGCGTGAGCTCGCAACAAGTTTATGACCTTCTTCGTGCAGACTTCTACTTAGGATGATTTTCTGCAGCACGAGGGCGGCGTGCAAAACGCGAGTTGGGAGCATACTTAGGGCGTATTCCAAGACTTTCGGGGAAAGGTAGCGAACAGTCACTTGCCGTTTTGGGATAAAACCGTGACCTAACTCGCGGGCCATATTCCAGAATGTGTCCAAAAATAATCCCAGCAAGGGAACAGATCGGCAGCCGTTTTAATGAAAGGTGCCCGGCGTGTGGCTAGAAACTGGTTCCAGCGCATTTTAGCGGACGTTTCTTATACACTGATAACTTTTTACGGCAAAAATCCTAGAAAAGCAGCACTATCACACATAAATGGAACCGCCTAAACACACAAAGCAGACACTGCGGTAAGCTCCATGCTGAGTTAATAGGAGGAGTATAGTTGCTTACCTTTGCTCAACAGAAAAATAGTATCCAAAATGTAGTTTTAAAATAAAAAATAGTACTTCGTTACGTACACACTACTTATACGTAATAAAAATAAACAGTTTTTTTTACACTCTTGTAAAATTACTGAAATTTTATTTAGGCGGTTAGCAAAGTGACAACATACATTAGACGTCATTATAGCAATTAATAAAACAAAATAACATTGAATTTATTTTCCACCAATTATAGTGTTCATAATGCAATAATACAATTATATGAAAAAGTTTTAAAAAGTTTCCATCCGCTAGGTTTTTAACTTGCCTCTACCCATACTCTACCTTCTATATCATGCACTTTACCACTCTGCTAAAAAGACACAACAAAAAAAAAAGGAAGAAACTATAAGAATTAGCTTGTGTTATTATAATTTTCTCAAGTAGTATTTAAGTTGCGATTATTTCTTGTTATGAGCAATAAAGTGTACAAAATGTTTTCCAGAATAGTTTCGCTACCATTAAGTTTCAGTTGGCACACCAATACGCTTGGTACGTCCCTCGATGTTTACGGAAGTGACTATATAAGAGCTGATAGCGCCAGACGCGGGTCCGCCAACAGGACGAAATCACTGATAAAGTGATCTCTGCGCATGCGTGGAAGTTTGAGCAACAGATAGGTCACGGATAGGACATCGAAATCCGTTCTCTTAAAACAAGGGAGTGGCAGTGTTCTATCTAATGTTTTGGGAGCGATTTTATTCACTTGGAATACGGTGAAGGTACAGGTGTAGCATATTTAGCACCCAAACCATTATTTTTTTGTCTTGGAATAACGGCCTTAAACTTATTTTTGGTTAAGGTAAAATTAGTCTTTCGTCTAGGCCCTGTAGAAATTCTACTTTGGCTAAATAATTATAGGTTTTTCAATTTTGTGCAGTTAGATTATTGCTCGTTAGGCCAGCATTAACGTTATTATTGTTATGCATTTGGATTCAATCGTGGTGTTTATTGCATTTCGCTGCATTTTCGTTAAGTGCGATATAGCCTGGTGTAGATAAAACGTGGTTGAGCCACAAAGGCCATGGTAATGTTCATGTTATTTGATGATTTATTTATCTGCTGTTTTTGGTAAAGACCCGGAGAATGTCTGCTATGCTATTTCATGTTCTCTCTCCGCCGCTGCGCGGCTATGTGTAAATTTCCCAGATGTGGTAGGAAGGTGCTTAATTGCCTTTTGTAGCACAATAAGGATACTCGTTGCCTTTCTTTTGCATGTTATGCTCAAAGTCTTTATGTTTAGTTCCTGTAAGGTTTTGTAAACCGCATTCAAATAATTTTTTTTAAATTTCTTTTCATTTTGTAATGCACATCCCTAACATTTAAAGCTTACAAGGTGCATGTGCGTAAGATACGAATAATTACGTCTGGGCCTACGATTCTACATGTTTAAGGGTTTTTGCTGTAGACATGTTTTATGAACTTGAGCACGCGTGTCTTTAATTGTTACGCTGAAGCGCATAATTTTTATTTATGCAAGAAACGCTTAAACATGTGTGTTGTATAATATCTACCTGCTGTGCAAGCTAATGTATATTAAAGATTCTTTTGTATTGATTTATGTTTAGTTTGGCATTGACTCTTATATTTGCGAGGTCGACGTAAGCAACCGATGTAGTGCGCACACATTTAAAGTCTGTGACAGTTTGCTTACCTAATCAATCTCTACACTCATTTGTATGTATGTTTGTCATCCCTGTTAAGTAATTAAATTGAATTAGCTCTAACATAAAATGTTTCCTGTTCTCTGATTTATGAGTTTTCTTTCACACAAGCGGTAACACGGCATGGAGTCTACAACAAGACTCTCAATTATGTTCTGCATTGTAAGGAACTAAGGGCGTTGTGTGTGTTGTGGTGCCGTGTTTCCTCCCTTGGCCCTTAAGTTTCAGAACAACTAAACAGCCACAGTTCGTATTTCAGGGAGTATAGCTTGCCATAGGGTATTAATTTATTTGGATGTATATTTTTTAGCTTCACTGGTCAGAATTTAACAAAGCTGACCATCTGTGGTGTTGTTTAACGCTTCATAAATAACATAACTTATTGACAGCCATGAAAGCACGAATCATTCCCTTGCAATAAACAAATATATGATCTTGACAAAATTTCAGTTCTGCTGACCTTATAGTTGTCAGAAAACCGCTCGTCTTTTTAAAAAAAAATGGTTCAGAGCCTGTCGCCTTATTCTTGTATGTCCATTAACTTTATGTCTTTAAGAACATAACAGTAGTAGAGTAAAATGCGAGCAACAACGTATCGCGTGGTAACGCGAACACCTACGAGAAATATTGGTAATTTTTTACATCCACCAATTCCCTTACCTTCTATTCTTAACAAATTACAGCCCTCCGTTCATAACCCTATCTTTAAAACATCCGCAAATCATATATAATTTTAAAGAAAATACATACACTACCATAAAATTATCACAATAAACGTTTTTTTTGGGGGGGGGGATTATCCAAGCAATCTGATAACTATGCTTACTTCTGGAATTATGTTAGCGTGGTTATGCAAATTCTTTAAGCTACAGTTGGCGTATATTGTCTATAAACACATTCATAGAAAGTATTTATACGTAAACTTACAGTCATAAATTAAAAAAATCACTTTCATTACACATACACTCACAAAACACTTTGCGTAACACATCTAAACACAAGGTTTGCATGAACGTTCGGGGTTGACGACACTATAGAAACACATAGTTTTTTTTTAATGTTATTTAAAAAGTAACATGTTAGTCATGCCAAAAGTAGCTAGCCAATAAATTTTTCAAATAATTTTCAAAATATTAAAAAAAAAAACACAATTCCACCCATTTTATGCAAAGTAAAATAGGATGTTTTGAAACTGTGTGATTGGTTTTACAGTTGGTTGTATTCACTAATACCGAAAAATGAAGTCTCGACTGGAAATTGTTTACCGAATGCCTTGTTTTAAAATACGTTTTATAGTTTACTCCTGCATGAACTTATAGAAATGGAGTCAAACTTCAAATTATACTCCTTGTACTGCCTGCGATGAGGTGAATGCGTTGAAGAGAGTGAAAGCACAATCACCCACGTCGGGCCATTTGACTGCTGTGCCTACAACCGGGCAGTGTGAATTCTTGTTGGTACAGCCTTGGTCTCCCGGCAGCAAGCCCTCCCGCCTACTAACTCTGCGGTCATTGCTTCGAGACCAGTCTCGGGCGCGGTGATACCTCGGGAATATCATCCAAACCTGATCAACTACTTTCCACGTTTTACTTGCTGGGCGTCACTGCAAATCTCTCTAAAAAAGAAGTAATGAATACCTTTATCTCAAGTAGAACTAAGATTAAACATAAATATATAATTTCACGTTTTACACTCCTGGCTTAAAACATATTCACGCAGTTCTTGAACCCACTTATTGATTTCATGCGAAGTTCCTAATTTAGGCCTACTGCGAGATAAATCATAAATTAATTTTACTAAAGTATTTTGCGTTCGCCAACCGATTTTCATACACACAATGGAAACGTGTCAAAGCCAGTTAAGTAAAAGATTTTAAATAAACCATTTGAACAAGAATGTTCCAGGTTACTAGTCATTGATGAACACACATTTTGTTAGAACTATATTATACCAATAAATACAACAAAATGTCAAATAAATAATCGGATTTATTTTAGGACAATGATATTCCAAATACTGTAATTAGTGCATTTATTATGTTTGCACAAAGTACATAACTTTTTTAATTCGTGTCAGGTTAAAATTTAAAATAAAAGTTTATTTAACAAAATTGCAGAAACTAATTCACTGTTCCGCCGAAGTTTCAGGTTGTCATTAAAGAAAACAGAAATAAAAAGTTTTTCGTTGAATTTGTAATATAACAGGAATTAAAGGATAATATTGATCTAAGAGTGTCAGTAGAGTACTGACGTTTCCCAAAATATGTATTTTTAAACTCTATTTTAGAAAAAAAACTTTTGTTCGAATACTAGCTAAAAAGCTTATTTTTATAGTTCAATACAGTACAAGAATTTCGTTTAAATATTAAAAATATAGTTACGCTTATCGATAGATTTTTACGCTAGCCATAGACAGTAAATATACGAACGTTTTTTTTATCGTTTACATGCATGTGTGCGATGCGATCTTGGAGACATTACAACGCCAGTGTTCGGCAAACAAAACTATGAGAAATTATTTTTTTCCGTTTAAATTTTTGATAAAAGTCAAAAAATACCATATTTCATAAAACTGTTTGAGTTATAAAGTTATATCAAAGTTATAAATATATTGTTCTAATACTCGATACACTTAAAAAAATATCTATACAAGATAAAATACTGTAACTTCAGTCATAACCATTATTTAATCGTATGCATACGTTTTGGAGCATTCCCAATTGTATGATTTTAGGTAGAAATAAAGCAATTTATCAAGCGTCGTTTCCCAAAATTTGTTCCTTAAATACATGATTAAAAATATCATCATCATAATCTGTTCAGAATAAACATTAAAAGATTGTATTCTATTTTTAAAAGGGTAAAAAACTAGATTTATATTAAAATATTTTAGTTATTTTACAGAACTTTCAAATGAAAATATTTTATGTTGTGATGTACATTTTCTAAGTTACTGCAAAGAGGGTTTATATGAAGTTCTTTAAGTGACAGTCTTTCTCAAAATATTTCTTTAACTATGATAAAATCAAAATCAGAAAGAAAAACGTTTAAAACTGAAAATTTTGTTATATTTATTGTATAAGTAACCCAGACCTAATACGCAGACACGCGCAATGAATATAGTTTTAAAATACAACGGAAAAATTAAGCAATTCAATTTAGTTAAAATACGGCTTATGAGTATGTTAATTTTCAAACTATTATTACGAATTTTGTTCAAAAGACCAAGAAAGTAAATATTTTTGAAACCCTAAATATCATAATGCAATAAGAAATTTAGAAAAAAATTTCATATTATTACAGAAATTATTTTCTAGGCGTCCAGAAACCAGAAAAATTAACAATATCAGTTTATTTAACTCTGAACATTGCAAAGTTTTGGGTTTCTGTATCTTAGGAATATCGAGATTTGAACGTGAGATGGAAATGTTTTTCGCTTGCACTAACTCCGAATGATGAAAGAGGTAAGAGACAGTTGGTTCAACGTACCATATAATATACCTTATAGTGTTTTTAAAGTAATTTACTTTACTTATCTTTCCAACTATGGAACCGTAAGTTTGTATAGAAAGGCAAGACCAAAAATCAAATATCGAGAGTGTTGTTCAAAAATGTATTAAGACTCGTGGCCAGAGAGCGTAATGAATTTCCGCCGGCAAAACCTTGAGTAAAGTTGATCAAATCTGCTGTTGTCGCAAATAAGAAACTTAGCATTATCGCCACCCAACTGAAAAATTGGCCCAACATCTGGTTGTATAAGTCATGTAATTTTTCGAATTTTATGAAGGGACGTGTAAGAATTGTCTACTGCTCATAACTTATGAGGAGAAAATATTACCCTTTAGACATGCTGTGAAAACATGTTTATAATATATAGTTTTGTTTAGCTATGCTTAACCAATACAATTGGACATTTTTGAAAATAACAAACTAAAGAACTAAAAACATAAAAACCACTTATTCCATTCGGTCCTTAAACAAGTTTAAATAATAATCATTCACTGGCAAATACAATTTAAGAATGTATGTGTTATTAAACATATTTTCACCAAAATTGTTGTGCAAAAGCATTTTTAATGTAGGGAATTTATATTTAAATATTTAGTTAGATGAAGTGTTTGCATTTTTCCTTCCATAATATAATATAAAGAGACTTAAATTTTAAAATGTTCATTGTGACAACACTTCATATTAGTTTACCAAATAAACGTTAACATATTTTGAGCGTTTAGGAATCAATTAATAAGAGTGTTTATATTAAAAATATTTTAAATTGTGAGACATAGGATTAAATATTCCGTGGAAAAGCATGATACAACTGGTTTGTGCTGAAGTTTGATATCATTCAATAACCATTTTATATTTATATTCTGATCAAAGATTATTTCGTAGCTTTTATTATATAAACACTTAATAACATACTTCCGGCAATTAAAAATAATATTTTTTTCTAAAAAATTATATCTAGCTGTAATCCGCATTAGTAATAGAGTTGTGTTAATTTATTATAGTTTTATTAATTGGATAGCTATATTATTAATAATAACTACCTACGTTTGTAAATACTCCATTAGCTTAGTGCATGCAAGCAATAAAGAGGAAAGAAAACACTCCAAAAGCCAACATGTACAAAAGCAAAATAAATGAAATGGTTTCAAAATAAAGCACAAAAATGAATCAAAAACGTTAGTTAACAGGAAATAAAATAATTATAATGGCAACTAACCTCATCTGCTTCCGAAGACAGCTGAAAAAATATTAAATAAATGGTAGCTGATACATGTTTCTTAGCGTTTAAAACACAATATTTCATTTTTTTTACTTCTTATACCTTAAAATTAATGTTTATTTTGACTGTCAAAGATTGCTTACTATAAATAAATCATTTGAAATTTTGTTTAGGCAACGTATTAAAATATAAGAACTAAATTTGTTCTCATTTAGCGTTTTCCAACTGTTTCTGACAGACAGCATCTGATGAAAATGTAAGATTACTTCTATAACTAACACTGTGATTGTAAATTTTAACTCATAAAACTAAAAAAATATTTTATTTCATGATTAATAGTAGGTAATAAAATAATGTCCGTATTTATACATAAGTTTTTTTATTTATTTCCAAAATAACATGTGAATGCTTGCAAATGATCTATAATAAATTATTAAAGTTTTAATCTTATACATTTATTAAAAATTTGCCTTTTTCAAGAAACCGGTTAAACAATAACATAAATTGTTTGTAGCATGATTATTTATTTATTGTTTATTTAAAACTTACACTAAAAGAAAATTTAATGAAGCGACGTAAAAAAAATAATTTTATTGACTATCATTTTAAGTATAAATATTTATTTATGACTCCCTAAAATCAACAAAATAACTTCAATAACTGCAATAACTTCAAGAAAATGATGTCACCTAACCTTGAAATACCAGCAGAAAAACATCTGAATTTCATTACAAGGACATAAACTAACTGGAATTGAGAAATATGTTTCACATTCATTACCCGCCTTCCTCACTTAGGTTTGTGGTAAGGGAACGCACCAATGCGTCGCTGTGCAGCATCCAGGTTCAGATATAAAAAAAAATGTGATTTGTAGCATCTAACCTAGGTAACGAGCAAATTCGTGTCTACTTTGTTGCAAATACACTCATAATACAAAACACAGACACGAGCATGATAAATATACGCAACTTGTGTTTTAAACTATATTTATTGACACGAATCACACTAAGATTTCGCACCCACCGCTAGAAGGCGTTGCGGAAGCGTCTAAGTTTACTATTGAAATTTTAAACTATTTAATGAAACGCTCCGATAAAAGCTAAAAAGATTTAAAAAAAAAAATACCATAATCCTGGTTTGGACCTGATTTTCTGCAAGGAATTTTATTGAAATACTGTCCATCTCCTTAACATTCACTAAACAGTTAATACTATAACTTTTCCCTTGGGCTTTGTGAAATTTGTATCCCGCCATCCGCCACAGATGGCAGCGCCGCGGTTACACATTTCCGTTCCAAGCGACTTCCGTTCAATTAGATTCCTACTAAATGCCGTAAACCGAGAGCTGAGATGTTACACATCAATTGTTACGCAGTTTCGCACTGCGTAACTATACGACTACCAGGCAGCGCCCCTGGCTATCTGATGGATACCACCCGCAGCACAGGGGCGCGCAATGTTCGAGTCCTGCGCGCCGGACGGCAATGCATCGGGGCCGCTCGGGCCGCTTCGACTCCGCCCGTCTTCGCGGGCTTCGTCCGGAACAACCAGAAACCTCTGTCTCCTGTAAATTCCTACACGTAATGCATGCCAAATTGCATCCCGCATGAATGTGCCCAGGGTTTTCCCTGTGTCTATGCAGGTTTTACCTGGGCCCAACCTATCTCTAGTTATAGTCTAGATTTAAGAGTGAGGGGAGTTAGTCATGGCGCCAATCGTTGCCATGGCTGGCCAATCCCCTCCTAGCACACGATGCATGCGACCCTCTCCCTGCATGGCTAATCCCAGCATGACTAGGCGTATAGGCTTCGGCCTGAGACGCACCTAGGTCCCTCCCTAACCCGGACCCCTCTAAAATACACTTAGTTTAAGTTAGGTTAGAAAAAAAAAATCGGAACAACCAACGATGACGTACTTCCACCGGCGGGTATCCAGACTGTTCCTTGGTCGGGCCCCGGCGGACTATATAAACCGGCCCAGCCAACGCTTCTGCAGGCAGTCTCCGACTGGCCCAGCAGCATGAACCTGCAGTGACTACCATCTACACCACCGGCCTCCTCCGTCACGCTGCCCGACGACGTGCCGACCGCTTCAGGAAGAAAACGGTAAGAGATGCCGTCAGAATCTAAGTCCGTAAGAGACTCTGAAAAATTTTCAACCCAGTAGAAATATAACAAGTTCACGAGGGACTTAGAATAAATTCAAGCCGAATTAGTTTGGACTTAGAATTTTCGCAGAGTGAGGAAACAGAAAATTTGCCTCGTCTGTATAATGAAGGGAACTGTCTCGTGAAGGTTACGGGATAAGTAAAGTAAATGTTTGACTGGGGTTGAAAGTAAAACGGCAGTGGGACAGTGTGGCAAGAGACGGAGGAGAGGTCGAGTACCGCATAACGTAAAGTGTACCAACTTGCAATACGTTGAGGCTTACCGTAACGTAACCAACGTAGTTTTACGTAACGGATTCGACTGAACTGTCATAAGTTCCCGGACTACACGATCAATGTAACGAGCACTCCTGAGAGAACTTCAAAACGCAGCTACTTCGTTGAACGACTGACGAGCCGAGTAAAGATAAAGACTGCTCGCCGCAATATTGGCGGGGCGCCACGGCATACCGATGTCAGTAACCAGGAGACTTTTGAATACGACCCGCTGAGTGTAAGAACGTGTGTGTAAGAACGTGAACATTTTAAGTGTCATAAATTTGGTATTGAGACTTACACCAGAAACACTGTTTAACTTTAAAGAATCAGACCGCGATGAGAGAGAATGTAAACTAGTTACGGATAATATTAACTGTACTATAAGCGATTTCATGTCAGTTCCCCTTAATTATTTTCTTTCACATTTTCTCATTCTCTAATTGTAATTTGATTTGTTTGGCAAATGTTAAATTCATGTTAGTACAGTTAGTTAACGTAATGTTGAATGTACCAAAAACCAATTGATTTGATGTTCATATTTTCTGCTAATATAATTTGCTGTTTGCTTTATAATAAGGGGTTAATTTAATGTGTGTGAAATATAGATAAGATCCAATATTGTTAATTATATTTTTCTGTTCACAGACATCGTGGGCACTTGCTGTAATCGTCAAAATAAGAAATCAGAAGGGTGTCATATCTGAGCATGCGTGTATTGAAGGATGTGATGTTGTTATTACAAGTTTTGTTAATAAAAGCACTTTTGTTTCACGAACTTTAGAACCACTTTCTGAGCTTCTCCCCTTGTCCTCCCGCCCTTCCGGACTGGAGGTAACACAATTAACTTTGAGATTAAAGTGGGCTTGTGAAGAAACTAATCATGGAACTCACTGCCGCTTCGTGTTATTCTTGTCGTGGCGGAATGCGCGCGTCTTTCAAATATGGCGCGCCAAGTCGCCCCTCAACCGACACCGGAGCCCAGCAACCCTTCAACCACTCATCATCTCTGCAGCAGCAGAGGTATCTCGGTCGTGCTCCGCTGGCTCTGCGGCCGGTGTGGTCACACTATGTCCGTGATGCCTTTGATCACGCAGCCCGGAATCACCGTCTGGTCGCGGGAATGATGACTTCACGTCGTATGACTCTCTCTGTCTCGATCTCGCAAGGTCGCCATGTTGACGCCATGCACACAACGCGCTTCTTTTTTGGTTGATGCACGCGAGGACTTACACGCCCGGGCGTTTCAAAGTTCAATTCCCCGTATCGCTGTCAGCGTTTTACGTTACAAAGTCCGTCCGCGGGAAATGACCGTCGTTAAATGGAAGTGCATTCGTGCAGGGTGTGTTTTGCGTGATCACACAGCGTCAGCGACTACTGCACAGCCATTGGTCCGTCAGTCTGCGGAAGATTCGCCCCTCGCAACATACAGAACCCTAGGCGCGTGACCCCTGGAAACGTGACCCGGCGAGCCGAAAGCTGAAGGGCCAAGTTGACTGAGACCGCACCTGTAGTGTGCCGTGTGCTTAAATAACGCTCTCGCATCCATCTGTGTTACACGCATAGTAGAGTAGCTGACGCCCCAAGAACTAGCACACAGGATGGCTCTAGCACGATAGCCGGTGCCCTCGATGTCTTATCAGCATCAGTAGCAATCCCTTCCCCCCACCCCGGGTACAGCCAGTAGACGACATAGTTATGACAGTACGTCTCACATTTAACGACAAACACTTCATTCATTTTCAACCCTATTAAAAAAATATTAAGTCGAACTTGACAGCGTATTATTTTATTCAATTAATTAAAAATATTTAACATTAATAAATCAAAAAACAAATATTTAAAAAATTGAACTGCAATAAATTTATTCTCTTTTTCTAAAATATTCAAGTTTACGGTTACCATCGAACCTATAAGTTTATTAAATATTACTTTAAAACTCAAATTAAATAAAGTTAAATTTAGTAAACAAAAACTGTTATCTTTAAAGCCAAATTAAAAAAACTAGTAAAAATTGTTTATATTTAATTCTTAAAAGTAGAATTTATTCATTTTACTATAAAAACTTCTTAATTATGATTCAAAAAATATATAACTATGTTAATATATAAAACAATATTTTAGTTTCAATGCATGTTAGTGTCTCACCTATACAATAATATTTACAAAATAAGAAAAATTATTGTAGGGTATTATTTTTTTTAAAATTATATAAAAATAATATAATGTTTTCCTCTCAGTGCTGAAAAAATAAGCTAACAAATTGTATTATCAGTAGGTAAATTGTGTTTGAAAGAATTTCAATATGTATTCAAATATTCTAATACAAATCCATACGATCTAGAATAACCATTATTCAAAAAATCAATAAAAAATATAATTGTATCAATACACATTTCATTATTTAATACATTAAATAAATACATATATTTAAATCAACTTATTTAATAATAAGATTTATTTGTAGTACTAACAGGGAGTGTAATTTAAGTCATGATTCGTATCGCTCATCTATCAATATAGTTTACAAATAAATTTTGTAAAAAAAATATGATCCAAATATTTTTGAATAGTAAAATTAAATCAAAATTAATAGTTACAAATTTTTGAATAAAATACTGTGACTAAAATTACAATATTTTATTTCCGCAAAAAAAACTTTGTTTTATCTTTACGGAAAGTGCAAACACAAAAAACTATTATTCCAATTTTGAAGTAGTGCATATTTTTAAAGTAACAGTTAATAGGGTACTTTAAGGTTTTTGAATTATAATTTTGAAATACGTTTTGCCAATAAGAATTTTTATTTAGAGAAATTTGAAAAATTACCAATTAGATACTAAAGTTTACGTAAATAATTTACCTAGAAATGTTTAAAGATGATATTTTAACAAATTAAGTTAATATTTTTATATTATTTATTAATATTATATTTGATTAAAGTTAGAACGTTTTTTCACCAAAAATGTTTTATCTTTGACAGTGTACTGACAAACGACTAAATAAAAAAAATTAAACTATCAAATTTTAAGGAATATAATATATATTATAAAATTTAAAAAAAAAAAAAAACAATGGGTTTCACGACAAAAAATTTCATTTGTATGGGAGATCAAAAATCTAACCTTAAATGTCACAAAAATTGGTTTTAAGATATTAAAAAGATTTTGAGGTTTTGCATAATTATTAAGTTGAAATTAGTTAATAAGAGACATATGAATACACAATCTTTCAGAGAGGAACATAATTTCATAGACAATTATTTTTAGGTTAAAAACTGCAACTAAAATATTTTATGAGCATACTGAGGAGCAGTTAATGTTATCCGTTACAACGGAGCCTGAACTGCCTTGTGTTAACGGCGTTCTGAGGGATCTCGTCGCCGCAAGCCTCAGCGAGAACTGAGCGACAAACAGCCATACTTCTGACCTCTTAGCCCACGTGTTAGAATATGGTGCTCCAATAAAAATTGTTGACTACTACAGCACCCACGCATAGATCAGATGATAAAGTGCAATTCTCTGTTCTCTACAGTTGAGGGCAGGCAATGCTTAAGGCCATTTATGTGAATATTTAACCAGAGAATTCGAATCGCATGACCTCGAGGCCATACTTCAGAGGCTTCTTGGCTTATCTGGGCTGGTTACCCTGGGTTATCACTAACGGTATGTTTTTTTTGACGTGACGTCTAATAAATCGATGAACGCCGGCTGCACGCACGAAAAAATGTCCCGTTACGCTGTGTCCCGTTACGCTCATTGTACGCTTGCGCCGCATCTATCTCTCTTCCACTCTATTGGAACAACCATCGATTTGACTTTTTCGAGACACATTAAACTTGAAACACTCCCATTCGTTTCCTACTTTTCCTATCATCGTCCTATCCTTAACAGAATAACACATATTGGAAGAAGTTAAATAGCAAACATGTATAAAAAATATAGTTAAAATAATCTATTCGTTAAAGTAATAAACATATTTAAATTAATGAGTGCAAATAAAAGTAAATTTATCAATTAAATTGTAGATTTCATTTCACTCCTTTGTATCTATACAAAATAGTGATAATTCAATAAAAATTATTCAATTTTATTCAAAAAAGTATGCAATCATTTCATCAGTGTTTTGTTATGACGTTGTCACTTTAAACTATCGTCCGTAAACCGACTTTACAGACAACCAATATTTTGTTTTGTTTTGTTGAGGATCATAGTTGTTTGAGTTACATTTGGTTCGTGATTTAGGACTCTATGAACTGGAGATGGGTCTTTTGCCTGGACGGCGCTTGTGCGATCAGCATGAACAGCCAGTTCGCGCTAAGCGGAAGTGACGCAGCAGTGAAGAGCCGTGTGACAGGAGGACAGACAGCTGTCACGAGCTTCTAACCAGGGACTAGTTCACAATTTTTAAAACTGCCTACCTGCCAAATGTGTTCCTCAATAAAATGCCCAAATATTTGTAAACTTTGGCTAACTCTACTAAACATCTGATCAAACATTCACAAGTTAGCACGTGAAATTTGTCCCTGTATAGTATTGTTAATGGAAGAATAATTTCAGTATTGATGAAAATTAAAGGTTAAAAAAAAATGATGATTTTTACTTGGTGCATTTTCTTCTGTTATTTCTAAGCTTCAGTTGTAAAGTAGCAAGTCATGTGGAGTCATAGTATAACGTATATTTACAAGTTACAAGTAGAACTGTACAAATGGCAGGGGTTGTAAACATTTTGACGTAAGCTGGTGGAGGTGGTTTGGAGCAACGAGGGCGAGTGCAGTTGGCAGTTGGCGCAGCTGTGGGACAGCCGTGGGACAGCCGTGGGACAGCCGTGGGACAGCCGTGGGACAGCCGTGGGACAGCCATGGGACAGCCGTGGGACAGCCGTGGGATAGCCGTGTGACAGCCGTGGGACAGCCATGGGACAGCCGTGGGACAGCCGTGGGACAGCCGTGGGACAGCCATGGGACAGCCGTGGGACAGCCGTGGGATAGCCGTGTGACAGCCGTGGGACAGCCGTGGGACAGCCATGGGACAGCCGTGGGACAGCAAGGAGTGACGTGGCGAAACATTGCTGGAACCATTGCGGTCTAGCAGGCCGTGTCCGGATTTGCCTCTGGTTTGTACTCACGCGAGCTTGGCTCCAGAAGTGACATCACCAAGGCTGTCCTAACTGGAGGAGGATTATGCAGGTATGAAAGTAAGTGAATCTGTGGTCTTTTCGCGTTCTTCGAGTAAACGAACGTCGCCATTTTGAAACGTTTTGTAAGTTATATTTAATGTGCACTTAAGTATATTAAATATTAAAAATACTGTAATTTGATACATAAATGATAATAAATTAAATATAAAAAATAAATTTTTAAACATGTATGTAAGGAAATTTTTAAAATTCATGCTCATACATAACAATCGTATACAATGTAACAAAGGTATAAAAATAAAATACACTGCGATAAATTCGTGTGATGATAATAATACTGTTAGAAATTAATAAATTTACTTAAAACATTATTTTTACAATCAAATTTATTTGTTTAAAAAAATGTAAACTAAATGATTGGCTTGCTAATACTGTTTGAAGAGGCCAAACATTGAATCCATCCGGTTTGGTCAAGCACGTCCCAGCGGCACTTTAAACACGAAAGGTCGCAAGTTGACAACAGCGTACTGGAATTCGGACACGGTACAAGTGTCCGCCCACTTTGTTTTGTTGCTCTGTCCAGCCCACACACCTTCAGCAACAACGTGGTATTTCAACGTCAATTACAGCAAACCTGTATATGTCAGCTAACACAATCAAGGCTGTACTGCATCGCCGAATCCTTTGCGAAATGAATGGCTGGATTAATTGAAAATACTATTTTAATGTAAGCTGCTTAAAGTACTGATTAAATTACGCAGTACTTTGGTACTATCAAGTTGGGCGAATGAAAACAAAGTATTCGAGTCGAGGTCTTTTCATATTAAGGTCCACTTGGAAAGATTTTTTTTTTTAAGTAAGGTTTAATGTCTACGCATTGTTAATATTGAAGCTGCCTCATGTTTAGTGCAATTTTATTTTATTAGTGCAATATTATTGCAGGTATGCATATAAACCGGCACGTGGAAAAGAAAGTGTAAGAATGATAAAATTTCACACTCCACAACTCCCGTTTGTTTCTTTAAATTTGTTGCATGTTACGGCAAATCAGTAAAACGTATTTTAAGAGTCTTAAATTAAGTAACACAACCAGAAATTAAACCCAGTTAAGTATGCCTCCCCCTCTTTCTTTTGACCTAACAACAATTTTTGAAGTATTCCTTTAAAAATTAAGCGCAAAAGAATATCTTACATTACGGTATATTTCAACCATTTCAACCCAATGTTTCTAGTCTACATACTGGAATAAAATGACAACTATGTTAAAACTCCACGGAAACAACATTCGACCTAAAAATACGATAGACATGAATTGTGGCTAAAATATGCTCTGCGATACATTAAGCATGAGTTAATTATAAGCGTATCTGATAAAAATCGTTGAAAAACTGAGAAAATGTTAACACGATAAATCTCCGAATGAAAAACACCCAGTGTTCACGAATCTCACACACCTTTCACAGAGTGCTCAGACATTATCCACAAAACGCTCACACAATTCTCTAACAATACTCACATTCAGTTATATGGCTCTCTACAGTTAAACTTCTATACTTTCTAACAATATTTGAAATGGTTTGTTCCACATGCATGATCTTGTTACAATACAACGGTGCTTGAAGAGTTAATCACCTGATTGGTATTGTCACCAAGTACCATTGCATTATTGAACATTTTTCGTACAAATATCAAAACTGATGTTGGCTGGTACTTTCTCCACTAGTTTTTCCTAAAAAAAAAGGCGCCGTTACATACTCACTTCCCTCATTATATAAAATATTTTATATGAGAATTAAAAAATCCCGAACAATGACCCTGTTTGACACTTTTCCTAAGAATTTCAACTTCACTTTTAGCTCTAAATACATTTATATAAGTATCTATATCTGTATATCCATGTGAAAATTTTAATATTTGGTAACTGAAATAGCTACCAATTAGTGTAGCATAGTATTTTATGCATCGCAAAATAATTTATTAAAAAATATATCTTCCAAACAATTAATTTCATGTAAGAAGTAACAATCAATATAAAGTGTACATCGTGTCTATAGAAAGCACTTATTTAAAATGTCTGTAAACTGTAATTCTTAGCAGGAAGTTCCAACCATTCTCACAACTAACTCATAGTTAGGTTGCAGAGATATCCATGATGCTCTACACTTTTCACTGAAGTTCAAATAGCAACACTTTGAAGGAAAAAAAAATGGTACAAACAGATGTACTAATAAAATTGTTTTCTGGTTCAGGAAAATAATTTTTATAGTTTTACTAAAAGCACCTATTTGAATAACAAATGTTTGTGTTTAAGTGATCTTACCATTAAGATTTGAAGAAAAAAAATCCCGTACATCCCATCTGTAATGCCTGGGCATTTATTTACACACGTAAACATTTATGTATGAATTAGGTGTTGAATAATGGGCGTTAAAGATAATTGACAGTCAGAGCAGGTAAAAACAATGTTTTTTTGGTCATTTTCAGTTCTTTTTACCCATAAGTAAATTTTTAATGAATTATAATTTAGGCTGAGTCACACATATACAAATTAGTAGGCTACATTGAAACGCGTCTGAAGCATTCAAAAGTATTTTTAAATTTCTATTTGGTCAAGATATCCTAAAGGTACTTTCTCTACTAGAAGGTGATTCACAAAGTGTTATTTGTTAGTAAAATTAAAAAAAAAACTTTTCTGTATTAACACTTTCTTTGCGGTCATTAAAGAGTGGACTCATATCGTTTATATTAAAAAACACTTTTAAAAATTTTTGATGTCAAACATGAAAGCAATAAAAATCGAGATTAACTAATCATAATTAATTTACAAGCAGCAACTATTTTACATTTTTTGTTAGAATGCTCATGCCACTTGATTCTCAAAGTGAGCACACATTGTCTGTTAGAAAAGATTGAGTGAAGTCATACCTAAGAATTATTATAGACAGCGAAGAAATGGGTAGGTAACTTCGTTGTGTTTATCACAAATCTTTACTAAAATACTACTGCCTGCAACAAAAGCGACCATAGGAAGACAGTAACAAAAGAATGATGGTTTCCTGGGGTAACGTTCAACATGCCATGAACATACTTCAGGATGCAACTATACTTTCCATTGATAATTTTTCGTTATATTGGTGGATACTATAATGATGTTGATAAATTTTATAATTTTGGTAGAATTATCTCAAGCTCAATAGCTGTGTTATATTATTCTTAATATAGGCTATTACTTATATGTTAATGTTAGTAAATGTATAAGAATATTACTTACTATTTACAAAATGTAACGAAGGCTGCTTCCCTAAGTATTTTTTAAACAAAAATGTTCATGAGACCTGTCGCATTTACAACATGCGCGTGTTGCGATCAGAACTTATGATTAACGTGTTTTTATGATAAGTTATCACCTTCAAGTGAGCACCAAAATTGTAGAAATGACAGGGCAAAAATTGTTTAATTTTGGTATAATAATTTTGTGCATATAATAACAGAGTTTTGTTTATTTAATATTTCCTTCGACGTAGTAGCTAAAAGGTTTTTAGTAAAAAAAATTACATTATTTTCAATATAAACACGAATTTTCACGTTATCGATGCAAAATCGAAACAACTTAAAAATAAATTATCCACACCGTATCGTACCCGAGTCACAAGCACGGTAGCCAGACGCTCTTTCGGCAATTTTTTTTTAAGTAATGGTCTACGGCTTTCGCCAGAAATCAAATACAATTCGCTTATTCGTTTCATTATCATATTCAGCTCAATCGTACAGCCATGCCCTAACCGGGACTCGAAAACAGCCCCACCGTAAGCCGGTGTGCACCTGACTATGCTACGGAGGTTAGCTCACGGCCACCCTGGCTTAGCGATTATGATTGTAACATTACGGGTACATAAAGTTATGACTCGTTTGTTGGTCGGCTATTTAATGAGAGCAATTGAGGGTTGGGTTTTCTTCTTTACTGGGTTCATTGCTTTTGGGAAGTACTTTACTGTCTAAAAGGGACGTTCAGATCGTCGACCCGAAGTTCACGCCCTTCCCTTGTAAGATGGTAGAGTAAGTTAGTCATGGCATCAATTGCTACCATGGCTGGCCAATTCCCAAACAGAGCACACGATGCATAAGACCTTCCTCCGCATGGCAGAAACCCAGCATGACTATGCGTACAGGCTTCGGCATTACTTGCTCTTAGTCTTCTCTAGCAAAGACACGTTCCAAAACAATACCCTTAGTTCCAGTTGGGTTAGGGAAAAAAGATATAAATTGGCCAACACTAGGTGCAATGAATTCGTTGGTCTGCAGTTAACCACGGTGGTGCAAGCTGAGTGTCCTAGGTGGTCATTCACTAGTGCATCTCGCTCTTTGTGGGTTCGACCTTACCGCTCCGGGCATCACTCATATTCATTAGCTTTAAGTCGGTAACTACGTGGTTAGGAGGCGGCCATAATCTTGGAAGTCCCTTAACCTCAAAACCCCGCATACCCGGGCACACATACGGCGTTCAGAGCTTCAGAAGAAACCACGCGATTTGAAAACTGCTCGAGATATCCGAGTGTTTCCTGTTTACAAAAAGCATTTCAGAATACTCTGAGGGCGGAGGAGTAGGGTACACTAGGTACGGTTGTGGCAGGGTACGGTAGTGACAGTCGTTATAACCGCGAAACTATACGGAATATGGCGAAGAGTATAAGGGAAGAGAGGCGTGGCGTGTAAGTCTGAACACGTTCCCTTGGATTTCGTAAGCGCGCGACATTAACCTAAGCAGGAGCCTACATTGCTTTTCAACAGTCAAAAGTAAGTTTCTTTGTTTGATTTCTTTTAAAAATTACTGTTTCTTTATATACATATAGATTACCTCGTATTTTTTCTTGTTATAAGTTGAACATTAGTAGTTAACTACGAGTGATTACTTTTTATGTAGATTGTTTGGTTGATTCATGGTGATTTTTTGTTTTCGAAATTGTGCGTTGGGTATGGTTGTGACAAAATTTATGGGTACGGTTGTGACATATATTTATTCGTTTTTTCTTTCTTTTAGATGCCCAGAACATGAAGAAAAAGAAAAACGTTTGACGGCTAAGCAGGTAAAGAAAACTCTAACTGAACTAAAACGAAATAATAAAGGGAAAGGAAAAGGAAAAACCAATGCCAAGAAAAGAAAGACTTCACAATCGTCATCCGATGAAGAAGACTATTTCTGTCTAGTTTGTGTAGGCGCATATTCTGAAAGTAGGGCTGGCGAAAAATGCATCAAGTGCCAAGGAACAAGTGTACTCTGGTCCCACGTAGAGTGCGCAGGTAATAGTCACCATTACATTTGTCGCAACTGTGATGATGAATCTGACTAGATCTCAGTTTAGAAACTTTTATTATTTTATTTTATTGTTATTTTAAACTATTATTATTAAAATTATAGTAGAACTTTTTACAGTCACCTACAGTAAATTTAAGTTTAGTTAACGTTCTGACTGATTCTAAGAAGACTGTTATAATATTAGTTGTTACAGTGCCTTATTAATTATAAGAACAAAAGTGATGTCAGGTTTTTAGTTCACGTGCTATATAAATGTTAACATTATTTAGAATAAGTTTATGATTTGTTATGGTACATATTTATAACAATAACAGTAACTATAAACCATTTTCCTGTATGTTTATGCCTGTTACTACCGACCCCAACCACTGTCACAACCGTCCTTGGGGTGTGGTCAGTTGTTACACTTTCCTTTTTTTAATTTAATCCTATGACTAATACAGCGTATTTAAGGACAATATATTAGTATTTTTATGTAGACAAATAAACAAAATACAATTCGTGTTACTTTTTTCCCAGCTAACTGATAAATTAACAGAATTATTGGCGAACAAACCAAAATTGTCACAACTGTGCTCAGACTACCATACAGCTGTTTCCGTGTTTCACACACTGAATTTTTAGAACAGTAAAAATAGTTTTCAGAATCAATTTTAGGCACAAAACAAGGGACTTACAATACTTTTTTATATTAATTTATTTGCCATGTGTTGTTATGGTCACAGCTCAGATCTCACAGTTGCCCTATGCACGACGAGAAAACTGTGCGCTAGTCCAAAGTCTTGCGTTAGAAGACCAGCGAATGCCAAATTTTACATCCCGCCTTACTTTCACAAATACATCCATGAACAGGCGGGCCCTTGTCCATGATCGTGCAACGAAAACCCTGTAAAAAAAAAAAACCAAAAACGAGGCGTATTGCAGAGGATTCGGGTTCGAAATCCCTGATGTAGCTTCCTGGTGAAGTTTTCCACGGTTTCCTTAAACCAATTCTTTCCCCCAAGTACATTCGTCTGTAATGATTGACCTCACTGAGACGAGATGTTAGGCCCAAAAAAATAAAAAAATAGATACAGGCTATATATAATGTTCACCGGTAAACATGAAGGGAAAAGGAACCCAACACGATGGCCCGTTTGAACTGGCGTGAGAAGCACGTGTGCTCACCTCGTCAGTGTCCGACCCGAACAGCAGCAGGTCGAAGGGGATGGCGGCCACCAGGTCGATGAGGAACCACCCCCTGAGGTAGTGCACGGCGATGCGGCCGGGATGCGACACCACCTCGTCATTGTTGTTCACATACGTCGTCCTGAAGTTGATAAGGATGTCCACGATGAAGGTCACGTCCACTGAGGCGGACAGCGAACGGGAACTGTATTACTACCAGCGCTTGCGTACCAGTTGACGATGGAGATGGAGATGGAGATGAATGTGATGAAGATTAAGATTATAAAGATGAATATGAAGATAATTAATAGGATGAAGATGATTAATATAAAATGGTAACGACGATGAAGATGATAAAGATTAAGAATATGAAGATAAAGATGAAGATTCAGATAATGAAGGTGGAGATCGATGTGATGATAAAAATTAAAATCATGGAGATGTGGATGAAGATGAAGTTGAAGATAATGATAATGAAGATGAGAATGATGGTAAAGATGATTGTCAAGATGATGAATATGACAATTACTAAAATGAATATAATTAAGATTATAATAAATATTAACTAGGGCATAATTTATCATTGACAGCGAGGTCATTAGAGACGGTAACACACTATTACACATAGTAGCCGGGGTATTGGGACAAAAATCGCCCTTGGCCTACAGTTAGGAACTACCCTAGCATTTTCCAGGAGTAATTTCGGGAAACTATGGAAAACAAAAATCAGGAATAGCCAGATGGATATTTACACGCGGGCCCTCTGAAGCGCAGATTCTGTGTCTTAACGCTACCCCACCTGGTCCGATCATGGCATTGTACTAGTTGGTAATGATGAACGTGTTATTAACGTCTCGTAGAGATTGGGTTCGTTTGTCACTGTTAGGATTGAAGAGATTAATAATGGTGCACGGACGTAATGAAATGCTGGAGGGAAACGGGAATGCCCCGAGAAACGTCCGCCATGTTTCCCCACTTGCGAATACATTGTGTTACACCGCCGGCTATGAAGTGATCTACCACTGTTCCTTTTTATTACTTTATGGCTCATTGGTTATTTTTTATTGATAATGAGCCAACTATCCTCCTATAATGACTTATTATTGAAATGTTGATATACAATTTTAAATATGACATTTCACTGTCTATGTATGTACTAAAGACCAATGCCAATTACTACCCACGCCATATCCGGGACTCGAACCCGGACCCGTCGTACCAAAGGTCGGTGTGCCTCCAGCTGCACTGACAAGGTTGGCGAACCACTTAACCACTACGGCCACCCGTGGCATGATGTGTTTGCGAACTGTGGGATGACTCGGCCAACCATGCGTGCGACCTCAACAACCACAGAAAATTACTTGTATTCGTTTGGACACGGCTTCCAATCCCAGTACAGACATCCTGAATTTGGTTTCCCATTCTTCCCCCTAATCACTACGGACAAATGCTGTGGTGTGCCAAAAAATGAAACCAAGACGAACAATAGATGTTTTAACCAAAAGTATATGCTCAAGAACAAAAGAAACATTTAACAAAATTATTTTTTATGCTTGTGTCTAACATGTTTGAGTTTTTAATTCTTTTATTATACTGTCTGATTATAATCATAAGGGTCATATTTAAACTGGGCAATAAGGCCAGTGCACGATTGTCCTGAATGTGTTTCAATTACGATGTTATACGAAATTAAAAACCAAAAATACTATACTTTTATTTCATTTTGGCTAGATATGGCCACATTCCTAAAAATGTAATATGTTCTAGCGAAAATTTGTAACAAAAACTAGCCAATCACTTTAAAAAAATTGTTAAATATTTTTACAAGTTTTCATACTCAGGCAAAGTTTATACACTTGGTTCTCTTGGAAATTCAAGGTTACTGAAGTGATCATGTACTGTAATACTCTTTCGTTTGTTAAATGTGTCACAATAATAACATTTGTATCAATATAACAAATATATTTGTTGCCGCCAGAAGTTTGAAAGAACATGCGTGAATTCTGCCACACGACATTTTGCTGTTAGAAAATGTTCCAACGCTGATGTCATGGCGCAAAACTTGAGGAATTTTGGACAACCACAAGCATCGCTTTCATGGATTCATTCGAAGACAAGTTAAACTCTTAACACATTTTTTTAATGACGCTGTAATTGTGCCACAGTTTTTTTTACACGCCTTTGGGTAATTTAAACCCATAACTAACCAACAGAGTGTACTGTTGAATAACACGCAGCTCATTCAAGACAAATGATTTCTTTAGATGATAGCAGACAACAAAAAATTGAATAAGTTTGAAGAAAATGCACAACCATAAATAATAATTATCTGCAAAAATCATACAAGTGAAACTTTCGGGTGTTTACCCAACACCACAGTTTTAGAAGTTTCAGTTAGTATATGGTATTTTCAACGAATAATGCCCTTCATATGCATGAATGAGTAGTACCAGAAAACTGTATTTTCGTATAAACTACGTCATATTTCAACTTATGAGTGATTTGGTCTGTTGGTAAGAGGGCGATCATGTGCATGGAAAAGAGAAGAAAGTTTTGTAAGGTTTGGTATATGGTATACATTTATTAATAGTTCTATATTGCAGGCTAAACAGAGTCCGAAACAGGCTTGCATTTTACAAATACCAAAAAATATTACTAACATTAAAATTAACGGCTAACATGGATACCCAGAAATCTACAGTCACATTACGAATAAAGTTAACAGAAGAAAGAGAATTGCTACCAATACCTATTATGATACTTATAACCATTATTACAATTATAATTATTGTAATAAGAAATTCAGGCGGCAGTGAGGAGCAGAAGATCTGGGTTCAAATATTCTTAAGAGTTCGTGTTAAAGTAAGAAAACCCGATACCATTAATAATTTGTACCAGTATGTTTAAAAAAATTAATTTTGAGACTTTGTAACAGACAGCGAAACACTAAATGTCCCAAGTGAAGATGGCATACGTACCTATCAAGTCTATTATCACGATGGGATCATCTCCATACTTTTTGCTCCTCTTGGTGGCGTTGGGTTCGTTGAGCAGGAAGGCCGCGACGTACGGGGTGAATATGGCAGTGTAGATGACCAGGAGCAGTATGATCCAGTCCCACACTGCTTTGAATGGGCTGTAGTGCAGGATGGTCCATTTGTGGATACGCGGGCTCTGTAGCTTGTACTCCGGCAAAACGTCTGCTCCCAGTGACAGCACCTGCAACAACACAGCGGGATGCTTAAGGCAGCTCGCATTTGTCCACTCGCATGTCGACCACTCCAACTACCACAGTCCTCACAGTCAGTGGAAGTCCAGCCCGACTTCAAAGTAAATCTTTACAGCCTCACAGTTGGTGGAAGGCCAGCTCGACTAAAAATAAGGCCTACACAGCTTCACAGTCTGTGGAATCCTGTCCCACTGCAAGTCCAATCTGCACATCCTCATAGTTGGTGGAAGTCCAGTCCGGCTCAGCGAAGACCTGCACATCCTCACATTCAGTGGGAATCGAGCCCGACTACAAGGAAGACCTGCACATCCTCAGAGTCAATGGGAGTCCTGCCCGACTACAAGGAAGACCTGTACATCCTCAGAGTTGGTAGAAGTCCAGCCCGACTACAAGGAAGGCCAGCATATCATCACAGTCAATCAGCTCGACTGCAAGAAAGACCTGCACAATCTTACAGTCGGTGGTGTCATTCCGTCTACAATGATGTCCTGCACCTCTCCACAATCGGTAGGATTTCTGCCTGACTACAAGAAACACATTTACAAACTCACAGTCGGTGGAATTCCAGCCAGACTTCGAGTAAGAGCTGCAAATATTTACAGTTTTTAGTGTGCAGTCCAACTACAATAAAGACCTGCACATCTGTATATTCGGTGGGTTTTCAGCTCGACTACAAGGAAGACCTGCACATCCTTACAGTCGGTGGGAGTCTTACCCAACTACAAGAAGAACCTATACATCATCACATTCGGCAAGGATGTGAAGATGTGATAACCCAACTTTTAGAGTGAAGATGAGCCTTTAGCGTAAGTCTCACTTCATCTGATCATTAGAGAGTTGACCTCTCTGAGATCTTGTAAATTTTTTATAATGCTTCATTAACTAGATAAACTTAATTTTGCAATTAATTTTTAATTTTTTAACACCAACTGAAAAATAATTTATTAATGTTGTTACAGGGTGTAGTTTTTTAATATGCTTTAAGAAAGAAATCAAATTGTATCTTTAAAAAAAAATTCGTTTTTCGTTTCGAAAACAGGAATCCCTTTCTTGGCACTAATTTTTGGCCTTCCACTAACTTCTAAACCAACCATAACTTGTCCAATCCTTTTCAATACCTTTGATTACATTTTGCCTTTAATATCGTTGTTACTACATACTCTTCCTGGTCCTGCAATGACACCTGTTCAATATTGTCCCTCAGTGTCAAGTATGGCTAATGTAAGCCTAATGCTTTGGAAATTCTGGGCTTTTTATCATATGGGTGTATTTAAATTATTAATTATTGTACCCGTGATAGCAATGATGTGCCAAGTTATAAAAAATACATGAATATGATAAAATTTAACCCAGATTTGATTTACATGTTTCGGCCAATTATAAGCAAATGAACAGGTATGATATGTGACCTCTGTTGGCCCAATACCAATAATAATTAACTATGCATTTATGTAACTCTAGGAGAATCTTAGTTTTATTGAGCCTTGTAAAATGCAATGGACAGTAACATTTAACTCAATTAGATATTCTCATACTAACACACACATTTTCGGAAATAACTTGAAATTTAAAAATAATAATAGTTGTACGAGTATATGTATATTGGTAGGACTAAAATCTGGTGCCGAGGCGAGGATTGTGGATTGTCGGATTGTCCGCCATTATGGATGACATCAAAATTTCCATCTGGGTTGTGATGTAATGGCCACCATATTGGATGACCTTGTCGTCTGAAATCCTTGACAGCATCAGTTGACATAATGGATGACCTCCAGTGACCTTTAACATTATACCATGCTGCCATTTTGGCCACCGTCTGAGATTCCATTAAAGCCAGCCATATTGAAAACAGCCATCCTTCATTCATCTTTGATTCCAACAGTTTGGATACCCCAAAAAATGGTTACGATTTTACAAATTTACTTAGATTACCCAAAGTTGCTTATTATTTCCCCTACCAGCCAACAGTAAGTCACAACCACAATCTTCACTCATTAATTGGAAGCCATAATGTTCTGCTTGCAGGAGGTCACCATTTTAATTTATGGTGTTGGCTCTGAGATTTTTATAGTGTCGCTGTGCCTCGTGTACATCAGGTTGACATCCCATTACCAACAAGTGTTTTGTAATTAGTATATATTTGTTTTCAGAAGCGAAGTGATTTTAACCATAACTGGTTGAACCTAAGACATGGATAAGTGACGCTTTGAACCACACGTCCATGGAGACACACACGAGAATAAAAATTAAATAAGGTAGCCTATACAAAAAAACAACGCATAAGGGGACTTTTAATTTTAAAAGTAGGGAGGATAGATATCAGCACCTGATGTAAGCCGCCATCGTTTGATTTCAATACCAGCTACTAGGGATTCTAGTATTATGTATTATAGCACATGGTGCCTTCTAGAGTGTGCCTTGTGCCATATCGGTTGCTGTGTAAAATTATCTTTTCGTCTGCTAGTGTGTGTTAATGTCCATCACTCTCTTGTTTCACTTGTTAACCAATATAGCCCACTAGTAGCCATTTCCAAATCATCAACCATCACTTTGAATGCCATCTTATCGGCTAGATTGACTGTCATATTTAACATATTCAAATTTCACCAAAAATCGGGAAACAATACAAAAATATTTAAATAAATTACATTTTAAAAATATTGTTTTGATATATTTTGGTCCTTGATTTGATCTCATTTAGTTAACAAATGCAATTTTAATTATTAAAATATTGATTAAAATTCATTTAGTTAAATATCATCACATGTGATGAAAATTGTTTCCTACTATTAAAAAACCGAGATTTTGGGTTCAACTGTGGGCGATATCAACAATGAAAATTGTTATTGCTTCCTTCCACTAGAATTAATACGAGCATCCTCGCTATGAAAAAGGATTCTACATTGCAACTACCCGACTAAGTATTGATGGTATAACTAGGCATCCTATAGATCCATACACAGCAGAGACAATCACAATAATTTGTGCCCAGTATCTCCGAACAAGGCATTCATTTCCACGTTGCTGTGCCCTTATACCTAAGTAAAACCATTCACAATCATAAAAGCTGGAAGTTTCTGAACTACCAGGTCTACTGTACGAACATAACCACAAATGTTTAATGATTACTAAAAGGAATATTAAAATCATATAGGACAAGAGCTTTCGAACCATGATATATATTCTACAGTCATACATGGTATGCTTTACAAATGCGATAGGTAATTTTTCGGTGTGTTTTGTACCTATAGGCAAAACAGTCCCTAAAGCTCAGAATCTTCGGCGACCATGTAACAGCACGTGCACCCGTTATGTCTCCGTCCGCGTCAACAGTGAGTTTCCAGACTTTTAAGTCAGTGTAACGTCCGGCAAGTTGTGTGACGCACATGAATGGGCGCAGGATCAGTGATTCCAATAGTTTTTTTGAGCTCTATTAGAAAGTTCTCGGTCTTAGCGACCATCGCTGCCATCGAGTATATAATGTCCCCGAGCAGGGCTAGACACTCAGTCCACCAAGGGTTACCAGAACACATCCATCGACGAATAACAAAGCCACAAGTTGCCACTGAAGAGGGTGATAAGGCGCTGGTTGACATGACCATTTACACGGGTTGGAGTCATCCACCAACAAGCAACTGCTCGCTGGGCGAGTCAAGCAACACAACATCGTGAGGGTCCAGGTTGGGAGTCCTCGTCCTGCGAGTCATCACTCGCTGGGCGAGTAGAGGTGCCCCGGCCCACTGCGTTGGGACGATGCCAAAAAAGAATCATATCTACAAGTGGGGGTTGCTGGTAGGAAACCAGTAATCACGGCTGCCCACTCGCTGGGCGAGTACTATCAGGCCGCAGCCTGGAAGCAGAGGAAGCCATAGAGGAATCGTCCCGACGACCGACCAGGCTGCGCCGCTCCCTGAGCTCCGTGCCGTAGAGATGGCCGAGCGACCGACGAGTCAGCGAGGCGCGGTGTTCGTCCACGCTGGAGAGACTGCGTGAGACAGGCGAGTAGCTCCATCAGTGAAAGAACCGCATCGGCGGCAGTTACAGAACTCGCTGCTTGGTCTTTGATTTTAACAGTAACATGCATCGTAACTGGAGACTGTTTCTCAACTGAGCCAGATAAAACTTTATGTGTATAGTGTAGCTTTAGTTTTGAGGAAAGATTTAGTTATATATTTTAGTACCAGTGCTGCTTAGTAACTATGGATAGTGTCGTCTTTTAGAGTTATTAATCTTTTCAATTTGTACAGAGTGAAAAACAGGGTCAAGTGTTTTTTTTTCTTTCTCATAAATCAGGATCATCATTGGTATTAGTTTCTTAACCACGTATTTTTGTTTACAGCCAATTGGAGAGAATCAGGGGTAGAAGTCGGGCCCTTAAGAAGCGACCACAGAATCCGGGTTTTCTAGTTGATTCATTTCCCTTTTTTGTAAATTTGTGTAATATAAATTGTAATAAATTAAAAAAAAACGACCATTGTGCTTCTGCTATTGTATTTCAGAACAACACACAAAACACACACCAATCAAATAGGTAGGGTTTATTTATAATACAGATTTTAATTCAGAGTAATTTACAGCTAATATATTTAACACAGAGTTTAACTTTCGAAAAATGCATCTGCGTACTGTACAACAATACTCGATGTTCTTTATGCTTAGCATAGAACTCGCGCAGAGTTAAGCTCAGCACCACAGTTTTTCATGGTACGAATCAATTTTCATAACATGAGATGACATTGAATTAAACGCAATTTAATTATTCTTTTAAATGAGAATATTTAATTTAAGCACTAACTAAATATCCAAACAAGGACTACAATACATAAATTCAATAAAAATACTAACATGCAATGTTCTAATAATTTGTAGAATTTTTCTGGATTTTCAGTTGAAATTAAAATATTTTCAAAACGATTTCAGTATGCCAAACCAGATGGCAATCAGATTGGTACTAATGTGCTTTATCGCATAACAAATGAAGCAAGATGGCAATCGACATTAGCACACTCTAGCAGGCTAAAAGATGATCCATTGTGGCAAATAATTTGGCACCTGGAACGCTCTTGCAGAAGGCGTGTGCAATACACGACACTATCATCCCTATGAGCAGGCACTGAAATTGAAATATGGCATATTTAAACAGGCGTTTATACCCATACACCCGACTTTGAAAAGGTTAAGTCCACCTAAGTAATATTTTTATATGTATCTTATTTATTTCTTAGTCTCGTATACATCTCGATTGCGGTGTGGGTAAAGGCATTACTTTTCTATGACTGAGGTACGTCCTTTCATCGTTCGAATCACCTCATTTATGCTATAGTTTGTAAAAACTATACTTTGTCTATAAGGCTCATAAAACCCTTGTAGGTAATGGAACATCTTATTTGCACAAGGAAAAGTGACACTAGCAAACTTTAGGAATAAACACCAAAAAAATATGGCGACCTCATGCCTAAAAAAATCCTATGGCATCCAATATAGCATACAAGGTAGTGGCGATGGCTTACTTTTGACTGGTGGGGGAAAACCGACCCCCTTTGGGGAAAACTAGGCATATTTGGTGATTTTAAGATGGTTTAATTGAAGATGATGAAATCCAAGATATTGGAATTTTCTATAGTCCAAGATGGCGGAATTTTCAATAATCTAATATTGCGGCCAAAAAGCAGCCAGATCAAGGTCAAAGGTTCATCGGAGGTCAAGGTCATCCATTATATCTTTCGGTGTCAAGGCCAAGGTTTTTAATGACGGTTGTGACATCACAATGCAATGGCACCATATGTCAGACATAACAATAAAATGTACTAACAATGATTCAGAATAACTGAGTTTTAATATAGCCACCAGCACGCAAGGCCAAAAAAAAAGTGGACTTAGCATTTTCGCGATGTGTGCAGTGGCGAATCCAGACCCAACGGAAAGGGGGTGGGGGAAGCGGGCACCAGGGGAAAATGCCAACCTAAAACATCAGTCGTTTCAATACGTAAGTGCCGCGATGTAGAATAACTACAGTAGAACCTCACATATCCGACCATGACGGGACCGGGCCATGGTCGGAACGGCCAAAAGGTCGGATATCCGTAGGAGCAAAAAAAACGCCTTTCCCAGCTATACAGTATGTACAGTAATACAACTTTATTTGTAAAAATGTTGCTGTATACATTTCAAACATTTACTTTTGTTAAATTATAAATGAGACGATAAATACAATGTAAGCATACCTAATTTAAAGAATTCAGTAATGTATTTTTGTTTCAGTTTTGCCAAATCTTGATTTTGCAGAAGTGTCCCTCCAATTTTTCTACCCACAATACATTACGTTACGTTAAAAAAAAACACAGAACAGTACAAGATTATAGTAGGAGCACATTCTGCACCAACAATCACGGCTGAACTGAACAGTTTGCGACACGAAGACATATTGTAGATGCGTCACTTTTTCAAGTCTGAACAGGCTCGCCAACCACGGAGACTAGGTCGGATATCCTGAGGAGTCGGTTGTGGGAAGGTCGGATATGAGGGGTTCTACTGTACAACTTCAAGTCAAACATCATGTACAGCCTAAGATATTCTCGGTGTAACGTTATAAGCAAATTTTACAGGAGTGGCTTATGTTAGTAAAACTGAAATCGAGTTACAGTCCAACGGTGAAATACAGTAATTTATGTTGTAAAAATTTCTTAAGGTATTAAAATTAAAACAACAACCTAATGAGTAATTAACGCGTGCGATTTACTTTTACGTTAATCTATGTAAATTATGCGGGTAGAGATTTTTACAGTGACAGTTACCATAACCTTTTGAATGATTTTACAATAATGATGATCCATCCATTCGATCATAATATTATTTAATGATTTATTTTCGAATAATAAGAATGTATCCTCCACCGATTCCGTCTTAATAAAACTTAACTAAGTGTGAATAACATAAAATTTAATTTATACTACTTTCACCGGACCTCCAGAAGATGAGAGCCCCATACGAGGCGAACCTCTGTACCAGTCGCTGGTTGTATGTAGGAACCTTGCAAAGCAATTAGCAATAGTGCGTATACGTATATGTATACACACATATATGAATTATTGTATGACCTGGTCATCTTTGTTGGAATATAAGAGTTTTGGGGCGCAGGAAAGGAGGCAACATTTAAACCAAATGCCTTGGTAGTTTGAACTCAGAGGTGTGAAAACATTAAATATAATATGTTTTCTAACTTCAACACCAAGCAAGAGACTCAGGCAATATGACGATTGATGATTGCAGTTTCAAATACATTGCCCAGTAACACAGCAATACCGGCTGTTTCTATTTTTAATGTGACTGAATAAGATAAGGTTTCGATTTGCATAAATACTGCAGGAGAGGTTATAATAGTTGACTTATATTTTCTTTTACTTATTATCTGTCGCGTAGAGATTGAAAATTAATTCAGTCGATTCACCAGTACAAATATGTTGTCGAATTAAATTTGTCATAAGTGACACTTCACCACGCCTATTTACTTCCAATCCACATTTAACATGCAAACACGTTGACAATGCCTACATTTTAATTTATTGATAACAATATTTGTATTTGTATTGTAAAAATTTCTTAAGGTATTAAAATTAAAACAACAACCTAATGAGTAATTAACGCGTGCGTTTTACTTTTACGTTAATCTATGTAAATTATGCGGGTAGAGATTTTTACAGTGAGAGTTACCATACCTTTTGAATGATTTTACAATAATGATGATCCGTCCATTCGATCATAATATTATCTAATGATTTATTTTCCAACAATAAGAATGTATCCTACACCGATTCAGTCTTAGTAAAACTTAACCAAAGGATCCTTTAATTTCAAGGTTGCATTAAGTGATAAACTAGCCGTGAAAGGATACCCGTCTTCTTCCAATGCTAAATAAAAAAAAAAAAAAAAAAAAAAAAATTGGTTGTCTGTAAAGTCGGTTTACGGACGATAGTTTAACGTGACAACGTCATAACAAAACATTGATGAAATGATTGCATTCTTTTATGAATAAAATTTAATCATTTTAACTGAATTATCACTATTTTGTATGGATACAAAGAAGGAGTGAAATGAAATATACAATTTAATTGATAAATTTACTTTTATTTGCACTCATTAATTCAAATATGTTTATTACTTTAACGAACAGATTATTTTAACTATAACTTTTATACATGTTTGCTATTTAACTTCTTCCAATCTGTGTTATTCTGTTAAGGATAGGACGATGATTGGAAAAGTAGGAAACGAATGGGAGTGTTTCAAGTTTAATGTGCCTCGAAAAAGTCAAAACGATGGTTGTTCCAATCGAGTGGAAGAGAGATAGATGCGGCGCAAGCGTACAATGAGCGTAACGGGACAATGTGCGTACCGGGACACTTTTTCGTGCGTGCAGCCGGCGTTCATCGATTTATTATACGTTGTCACGTCAAAAAATCTGGTCTACCTCCAAAGCTTTACCTTTCGGCAGTAGTTCGTTTGCGTTTACTCAATTTTCACAGTCTATTTTCTGGCAATTTTTTATTTCAACTCGTCCACGGTAATCGTTTTACAGGAATAAATGAACATAAAAGAGTGTAGATAGCAGTTGGCTGGCTAAGAAAATGACTATAGTTACATTTCGACTAGAGTATAGCGCCACAAGCCCCTCGAAGGCCACAAGAATGTATTAAAGGACACGAGTGACTCGTCCTTTCACGAAATGCAGCTTCGTTGCTTTTATAAGGATTCTTGCAACTATTCGGAAGGAAACAAAAATGTCTGACATCCTATGAGATGCTATTTTCAAATAGTCCAACGGTAAATATAGAACAACCTCATTGGCATCATAAAAGCAGGTTATAAGTGTGAATAGCATAAAATTTAAATTATATTACTTTCACCCGACTTCTAGTAGACGTAAGCCCCATCCGAGGCAAACCTTTGCTTGATTTGAATTTATAGGCGGTCAGGGTTTATATTATTTGTTGGGAAAGATATCTATATATAATCAGATTATTCAAAATCGTATGACACCAGTAAAAAAAATAAAATTCTTTAGTTCTATAAGGTTCATAAAACACTTACATGTATTGGAACATTGACCTTATGCGCAAGAGACAAAGTGAATGTATTAAAACCAGAACTAAATATGGCGACCTCCTGCAAAAAAAAAAGTCATGCCATCTGATATAGCATATAAGATAAGAGGCGATGGCTTTCTTGCAGCTGGTGGGAGGAATAAATTAGGATTTTTTCTGTCTTGATAGGTGTATAGTAATAATAATAATTCTCATCAAACCCTAAAATCTGTAATTTAATGTTAACTGTCTTCCTGATAAATCTTTTACGCGTTTTAAATTTATTTTGGATTTTTATTTGCCCTGGCAGCTAAGAGGACGACAGCTAATTATACGCCCCTTGTGCCCTAAAATTATATTATTTTAATTTAATAAAAAGCCTAGGAAACCGCTGAGCTAAATTATAGAGAAAAATACAAGCATTACCTGAGGGGGCACGAGGTGGTGAACAAGACAATTTTATACTCCCTGCACACAGGCAACTTGGGAGCTAGTGGATCGTTTAAATGGATTAAGGTATATGATAAATAAATAAACACTGCATAAAAAGCTTGGTATATAGGTTTCCCTGGTTTATTTAAATAGGTTTTGTTTTGGCTTTGTTTTGATTTCACAATAAAAGATATTAGCAAGTAACAAAAAGGAGGGCCGGCCCGAAATTATTAAAACATGTTATACTATACATTTAACAATAAAAAAATGACATTTTATAGCGGGTTAGGTTCGTTCACTCATTACTATTAAAATTTCACATATTTATATTTGATAAGTTCGCTATGGCAGAGCATAGGAAAAAAAATACAAACTTATACTCGTTAGTGAGGTGAGTTACCAGGTTCGCCTGTATCCTACTACTTACAATAAACGCAGAAGTAATTCCATGACCTTTAACTATAACACCTTATATGTTTAAAACAACGTTTATAATTAAATGGGTCCATTTAAAACTATGTTTTAATTATTTCAAATAAATCTGTTAAAATCATTTAATAATAAAAAAAATTAAATTCTAAGTTTAAATTTAAAGTACCTGTATGCTTACAACTATTTATGTCGTTGCTATATTAATAAAATTAAATTCATCCCGTTGATCTCAGATATTGGATATTGTGTAGGATCACAAAATGGGCGCTATGATGGAGGCCGAAAAGCACTGAGGCCGAAACAAGGGATATGCGTCCTTGAGCACTCAGTGACGAATGGGGATTCTAACCCCTGTAAATGGGTATGGTAGCCCTGTATATGAGCGTGATAGCTCTGTAACTTACAAAATAAATTGGGAATATAACCCCTGTATATGTTTCTCTGTCCATAAGAAGTCGAAGGCATTGAGTCATAGCTCTGCACAATCCGACGATGGATCAAACGAAATGGAAGAATTTAATACTTGCTTAAAAAGCGAAGTACACCTCGGTCCCGGATACCTACATTTATTAACTCACATCGGCTCAATATGTTCAAGCTCTGACAGTTGATCAGACCAGCAGGCTGAAGCAATGATACCTACGAGGGAATTCCACCCCGAGTTAGATCGGGTTCGAAACCCGAAAGATCAACGAATTTCGGATGAATGATGGGTAATGTAAAAAAAATAATTTGAACTTTAAAAAGTTTTCATGTGCACTCAAAATTTAATTAATAAAAAAATATGTATATAAAACTTTAGCACCTGATGATATAGTCCTAAAAAAAAATTATTTATAATTAATTTTAATTTCGCCGTCGGATCTTCCATGGCAGGCATGAATGTTCACACTGCCTGAGAGGGGGTTTTAACATAGGTCGTTCAAAGGGTGAGTGCTGGGGATCTAACCCAGTGACACTCGGTGGTCATAGGATGTTTCACCTAGAGGACCGGGTCGTGGCTCGTCTGACGCAGAGGACCCTTACTTCCGTGCTGCTCGGTGGCTAGCTTGACCTTGCTCGACTTTTAGGAACACACAAAAATAAAACCTTGATGCCACCTTGGAAGTCACAATTGCAAAACAATGCAAAATCATATCATCATAATGATGCAAAATAAGTTAACTTTGGAGAGAGTGCAATAAAAAAAATGTTAACTTAATTTTTTTTTGTAAATATAGATGTACGAGCTGCAGTGCTCAGTTTTCTGTACGTAGCTGTACATAAGCTGACGATAAAAAAGACTTATATGTTAAAAAAATTAAGTAATAAATGGTTTACAATAAAATTTGAAATTACAAAATTTATTATTCACTTACTTTGATAGCTTAAACTTTATCTCTTAGTTGTTTACCTATACATCGACGTAAATAAGAAATACTCTATCTTAACAAAAAAATTCATCATCGCAGTGCTAGCATAAAAAAACGTGTGGGGAAAATTCGACCGACACACAACGACGACTGACAATATTATTTAGTAAACCTTTAGTTGACGGTAAAAAGAAAGTGACTGCACCTCTCGTAGGGTGATCACGAAAATCATTTAAATAAAAGCTAGGCACATGGATGTATATGGTAACACAATGAAATGATATGTCGAAGTATATTCACGTTGCTTGTGAACGACACAATAGGATTATAGTACTTGTGTATATTACTAAAGAGCATATTCTTATTTTATATTACTTAATGAATGGACCCTTTTTTGATTTATTTTATGTATTATTAAAAAAATTAATCTTTAATTTTAAGATGCTTAGAAAATAGAAACAATGCCAGTTTCTGAACATTAGCTTAAACAAAATATTTTATATTATCATATTATTTTTATTGTTGATATTATTATAAGTTATATATAATATTATTATGTTATATTTTAAGTTCCCCTAGATTAAGAAAATACTTTGCTGCTAGATTTAAAGTAGTATAGATTATTTATAGTGCGTGTCTTGACATAAAAATTATTATTAGGACATCCAAAGCATGAGCAGTTTGTATACAAAATACGTGGCACGTGGGAGGAGAGGAGAGGGGGTTCCGCGCGGTTAGCGGCCTTGTCATGAGGTGAAGAGATGACATGGTGGCGCGCGCAGGCGCCGAGAGACAAATAAAAACAAAACACGACGCGGTCCGAAAGGACATTATAGTAAACTTTTTTTTTGTGGGGGTGTTGGCAGCCTTGCCTCGTGCGGTCACGCACGCATGATATGATAACAGCGGACATCTGTTGCGACGGTGCAGCGACCATCGGGCGGGGTGAAAGGGGGGAGGGGTGTCTGTGACCTTGTTTGTGACACGTCTGATACGCGCGGCGCCACAGGGACGTCGCGGGCGGTCTCTAGCGCTGCGCTCAAACACCGTCCCATCAGGACATTAAAGATCATTATCATTTTAAAATTTTAAGCGCAATATTACTACAGGGTGTACCAGCGATCAGTTCACAAAATTAATAATACAAAATTAAAATACAAAAAGTAATTAATTTTTCTTATATTTTTTTTATATTTTATTTTAGGTATACCTACTCGACTTAGGTATGCCTATAGACCAAACCATACTCTGCTACCAATTGATACGCCCCTCGTGCCCCAAAATTATATTATTTTAATTTAATAAAAAGCCTAGGAAACAGCTGAGCTAAATTATAGAGAAAAATACAAGCATTACCTGAGGGGGCACGAGGTGGTGAACAAGACTATTTTATACTCCCTGCACACAGGCAACTTGGGAGCTAGTGCATCGTTTAAATGGATTAAGGTATATGATAAATAAATAAACACTACATAAAAAGCTTGGTCTATAGGTTTCCCTGGTTTATTTAAATAGGCTTTGTTTTGATTTCACAATAAAAGATATTAGCAAGTAACAAAAAGGAGGGCCGGCCCGAAATTATTAAAACATGTTAAACTATACATTTAACAATAAAAAAGTGACATTTTATAGCAGGTTAGGTTCGTTCACTCATTACTATTAAAATTTCACATATTTATATTTGATAAGTTCGCTATGGCACTGTTCGCTGGTCTTCGTTTAAATAATTTGTTTCGTTGCCGGTAGGGGGAAGTTATCTGTTAAATATGACCCGGGGTTTCAAGTTGGACCTCTGGCCGGCAGGAAGCTCTTCTTAGAGAGAAATGAAGCTGGAGGTCCTGGACAACATGATGGGTGCAATTTCGGCGCCCAAATGTTGGACCCTGTCTGAAACACAAGCCAAATTCCAAAGGAATTAGACCTGCTTCCAGACAGTCAAACACAGTAGACGCGAAAAGGTAAACAAACGGGAATTCGGGGAGAAAAAAAATAACTGAAGTAACTCACCAAACAGGGTGTAGCTCCAGGGCTCAGGAGATGCCTCGCGCCGACATCAGAAAGGCGCAGACCGAGAGTTGCGCGGATGACGCGGCAGAAATCATCAATAAGTAAAATAAAATAATTAATAAAATTCAAACTAACACATGACTTGTTTTATAATCACTACTACTGACTGGCTACTACTGAAATTTTAAGCTGGGATCACATCTCTTAACACAGCTGACTACATTCCTTATTCCCACGAGTTGGCCGTTGCCGCGAAAAGCCTCTTAGCCGAAGTCAGAGTACTAAGTGCCGCGATGGCGGACAAAGATCCTAATTAAAAAGGGCGGTCGGCCGTAGGGAAAAAGAGGGGGAAGCTTAGGCTCTGGGCCGAAAACATCCGAAGGTGACCGAAGTGGTCGTAGCCACGACTTCAGTTGTTTGCGCAGAAGAGCGACTGCTGCGGTCTCTACCGGCAGGCACAGAAAGCAACATACAATCGACTTCTACAGGCCGCGAGGAGGAAGCATAGGGCCTTATGGCCACCCAGTGCTGTACTCTGGCGGCCTAAAGAGAAAGAAGGGGGGGTTAGAAAGCTCGCCAACAGGTGTCGCGGGGGTCAGCTCCACGAGCTGGCGACAAGAGAAGAAGTTATTATGTCCGCCGCTAGATGTCTTGGGTGGTCCATCCTGGCGCATATTTTTTCTTATGTCAAGTCTACCTTGAAATCGGCCAACACTTGGCGGGATTCACCGCAGGACAATGATCCTGGGCTAAATTCTTAGAATCAAGGAGGGGTGTAAGTGTAGTAAGGGGGGGCAGACAACGCAACCAGGCTGGGAACGAGCCTTCTAGCTGTGACTTTCGAGGAGTGAACCTAAGACGTATGCGTGGCGGGAAAGGCTATGGTAAGCTCGTCTCTGAGAAATGGTAACAACTAGTCCAGAGCTCTTGTATGCAGTTTTAGTCACGCAGGGAAATAATGTTACGGGCCGAGAACGTGACTGAAAGCAGGAGAAATGTCAAACGGGCTGCCAACGATGTCTTAGATTTGCAAAAGATCAGATAGGTCCCTGAGAAAAAGGTGCTTCAGGCTACCGGCACTGAGTTTAACTACGTAGAGTACACCAGCCTATCAAAGAGTAAATCACCCCTTTGTAACCAAATTATAAAGAAAAATAAAATTTCCAAAAATAATTTAAAATTAGAATAACAAAAAAAAAACCTGCCGAAATTCCTAATTTCCGGCACACTAACAAACTATTTAATTCTGAAAACACCTATGTTCTATTGATACTCGGACCTGCAATCCCAAAGCTGATTTCTACATTACCAAGGTGAGCAGGAGGACTTACAGAACTAGTGCAAAAAATATATATTTATAAAGTTTTACAAACAGCTGGTAAAGGATAATTAATATTTTTGGAATGTAGCACATATTCTAGAGTTTATCACATAATAATGCATGTAAAGTATGTGAGTTACTTTGTGCTAAGAAATTCATACCTCCTTGGCTTTATTTAAAGAAAATAGAAATTTAATTACAATGATTACAGTCAGAATTGGTCTTAAACAAATACAGAGTATTCGTAAATTGTGAGGCATTATTTAAATGAGTATCAAGGAATGTAAAAACATGCATTTTTTCGTTAAGGGACATACATCCGGAAGCGAAACCCTGCAAAGTTACAGGCGCGAACTTTAGCGCAAATTTGAATTTGGCGGGCTTCAGGGGACTAATCCAGTGGCAAAAAGGACGCACGACGCAGGGGACGAGACTTTTAGAGTTAGCCAATAAGAAGTTCACTGTAGGAGTTTTGTGTTCCGAAATTTTCTAAGAGTGAATCTGTAATCTCAGTTCAACGTGCATTTCGTTTAAAGTTGGTATAGGATGGTATAGGAAACTCTGAAACGACCGGATGTGTTTGTAAAGGGAAAAGCCCGGGACGACCAAAAGTATCTGTACAGGTTGTCGACCGTATCAGAACGTCTTACCTGCGTAGTCCTAATAAATCTGTTTGGAAAGCAAGTCTTGAATTTCAGTTGCCAAAGACAACCGTGTGGAAGGTTTTTTATGAACACGTTTACACATGCGTACATTCCAGTTACAGTTGCTACTTGCTTTAAAGCCAGATGACTATGGTGTATTTTGTAACTTTGCACTTCAAGTATTGAAGCGGGAAGAGGACTTTCTTGATCGTGTGGTGTTCAGCGATGAGTCAACTTTTCATCTAACTGGAAAGGTTAATACCCATAATGTTCGTATCTGGGGGTCAGAACATCCTAATGAACTTGTAGAACATCGAGGAGATTCCCCAAATTAAAGGTTTTCTGCACTGTGTCCCGACGTCAAGTGTACGTTCCATTTTGTTTCGCTGAAGCTACCATAACAGGAGTGGCTTATCTGGATATGTTGAAAGAATGGCTCTTTCCCAAATTAGTAGAGGCTGAACCTGTAAACTTCATTTGGCAACATAATGGAGCCCCTCCCCATTGCAATCTTTTTGAACGAAGTGGATGAATGTTCCTGACCGTTGGATTGGTTTTAATGGTCGAGACTACAGATTTCTTTTTCGCTGGCCTCCACGTTCACCTGACATAACGTCATGCGATATTTTTATTTTGTGCTTTATAAAAGATCGTGTCTACGTTCCGCAGATACCTAATCATTTGCCAGAGTTGAGACACAAAATTGAAGAGGCTATTGCTTCCATTATTCTTGATTTGTTAACCAAAGAGTGGGATGAATTGGACTTTAGATTGGATGTGTGCCATATATCTAAAGGTGCACATTTTGAACATTTGTAAGAAAAGTTAGTTTACCTTTAATTTGATTTATGATTTGTTGTTGATAGTCTAAAAATCTTGTCTCCGGATTAATGCAGTTTATTTAAGCCAAACGTTTCGTGGAGAGTTTTTAGTTATGAGTAGTTGTTATTTTTCTGTGGTGATGGGTGGTTGTGGAGGTAATGGGTAATGTGTCAGTGGGTGGTGATGTGGAGAGTTGGTAATGGGTGGTGGTTATATGGTGTTGTTTTTGGTGGGTAGTGATGGAAGTGGTGACAGTTATGATTGGTGTTAGGTGGTGTAGGGTGTTAATGATGGTGGACAAATGTGTTTCATCGTTGATATTTATGGAAGTTGTGGGAGGAAATCGAAAATAACAGGCTGGTAGAGTAAAGGTAATAAGAGAAATAAAGGATTCACATGAAGAATCTTATAATACAACAGGCATTTAGACCTTTTATTAACGTGGTTAATTAATTACGATTAGATAGTATGTTACTTTACGTTTGCAACTAAGTGGGAATTTGCAACTCCAGTTAATAATATGCTTATGTTTTGTATTATTTTAAATAAATAACGTTATATTAAACCATCAAACCAAAACAATCTATATCTCATAAAAAGAGTGCTATAAACTAGAAGCATAAGCAATACAAATGAGATACAGAAATTTAGTAGGATTGTAAAGATAGGACAATTGACAAATTGCGAAATGGCATCGGACAATAAAGTTTCCCCAGGATAACCATAGTTTCGTTAATTTTCATAACATCTCATTTCCTATGATAAAATTTTATAATTTTCTATGTACAAGGAGGGTTGTAGAAAATAATAAGAAATAAGAGGTCGGTACTTAGTAATAACATGTGCCAGATCTTGTAACGGAAAAATCGAACAACAGTTATAAACTTTAAAAACATGAATTCAACCATTTTGAAAAGAAATCGTCCTGTATTATTCAAACTACAAAATTTTGTTTGAGATTTAAGAATACAATTGGATGTTACAGCCGCTTGGAATCGTAGAAAATTTCGTGTCACATTTTATTGATGCGAAGGCAAAATTTTTGTTCTACTTTAGTTACTGATCTTGAGTATGTATGTCAGTAATCAGCATGCTTTGTGAGGAAGATGCAGTCAAAGTGGACAGCCAGGGCGAGCAAGCTGAGGGCGGTCTGCCGCGCGGCAGGGCGCACACTAAGCGACGCGGCAGGGCGCACACTAAGCGGCTAGCTGCAGCCACGGCCACACGGGAAACCTAAGATCCACACCAGTCCATTCCAAGGTCGCGTTCGTGCATGTTCGTTCTGCTTGGGTTCTTTTTTTTTCTCTCTATCTCTGTTTACCTAAAATTAACTCGTCGAGGATTTGTATTTTAAATTCCATTTATAGCATATGTGCTCTATTTGGCTAGAAGTTTCGTGTTGATTTGATAAATCATTGGTAGTTATGAAGGAAGCTACTTTTCTGAAAATTAAGAATAAAAGTTCCAAAATGTTGGTTGTTTTCCAATTTAGGTGTAAATATAACAAATTTGTGATATCGTTGAAAATGGCCAGTTAGGTTAGATTAGCAACATTTCAAACAATTTTAAAAGAGTGGATGGTTGATTAGGTTAGCTACATTTAAAATACTACAAAATAATTTTTAATTTTTGGTTAAAAAGTAACTAATTTTTAAATGTGGCTAACTTAGTGTAACTTTATTATGTTTTAGTATTTGTAATGAAGCCAACCAAAACTAACCAATCATTCACAAGGTATCACAGTATTTGTATAGAAAACTAACCTAAGCTAACAAACCGTCCACACTTTTTTAAAGTATATTTTATGAAACATGGCAATTCTCTAATTTCTCCATCACTTAAGTCTATGAAAGACGACCAAGACATTTTCCCGCACGTTTTTATTCTAAAGTTGGTGCTACTGAAGATGCGCGAGCGAGCGGCGATCTTCGGTGAACTTCGGAACTGTTCGGGCCTCGGGATGGGGGTGTGAACCTTAGGCTTCCCCGGCTACGCACACCAGTCGTGGAGGTACCTTGGAGACAGCGTGCAGGAATATCTTGTGCGACAGCGACTGTCGGTGCTGGTGGCAGTGTGGCCGCAGGCCGAACTTTCTGGTGGTGCCGTAGCGCCTTTCCCTCGGCGCCACCGAGAACACCGAGTTGGAGCGAGCTTTAGAGTCGTCGGCCACCCTTCGAGGCGGGGCGAGCATCGCTGTCTGTTCGCAGCGACCACGGGCACACTTGTTCCAAAAGAAATAACGTTTTGATGAACGACACTCGTCCGCTTTGAAATCGTTACCCACTCTGAGCAAATGAATTCGCCTCCGACTTGGTCGATCTTGAGATGCTTTTCGTGATCTAGAAAACCACAATTTCCATACGAGTGAATTCGATAAATCCCATATTTTATTTATTATTTCGAAAAAAAATATTAAAACACTTCAAATCAAAACATAGAGTTTGCTTACAACAAGACGATTTCTTTTCACATTCATTATACGAATTAAAAAATTTCAGATCTTCTTACATGATCACCTAAAGATTTCAATAGAATAGGCCAAGTTTTCAAAGTTAATTTGAGAAAATATTTTATAAAGTTATATGTTTAATTGTGATTTCCAACAAACCGGGCATAACCTTATGGACCTCTGGCACAGCGTGTAATAGAACGAAGTAAAACTAGCTTTCTCTTTAAACAATTTCTTTGAATAATGAAGAAGTAAATATTTAACGATTGTATGCATAGTTTGATTCAACATTTTCCAACGCTTCAATTTCATTATAATAATTAAACTTTAATAAAAATCTCACTGACCCTACATCATACAAACAATTTATTCTAAATTTTCTTTTCCATACTGGTGGCCTGCGTTATATCACCATGTTGGATAAAACACTTTCATAAAATTACAAGGTATTGTTTCATAATTAATTTGAAAACAAGCAAAATTGTTTCGCAATATTTTTTGCAATTTTTACATTTTTTTACGTTTGACAGTATCTTTGATTAGACGTAGTTCTTATGCATATATTTTTTTTCTAGACGGTCGTGTGAAGCTTTTTTATTAGCAGACCTTAAAAACAGATTTTTTTTCAGACGTATAGAAATTTCCATATGCTAATACATTAGGGAACAATATTTTGCATGCTTTTGTAGCAAGAGTCTTTGAATACGTTTCGGATAATGGGTTGAAGCCACGTCTGTGAAAAATTTATTCTGTCCGATTTTTCGGCATGCCATTTTGCAGTCATCTTCAAGGGTGGTTGTTAACATTGTTAACGGCGCTTGTTAACGTTTAACAACAGCCCTTGAATATGGCAACAAGTCATGCCAAAATGTCGGGGACAAACTTATACAGACCATTCTCAACGCAGAAGTAGTGATACTTAAGCTTTTAACAATTAAATCTGGCAAAAACTGAAACTTTGCCTTATTTTGTAGTAAAACTCTTCAATACCAAGATTTTACTTATGTATGCTCGCGAGTCTAACCGTTTTATAAAAATTGAAATTGATGATTTAAGTTCTGGTTGTTTAAGAATTGTTTATTTTTTCTTACCTAATTAGTATCAAATGTCATAAAGTCTTAAACAGCAGATAACCTTTTAGATTTTTAATTATTCCATTGGCTTACCATTTTTAGTTCAGCTTTGTTAACAAGCAACGGATCAAATATAAATCGGGGCCATTCTTGACATCCAACAACATAATGTCTGCGGGCGCATAAATTGTTTTGAAGATGTATTTTAAATGTTTTATTAAAAATAGATAACATGATAAACAGTAGTAGACAAATTTACGAATCTATATAAGGATTCAGTATGCCCTTCTGGCTTCGTAAATTAAAGTAATTTACACCCAAAAATATGTCTATCCCTAACTAAGTCACGCTAGGCACTAGCTAAGTTATGTGGTCAGTTTAAGGTCTAAAATAGGTAATTATATTACGGATAAAGTATTACCAACAATTAGTGGAGCTAAACCGAAATTATTTTAAACACAGACAGGAAACTAAATCGAACTAAATGTGGCATAATTAAGTTGTTTAGTTGCATGGTAAACAATATATTAGGATAATATCACAGCGAAGCAAGGTAGATCACGTGAAAAAGGCTTCCCAGCCAAATGGCGACTTTTAAATGTAAGATTTATTGTCGCACGTTTATGCACATATGCTTAAGACTCGGTCTCACCCGCCATGTTGATTTTTCCTTGTTCTTGTATTTACTATTATTAACAGGCTAATTCTGAATCTTAACACGATGTCTCTTTTGAGTTTGTTTGTTCTGTCACTAATATTTTCAACATTTATTCACAAAGTGTAGTATAATGGGTGCAAAAAACCGCACAAGAGATTATTATTACAAAAGGCTGCTCATCTTATCACAGCGAGTGTATTACACCTAGTGATTATATGTTGAAAATATCAGTGACAGAACTACAAACTCAAGGGATGTATCGTGTTGAAATTTATGAAATTGCATTTTAATAAATAAAACTAATAAGAAGAAAATGAAAAAAAATTGATAAAGGTGTGTGGGTACGTGCCTTAAGACGACGAGGTCTCCAAACTCGAAGTGGGCTCTGATCTGTTCTGCCAATTGGGCGCTGCCAAAATGAGTAATGACAGCGTATGGGCTGAACAAGTGACAATTGTGGCATGAGCAAGGAAACTCAGAGGTCATCGTCAGTAACTACCCTAGTTGCTAGGCCGGAGATGCTTGTACAGCTTAGCAACAATATTCATGTCAAAATAACTGTTTGTAGTGTTCTTGTGTAACGGCACTTTTCGGGTATAAAAACTGGCGTATTTTTAGTTGTATCCCTTTTCCTCTATAGTTTGCTACAATCCAGGAAATCTTCAATACTCCCCTCAAAGAAATTATTATTAGAACTCTCTTCCGTTGATCAACTTACGCAAAGTGTGCGTGGGAGCCTTACTTTACCATCGTGATCGCTGACGCGTAACGCTCACGTGGAGTGGGTCTTGGGGGCTTTGACATCAACACTGACTCAAGTTTATACGCGTACCTACAGTGTGACAACCCAAGTGCTTCTTGGCCCCTATAATCTCGAATATTCCGTCGCTTCCAGCTTCTGCTCCTAACCATGTGACGTGAAACATGTTAATTTACCTATGCACTCAATAACCTTCCAATATTTTTATATGTGAAGTTAATGTTTTTTACTCTTATAAGTGGAAAACGTTTAAATATTACCAAGTGGCAGTAAAGCTTATAAATGCACCAGTTTGCTCTTCAATGGCTTGGAAAGATACTACGTCGAAATGAAGCAACTAACGATTATTGTCAATGTATGCTGAGCCGTGTCGTTACCGAATGTTTTCCAGGCATGACAATAACTTCATGAAAGTGAAATTAGAGATATAACCCTCACTTCGCGCATCACGAAATACCGTAAAATTGGTGAGCCAACATTACACCCTGGACGATGTGCGAGGTACGACAGGAAGTATTCACTTCCCGAAATTGAAGGTCGTTATATAACTTCCCCTCACTTCCACAGCTTGCAATACCACAGGGCTGGTCGGTCAACATCACACCTCCGAGGATGTACAAGGTGTGACAGGAAATATTCACTTCCTGGGAGTGAGTGATGATGGAAAGAATCATTTCCCTCACTTTCCAAAGCTCGCAATACCACAATTGGTTGGCCAACATCACGCTGCCGAGGATGTACGAGGTGCAATAGGAAGTATTCTTTCACTAGAAGTGAGTGAAGTTATATTAACAGATAAGTAACAATGGCTTATTTTTTTAACTCGTCAATAAAGACGCCATACGAGACGAACAAATGCTGTGAATCTTTCAGGTGAACTTGGGGAGGAGTCAGATCTAGCCTCTCGAAGACATTTGCACTTGCCTTTCGTGATTTAGGGGAAACATGGGAAACCGAAATCAGGAAGGCAGGACCGGGAATCGAACTTGGGTCCACCAGGATGCGAGTTCAGTGTCTTACCACTGCGTCACCTCGCTATGTAGCAATGGCGATGTTATACTGCTACGACACTATAAGCGTAATGCGTTGATGGTTTTATTGAGTTACTAACATGCATTGTCCCCTGAAAAATATTTGCCAAAAATATGTTAAAATATATTTATTTATTTCCCACAGTTGGCGGCAACCAAAATCTTTACATGTTTTGAGCGCCAGAAACCCTAGTTGAAGTAAAGTGCACAACAAAAAAAAAACTCAATTTCTTTTCATGCGTACTGGGAAAACATCCTATAACATCGTAGTTAATAGCGACATTATACAATATTTTACAAAATCACTACAGCTGAGTCCTTCGACAGCTGATATGTCATTATAACAGTGTGCGAATCTGCTGATTAGGTTCCAAAAGATTTGCCTTAAAATATTTTAATATTGTTACAATAAAAATGGAGTGGGAATATTTTGAATAGCCGCCAGAATCTTCTTTGCACCTGTTGCCATCGCACAGAAAGAGATTTTCCACGAAAATCTTGGCACAATGTCAAAGTTAAATCTATTTCAGCCAAATCTTTATCCAAAGTCCCTACAGTCTTTTCATTAATCCTAGCTAAATTTGAGACAGTATAAAATTAAAGAAATTATGGTACTTTCAATTATATTAAATTTTTAATCTACTATAAATCAGATAAACGATTAAGTTTCATAGCCTAATTAACGTAGCAAAGCGTAGAAAAAAATATTTACGTGAGAGTTTATAATTTAGCTTTAGAATACAGATAAAACCTAAACATAATACTTTTTTTTCGAATTTATTAAGCTATTTCAGTCATAAAACTATATACCCTTATTTTTGCTTTTATGAACAGAAATACAGTTGGCACATACTTTGTAATAAAAATTATGCAAAATAACTGTGGTGATGGCTTAGAAGCATATTTCATAATACACATATTATCACGCATATATGCAAAAAGTATCAGGTTAAGGCTTTCGATGTATTGCATAAGCCAGCAATAAATGGTAAACTTCCTTGTGTAAGGTAAAACCTACTTCAAAAATTCTGTATCGTATCCAAAGAAAAAATTAAAGTTTTAAAATATATCATGTTAGTTTGGTTTATGCATCACGTTGAAAGTATGTGTAAACTGTATTTCACAAGTTAAATCTCTCAGTGAAGGTATTTATACTATTGTTGCCAATGGTAAGAAGTTGGAACTTTGCCAATTAATGCCTCCCACTGAAGGCTGCTTTCGTTCACGAGTCAACAGTTAAGTGCCATTAGCTGTGCTGTATACCAGTGAACATTTACGTAGCCACTGAATCCCTGTTCATACACTGAAGTTCTTACATTAATAGGAGACTTATGTTCAAGCAACCACAGGTAATTCCAGTCAATATTATCCCGATGTTATTTTCAGGGTAATATCTACTTAAGCATATGTGCATAACCGTATAACATAAAATCTCACCCCTGATATTGTGCAGCTGAAGAGAGCTTGACCACAGCATGTGCTATGAGAAGATCTGGTGAGAAAAAATTTGAAACAAGTTTATAAATATGAGCGAGCGTAGCAACTTAAGTGGCCTGAGGATGTGCGAGTGAAGCCTAAATAACCTAAAAAGTCTGAGTTAGCTAAATAAACAAGAATTTACAAGATGTTATTGTAGGTAACGTTGAAAGCTGAGTAAACTTAGTGAGCTAGGTGACGAAATGACACTGAGAAAACTTATACCAGCAGCGTTTTAAACCTAGTGTTAAAAAAACAGCTAAGCTGAATAAGCTGATGAGGACTTGAAAACTTCATAAAAGAGCAAAATTTTATGAAGGTCAGTTAGCCTAGAAGGATTGTGTTAGTGCTACAAGCTTACATAGCCAAACAAAACTGGAAAAAATTACGATTCAAACCAAAAATTCTATAAGCTAAAAAAATTATTAAAGCATGCTAATAAAAAAATTCACAAAATATATTTATGTTCCATGAGAAAGATGTACTTCAGAGCGGATGGATTTATAGATGAATGTTGATTATAATGCAAGTTGTTTTTCTAGGCGGTGTTGACCTCTCGTGTTATTTAAGAGTAACACGTGAATGTTGTATCAGACAGCCCACTATGACATTTATGTATGATGTATTTGAGACATATTGTCGCCTACATATTGTAATAAAATAACAAACTTAGACCCCATCACGCTTCAATTTGTTGACTCTGAATCATGAATCTGCGTAGTATCTCAATCTAAAGTAACAACGAGTAATCTCTATACATGATACATTATGCCTACAGCTGTTGTTGAAAAGCGATTATTCAACGAATTCGTTATAAATGTAAATTCGGTGGTATAAACGGATATCTTTGCCACAAACGAGAAACGAAAGTTTGTCACTTGAAAAAGAAACCTGGAATAAGTATACCATGACTATCACAAACACGCACATACTCTCGGATGTGAACTCGTTAGAGCCCGTGCACTTGCCAGGTGGTCCCATTCAACTAGCACAATTCCACCAGGAAGAGCTCAACGCTGGCTGGATGTTGAAGAGCTGCCTGCTACTTGCATCTCAGCTCTGTTCGTGTCTTAGGCAGGCACAGCAACACAATCTGACTATGTCCAAGTTAGTTGTAACATGCTCTTGCCACGGGTCCCATTCAACTAGCACAATTCCACCAGGAAGAGCTCAACGCTGGCTGGATGTTGAAGAGCTGCCTGCTACTTACACCTCAGCTCTGTTCGTGTCTTAGGCAGGCACAGCAACACAATCTGACTATGTCCAAGTTAGTTGTAACATGCTCTTGCCACGGGTCCAATTCACCTTGCGTTGTTCCAACTAGAGAGAGCTCATCACTGACTGCTGGTGCAGTTCGCACTGGGTGTCGGCGGAAGTGCCTGCAACTTGCGTTTTGTCTCTGTTCGCTTTGCACGCAGGCACAGCAACACAACCAGTCTGAGTCCAAGATCGTTGCAACAACCACTTGCCCTAGATCCCATTCAAATAGCACAGTTTTACACGAGAAGTCTCACCGCTGGCTGCTGGTGCAGGATCCACTATGTGTCAGCGGAGCTGCCTGCAAGTTTGCACGATGTCTCTGTTCATGTCGCTCACAACCACAGCAACACAACCAGGCTGAGTCCAAGATTGTTGCAACAACCACTTGTCCTGGATCCAATTCAACTAGAATAGTTCCACACGAGAAGGCTCACCGCTGGCTGCTGGTGATGGATCCACTATGTTTTGGCGGAGCTGCCTGCAAGTTGCACGGTGCCTCTGTTCGTGTCACTCACAACCACAGCGACACAACCAGGCTGAGTCCAAGATCGTTGCAACAACCACTTGTCCTGGATACCATTCAACTAGCACAGTTTGACACGAGAAGGTTCACCGCTGGCTGCTGGTGCAGGATCCACTATGTGTCGGCGGAGCTGCCTGCAAGTTGCACGGTGTCTCTTTTCGTGTCGCTCACAACCACAGCAACACAACCAGGCTGAGTCCAATAGCGTTGCACAAAGCACTTGTCTATTTACACTTCATATCTTCTACAATAATTCTGCCTTGCACATTTTTTTATGTTCATAATTTAGCTTACGCACACACGATCCCTTCGTTCGTTTCTGCTTGCTTTAGTCGTTTTTGTATATTTTGTATATTGTCCACGCAATTTAAGCAGCAATATTGTTTTTCCTCGATTAGGAGAACATATAATACTAAATAATTTTTAGAAATTGTATCTTAATTCTTTTTCTGTTAGGTCATTTTTAATTTTATATTGCCGAAGAAAATGAACCGTGTGTAAATGGAACACGGTCCTATGCTTCCTCCCTTTGGCTTGCCGCATTTATTTAACACAAAAACTCTTTGAATAACGCACGCCATTATGCAACTATACTACTGGACACTCCACAGCTTGCTATTGCATACAATATCAGGGCCAGGCTGAAGCACCACTGATCCCACACAAACTGATTTAAACTACAGTGCAGAGCTGAGTTAATTTAAATTATTTACAGATAAATAACTCCAAATATATGATTTTACCGTTTCAAAGACAAAAATATTGTTTACCTTAAACACAATTAAATGTTTTCTTTCCTCGCTAATTGATACATTTGCCTTCCAACTTGCCACAAAAACTTCCGCGAATCACTTAAAAATCATAGGCTTATAAGTTGTAGATATATATTTTTAACTCTACAAGTATAACAGTAAAAATTTTTAAAATAGCATTTTATCTTAAAAAACATGATGGAACTCAATTTAGAATTTATGATAACCATTCAGATAAAGCATTAATTAGATTTTTTGTAAAGTGTTTTGGGTGCAGTGTTGTATAAAATATTTTAGCAAACATTTCAATGAGAATATCTTTAACATATTTATATTTTCCTGCGATTTTAAGTTTTATTGACGTACACAAATTAAAGCCCTGCAGATTTCCCGGATTTTCAATAAAATTTTGTAGAGTTATCTCGTTCCTATTTTCTTGGGAAAAGAAATAAGACGTGTGCCGTAAAATTATCGAAAGTGCTGTTTCAAACTTTTTTTTTAAGTGCCAAGTAAGAATAAGTATTCATAAACAATTATATCCGAGACATGATCATTTAGTGAATTAAAATAAGTGCATGGAAACCCGATGATTCTGATAGGTTCAAATTTATATTACATAACAGAAGTAGGCTAGCGCGCGCCAGTCAGAGCCTAAGATGCACGAATAGGAACTTGTGGGCCGGATTTACAAACACATATTTTACATTATCAGGATAAAATTTTACGCTGGTTCTTAAACTCTTCAAATATACAGCTGCTCGACCTGACTTGTGCTTAACCCTACGGTTATTAAAATCCATTTTGGTATACAACTCAAAATAATTGCTACTTTAAGTAACAGCCTAGAAATTGTTAACATCTTTTTTTTTTAATCGAATTTTTTCAGGTTTCGATCTACTTTTTTTACGTGTTACTTAGTCATACCGATAGTAAAAATAAAAAGATAAACGATAAGATCGCGGTCTTGAAAGTTTAATCCTTACTCAACTGAGGATTTTTGTTTTTTTACTAAAATAAACTTTGTCCCTACATCCTGAAAGATGCTTGTGAATATGTAGGCCTACCCTGAAGAAGAAGAAAAAAAAGAAACTGTTAACAGTCCCGAGGTTTTTGCAAACGCGGGCCTAACGCGATCACCAACCACCAGAGGAGTGTCGAACCGCCTGCACGGAGGTGACACAGCCCGACTCTGCAGGCACGCAGTCCTCACCGGAGACAAGTTGTCGGCGAAGTGCGAGAGCGCCCACATGCGTGACTCCCGACGCCCGCTGGCGGCCTCGCGTGGCGACTGCGGCTCTGCGCCGCGCCCGGAGGGTGAAGGGGGGTGAAGGGGCCTGCAGGGGGAGTGGGAGGGGGAGGGGAGGGACGCGGCTGTGATGAGCCCGTGATTCCAGATCCTCTGAAAATAACCGCGGAATGTTTCAACGCCGGGCCGCGCGAGGCGCTGCGTCTCTCGGCAGGAGGCGGGACAAAAGGCGCGGTTCTCCACTATTCGGCCGGAATTACAGCACACAGACAAGCCTCTAATGCACACCAACACGACACTGCATCACGCCAGTTAGCCGATCTAACTCTCTCCCCCGCCGATGACAGGTACACGTAACGTTTTTTCCAGCATTACGCAACCTACCAGCGCACACACAGGCCCGTGTGCCAAAACTTATCCAACAAGACACGCGCCCCGCCCGTTGATCCAAGTGATTTTACAAAAAGTGTGGGGTGCACCTGATTTACAATGCACCAAGCGAGTTATAGAAACTTCGGTTTCTGGTCTCGCACACACACACACACTAACTGCCCCGGATGGCAATATGATGATGGGTTAGCCGGCTTCTGCAGTTCCCTGCTTCTTGAACCAGACTGTCCGGACCTGCACCGTGATTTCAAATGTCGAAGAACTGACTCTCCTGATGAAAGGAGAGGAGGGTTGTAAATGGTTTATGGATTTAATTACTAATTATTTAATTAATAAAGACCGCGAGCTTACGCGGCCATTTTTCTGAACTTGCTTGGCTTCTGGGTTGTAGCCGCGTCCAAGGCAAATATATCACCGACGTTTCGATCGCCATTGCAGTCGTCATCATCACGGAAGAGTTACATACCAGGTAACTCTACCCGGATGATGGCAACTGCAATGTCGACCGAAACGTCGGTGACATATTCGCCTTGGACGCGGCTAAAACCCAAAAGTCAAGCTACAATTTATTTGGTGACTTTCAGAAACCTTATAATCATTATTTACTTCAAACCTAGCATGAACTACGAGCATGCTAATATTCAGCGAACCTTTTAGAATAAACCGTTTGTATATAGCCTTTGTCGAAAACTTAATTATCTTTAGGGAATTTATTCGTAATTTATAAACTATCTGGCAAATTTTTGGAAACATGTGTTTTTCAAATTGTACTTATTTATAAGCAATTACCATAAAATAATTTAATCATACATCAAAGACTCCTCCCCCACCCTCTTTCCCAAGGCCAGGCTTCGTTTACAAAATTTGTTTATGCTTATTTATTATTTTTGTAAAAAAATCTTTTAAAAGCTATAATATAAAGCATTTTTTGTGCTTTGTTCAGGCGTGGAATCCAAAAATAGTCTTAAAGTATGACCATTATGAAATTAGTAAGCCAGAACAACTTCAACTACGAACCCATATTTGAATTCTTACAAATAATAGATAACATGTAACATGTATCTCGCAGCAAAATCTGTTAAAGAACACAAAATGCAACACTTATAATTAGATATTGTCCAAGAAAAAATCTTTAATAATCCTGAACGCTAAAAAAATATTTGATAAAAAACTGATCCATAAAACTAAGCAATTACCTACTGTAGCTGCAATTCCCTAAATCTTGCGAATGTGAGGAATGGATGCTTAAGGGATTCATTTACTTCACTTTAATTTCCTTTAATTACTTCAATTAGCTAATTTTTTTCGCTCCACAGAATTTAAAGTTTTTCCTCGTTAAGTTAAAGAAACTAATTTTATATTTTTATTAGTTGTTTATAAAATGTTTTATTAATTTAATAAGTATTTATTTAATAGCTCTATTTTAGGGGAATTATTTCACATATTTCACTACAAAAGCATTGCATTGGCACGTCTCTATTTTTGTAGGGCGATGCAGTCTTATGTTTTCCTATTCGAGCATTGCATTGCATTGTCCGGTTTATTAAGACAATGACTCCGCATGATTATCTGTCAAGCATCGCATTGTCTTGTCTCTACTTCTTAGGGCAATACCTTAACATGTTTTCCTATACCAGCAATGTGATCTCATGTCTATAGTTCTTAAATCAAAGTCTTCACATGTTTGCCTATATGAGCATTACATTTTTATGTCACAATTTCTTAGAACAATACCTTCACATGTTCCTTTATACAAGCAATGACTTCAACTTCCTGACAGAGATTCTCGATGCAAAGTTAAACAGACTGCTTTGCATAGACATAACTGTAAATGAGAGTATTCATAGTCTTAAAAGTGCTCTTCTTCACTTAGTCCACGAGCGTATAGTGTTTACGATATACACAGTGCAACCATTAGTTATATTTTAAAGGTTCTTACGTTGCCACTTCATCAGTAAGCTGATTGATAATGTTCTGTTTGATAGTCATGAAAAGTACAAATGTCTTTTGAATCACCAAAAGTATTTAGATAATACAAATCTTCCAAACCTCCACGAAATGAAGATTTCGTTAAGTGGAATCCATTATCATTGAGCTGTAAAGCACCGAGTATAGTCTTGGGTTTAGTTTCACGTCCAGGCGTCATCGCAGTGGGTTGCTGCCCATCTGCATGGGTTCTTGTACACATAGGAGTCACCAGCATAAACCAAGGAGCCTAAATGTCCGCAAGAAGTTCCACAGTAGGTGCATGGACTTCACCTTAACAGCTTTTCGTGTGTCGTCTCAAATTATCAATATTTTTTAAACAAAACATGACACTTATCGCAGAAAAACTTCATACGAGAACGATTCTTCATACATTTACTCCTCTCGTGTCTTCATGCATCATGGGCAAATGGAAACGATATATCACAGTACATACAAGGATCTCTAGTTGATAAAGACGAGCATTTCAGGCTCGTACCGGGTGCTGATGTAACTGCAGTTGTACCAATTTTCGATGTACTCTTAAGTGCGTCGATGCATCACTGTTTGCAACGAAACCATTTATTTCTGTCACAGAGCAGGGCCTTTGTAAGTCTTTAAGTGTCTTCTCAACTTATCTTTTCTTGTAAGTTGCTTGCGACACTTGTCACAGCTAAACATTTTGCAAAAAGATTATTTTAGCGAATCTCCCTTCTCGTTTCGATAAGCATTACTGTTGTTCGAGAAAATCTTGTCACAATAACGACACCGATGCTGGGAAAACGCTGATGCACCTTCAGTGGATATTTTTAATGCTTGTGGTACTACAGCCATTGAATTATCCATCGACATCGAAACGTCATTCATCGTGGTTTCCTCTGCAGCCAGCACTGAAGAAATTAAAGTCTCTTCTGCTGGTGGAACCACACCTGTTGAAAAAAATCTATACTATTCCCTTTATACATTTGTTATACTTTTAACCTGTTAGTTAATTATAACAACCATAGTCTGGATTTAAGTTCACGGTTGGCTTAAAAACGTCGTTTTAAGAGTTTATTTTTCAAATTTTTTGGGGGAGGGTCCCAAAAATCTCTTTTCTCTGTGGGCATACCAACCAGACTCTTTGGCAAGGCTACCCTCTAAAATATTAGGGCCTCCTAAAGTAAATGTCCCAAGGCCCCGCAAAGTCTAGGACCGCCTCTGCAATGTTCAACTTCCATTCTCAAAACTCAAAATAGTGGAAAATTTTTATCAACACTGCTCCTAAATCCAAAAAATCACACACACACACACACATATATATATTAGAAAATAATATTAAAACTGTGTCATCTGTACTACCCTTCCAAATGAACTTGTGATATTACTAGTGCCTGTGTGTAGACTTGCTTGACTCTTTCCAAAGTGGCTTCAAAGTTCTTGACACCGCTGCTTTCTCCGTGCAAACACATTTTGGAAGAAAATCTCACATGGCTTGAACAACTCGATGCCAGTAATATGTCCCGTGTAAAGGGTCCTTTAGAAATCGAGGCTCAGGCAACACATTTTTTTTTGTAAAAATTAGTATGTGCCTTTAAAATATACATTTTTATAAAAAAAAAGTATACTTATTTTTAAACTATTTTATTTATAAAAATTATCTCTCAGGAGCATACAAAAGTGTTTCTGATACTGAATAAGTAGTTACAATAGTTCTAATAGTTATAAGTTTAACAGAAAAATTAGTATTAAAACATCGATTATAAAATAGCAATTGATTCCTAGATATATCCTTCAGGGCCAATATTAAAGTTTCCTATTTTTTCAAAGAAGTTGGATTTCTTAAATACAAAAAAAAACTCATAGAAAGCAGCAATTTTCATATCGTAGAAGATGTTTAAGAGTTCTTCGTTTTCATTTTAAATAGTTGTTTGTATCCAAAAAAAGTATAGTTTAAAATTGTTATGAACTCTATCATCAACTGCATAAACGTGGATATAAGTGTTTCTTACGAAATGGTGAATAGTGAACCATATTTATAACAAAGCCATGTTATGCTCTAATAAGTTTGTTAAACAGTTTTACTTTTGCTAATGTCAATTTCAGGAAATAAATTCCACGAACCATTCCAAATGTGCATTATCAAATAAAATATCTAAAATTTATTTTCAAAATTTTTACTGTAACTTAAAGCTACAAATGTCGTTAATATATACAAATTTAAAGATTAATACCATATAACGTTTTTATTTTAGTTATAATTATTATGAAATTAAGAATTAAAAACTAGTAATCTTTACACAAAAAAAAATATATTTTTTTAATAATTTAATACATTTACTTCCTAGCAACATATGCTTTAAAACATAAATTAAGATATAAATAATAATCTTTGGCTAATAGTTTTGAATGCGTCACTGAATTTATACATTTAAAAAAATATGTTTTATGCATATTATGCTACATAAAAATGACATGCAATTATAGCAACGCTCACACAGATTACAAGAAAAATCTCGTTTCCTATTATTTACATGTATGATAATGTAATTTTTTCTACTACAACAAAAACACGCAGATTCAGATCCAAATTAAAATTGTAATTCTGAAAAAATAACACAGTATTTTGATAAAATATTGCATTAAATGTTTTAAGAGAGGCAGTATTCGTGATATAATTTAAAATATATTAATATTACGATTACATTGATTCTTACTCTCTATAGAAACTTTTTGTCTCTAAATCTTTAAATAGTAATACTAAGGGTTCAACAACTGTTACTAAAAACTACAACATTTATATGTCCCAACGAATATCTTAACTAACAAGAACCAAAAACTAGTCCAAATTTTCGTTCCCTTACAGCAAGTAAAAAACACTGCCAACGATACCTATGCAAGAAAAAAATCATAGGGAGTATAAACTGCAGAAGTCTTTATTTAAATGTAGCAATGTTCATTTTTCTTCAACTGATATGTTTAATGCTAGTCATAAATTTTTTTTTACACGATGCCATGAACCAAATTAACCTTTTAAATACAAAAAAAAATGTTTTGCCGAAATATTTCATTTTCAAGCTGTACTCTAATCTCACAATCTGTAGCTAGTTAGGGTATTCAGAAAGTCTCTTCTTTCCTCCAACTGTTTACACACGACGCCGAACGGGGTGGAAAATAATAGTGAACGTAGTGTGCGAAATGCACCAGTTTTGAACGAGAGTCACCTGAGGGAGCGAGGTCTGGTTCGTAGCCGAGGTGAAAGCGATACCTCCCCTCCCCTCACCTTCTTGCGACAGCACTCCAGACCATTTCACGTCTTCGTGGGAAGGGAAACAAACAACTTAGAACAGCCATAACTCAGAAACCTCGAAATAATCCACGTAACTTAGAACTATCATAAGTTAGAACAATCATAACTTAGAAACACACAACTTAGAATCACACAACTTAGAAACGTCGTAACTTAGAACTATCACAATTTAGAAACAAACAAGTTATAACTGTCATAACTTAGAAACACACAACGCCGAACGACATAACTTATAACTATCATAACTTAGAAACACATGACTTAGATAAGGCATAACTCAGAAGTTTCTCTCTTGTGTGTTTCTAAGTTGTGACAGCACCCCTCGTGGGAAATGGTTTCATCGCACGCTCTCTGTGTACTGGCGTTTTCCACCCAGTCCGGTGAAATGGCGAGGTAGTTGAACGGGAAGTAAAGGAGCACTTTCCGAACCACTCGTGGAAACGTGTACTGGAGGAAGCTTGCGGAGAAATGCTTTTCGTCTCAGTTCCGTTTCTCAAGCGTTCCGAACGCGGTTAGGCACGTTTCCTCGTGAAGCTGCTCGCCGGCACCCACACCGACACGCACTAACACGCACTAACACGCACTAACACGCACTAACACGCACTAACACGCACTAACACGCACTAGCACGCACTAGCACGCACTAACACGCACTAACACGCACTAGCACGCACTAACACGCACTAACACGCACTAGCACGCACTAGCACGCACTAACACGCACTAGCACGCACTAGCACGCACTAACACGCACTAACACGCACTAACACGCACTAACACGCACTAACACGCACTAACACGCACTAACACGCACTAGCACGCACTAGCACGCACTAGCACGCACTAGCACGCACTAGCACGCACTAACACGCACTAACACGCACTAACACGCACTAACACGCACTAACACGCACTAACACGCACTAACACGCACTAACACGCACTAACACGCACTAACACGCACTAACACGCACTAACACGCACTAACAAGCGGCACGTGGCGCGTGGAAGGAGTACAGCCGAGCCGGTGGGGCACAGCGGAGGCCTCGCAACGCCAGAGCCGGCTGTCCGCCGAGACGGCAGGCCCAAGTCCGTCTCCCGGACTCGACTCCAGCCTGCAGTCCGGGCCCCTTGTCCGTCCGCACCCAGGGCCGGATTTAGAGGTCTGGAGGCCTCGGGGCTACAGAGGAGCGGAGGCCCCCTGGCCCCAAATTATTTTCGAAATAAAATTAACAATTTTTTTTTCAGTCGAGTTTTCCAATAAATAATCTATTGTGAAATCAAGTAGATTCTCCTAGCATTTAAAAAACACACATAATTATAATCGGAGACAAGAATTATATGAAATTAAATATGAAAATAAATCTCTATTGTGGGGGCCCTCCAATTGTGGAGGCCCCGGGGTTTTCGCCCCGGTTGCCCTCCCCTAAATCCGGCCCTGTCCCCACCTAACTGCACCAGCCACATTTCACCGGTGATCCCGACATGTGGTGTGCATTCAGAGAAATAACACACGGCAGTTTATAAAAATTTGCATGTTTAAATACAACAAAGCTTATTTTTATTTAGGCTTCACACAAATAACTATTGTTATAGGAATATTAACATTAAAAAAAAATTTTTTTTTGATAGTTGAATAGGGCCCCAAATATTCAAAAAAATATTTTAGCAAAAGTTGTATATTTAACATTCCAAATATTAGATGTCAGATTAATTATATATTTTTTTACATAAACTAAACGTAAACTCATTAATTACTTACAGAAAGATGATTCGATAATTCTTTATTTTGACTGTAATATATTGCAGTTTAAACTACAAAATTGAACTCAGTACTTAATTTTTTCCCTAAATATAAACATTTTAAAAGAGAAAGATGGAAGGGAAGATGTCATTCGATTTGTGCCAATTTTGCTTCGAACATAAAAAAATTAAACAGCTAATATATCCTATTTAAATACCAGTACATAAAACTTTAAAATGAGGAAATAAAAGAATAAAAAATTAACAATGTGAAATGTATTATTACTTTTTATTTCAAAATTTTGAATAGAATCGTACTAAATGCAGATGATATATAGGTTTGAAATGAAAATAACTTCTGTTTTTTTTTAATTAATCTTACAGGAGTTATCTGAGTAGGATCGTAACTGCTGCTCTTGCCTGAATAATTATAGCTGAATTTACAAATACACTAAAATGCATTTATAAAATCCATATTATTAAACAACAAATACTATGTAAAGTAAATATTATTTCATATGGAAAAAAAATTGAATCTTTGTTTAGCACTTGGTTGTATACTTAAAAAAAAAATCAGATATTTAATTTATTTTGCAATGTTACAAATCGTTTGCCTGTTTTTATTTTTATTTTGTATGTTTCGTTAACTACAGCCAAATATGAATAACGCTAATGTACATGCTGGAGAATTTAGATCATACACTGAGCTCGAAATGGATCGCAGTGGTGAGGCACACAAAAACCAGTGCAAATCCTAGTCCGGTCGTTCTGAGGTCTTTCCTCGTAGCTTCCCGGAATCACTTAGGCGAACAGTTGTGATTCCTAGCTACAGATCATGGCCCGTTCCTTCCCCGATGTGCTTGGGACGGCTCGGTGTACGTCACCGTCTAGTGCGTCCCCGATGTGCTCGGGACGGCTCGGTGTACGTCACCGTCTAGTGCGTACCCGATGTGCTCGGGACGGCTCGGTGTACGTCACCGTCTAGTGCGTCTCCGATGTGCGCGGGACGGCTCGGTGTACGTCACCGTCTAGTGCGTCTGCGATGTGCTCGGGACGGCTCGGTTTACGTCACCGTCTAGTGCGTCTGCGATGTGCTCGGGACGGCTCGGTGTACGTCACCGTCTAGTGCGTCCCCGATGTGCTCGGGACGGCTCGGTGTACGTCACCGTCTAGTGCGTCCCCGATGTGCTCGGGACGGCTCGGTGTACGTCACCGTCTAGTGCGTCCCCGATGTGCTCGGGACGGCTCGGTGTACGTCACCGTCTAGTGCGTCCCCGATGTGCTCGGGACGGCTCGGTGTACGTCACCGTCTAGTGCGTCCCCGATGTGCTCGGGACGGCTCGGTGTACGTCACCGTCTAGTGCGTCCCCGATGTGCACGGGACGGCTCGGTGTACGTCACCGTCTAGTGCGTCAGCGATGAGCTCGGGACGGCTCGGTGTACGTCACCGTCTAGTGCGTCTCCGATGTGCTCGGGACGGCTCGGTGTACGTCACCGTCTAGTGCGTCTCCGATGTGCTCGGGACGGCTCGGTGTACGTCACCGTCTAGTGCGTCTCCGATGTGCGCGGGACGGCTCGGTGTACGTCACCGTCTAGTGCGTCTCCGATGTGCTCGGGCCGGCTCGGTGTACGTCACCGTCTAGTGCGTCCCCGATGTGCTCGGGCCGGCTCGGTGTACGTCACCGTCTAGTGCGTCTCCGATGTGCGCGGGACGGCTCGGTGTACGTCACCGTCTAGTGCGTCTCCGATGTGCTCGGGACGGCTCGGTGTACGTCACCGTCTAGTGCGTCCCCGATGTGCTCGGGCCGGCTCGGTGTACGTCACCGTCTAGTGCGTCCCCGATGTGCTCGGGCCGGCTCGGTGTACGTCACCGTCTAGTGCGTCTCCGATGTGCGCGGGACGGCTCGGTGTACGTCACCGTCTAGTGCGTCTCCGATGTGCTCGGGCCGGCTCGGTGTACGTCACCGTCTAGTGCGTCTCCGATGTGCTCGGGACGGCTCGGTGTACGTCACCTTCTAGTGCGTCTCCGATGTGCGCGGGACGGCTCGGTGTACGTCACCGTCTAGTGCGTCTCCGATGTGCTCGGGACGGCTCGGTGTACGTCACCGTCTAGTGCGTCCCCGATGTGCTCGGGACGGCTCGGTGTACGTCACCGTCTAGTGCGTCTCCGATGTGCGCGGGACGGCTCGGTGTACGTCACCGTCTAGTGCGTCTCCGATGTGCGCGGGACGGCTCGGTGTACGTCACCGTCTAGTGCGTCTCCGATGTGCTCGGGACGGCTCGGTGTACGTCACCGTCTAGTGCGTCCCCGATGTGCTCGGGACGGCTCGGTGTACGTCACCGTCTAGTGCGTCTCCGATGTGCGCGGGACGGCTCGGTGTACGTCACCGTCTAGTGCGTCTCCGATGTGCTCGGGACGGCTCGGTGTACGTCAACGTCTAGTGCGTCTCCGATGTGCTCGGGACGGCTCGGTGTACGTCACCGTCTAGTGCGTCTCCGATGTGCTCGGGACGGCTCGGTGTACGTCACCGTCTAGTGCGTCTCCGATGTGCTCGGGACGGCTCGGTGTACGTCACCGTCTAGTGCGTCTCCGATGTGCTCGGGACGGCTCGGTGTACGTCACCGTCTAGTGCGTCCCCGATGTGCTCGGGACGGCTAGGTGTACGTCACCGTCTAGTGCGTCTCCGATGTGCTCGGGACGGCTCGGTGTACGTCACCGTCTAGTGCGTCCCCGATGTGCTCGGGCCGGCTCGGTGTACGTCACCGTCTAGTGCGTCTCCGATGTGCGCGGGACGGCTCGGTGTACGTCACCGTCTAGTGCGTCTGCGATGTGCTCGGGACGGCTCGGTGTACGTCACCGTCTAGTGCGTCTCCGATGTGCTCGGGCCGGCTCGGTGTACGTCACCGTCTAGTGCGTCTCCGATGTGCGCGGGACGGCTCGGTGTACGTCACCGTCTAGTGCGTCTGCGATGTGCGCGGGACGGCTCGGTGTACGTCACCGTCTAGTGCGTCTGCGATGTGCGCGGGACGGCTCGGTGTACGTCACCGTCTAGTGCGTCTCCGATGTGCGCGGGACGGCTCGGTGTACGTCACCGTCTAGTGCGTCTGCGATGTGCGCGGGACGGCTCGGTGTACGTCACCGTCTAGTGCGTCTGCGATGTGCGCGGGACGGCTCGGTGTACGTCACCGTCTAGTGCGTCCCCGATGTGCGCGGGCCGGCTCGGTGTACGTCACCGTCTAGTGCGTCTCCGATGTGCTCGGGACGGCTCGGTGTACGTCACCGTCTAGTGCGTCTCCGATGTGCGCGGGACGGCTCGGTGTACGTCACCGTCTAGTGCGTCTCCGATGTGCTCGGGCCGGCTCGGTGTACGTCACCGTCTAGTGCGTCTCCGATGTGCGCGGGCCGGCTCGGTGTACGTCACCGTCTAGTGCGTCTCCGATGTGCGCGGGACGGCTCGGTGTACGTCACCGTCTAGTGCGTCTCCGATGTGCTCGGGACGGCTCGGTGTACGTCACCGTCTAGTGCGTCTCCGATGTGCTCGGGACGGCTCGGTGTACGTCACCGTCTAGTGCGTCCCCGATGTGCGCGGGACGGCTAGGTGTACGTCACCGTCTAGTGCGTCCCCGATGTGCTCGGGACGGCTCGGTGTACATCACCGTCTAGTGCGTCTCCGATGTGCTCGGGACGGCTCGGTGTACATCACCGTCTAGTGCGTCTCCGATGTGCTCGGGACGGCTCGGTGTACGTCACCGTCTAGTGCGTCTCCGATGTGCTCGGGACGGCTCGGTGTACGTCACCGTCTAGTGCGTCCCCGATGTGCTCGGGACGGCTCGGTGTACATCACCGTCTAGTGCGTCTCCGATGTGCTCGGGACGGCTCGGTGTACGTCACCGTCTAGTGCATCTCCGATGTGCTCGGGCCGGCTCGGTGAAAGTCACTGTCTCTTGGCTCCTCGATGTGGACGTGTGTAAGCCCCTACGTTCATAATTTTAAGAATAAGAAAACTTATTTTGAACTGTGTCAGCACTCACTCGTCTCCGACCTTTCTTTTAACCTCCACTCCGTTCTCATTTAACCCCTCAAGGAAGTGAAATCTCCTTGTGCCCCTAATCGGTTTAGTTGGAATCCATTTAGATGTTCCTTAAAAGGGTTGGATCCTTTTAGGCGAGTCACTGTAATATATTACCGCATGTTCATTACGTGTGAAAATATTTTACCTTTGAAAGAAACGCGTATTTATTTATTTTTTTTAACAAGTCTGTGAGTTCATTAAAAGTAAATTAACACGTAATAAAACTTTAATAGGTATATTTCAATTACAAGAAAGTGGTAAACTGTTGCTCGTAACACTTAAAACAATAATATTAACGAAAATATACTTGATTATAAGTGATTATATTTCAATGTAATGTCACAAAATATAACTATTAGTCTTTCTTGGCCACTGAACTATAAAATAAGCGTGTTTTTGTCGATTTCTTCGAAAGCTGGTAGTTATTTATTTCACAATTTTCTAATAGGTAGCAGGTTAATTTGCATCCATACAAAATTTATTATTATGAGTTATTGTAAAACTAATAAAATAAGTAGTAGTATTCATGAAAATGGTAACAAACAAATTATACAAACGGCCTTGCTTTTAAAATCATTGATCTTTATTTTCATTAAAACCTTCGTGCAAAATAAAACATTTAGTATGTTATAAATTATGAAAAAAAAATCAGTACATGAAAAATTAAAGAAACTTAACTTGGCAAGTTCTCTCCGAAAATAAAATTATTAAATAAATAATTATGAGTAATTAATTAATATTAGTAATAATTATTACATAAACGGTTAAATGGAGTATTTTTAATGAAGGCTGGATCTACTAGATTACTACAGATATAAAAAGAGGAAAACCTTAAATATATGAAACACAAACACAAACAATTAAACAAACGACTTAGTAAAATGCTATAGTCTATTCTTATCAACTATTTACATGTTGCAAACTTTACTTTTCTACTTTTATTTTTATGACTTACTAGCCGTTGATTTAACCTGTCTGTCGGTGTAACAGGAAACCTGGCACTAGCCAGTACATGGTTAGTGCCTGCAAGGTAATTTATATGGGCGTCATAAGACCAACACTGGGATACGCACTGACGAACAAAGGCATCTTTACCTAAAATTGTCAGAATAAAGTCGTGAATGAACAAAAATATCGTGAAATGTGAGAGATGTTCATAGTGTCATATAGTTCTGAATACACTGAGAAGTACTATTTTAAAAACTAGCGTAAGTTAAAAGTAGGTATAGAAAGAAGCGGTTGGCCATGTTTGATGGTCTTCAAGGCGAATGGTATTGAAGTGCGGTGAGCGAAAATAATTCAAATAATAAACAACAAATTTTTTCTACTTTTTGTGAGGTGGTAGTGGTGGTCGTTTAGTATCTCTCTGTAATTAGCAGCTTGATTAAGCTGAGCTAATGCAAATGATTTTAAACAAAGTTATAATTTTTTTTAAGAAAATATGTGTCAGTAGTTATAATATACATCATGTGATAGTACGAAGATGTTATCAATGATAAATTTTGAACTACTTCAGCCCTTAAATTAGCAGACGGCAATTCCACATCCCAATTATTCAATTTCATTTGCCTTGAAAACAATGAAACTCGTAGAGTTTGTGTCTTAAACGTTTTAAAACACATCTGCCTGAAGAACCGCGTGGTCTTCATTCTATAGTTACCTGGAATGTGCAACGCAGTTGTTTCTAAGCATCGCTGACATTAGGGTGTGTTGCGAGTTGACAGTGCTTCAATCAACAGAGAAGTTCTGTGGTGAAGTATGTCTTGGCTGCCCCAGAGAATCCCGGCCTAGAACTGAATCCTCATTTCCCAACCTTCGCTCCGACAGAGATTATTGGACAATAAAAGCAAACATTATAGTTCGTACTGCGAAGAGAGCCAGAGACTGCACCATAAAATGGAAAACGTGCTGACCGACTTATTTTCGGTGACTGCAAGGTATGGTGTATGTGCCAGGTCTAGGAATAAGAAACGGCAAGGAGAATAACACGAAAAGGGGCTAAGAGACCTGTAAAGCAATCAGAAACACGTCTACAAGACGTGGGAGTACGAGTGACTCTGGTGGACTGGTAATACGGTTGGCAATGCTGGAGTCACAAATGCGCAGCGAGTGAAGCGAAGGACCCGACGCGAATGCAACGCCAGCGCACAAAAAATTCCGCGGGCACGACAGAGTTCCCCATTGGTAGGGACACCTGTATTTCGCGAATACATTTCGTGTCTTGGTACATCGCAAAACACCGTGGTTTTTTCTTGTAGTTATTGGCTGTGGTCGGCGAGAGGTGTTTTCCCGCACTTGACGGGGCCAATGGGAATGTGGATACCGTACTGCTGCACGCACACGATTCGCCATTACTCTAAGAAAAAGCTACAGTGTTTTGTGACATACCTTGACACGAAATGTATTCGCGAAATACAGGTGTCCCTACCCATTGGAAATATTGTATTTTTTCATGGCGTCGCTACTGAAATGAGCGTCAGACATTTGTTTTCTAAAGTTTGTCTGACTAGTGCATAAGTAATTTTATTATTATTCGTGTATTTTTTAAAGTTTTTTCTTATTTTTTTTATCCGAGAAAACATGTTGTGTTTACGCTACGTAAATTTTTCCGAACACTTGTTAAATTTGAATAAGGCATATTTCTCTCAAGCATGAAGATTTAAAGTACCCGTAAACGTTTATAGATGTTTTAGTAATGGCAAGAAAAAATTTATATAATCGTTTATTTCTGTATGTCGCACGGAGGGAAAAACAGCATGTTCACAATAATGCGATATTTCTCTGTAGGATCGCGGTCATCGCGTTATTGTTAGTTCAGCATGAAGTGAAAACTGTGTTCCGAACTTCTTAGGTGTGTCAGGCTTGCATTGCCCTGCAATTACAGTCATAGTACATTTCGTACTTCAATTTTCATTTAGTGTATTATTTTTCAGATATGTCTCTTCGTTTCTCCTTACTACTGTAAGTATATGTCACTTCTCGAAACAGGAGTATCGAGTACAGAGACTGCTATGTCGGATCTTCTTACGCTTATAAAAAAAATTATCAAAGAGCACATATTTCAAGTATATCAGTTTCCGCTATGCCTTTAACCAGAGTAATAAAAGAGAAATGATGTGCGGTATTTAACGCGTAACTACCAGAGTATTTACCTTCAAGCACCGGTCAATGACTTATTCATAAAAAAACGCTCGTATTAACACGGACCGAGCCGTTCTTGCGACCAGAATTGTTGCACCAGCCAGTTCAAGTGGACAGGGAGTAATGTGCATAGTATGCTGTCGTGGTTTGTGATGCATTTATATTGCTACCTCAACCTGAACACATTTAATCGCATTTTAAGATTTTTAAATATAGGTGTAAATTTTTGTTATAAATTCGAGATATGGTTATCCTCTACATGTTTGTGTTGTGGTGTGATTTTTTTTTATAAATTTTGTATGGATATTATGATTCTGTGCTTCTAGTTTCAAAGCATAAAATATTCATAGTCAGTACACTCAACGGAGTAAGACAAATATTAATTTCTTAACCTTAAATTACATTTATGTACAATAAAAGCTTGCCACCACAAATTATTTTGATTCAGAGAAGTGGTTGTTTTTAAAAAGTTTGTAAATAAGGCGGAGAACTCCGTAGAATAGCACATTATCGATGGAATTCCAGATTAATTAAAAACAGTGTGCAAATTTTTTGTACAAATACCATTATTTAAAAATTTATTTTAAGGGCTAATTAGTAACTAATTAGAAAATTCTATACAGTATGTTGATTGCATGCCTACGTGGTCACTGTCGAACAAAATACCTCTTTTTTCGAGGTTAAGCCGCGTCAGTGTGGAAGATCGTACCGACGTTTCGTCCTGCATTTCATCTGGCATCTTTAGTGTTAAAACATCATCTGAGATCTAGAAGGTGGTAAGGCTCTAAATATACTTGCCCGGGGTTTTCTTATGGTGGCTAATCACAAGAAGTTTCTTGCTATTGGCTCAGGCGTCAGGCAGTCAGGGAAAGGCTATACTGCTGCTGACTTATCGGCCAATCATGTTTAGCTGCTTCTCATTGCCTGTCTTAGGTCATTAAAGTTTCTACGGAGTTTAGTGGCTTCTCTAACTGGCATCTGCATGGAATTATCTATTTTGCCTATTGTTACAAATTTGGCGAAGTCTTTACTGTGTTTGAGGATAGAAGAATATTCTGCTACTGTTTTCTTGTTTGTAGTCTCTGGTGTGTTCTTTAATTCTAATGGTTACTCTTTTACTGTCTGTCGTATGTTAACAAAGCCAAAAAACGATCAATGGTAAACTCTAGCAAGCTGTTTGGTTGGAGTTTTATCCTTTACTGAGGGCAAGCAGTTTCAAGTTTTTCTGAAGGTTTTTGTATTGTGTGTATATACTCATTGTTTCCACATTATGGAAAGTCAGGGGAAATAAGGTAAAAGTAAGGGAATTCAAAATTGGTCAGCGAAAGACAGGTAACTTATATGAAATCCTGGAAATGTCATGGGAATTTCTGAGTGATAGTAATTAGAGGAGAGAATTTGACGCTTAAATCTGCCATAAATCAGACAGCATATTTTTCGGATGGTGTTTTAGTTAATCGTTGTACACACTATCAAATGGCGTATGCAAGGCTCTGACTGAACTCGGCAGCTGTGGGGATAGTGGAGGCTGGATTTTCTTTATTTCTTGCAGAAAATTAAAAAATAGGTAAATTATATATATAGCGAGTCCGTCAGTATTCGCTAGATGCTTAACATCTAGCCTAGGTAACGAGCAAATTCATGTGTTCTTATCTTGCAAATACACTTATAATACGAAACTCGGACACAAAATTTAACTCGGAATTCTTAAAAATACTAATACAGAGCGTGAAAAATATAAGAAATTTGTTTTTTCAACAACATTTCCTGACGCAAATCAAACGTAGTTTCCACACCCACCACTAGAATTCGCTGCCGGAGCAGCTACGTCATTATTGAATAATTTTATAAAACGGCTACGATAAAAGCGAAAAATAAAAGACTTGAATAAATAGCCTACTAACCAAAGTTTTGAACCTGATTTCAACAAGGAATTTTATTAACATACTGACCATATTGTTGAAATTTACTAAATAGCTAATACTATAAAGTTTCTGTTTGTCTCTGTGAACTTTGATTCGCGCCACCTGCCACTGATGACAGAACCGTGGTTAGACATTTCCGTTCCATGCTACTTCCGTTCTATTCACAAAATTACTCCTACTAAATGCCGTATACCGAGAGCTAAGATGTTACACATCAATAGTAGTCAGTTAAATACGTATTTTTTTCCTGGATGGTCAGGAAAATGTTATTACAGATTTGTGTGAACTCCTGTTTACTGTTTCTTCAGAAGTCGAGCTGGCGAGTTTGAGACCCCTTGTAGATGTGAAAGCCGAGTCTTTTTACAAAATCTGTCAGCAGTTTTTGTAGCAAATGGTTTGTTTACAGCTTGCTGTATGACCTTATTTACATAGTCATTGGCCGAAAGTTGTTGGGTGTATTGTTTGAATTCATCACATAATAAATACGAGCATGGAATATTTCCAGACAGAGCTCATTTTGTGGTCATACAGGTGAGCTGTTAAACCATTTGACTTCACAAATTCTGTGTAAAACCAAAATTTCATTAAAATGTTATTTTATATCTCTGGCGTATAAATTTTTTTAAAAATAAAATCAACTTGAATGAGTTATATTTAAGGGTTTATCCATTAGTTTCAAATTATTTTCGGGTGAATATTTATTTGTACAATAACTAACAATTATTATACTATAAGAAGCACTTCCCGGATAATCGAAGATCAATAAAAATATTTCCTCTTATTAAAAATTCTGGTTAATAGTAAGAATAGTGCGATGTCGTTTGTAATTTCTCACTTCACTGACTTAACATAAATTCATACAATTGAATGTAGTCCATTGTGCCAAAGTAATAAGAATTCTGCCCCCTTGGTGCTCCACCACCATAGCTAATCGTGTGTAGTGCGTGTAGCCCACTTGTCAGGCAATTCAAATTTAGCGTCTGTATGGTCGGAAGAATATCACCGCTATTTGATTAATGAAGATAAATGATAGTGACTATATTTTCACATGAATAATATCGCTGTTGAAACTAACATTACTCTATGATTTACTTGCTTAACTGCTATTAGTTTCCAACATGGGCGCACAGCTCAGTGTGGGAGGAAGTATGCTGGAGTTAAAAAGTCCTTCTTTACGAAGGCCATTGAAACTTTCTGACGGGGATCATAAACGTAATAAATAACAGTAGTATATAATAGGGCATCCGGGGACAGGCTTCAGGCTGTGGATTGAAGATTTTCGGTCAGCCAATTTTGATTGTGACGTCACGGCGGCCATCTTGGATGAGCGTAACGGGACACATTGTAACGGGACAACTAGATCACGGCGGCCATTTTGTATCCGCCATTTTGGATGACGTAATTGTGTGTTCTCGAAAATTCCGGTATTGTGTTTTCCGCCATTTTGAATTATGACGTCACCGTTGCAATTTACGTTACGGTCGCCATCTTTAACTTTTTTATTTATTATCCTATTTGAATGAATTTTTTTTTAAATTAAAAAAATTCAATTAATAAAATTTTAATAAATATTTAAAAAAAAACATACATTTACGACACGGAGTTCGGAGTCTTCGGTTCGAACCCGGTGAGGGCAAAAAAAAATGACGACCAATCCTTCCCCCGCGGTGGCTGCTGGCATACTGACTCCCACCACTTTTTTTCAAAGCATATATATCGTCAGCTGGTATGACGTCATGTCCGCCATCTTGTCTTCGTCCGCTGGAGATCACCATCTTGTTTTCGTCTGCTAGAGTGTGCTGATACCATGTTAGTATAATTATCTGGTCACCACACCTTTGAACTTGACCTTAAACTTTGACCTTGACCTTGAAATTTGACCTTGACCTTGAAATTTGAACTTGACCTTGAAATTTGACCTTGACCTTGAAATTTGACCTTGACCTTGAAATTTGAACTTGACCTTGAAATTTGACCTTGACCTTAAAATTTCACTTTGTCCTTGTCGACCATCATGGATCCGACATTTAATGTTCAGTACATGCTACCAGGAGCTACCACCTGCTGGAGTAAGCCATCTTGTGTGTGTGTACTTGTATTATAGAGTACATTTCCATCTGGATAATTTTATTCTAACCCACTACAGTGCAGTAATCATTTATTACGGAGGTGCCCCCACCATCTTGAAATTCGGCCGCCATCTTGAATCATGTAATAATGTAGCTAGAAAAGCGGGAAAAATCCAAAATTCATTAAATAAATCACTCATTAACTTACATATCAATTCGATCCGCTCCAGTCCTTGGTTCGATCCTCGATCGATGCAATAATGTTTAATTATATGAAAAAAAAAATAATTCCAATAAACCATGTTCAATTTTTCTTAAAGAGACTTTAAATCCTCTACTACCATCATCCTATTAGACATCAAGACCACCATATTGGAAATTAGTAATTGTAATGCTAGAGATTCGGGAAAAAGTTCAAAATTCATTAAATTAATTTGTAATCTATATACTGATTGATTAGATCGAAAAAGGTCCTTGGTTCGATCCCTGGCCGATACAAAACAACTTTAATTTTAAAAAAGTACCAGAAAAGTGTAAGGTTCGAGAAATAAAACACCACAAAGTCTTTTACAAACATAATATTTATTACACAATTTCTATCTTACTACAGAATCACTTGCAAAAGCCAGCAATCTTATAAACATTTAGCCCTGCATAGACGTGCAACACTACTTCAAAGCTCCAACAGCTCCAAATGCTCCAAATGGCTCCAACAGCTCCAAATGGCTCCAAATGCTCCAAACGGCCTCAAAATGGCTCCAACAGCTCCAACAGCTCCAAATGCTCCAACTGCCTTTTCTTTCAACAGCTCCAATGATATTGGGCTACAATGCTACGAGTCTAAGAGACTACGAGGCTACAAGGCTACGAGTCTAAAAGGATCTAGCTGGTTCCTAGTTATACATGGCTGCGAGACTGCATGACTAAAAGACCGCATGGCTACGAAACTACATGTCTAAGAAGCTACAAGGATACAAGTCTACTCGGCTCCAACACGCAATGTACGCAATGTACGCGCAATACATGCAATTTACACGTAATAAATGTAATGATTACACAGTACACACAGGAAACGGAACGTACACACAGTACACACACAGGAAACGGAACGTACACACAGTACACACAGGAAACGGAACGTACACACAGTACACACAGGAAACGGAACGTACACACAGTACACACAGGAAACTGAACGAACACACAGTACACACAGGAAACGGAACGTACACACAGTACACACAGGAAACGGAACGTACACACAGCAAACGGAACGTACACACAGTACACACAGTAAACGGAAAGTACACACCGTACACACAGGAAACGGAACGTACACACAGTACACACACAGGAAACGGAACGTACACACAGTACACAAAGAAACGGAACGTACACACAGTACACACAGGAAACGGATCGTACACACAGTACACACAGGAAACGGAACGTACACACAGTACACAAGGAAACGGAATGTACACACAGTACACACAGGAAACGGAACGCACACACACATACAGTAGCGGAAACACACAGGCTTAGATGGAAATCAGAATACAAGAAATAAAAAAATTAAATTTTTACTTTCAATATTTTATTACTTCTCAACATTACACAAATACAAGTAAAAGAAGCCATTATTGTATGTAGCCAGCTTTCCTCAGTTCTTTGAGTATGAAGGATATTTCTTTGATGCACGAATAGTTTCCTGCACAAAGCGAGCCATGTTGTAGTCTTATCCGGTAAACCAATATGTTTGGATCTTTCCATGATGTGTAATCAATCTCTTCTACCACCATCTTACTTGCTTGTTTATTATAAATACTTTTAATATCACAATCGCCCCAGTGATCATAATAAGCATTATCAGATTTATTTATTATAACACGACGTTTCCATCGTTTCGGTCTCAGGACATCGCCACATTCTTCGATCTTGTCAGCTCTAGGTGCTTCATCACAGTCTATGCCTTTGTCAACAGCCTCAGAGTCACTGTAACAATCACTGTAGAAGACATCCTCTTCACCCAGATTATCGTATGAATTCGCTATCGATGATGTCGAAGTGTTTTCATCGTCTTCATGCTTCCTTTTTAGGAGTCCATCATCATTTTTACAAATAATGGAGGATCTACTGAATATAGGCTTGAATGTATTCTCACTTTTCACGGTGTTGATACTTCCATTAGTTTCAGTCTTCCCGAAGCCATTAGCATTCTTCAATTTTGTTCTTCCTCACGATCGGGTGAGCTAATACCATCACGCTCAGGACAATGAAAATTGTTGTCGTAATGCAGATCACTCTTCTTTAGTCTAGTGGATCCATCGGTGTCCTCTATGCCGTAAGTAGTAAATATTAACAAGAATAATCGGGAGCACACGAAGAAAACCATCAAAATAATAACAAGAATAATCGGGAGCACACGGAGAAAACCATCATAATATTGGCAAGGATAATCAGAAGCATTTGGAGAAAACCATTTAGTTTTGACAAAGATAATCAGAAGCACACGGAGAAAATCACCATAATATTGACAAGGATAATCTGGAGCACGCGGAGAAAACCATAATAATATTGACAAGAATAATCAGAAGCACACAGAGAAAACCACCACAAGTTTTCTTTGATATCATAAAAATACAGAAAAAAAAATATTTAAAAAAAAAATTAATAAAAGAATACATAAAATTCTGGCTTGTACTAGAACTCTATCTTTGCTCAACAATGAGAAGTTCACAAGCTAGCAGAATCTATTTACGTATTTTTATATTAATTTTTTTATCAAGATTTTTTTTTTCTGTATTTTTATGATATCAAAGAAAACTTGTTGTGGTTTTCTCCGTGTGCTTCTGATTATTCTTGTCAATATTATTATGGTTTTCTCCGCGTGCTCCAGATTATCCTTGTCAATATTATGGTGATGTTCTCCGTGTGCTTCTGATTATCCTTGTCAAAATTAAATGGTTTTCTCCAAATGCTTCTGAATAACCTTGTCAATATTATGATGGTTTTCTCCGTGTGCTCCCGATTATTCTTGATAAAATTTGATGGTTTTCTCCAAATACTTCTGATTATCCTTGCCAATATTATGATGGTTTTCTCCGTGTGCTCCCGATTATTCTTGTTAATATTTTGATGGTTTTCTCCGTGTGCTCCCGATTATTCTTGTTAATATTTTGATGTATTTCTACGAGTGCTTTAATTATTTCTGGCTAGACATATGATGGTTTTCTTTGAGTGCTCCTGATTAATTCTGGATAGACATATGATGGTTTTCTCCGAATGGTCCTGATTATTTGTGAGAAATCAGTCTCTGCATGAGGGATTTATTACTTAATGAGTCATGTCATGTTATTCAGAGTTACATTTAATTAGTGAACTTCTGCTACTTAGATAATCATCACTTGTAATATTTTTATCCGGTGGAAATTTAAAAAAAAATCATTACTCAGTCGAATATTAATAACCTCTGAGAAATCTCAGAAGCACTAACAGGAAGGACGAACTTCCTTCTCCTTGGAGTCTAGCGAAGCCAACCTTCCTTTGCGATCGATAGTGAGCATTCCGCATCCCGCATTAATGAAATAGATATTATTTACCTGCAAGCAACACGTGGCGACATCTGTTGATGACAGCCAGAACTATTTGCATCAATTTACTTTGCATTAGATAACTTAACTCTCGCTGATGAAATATTTAAAAAATTCTATTTAAGAAATGGTTCCAATTGGAGAAAACTGACAGTTTGTATCTAACATTAGTCACAGAAGCTACCATGGATCATGGTTTGTTATCTATAGCTGAATCGGAAGGAAGCAGCTGTAGATACTGTGGCAAGGATTTTGTCATGAGAAGGAATGCTAGACGTCATGAGAAGAATGATTGTGCTAGAAACCCACTACGCAACATGTTAAGCTGTAATCGTCGTAGCAGGTGGTTAACACGAATTTACAGCTTAAAAAGACATGGTAGAACATGTAAAGTCAAGACTACTTACGGCATAGAGGACACCGATGGATCCACTAGACTAAAGAAGAGAGATCTGCATTACGACAATAATTTTCCTTGCCCTGAGCGTGATGGTATTAGCTCACCCGATCGTGAGGAAGAACATAAATTGAAGGATGCTAATGGCTTCGGGAAGACTGAAACTAATGGAAGTATCAACACCGTGAAAAGTGAGAATACATTCAAGCCTATATTCAGTAGATCCTCCATTCTTTGTAAAAATGATGATGGACTCCTAAAAAGGAAGCATGAAGACGATGAAGACACTTCGATATCATCGATAGAGAATTCATACGGTAATCTGGGTGAAGAGGATGTCTTCTACAGTGATTGTTACAGTGACTCTGAGGCTGTTGACAAAGGCATAGACTGTGATGAAGCACCTAGAGCTGACAAGATCGAAGAATGTGGCATTGTCCTGAGACCGAAACGATGGAAACGTCGTGTTATAATAAATAAATCTGATAATGCTTATTATGATCACTGGGACGATTGTGATATTAAAAGTATTTATAATAAACAAGCAAGTAAGATGGTGGTAGAAGAGATTGATTACACATCATGGAAAGATCCAAACATATTGGTTGACCGGATAAGACTACTACATGGCTCGCTTTGTGCAGGAAACTATTCGTGCATCAAAGAAATATCCTTCATACTCAAAGAACTTAGGAAAGCTGGCTACATACAATAATGGCTTCTTTTACTTGTATTTGTGTAATGTTGAGAAGTAATTAAATATTGAAAGTAAAAATTTAATTTTTTTATTTCTTGTATTCTGATTTCCAAATAAGCCTGTGTGTTTCCGCTACTGTATGTATGTGTACGTTCCGTTTCCTGTGTGTACTGTGTGTACGTTCCGTTTCCTTGTGTAGGTACTGTGCGTACGTTCCGTTTCCTGTGTGTACGTTCCGTTTCCTGTGTGTACTGTGTGTACGTTCCGTTTCCTGTGTGTACCTACTGTATGTACGTTCCGTTTCCTGTGTGTACTGTGTGTACGTTCCGTTTCCTGTGTGTGTACTGTGTGTACGTTCCGTTTCCTGTGTGTACTGTGTGTACGTTCCCTTTCCTGTGTGTACTGTGTGTACGTTCCGTTTCCTGTGTGTACTGTGTGTACGTTCCGTTTCCTGTGTGTACTGTGTGTACGTTCCGTTTCCTGTGTGTACTGTGTGTAAGTTCTGTTTCCTGTGTGTGTACTGTGTGTACGTTCCGTCTCCTGTGTGTACTGTGTAATCATTACATTTATTACGTGTAAATTGCATGTATTGCGCATACATTGCATACAATGCGTGTTGGAGCCGAGTAGACTTGTATCCTTGTAGCTTCATAGACATGTAGTTTCGTAGCCATGCGGTCTTTTAGTCATGCAGTCTCGCAGTTATGTATAACTAGGAACCAGCTAGATCCTTTTAGACTCGTAGCCTTGTAGCCTCGTAGTCTCTTAGACTCGTAGCATTGTAGCCCAATATCATTGAAGCTGTCGAAAGAAAAGGCAGTTGGAGCATTTGGAGCTGTTGGAGCCATTTGGAGCATTTGGAGCTGTTGGAGCTAAGAAGTAGTGTTGCACGTCTATGCAGGGCTAAATGTTTATAAGATTGCTGGCTTTCGCAAGTGATTCTGTAGTAGGATAGAAATTGTGTAATAAATATTATGTTTGTAAAAGACTTTGTGGTGTTTTATTTCTCGAACCTTACACTTTTCTGGTACTTTTTTAAAATTAATTTTTTTTTGTATCGGCCAGGGATCGAACCAAGGACCTTAGTCGATCTAATCAATCAGTATATAGATTACAAATTAATATAATGAATTTTGAACTTTTTCCTGAATCTCTAGCATTACAATTACGTATTTCCAATATGGTGGTCTTGATGTCTGATAGGATGATGGTAGTAGAGGATTTAAAGTCTCTTTAAGAATGTTGAACATGGTTTATTGGATTATTATTTTTTTTCAATAAATTAAACATTTTTGCATCGATCGAGGATTGAACCAAGGACTGGAGAGGATCGAATCGATATGTAAGTTAATGAGTGATTTATTAATGAATTTTGGATTTTTTCCCGCTTTTCTAGCTACATTATTACATGATTTCAAGATGGTGGTGGCACCTCCGTAATAAATGATTACTGCACTGTAGCGGGTTAGAATAAAATTATCCAGATGGAAATGTACGCTATAATACAAGTACACACACACAAGATGGCGTACTCCAGCAGGTGGTAGCTCCTGGTAGCATGTACTGAACATAAAATGTCGGATCCATGATGGTCGACAAGGACAAAGTCAAATTTCAAGGTCAAGGTCAAATTTCAAGGTCAAGGTCAAATTTCAAGGTCAAATTTCAAGGTCAAGGTCAAATTTCAAGTTCAAGGTCAAATTTCAAAGTCAAGGTCAAAGTTCAAGGTCAATGTCAAAGGTGTGGTGACCAGATAATTATACTAACATGGTATCAGCACACTCTAGCGGACGAAAACAAGATGGTGATCTCCAGCGGACGAAGACAAGATGGCGGACATGACGTCACACCAGCTGACGATATATATGCTTTGAAAAAAAGTGGTGGGAGTCAGTATGCCAGCAGCCACCGCGGGGGAAGGATCGGTCGTCATTTTTTTTGCCCTCACCGGGTTCGAACCGAGGACTCCGAACTCCGTGTCGTAAATGTATGTTTTTTTTAAATATTTTATTAAAATTTTATTAATTGAATTTTTTTATAATTTTTAAAAACAATTCATTAAAATCGGATAATAAATAAAAAAGTTAAAGATGGCGACCGTAACGAAAATTGCAGCGGTGACGTCATAATTCAAAATGGCGGAAAACACAATACCAGAATTTTCGAGAACACACAATTACGTCATCCAAAATGGCGGATCCAAAATGGCCGCCGTGATATACTTGTCCCGTTACAATGTGTCCCGTTACGCTCATCCAAGATGGCCGCAGTGACGTCACAATCCAAAATGGCTGACCGACAATCTTCAATCCACAGCCTGAAGCCTGTTTTCGTATGTCCTATTATATACTACTAATAACGTTATAATTATGATGTTTATAAGGAAAACTTTTTTAGTATGTTCGCTTTTTGCAAGCACATTGGCCTAGACGGCCTAGTGAGATGAATTGCGTTGTTTAACCCCAAGTGCGGATTCAATTTGCACCCTAGATCTGCAATAAAATTTGTGAGGCTGTTGGGTTTGCTAATGCTGAACAGTAGGAGGGAACGCTCGTGTATGTTTTGGAGGTTTCTGTGAGAGAGGATGTTGTTGACCTGTGCGTCACCTCACAATGAGAACGCAGGCACAAAACCGAGGAGGATGGCTTTCGATGGCCGGGATAGCTCATGCGACGTACTCTCGCGGTGAGGGTCGTGGCAAACACTCAAACCATTCACCATCTGTACAATGAAGGAGGGGTCGCAGAGACGGAGAAACATAGCGCCGTGGAATTCTCCAGAGTCATTTCAAAGCGATTTTTTACAAATTTATTCAATTTTTTTTTAATTTATTTTATAGAGAATTTTGCTTGTTATTAGTGATATTTGACCCTCAATATTCCTTGAAAGTATTTAAGCAGAGAAAAAACTTCAGACTCTTTGCTGATTCATCGTCGCCATGCTTGTTCCAATTGTAAAATATTATTTGCGGCATATTTATTTTGACAGTGTATTCCTTTCTCTACAGTCGTGTGTGGTTATTACTATCGCAGTTTTGGTTAAGATTCGGAATAAAAGAGTCTACATTCAATAACTTCCCTGTTGTATTTTTATGTGAATAACTAAAGCTTTTTTTTTGCCTTAACATAGGCAATTTTTGGCGTGACAACTTCTAATAAATCGATGAACGCCGGCTGCACGCACGAAAAAGTTTCCCGTTACGCTGTGTCCCGTTACGCTCATTGTAAGCTTGCGCCGCATCTATCTCTCTTCCACTCGATTGGAACAACCTTCGATTTGACTTTTTTGAGGCACATTAAACTTGAAACACTCCCATTCGTTTCCTACTTTTCCTATCATCGTCCTATCCTTAACAGAATAACACAGATTGGAAGAAGTTAAATAGCAAACATGTATAAAAGTTATAGTTAAAATATTATCTTTGTTAAAGTAATAAACATATTTCAATTAAAAGTAAATTTATCAATTAAATTGAGATTTTATTTCACTTGTCTTTGTATCCATACAAAATAGTGATAATTCAATAAAAATGATTCAATTTTATTCATAAAAGTATGCAATCATTTCATCAATGTTTTGTTATGACGTTGTCACGTTAAACTATCGTCCGTAAACCGACTTTAGAGAGAACCAATTTTTTAATACAAATAGCTAAATATTCTTAAAACCATACATTTATAAATCCAAGACAGAATATTTTGATTTATAATTTCTCCCATTATTCCTTATGTAAATATTTTTTTTATTTTAAGAGATGATTTCTAAAACTTGGAAACATACTTATATAAAAGGAGGTTCCATGAAGAGTGGTAGTGGCTTACCCACAAGAAAGGGCTGAGATGGATTTGAGTAGCGAGGCAGTCAGTCGCTAACTGATCAAAGCATATCTAAATAAAAAGTGTTTTAATAGCTAAGATTGGTACAATTTCACTGTAACAGCAGTATGGACATTTCGCCCCATTCACCCATAGTAATCAGTGCGACAGTTTATACCTGTAGGCCAGTGGGATTTTACGTTCAGCGTGTTTCACCCAATCCCTGCCAGACCTAGAAGAAAAAAGGCGTCGACCGTTAGAAAATGACTTAACTGAGAAGGGCTTGTAAACCCATAATTTGTAATTTGCTAAATTTTTGGTATATTTATTTGCATGTTAAGGTGTGTCAATTTTTTGCTAGATTTCGCCTATGTTAATTGGTATTTACAGCGGTGATACGCCCGGTGCGTATCTATATTTGTATTTGTATTTGTATTAATATGATCTTATATATTTTTAATGCCTTTTTGGTAATTATATTTAATTTTCGGAGCTCCGAAGTATATGATCAAATTATAATTTTTTTGGGGGGATTGTTAAAGTATTTTTTTAGTATTATTATATAGCTATTTTTTATAAGTAGTAATAGGGTATGTATTTTATGATGGATGTGCCGATTTGTGATGAAACGATTTTATGATATACTTATATATATTTATTAAATGTTGTCATATAAATTTTGCGTCTTTTTAACTTGCTGCCTCCTCTCACTGTTCGCAACCTTATTAGTATTTTTTAAGCCTGCTATTAGTTTGGGTTTTAATATTTTTTTGGGTTTACCTGCGCTCGCGGTACAGGGCAATATAGGAGTTTTACTGTGTCCCGGTTTGCGGAAGTTGTTTGGTTTGCCCTGGGTTAAGGTCAAACTTTACAGTACAATGCGTGGTACTAAATTCAATGAGTGCGAAAGAGAGGCATCGACATGGGCCGACGCGTGAAACAAAAGATTTTGTATGAGTAATTAACATAATGAGTGCCGCTCAACTCGGCTCGCGCGCGCCGGGCGGCGCGGCGTGATGCGGTGTTGCCGTTCGTATGTAAACAAACAAACGTTATAAAGAGCTCTGTCAGTGATTTCGCAGTTTTTCTTTTAAATAAATATTAAAAAATAGTTGGTGCGCAAAATTTTAGATAAAAATGGAACATTATAGTGTGTCTGACACATGTAATGAATGAATCATAGATCAGATCTCAACCCGCTTCACCGGCGACCCGCCCCCGCGGGCTGCCGCCCGGGGCGGGCCGCCCCCTCCGCCCCACCCACGCTACGCCACTGCTGTAGCCTTTTGTAGCTAAGCTACATCAGCTAGTTGTTCATCAGGATCACAGACTTTCGCGGCCACTGTCTAAAGTTGCTTGGTTTCTGGGCTCTAACCACATCGATGGCAAATATTTCACCGACGTTTCGGTTGACCCTACATTCGACATCTTCAGTATAGCAGCTACTTATTGTCGGTACTACAATATGAACTGCTACCTTGAATATGGCGACTGCAATGTCGACCGAAACGTCGGTGAAAATTTTGCCTTTGACGCGTCTACAACCCAGAAGCCAAGCAACTTAATTAATCATTACGTTGATAATCAAGTAGTTTGGAGACCACTGTAATATTATACTTGAGGTCCTACAGCCTTATGCTTCTGTGCGTAGCCGTGCGACGAAATACCAGACCAAAACAAGCAAATAACAGCTCAAACATAAAACATATCAATAAAAAATGTATAAACAAATTATATCAGAATTTTGTTGTTATATTCATTTGATTTCTTACCATCTCCAGTAAAGGATTATCAGTATAAAAATTGATGTGGTATTAATTTGACATGTACACACAGGCATTCTCAGTATCATAGATGGCACACATGCAATGTTAGAAATTACAGTAAATGTACGGACTTTTCCATGATGAATTAGCCTCAAATAAAAAGAACATTTCTTCGTAATATCAGATAACTGGGTCTTCGTAGCACACAATTTTGACTTAACCATTTTTTTGTTTTTCGGTATAAACAGGTAAAACACACACGCGAAACATATAATTGTGTTTTTGCCTTATTCTTCACCAATTTATGAATGTTTTGCTTATATACAAATGTTATCTAGTGAATTCGTGTTAAAACTAAGTGAATTTAGTACTCGTAAACTAACTAAGATCTTCGAAAATTTAAGTTGAAAGTTTTAACAGTGTTTTCTGAGGTAGACGTCGCAATCTTGACAACTAGTGATGACGTCAACCCCGCACACATATACAATAAATAAGACTGACCGACGCATCACATGCTGAGACACATCAGTAACGGAGTTGTATGCACCCATGCTTAAATAACATTTTTTTTTGTTTCAAGGGCTGTAGGTAGCTGGTGTACTTTGTTCGTAAGTCACAGAACAAGACGAATATAAGTATATTTTATTTAGATGGTGGGAGAGGCAGCATAGCTATCAGGAGTAGTACAAATCCAGGATGTATATCAGATGAAATCTTGGAGCAACGAAAACGCATGGAATTAAGCATGCCTGTAGTGCCTAAAGGCATCGTATCGCTGCTACGTGACGCACGAAACCAATCAAAAATGAACAAACAAAACACGAGCTTCATCGCTTCATCGCCACAACTTGGTGAGCTCCGAGCCGCGTGCCAAAACAGCTGTTCGATGTTTTTAATCCGACTGAGTGCTTGGTATTTAGCGTAAAGGAATTAGCGTAGGGGAGAGGTGCCCACGTGCTTCTGCGCCGTACGCTGTGCCTACTATTGATTACCGAACCGTTGCCATGGCGACGTGGCCGGTCTAAACCTGGCCGCCGGTCGCGCCGTCCAGTCCCCTGGCCGTTCCGCGCCTCCGGCTCGAGGAACGGAATGGAACAGTAAAGCTCAACGTCTCGACGCAATGAGGTCTTTGGATGGCCGCGGCAGTAGATCGTTTGATTGACAGGCAGCACACCGAAAGTTGTCTTGCCGAAAGGCAGTGCATCGAGAATCGTCTTGCCGAAAGTCATTTAACAGAAAGACAGTAGCCCTAAAGTATTTTTGCTTGAAGACATTTCACCGAAAGGCAGCACACCGAGAATCGTTTTGCCGAAAGTCACTTAACCAAAATGTGTTTTGATCGACAATCATTTGACTGAAAAACCGAAGATATTTATATCTCTAGGAGATTGTCTTACCTCGTGCAAAAGGCAGTTGACCGACAGGCAGTAAACCGAAAATATTTTTGCCCTAAGTCATTTAATCGAAAAATCATTTGACCAACAGTAATTTCTCCGACATTACGGACAAATGACTTCCGGTCTACTGACTGCAACCCAATGAAATGCGGCGATATACTATTCTAATGAAACATTGATGGAATTAGTGGGTGTGGGACACGGGAGCACCCGCAGAAAACCCACCGACTAACATCAACGTCCGCCACGTTCCCACTTACAAAAAAAGACCTTGGTTCAAGATGGCAACAATCTTCCGGCTGTGACATGTATCATTTCGTGGATTACGTCGCTTATGAAATATGACACATATAAGCTCAGTGCGGCTTGCAGAGTCATCTCAGGTAGTGGTGCAGGTAGAATGACAATCATTTAATTAGGTCTTAAATAAAAAATAAAATAGTTAATTACTTACTATAACTGTTTCATATGTGTCAAAATTAATTTCAGCTATATATATATGTATATAAATTTAAAATACCAATCATACAATTATTTGAGTCCTAATAAGGCCAGATTTTACACATTCAACACTATATTTAAATTATGTTCATATATAATTACATAACATAGGTAAATTTACATTGTACATTCATAACTTAAATTAAAAATATGTTCATTTATAACTTAAATTTTGAGTGTTTATATACATAAATATATAGAAGGATGCATGTTCCACTCCACCCAGGCACTCACTGTAAGCGTCAACTCTCTTAACCACAATTAGATAACACTAGCTTTCCCAGAAGTAGCTGGCCTACATGTTAATGTTGAAAAACACATCAAAAATTTAATAAAAAAAATTCTATGTCACGATGTTACAAGGGTGGCAGAATATCAGTCACAGAATGTGGTATTTGATTTTTGGTTTATTGATATATACTGTATATTTTTTCTTTAATTAGCAAAGATAAATACAGGTAAAATAATAAACAAATGTTTTAGTACATCAATATACAATGATATTGTGACAAAATACTTTTGTTTACTTATGATAACATTTTATTAAAAATAAATTTTTCTCTTTCTTTTAACTATAAAATACTCTATAACTTTATATGTACATCACACAATTAGGATTACAATGCGAACATCCCTATCCGGGAATATGCGAGCTTTTTTTTTTTTTTTTTAGTGAAATATACCTGGTACAAAATTAGATAGCCAGGGACGACGGTATTTTGAGAGCGAAGCATTTATAAAATATATAAATGGTCGTAAATATAAGAACAAAATCTAATGCAGAAAGTGAACATGGTGCAAAATGCACAAACTAACAAACATTATTATGATTAGTTATGCACAAACACGCCGCATAAAGTACATGAATATCACAAAAACGAACTATAGTTATGCCAGTTGCAAAATTGCAGCAAACATTCTACCGTCCATTACAAATAAAAACCAAAGAATACTTAGCTCTCAAATACCGCGTGTTTCTTAGTGTCTCTCCCTCTCGGTTACGTCATCAAGGTTCTGCCTTCTACCACTTAAACTCCGGGTGTATATACCCTAAACAAAATCCCTTTTTTTCCTATTGCTCCTCAATATGCCCCAGGAATACCACAACGTCCGAGATGCCACTGAAAGCTTTTAGAACGTGCTTCGCTAAACTGTAATCATCTGGCTACACAGGCAACAATAAGACTTCCGGTCTTACTCGTCCTTATCGTGGTCCCATTTCTTCACCTGTCAGGTTGGTACCCATGCGTCTTTTAGCGAATATTTGTGCAGAGCTCACATAGCACCTGGCCTACCAAGTCTATGATGTTTACGTTAACAGAACAATGTTTCTCCACGACTCGTATGGGTAACAGTTATTTTCATTCAACGTCTGAACTCAATACCAGTAATGTTTGTAATGCAACTATACAAAATGTGCAAATTTATTATCGTGACCTTTTAAACGGTTACTAAACATATTTATTTATACATACACATAAATAAAAAACATATAAACTGAAGATGGAATGGTTGTTTCCAACTTAAGCTGCATAACAACATACACTTTGAGAACGCACGTTAAACGTGCAAACGTGGTATTCAGCGCTGCCATCCACGTCAACTCGCTGTGCTAAGCGCCACTTCCACCCTGTCCGCGCGGCGCAAGGATATTCTGCACGCACGCTTCTTGTACGAGTATATTCAAATGAAATTTCCCCGTAAGTCTCTAGCATTTATCCGGAAATCGAAGAGCAGTGGACTGAATTTAATTTCAGCAGCAAACGTTATTTAACTTTAGATGTGTAATTTACTAAATCATCTGTAATCTGGCTTTAATAGTTATTTTAATGGCCAGATTATAAGGTTTTAAATCATATTATTTGAGTATTACAGACATTTCACACCTATGAAAATTTATTTTCTTCATACAGAAACGTTTACTTTCATAAATATACTACACGATATTTATATTCCTTTAAATTATAACCCATTTCACTTATTTACCCCCATCCCAAATTTTATTTATTTTATCATAACACAGTGGATGTGGATGGGCACTGATTATTGTTATATGTTACGTGGTCCCATGACTGTTCCCAGGGTAAATTTTATACCTATACTAAGTGCATGTTGTGAATCTACAAGTATAAAGGGCTAAATACTGTTTGTTTATTTTTGTTACAAAGCTTTATTTTTTTTCACGAATCGATTCGGGATTTAGAGGGTTTATTAATCTAAGGATCAGTCACAAACTGATTAGAGCCAGTCAACAAAAATTGTTGCTTTGCAATTTTTTTTAACTTCCTTCATTGCATTCCAGTCAATCTGTGCAGTTCTAAAAATAAAATTGAACCATTCTTTCAGTCATTAAAATGTTAAAATAAAATAAATTAAAAAAAGGCTTATGTGGTTCCAACTGCAGTGGTTGTTACCCAGGCTAATATCTAGTACACGTTATCCAGCTTTGGACACATCACCTGACGCGGAACATAGTGCCCTCCTCTGGGGGTTTAACATCGCCAATACTGCAATATACCTCCCGCCGCGCTCGTGCCAATCAGACGGCGTTGATGGAAATAATTGGTTCATTTGCTGACAGCCGCAGTTTTTTTTTTTTTTTTTTCGATACGAGTTTTAAAACAAGTTGAAGGCAGAAAGCCACATAGAGAACGGCAGATGACTTGACAGGCCAGGGATTTGAGTTTTTAGGTTAGTTAACGTGTGTGATGGACCATGGAAACGAAACGAAAAAAAAAAATATATTTTTACTTTATACGTAGGCCTTTTCTATTATATTAAATCGCAGACTACCTAAAACTACATTAAAAGATAAAAAAAATATATATTTTTTTTAATTTTACTTGGATATTAAACCTTCTAACCATACGTAGTTCAAAATACTGTTTATTTTGCACAGACGTTTGTAGAAGCAAAGTCTCCAATGATTTCACGTATGTTAACAACCGCACATGTTCGTGCTGAGAAAGAAACCTTTTTCTGCTCAAATAAATATTTGTATTTTTCTGTTTGGCGAAGCTAACGCATAGAGTTGATTCAATAAATACTTTTTAGTAAAAAATATTTCATGGAACCAACCAAATAAATTATTTAACTATTAATTTTATGTTAGGTGTACCAAATTAATTTTGTGGCACATGGAATTTAAATAGGAAAAAAATGTTTTGTTGTATACAAAAACAAATTTTGTTTCTACCGATAAAAGCTCTTTTTTAGTTATAAGTTTTACGTAATACAAAAATAAAAATTCTACCAAAATGTGTTAATTATAAGTACTATGAATATGAAGATATGTGTTATTTGTTTAGTAGTGAAACGAGTGTGGCATATTTTCATATGCATGCATGTAAATATTTAATACAACTACCAGTTTGTTTCTAACTCTACAATTATAAAATTTACACAGACATTAAGTGCGTAAATGTGAAAATGTTTGGATGAAATATATCCGTGTTTATTTTCTATGTAATATACTATTTATCACTTTTAAAACATTTTTAAGTGAACTGACACCTTAAATTACTTTTATATACATTTTTTGGGGGAGGGAGGTGTGAAATTGTACAAACAGTCATTTGCTCCTTAGGCTGAAGCAAAACCCAGATAATACTATAGCTGTGGCAGCTATTTCGTAAGTTCGGCATAGAGTAGGTGCCGATCCTAGTACCACAGATGAAGGAGCAAGTGACTTCAAACGTTATCCGATGCGATAAAAAAAATAACGTTCCTAGGTTGCCGATAAACGTGTCATTCTCTTCATTCGGGCAAAATATTCGGGACAGGGTTTTTTTTGCGAGTTCTCCAACAGTAATGTAAAGCTGTGATTAAGAACACACTTTCAGAGGTAATTTTTGATTTTCCATCCAGTGTAGATAATCCGTGAATTCAACAACATGGTTTTCGAAACAAGGATTGCTTTTCTTAGAGGTCACCTAAATACTCCTTGGCAATTATTAAATTAGGTAAATTAGGCGGATTTTTTTCCCCGTATGTGGAATAAAACAACTGATAATTATTAAGGCAATATTAAATTCAGCAAGTGAACCAGAGATGAAAAATATTACATTTTTGTTCAATGTTAAACCACTATAGTTTCAGTCTTCCTCGACTAAAATAAATATTTAATCAATTTTTGTACTTGACTTCACCCTTTTAGTTCAAATTTTCTGTGAAATAATTTTAATATTTACTACTCAGAAGCGAATAATGATATTTATAATTTATTATTTTTCTTTTCCTTCTTTGTACAAATTACAATATTCGTGAAAAACTATTAATGATAGTATGCTGAATGATTGTCATGCTGAAAGTATCTAAAAATAACAAAACTTGGCTAAACATTTGATATAAACGCAGAAAATATATTCGTTTAAGTTTTAATCTATATATTTCCCCCAAATAACCTAATCTGAAGAAAAAAAACTGTACTATATATTTCATCTGAAGGAAAGCGTTATAAAAATTCCAAAAATTAAACTTTAAATAACATTTAATTTTTTGGTTAAAATAAAATATATATCTCTGAAATTTTGATTGCATCGAAATGAGAGACAAAATTTCCATTACAACTCCTTTATTTGTATAAATGAACTAGTGCTACCTCAAACTATGCAGCCAATCTCATGTTGCACAAAATAAATATAAAATTTTTCTTTGATGTTAGTTCAGAGTGGCCGTGTTATAAAGGTTCGGTTTCTCTATCGAATTTTAACTATTATTTTACTCGTGTATGATTGAAAATGTTTCAGTTGCTGGAATTTAAGAACGCAAAACCAGTTATATAAAACTTAAAACGAGTTATTTTAAAGAGTGTCAAAATGGTACTTTGCAATTCACTAAAATATTTGTCTACATAAGCATGCAGTATTGTAATAGCCACTGAATTAACAATAGTCTCTAATACCAACATTGCTGAATCCAAGGGAACTGTAAGTAGTACCTACTGTTATTTTTTTTCCGTTGTTTTACTTCGAAAGTAACAGATATAGCGTTGTTATAGTTTCGTGTTAAAAATGTAACATGCTTCTTAGCAACCTCAGACTTGAGAGAAAGTTGGCAACACAAGCTATCAATTTTTCGATTTATATCGCTCGTATCAGGACATTGGTACTTCTGCCGGATACGATGTCACATCCTGAACGGAAACAGAGTGAGCGGTGAGAGCACCCGATAACGACAACTTGAGATCGCTACTTGTCGGATCGTTACGACGGACGTGCGCGTAGCTTCGTTATCGATCCCAGCTAACGGCGCATTTCCGACTGACGACAATGAATTGCTATTGATAGTCGTTTAAGTGCTATTCTTAGAGCACTGTCTCTGCGAGACCCACCACCATGCTTTCTGTGCGTTCAGACCAGATGTTTGACAACATTTTATATACACATATATATATTCCCCCAGCTATTGGCAAAGTGCGTGTTTATTGTTTTCGTGTGTCACGATTAATTCAATATTTATAATAATTATGTACCTGTTTTATCTCGTGTGATGTTACCTACGATGCTAGTCTGTGTATATTACTAAGATTTACAAGGTAACCGGTATTTAAACATATCATTCCTTTATTAAATTTTAATCGCGAGTGAATTTTATTTTTTACTTTTTGACTCTGGCATTATTTTGCACGTATTTGCTTTTATTTCGTACTTACTTGTCAATTGTTGCACGAAAACTTCTATGCTTACTACATTATCGCTAACTTTAACGATCTTTTACTTTCCCGAATGTGGTAGCGTGTTTAAGTAGATTTCCGCAGAGAAATGAATACCAGAATGAACCCAATACTAATTACACACTTGCTTACCCCGTGCGGACTAAATGCATCGTAGCTGTTCCGAAACTAGCTGAAGCGCACGCATCAAATGCACAATCGTTTTTTTTTAAGCAAAAACGCCTACGCCGTGTTCGTGAACTGCATCGTAACTGTTCCGAAACTACCTTAAGCGCATCAATTGTCCGGACTTTGAGAAAAACTGTAGGAAATAAATCAAAATTACCCTAACCTAAATGGGTTGGGGTGGGTTCGTTGCGGTTAGGTTATCACCATCATGTTAAACAGATTTATAATAAGGTTTTTAAAAAAAATTGTTAAAATTTTACTGTTTGACCCTAAACTGAATACTTTTCGAATATGCATCACGCTCGGCATTATTTTAAAGAATTATACGTTCAATTTTGTGTCCGAGTTTCGTATTATAAGTTTATTTGCAACATGAACAACATGAGAACACATGAATATGTTCGTTGCCGAAGTGAGATATGTGTTTATACACTACTGGCGAATACTGAAAGACTCGCTCACATATTTTTATGATATAAAATCTCTATTAAATAGAATATATTGTAAATAATTTGTAAAATAGTTATTTTAATACAAAATATAAATCAATCAAGGCCCTTCAGAACCTCCGAACCCTTCCCACAGTGTGCGTCATGCGTTGTTCTTGGCCGCTGCCTTTCCCCTCGGGGCGACAGGGCGCCTACAGGCTTCCGTCGTCGCCCTGGGCGTAACTGGGACGCTTGTCCTGCATCTGCCAGCCTCGCATCAGCACCTCGCTGCACCGCACCTTCCGAGGCCAGCTGCAGCCAGTGGCGGCAGTCTGTTGGTCAGCGACACCAGTCTTTGGGCTTGAAATCACCAGCCTTCGACCTCGGGACGACTAAGGGAGGCTTCGTGGACGAAGAGTAACTCTCCGATCTTCGAGGTGGAGATTGTGACTTGGAGCTGGTGAGTACCGGTGGTCAAGTGTTCAAGGACAGTGGTGTGTGGTCACGTACCGAAAACTAACTTGTGTGAATAGCGGACTGATCAGATTATAATAAACATTTGTGGACATACATTAAATTGTTAATTGATGTGTAGATACTATATAGTAAAAATGCATACATCTACATAATTAACAGTGCTATTCTTTCGAGCTCTGCTATTCCCAACTCGAATCAATACAAAGTCACCCTAAACACTTACATTAGTCATCTCTGATATTAAAGCCATAATAAAATTGATATGTTCTATTAAAGTTATGTATTAGTGAGGTTAATAAATAAAACACAAATTTTTCAACAAACTTCAAATATCTTTAAGGGACGTTTTCGTACCTTAAGTACCGCTAGTAATTTATAGTTCTGTGTAAGTAACAATTCTATATAATTTTCAATAGACGATAATTACATACGATTTTTTTTTTAGTTTAAAATAAATAAATATGTTTTGGTTAAGCCTGTACTACATATAGCTCTCTTGGGAAATGACATATTTCATATTACATGCAAAAATTTATATTATTACTGAATTTCACCCAGCCTTATTTTTCAATGATTTTTTATAATAAAATTTTGCAGTACTAACAGAATAATAATTAAAAGTTAAATTTTCATGACATATTACATTACAATGCTCATCTGACTGACAGCCAATTAATTTAAAACGTAAAGAAGCATGTTATACACAACATAAAAACGCCATCTACATAAAAATTACGTAATACGTTTCACAGAGCTTTTGAAGTAATCCTGGTCTTGCCATCCTGATTCTGATTTTCAATGTTTTTCCCTAAACCAGTCAAATGCTGGCATGTTTCTCTACTGTACGTTATGGCATATCCTTTACCAATATCTCTCCTCTGTGTTGTTGTGTTTTACCAACTCCAATGATTTCGCTGGGTACGAGAAGTTGAATACAAATAAAATTAAAACTAAACTAAACAATAGGAATTGTAGCATCACTTAGGTTTGTGTAAGGATTGAAAAACACAGCCTTGCCTTACAACAGGTAAGTTAAGTATGTGCCTTTTCTGTTGTGATCCCAAATTTTGCCAGTCTTTCAATTCATAATTTTTTTTGTAACAAAAAAGTACTCAACTTATCTCACGGCATACTCGACTAAATCACTAAGAATTCATACCTGAAGCTTGCCTACTGTCACTAGTCTGCTAGCCCTTGGCTGTAGCACACCTTGGCCAATTGCTGTATCAAGGTTTGTGCTGCTTCTGTCCCTCCCTGCTGAAGTATGTGTGATACTGCTTCCCTCGAGTTACTAGTCACTAGCCTCTCAGATCATTCTTGTAGTTCCTTGGATATGTGGCACTCAACATTTCAATATTGTACTGATCAATCATGACATCTTGCTTAGTAATTCTCTAATACTTCAAAAACAATTACCATGCAAAAGACTGCGCCCTCAAGTTACTAGAATAAATCATATTCAGCCTTCAAAATCATCTTAAAATAATTTTTGTTGCATTATATTTGTCACCGGAAATCGGTCATAAAATCAGCTTTACCACTTCAAAGACAGAGCAAAAAAAAATCGTAATATCTGCCATCCTAGTGACTTTTGAGATTGCTTACTAGATGGAAGGAACATATGCATACACACTATAAAGTTGACACTCACAAAATCATCCAGACCAATTTTCACGTGTGTCATCAATCACTACATGAATCCTAGCTGACTGAGACTTGAACTGTGTTTTGAGTCAACCTAGTGTCACAGTGTGTGATACTTCAGCTCCACCTCTTGTTGCTCTATCTCCTAGAGGCACCTGCCGCACGGAACCTGCGTGGAAGAAGTCACGAGAAGTAGCGAAAAGTCACGAGAAGACACAGTAAGTGACACTAAGTTGCGAGAAGTCACGATAAAATTCACGAGAAGACGTGAGAAAGGTCACAAGAATCGCGAGTTGTGAGAAGGCACGAGAAGTCGCAAGAAGTTAAAAGAAATCGCGAGAAATCAGATTTGTTTCCCTAACCTAACTAAAACTAAGTGTATTTTGTAGAAGGGGTCCGGGTTAGGGAGGGACCTAGGTTCGTCTCAGGCCGAAGCCTATACGCCTAGTCATGCTGGGATTAGCCATGCAGGGAGAGGGTTGCATGCATCGTGTGCTTTAAGCGAGCGTTGGCCAGCCACGGCAGCGATTGAACACAAGACTAACTCCCCTATATTAAAGTTAAATTGAAACTATGTAAAAGTTGATCCAGGTAGAAACCTTCACAGACACAGGAAAAACCCTACAGTCATGCGGGGTGCGATATGGCGTGCATTAAGGGGCCCGCCTCGTCAGGGGTGTATGTGTGTTAGTGAGGCGGGATGATAAGCGCGACGCTCGCTGGTGCTTCTGGCGCAGTATAGCCTCTAAGCGCAAGGCTCTGATTTGGCATGCAGTCTTCTCGTCGTCACAGGATAACTGTGAAATTTGGGGGGTGGCCGTATCATTATATGGCCGAGAAATGAAGATAAGGGTGTAATGGAAGTCCCTTAAGTGCTTTCAAGAATGTGTACTGGTCGTTTTACGCCTTAAGATTACTCTGAAAACATGCGTTTTAGCCATTTTAACTATTATAAAAATACAGTTTAAAAACATAATCCGAAATCAAAAGTACTTTTCGGCCCTCAGCGAATTCTTAAATGTTTTTCGGAAGCAGACCCCACTCGGATATCTTGAGTAGTTTTGGAATCGCGTTGTTTTTCCTGAAGCTCTGCACACCGTAAGTGTGCCCGGGTAGGCGGAGCCCTTAAGTGTAAGCGGATACAGGATACAAGATGGTTTGGATGGAGAGTTGATCAGAGTAGGAAAGACTCCCGTGCGGGTGTTGGGCACTTGGACGCGAGTTGCATATGAATTTTGATAGCCAGAGATGAAAGCGCATCTGGTGGTAGGTGGATAAACTCACCACCCACCCGGCTGCCAGCAGCCCAGAAGTCGCGATAAGTCGCGAGAATTCACGAGAAGCACCATGATCCTGCTCGCAACCCAACGCGGTAAGGAAGTAGCGACTTCTTCAAAGCAACGCAGCCCAGAACTTCCTGGGGTCTCTGCCTTCATAAGTAACGTATTTTTCCTTCGGACCTATCTCCCTCTCTAGCAGCTCTGACGCGTGTCACCTTCCCGTCCTGAAGCGATGGCATGAGCTGTCCTGTCAGACAGTGTTGGAGCACTCGTGGTATTAGGTCTGTTCGTGCGACCTGTTAACACCTAGTTCTGATCTGACCAGGGTGTAAAGTTGAAAATTTTTCAAGTCAGACATTTTTGTCTTTCATCTCAAATTGACGCCACGAATAGCAAACCCCAATAAGAACCGTGGGGATTGTAAACTAATTTTCAACTATCACGAAAAAGTATTCAATGAACTAAACTTACAATAAAATTATTTTACCAACATATTAATTACTTATTCATATGAGCACAGTGGAAATTTATGCATTACATTCCTGTACATTTAAAATGTAAAATACAGCACCTGAATATCCCATTTTTTTTTAATAAATATATTTTTACCATTTAATAATATTGTGGGAAGAACTGCGTTCGTAAAAGATAGCCCAATTATGCTTTTTTTCACAGTTTTATTAATTACCAATATTAACATCACTAATAAATAATCTTACTTATAAATGCCTAATTACCAATTATTCGCAATTAAAAATGTTCATTCTCAAGTCACACAGTGTCTGTCCAGTACCACATTCCGCACTCCTCACCGGGCCGCACTCCACAATCTCTTGCCGCGGAACTCGTCGTGGAACTCAGTCGCTGGACTCATGCCGCACTCCTTGCGGAACTTTGTCGACCAAGAAATTCCTGCGGAGGCCGGCGTCCCTGCTTAAGTAGTCTGTGGCGCCCTTACAGAACTGACGAGAGCATCTGGGGCGAGTCGCGTCATCCGCGCCGACCCGGCGCTCGAAGCGTCGAGAATAGCGTCGCGCGCTCACGCCACGGCCCGCGGAATTCCCAAGGCCGCTCAGCGATAGATAACGGCGCCAAGGCAGGACGTTGCGAGGGGAGCGGTGGGGGAAGGGGGTAGCGACGACCCTTGTAATACGGCCAGGCGCGCGTGGCATGTCTTACGTCAGCGGGCCGCACGTGACCGTGCAGCGCTGCCAGCCAGCTCCAAACCTGGCATCGCAGTCTGGCCTCTCGTGTTCGTAACAATATGTATAAAATTTTACGAGGACCAAATCTGTAAATAAGAATGGTATCAAAAAATATTATTTCACATAGAAACGAAATTTAAAAAAAAAAAATGTTTAGTTTAGTTTTTGCTTGAAACCATTACATGCAAAGCAAACGTAACTAACAAAACTTAATTGCGATAAAAATCTACCATGACACTCTCTCTCGGCCAGAATAATTGTGACATGCAACTACCGTTTAATCGATCAGTATCGTCTGAAAACATTGTTAGACAACCCGGAAACATGAGTCTGCACGATATTGTGTCATGGCGTCATGTTGGCATGAATACTAGTCTCATTTATTACTATCAGCTATTAGCTTTACTTGTTTGTGCTGTGGTCTCAATGTGTCAGTGGTTCTTAATGTCCTAGAAGAGCTTTTGTATGGTTGGAAACCCTCTTATTTCTTGATAGTAATTTATTAATTTTTTTTTTAATATTTGATGCTGGGAAATATTTTAATACTGGGGAGCCCCCCCGTTTAATTCTTCATTTCGGTTACGCCTTCCTCCTGTGAACTGTCTAACATTAAGTGCTGTCGATGTAGATTACCACCTGGTATTACCGACTTAGTAGCTAGCTTATCTTGAGATTCATCTAATTTCTTCGCACCAGGCTCTCTTGGGTAGATCCGTGTCGGATATAGTTATTTTATTACATGTTATTTAAGGTATTTAAAAAGGGCGAGTGTGTGTCACCAAATTTGAACTAAAAACACAGCAGTCTAAGTAAGACACAAACATCTTTAAAAGGTTTACTCTTTGTTGGCAGCATATTTGTATAAATTAGGCAAATTAAATAAGTTAAATATTCCCTGTTGTATCAAAGTGCGCATTCTTCTTTATTAAACTACTGGTACTTCCAGGTAATTCGCTGTACCTTGTCATTCAAAGCGGTAGCAAAATGTATGGACCAAAGATAGTCTATGCAAAACTTGCATAATTCTAGTAGTAAATGGATGGGGCTCCTGCTATTGGCTTATAGTTGTGGTGTCGGTGGTGTCGACCGCCATCTTGGATTGTGACATCACAGCGGCTATCTTAGACGACCTTGTCCTTGACATTTGACCTTGACCCTGGCGGCCATTTTGTTTTTTTCTGCCATTTTTAATTCCGCGTGTATATTAAACAATATGACCAGTGTCCTGTGAAGCACCCAGTTTGATACTTTTTTTAAAAAAAAGAGCATTACATTTCTGTATTCTTACAGTAACATTACAGTGTCAGTAATGTTTCGGAAATGTATCTAACACAATGTTACATGTTTTCCACGCAAAACACAATGTTTCAAAAATAAATTTAAAACATATTGCTGGAATGTAACGAAGTTTAAGGTTTTGTTTTTGACGTGATAATGTCTTATAAATCGATGAACGCCGGCTGTACGCACGAAAAAGCATGACTCATTTCGCCTGAGCCGAGCGTGCAAGCGAGAGCGCGGAACAAGCGATAGAGAGGCACGATAGGACTAAGCGTTCGGCTTGTGACACATCTATCTCTCTTCCACTCCATCGGCCGATGCGTCCGAGTAGAGGAGAGACAGCGGCAGCACACAACCTACACGTGAACTGGTTTGTCAACTGTTTATAAAGTGAAGTGAAAAGTTAATGTGGTTTCCATTGTTTATTACAACAACAATTGCTGCAAAAAAGGTAACTAATTTTTGCATTTTAAGAATTTGATTAGTGATATAATCTCATATGTTTGTTCTTTGATTATTAAAAAAAAAAAGCATCGGTCGGCGAGTACCTACAGTAATAATAGGTTATGTTACAGTTTTGACTAAAAAAAATTATTATCTCATATAAATGATCGTATAAAAAGTCAACTGCTTTTATTTAGTATTCAATGAAAAAAAATGATCGTGCGTAGCTATTATTGTAAGATTAAAAATTAATGTTTAACCTCACACATGTCATATCAATGTGTCTAAAAAGACAAGTTGAACCGGCCAACCACCGTGCGAGAAATTCTTCTATAATATCAAACAGGTTAAGGCGGGTTTTTTAAAAGCAGCAATTTAAAAAATTGATTTATTTGTCCAATTTCGTCAATTCAAATTAACAATTTATTGACATTGATTTGTAAACAAATTATTTAAATTAAATTTGCAAAAACTGAAAATAATATTTCAAAATTAACAAGTATGCAATTTTTCATCACTGTTTTCTTATGACGTTATCACGTAAAAATTATCGCCCGTAAACCGACTTTAAAGACAACAAACCCCCCCCTCTCCCCGCCCTTTTCTAAAGGAACTTTAGGTATCTGAAATAATGTATGTAGTGTCCTGTGCTTCTCAAAATTTTATATACATTAAAAAAAAATCAGAACTACCCATTCGTAACGTTGCGTTTACATTACAATGTTTCAGTATTAATTCGGAAATGTATCTGAAACAATGTGACTTTTATTCGACGCAATACGCAATGTTTCAGACTTATTCAAAATAAAACCTTTGTAGTAACATAACGAAGTTTTAGTAATTTTTTTGGGAAATGTATCTACAGCAATATGTGCAATGTCCAGTTTCAGATACAGTCCAAAAAAAATGTTTCAGCAAAGTCTCGGGGATGTAACATTGAAATGTTGCTGCAACATTGCGCAAAAGGAAGTTGAAGGGAAGGAGCGCAGAGTTACCTCCTTCCCCAGCACCCGGATGGGCTGCTGGCCGGTGGTGAACGGCCCACCGTTCGAGGCGGCGTCCTCGCGCAAGATGGGCTCGCCAGCCTCGCCGGCCTCGCCAACCTCGCCAACCTCGCCGACCTCGCCGAGGCGCTCTCGGCCGGCCCACCTGCTCTGGCGCGCCTCGCGCGACGCCCGCCTGCCGCGCAGCTCGCCCTTGAGGCTGCCGCCCTTCCGCCGGTCCGACCCGCCCGAGTCCGACCCGCGCATCGTTCAGAGTCCACTGCCTGAGCCTGCCCGAGCCTGCCCGAGCCTGCCCGCGCCTGCCCGCGCTGCGCTCCTCCGAGGCAAACCTCCGTGGCTCAGCCCCGCGAGCTGTCACGCGACGGCGCGCTGCGACACTGTTCAGCCCCGCCGTCGCCATGCTGCCGCGCCCCGAACATCGCGAAGAAGATGCTCAACCAGGTCTCATCCTATGTTACAATCTCGTTCCCGTAAAGCATCCCACACATGGTTACGCTCATCACAGACTTAAGAGGCCACTCCAGTGTTTCAGGGGCACTACGCAACCCGCGTTAACCTCATAAGATTCAATGCTATTTTCATTTTGCTTATAACTAATTAACTAATATAGATTTTGAAATTATGTTTGCTTGATATGTAAGACAACGATGCTCTTATCAAAGCCCCTTTCTTCAAAAAGTGCCTAAATTATGGTTTTATTCTAATCTTTACTAATATGCATAAGTGTATTGTCTAGGTTTGAACCATAATTTATGCACGTTTTTGAATAAAGGGGCTTTGATAAGAACATCGTTGTCTTACATATCAAGCAAACATAATTTCAAAATCTATATTAGTTAAAAAGTTATAAGCAAAATGAAAATAGCATTGAATCTTATGAGGTTAACGCGGGTTGCGTAGTGCCCCAGAAACACTGGAGTGGCCTCTTAATGATCGCGTACCGCTGTGAGATAGCGCCTACCCGCAGAACGCCAGCGTGCGACGGGAAGTCGCCCTCCAGGGGTCTGAGGCCGGCACTCTGCAGGTAGCAGCACTTGCTGTTTTACACACAGCAACGTTTCCGTATTATTTACATCCATCTAGACGAGCAAACACCAAATTTCCGTGGCTAAGGGGGAGGTGAAGGAAGGAATTATTCCGAGAATTTTATTTACGTAACGCGCCTAAGTTACGTTTTACTTTAACAACAGCATTAACATATTTTTAAACGAACGAACTCGGATTGTTCGGGCGTCTGACTCGTGGTCTGTGAAAAGTACGTTTCTCGCGCGGGACAGGCGTCCGGGAAACAATGCCACCGCAGTGGGGTATCATCCCCATTATCCGGGAAGTCATCCCCAATACCAGGGGAAAGAATGGACATTGGAAAAGTTCCCTGCAACAAGCGAGGCTCGGGAACAAAACAAGGGTTAGCGGCAGCCAGCGTGACCCCTGATTGATGTCGCGACCCGCAACTACTCTATCCAGACGAAATTGAAGAGCTTTTATATCCCTCGCGTCTGTGACAATGAGTATCGTGGGCTTTCACGGCCATTGTCTGAATGTCGTAATCAGAGGGGAGATGGGATGATACATTCCCCCCTGCCGCTGAAATCCTGAAACACCTATCATTTCCACCAACACGTAGTTCCATATCTCTCTCTCTTTCTGTCCCACAAACTGACTGTGTGGGCATTTTTAATACACTAAAACTGTATGAATATTTTTGATTTAGTTATTTAAACAATTTTATTAGTACAACAAAACAAAACGTTTTATTCTGAACTCTAACACTCAGATGGGTTTCCAAAAGACATTGAAAAAACTATTAAGTTTTCTTATAATCTAGTTTCAAATACGTTTGAATTGAACTCCTCTAATCAAAATTATAGTCTTCATTTTTATAAAAAGGTTTTAATGTCGGTACTGAAAAATAAAATGCCAGTAAAATAAACATTAATTTTAATGATTTAATTTATCGATTCAAAAACAATGGCATACACCAAACACTACAAAAATATACAAATAACATTTGTCAATAGTTAATTTAAAAGTTTTTTTTAGATAAAATTGATATATTTTTATTTTGTATTAATTTAATTTGTTATAGAATATATATATTGTTTCAGGGTACATTAAATTTTAGTATACTAAAATTGACTGCATTTATGAACCTATTATAAACCATTTACAAACTTTTCAGATGTTCGCCTATGTTCAGTAATCGTTTATTTTGCGCTTCATATAAAAATTCAAATTGTTTTGGAATACGTTTTTCAATATATAAAATAATTTTTATGTTAAAGCTCTATTGATAATATAATTTTTCCCTTATTTTTTACCAAAATGATTTCAATAGTATAAGAAACGCGTTTACAAAACATTAATTTAGACAAACGTCTGTCTGTTGACAATTGTCAAAATCCATCGACTATATCTTGTTGAAACGCGTGCCTCAATAAGCCACATAAAACTGGCCACACTTTACGGTAATATTCCATAAATACTTGAAAACCTATTCCATAATTTCGAAAAACGGATCTGATCTTCGTTATTTTATAAAATGGAACTGTCACATTTCTTGTGGCTTTGGGAGTTAGGGATGAACATAGTCGAAGGTACCCGAAGTTTTCCTAAGCCGACAAAGCTTGCAAATCCTCATTCATATGGCGATTGAGACAACCACACCAAATGCCTATAATCATGTGGGAAAATCCACTAGAAATAGGTGAAGGCACTTGAAAGACTTCAATACGACAGAAAACTCCTACCGTTTGGATTTCAGTTTGTAAAAACTTTATTGTCTGTGTTTGTTAGAGTAGTGGGTATGAAAATGGATGCCTAGTTGGAAAAACGTTTTTTTTTTTTTCGTTCGAATCCCAACCACTCCAAACAATTTTAATTATTTTATCAACTATTTATATAAAACATTTATTCTTACGTTTCCTAAATCACAAAAAAAAAACATTAAATAGTTTAAGTAAAAAACCATACTTCTACGGACGGTATTAATTTTGTGTTTTTAAGGAGGTTTATAGAGAATATGTTTCTACAACTTTTCCCTAATTTTACGGGGGGGGGGGGAGGTTTACAGTAAATGTGTTGGTTTTTCTGTCACGTGTGTTAGTTTAAATTGACACGGTTTTTACAACTTTTTCGATTTATAGTTCTGTCAACTATCAGCGCTGTTTGGTCCAGCTCTGTGGCTCTTTTTAGGGTACGACCTAACCTTATACTTAAGACCATACATAAACTCATCTTAAGTTCAATAAAAACGGGCGCAAAAATCTGCGTCGGATTTAGAAATATTTCAAGATTTGATCGAAAATTGTAGTATTCAACAACTACCCATATTTACGTTTGTTATTCAATTACTTGGAAGAATATTATGTACAGATTGATAATTCATTTACAGACTAATAGGCTAATATTTACAAGTGCCATAATCTTGTTTACACGTCATTCTGTTAAAATCATAGTCTTATCTAGTATAGGTTAAATAATTTTATTTCAATCTTAAAATATTCGCGCGGGCGGAACTCTCCAATCATTGTGCCGTTGAGCCTCGATTGCGACGTGTCAATTCAAATCTCCACCCCACGGTATCCGAGTTTCCAACCCCACCTGCAGCTAGATAAACCGTTATAATATTGCTAAACCACGACAAATAATTAAAAAGGGCTATTGGAAACAAGAGGTTACATTTTGATACAAATTGCATCAGTAATTTGTCAATCTAACCATTCTTAAGAAGATCTACTAAGTTTAGACATTTATTTTTCAAGTCAGAAAAAAAATATATATTTTTTTTGTGGATTCAGTTTTCAGCTTATTTATACTTAAATAAAACACGTATGAACCCTAAAGAAGTGACTGCTGTTTTCAAATTTCTTTAATAAAATAAGTTAACTGAAACTTTTTTTTCTTCTAATTTTGGAATTTTGAAACTAATAGCTGCTAAATAATAGTATATGTTCCTATTTTAATGTACGTTAAACGGTCCCTTTAAATGAGAAAATTGTTGTTTTCCTTTTCAATAAAATAACTACTGTTCTATGAATTTTACGAATTTAAAAAAAGTAAATTCTTGGAAATATTTGTGTACTATGTTGATACACAACGCTACGAATTAGTTTGCCCCCATTGCTATTATTATCAAAATTTTCTTACAAACAATGCATTTAAAATTAATATGCACTGGGTTTTCCTCCCTCCAAACAAAAAATAATAAGAATGCGCCCGAAATCAGAATTCACGTTACATCTTACTTTTATGTTTTTTTCGTCCTTTTATAAAATACTAATTACTCGATAAAAATAATAAGTGCATACAGGATGACTGCTGACACGTACTTACTAATTTAGAATTTGTTAAAATCGTGTAGTATGGCAAGTGAATGGAAACTAATGGTTCCTCGGCGAAGCGGTCTCGGCTTGCGCTCGCGGGAGTGAGGTTGGAGCGACCGGAGGAAGGCGCACATTGTCCCCAGGCCTGGGCGCGAGCTGCCGGCCGGCGCGCGGACTACACGAGCTCGGCGCCCGCTCGGCGCAGCGGCGTGGCGGCAACTGAGGCAACTGAGCTAGTCCGGGCCGTGCCGCCTCCCCTCCTTCCCCCACCGCGCCTACTCGCCTTCCCCTACCTCGCTTCCCCTCCTCCGGTGCCGCGACTCCCCGCCAGGGGCGACACTTCACGCGTCCCTCCCGGCCCATTGAGGTGCAGTATAGCCGCTCGCACACGATAATCCGTTCCTACAAACATTCTTTTGGACGTACACCATTGTTTTTTTTTGACGTGATAACGTCTTATAAATCGATGAACGCCGGCTGCACGCACGAAAAAGCACGACCGATTGTCACGTTCCGCCTAAGCCGAGCGTGCAAGCGAGAGCGCGGAACAAGCGATAGAGAGGCACGACCGGCCTAAGCGTTCGGCTTGTGACGCATCCATCCCTCTTCCACACACGTTATCACGTAAAATTATCGTCCGTAAAATGACTTTACAGACAACCCCCCCCCCTTTTTTTTCCACTGTACGTCATAAAAAAACACCACAATAATGGCGTACACAAACACGCAGATAAACAAGACAAAATTTACCGATTTCAAATGTTAAATGAAATGACAGCAAAGACAATTCAGTAAAAGGAATGAGTCGGAAAAAAAAGTATTACGGCACCGACGAACGCAGTGGGCTGACATGGACGAGAATCATTGCGACAAGAACAAAAAAAAAAATCCAGACGAACTATACTTTGGACAGCGGCGACAAACAGACGAACCCAACGTGATGTTGTCCAAGGTGATGTGTGTCTTTTTCTTCTGTTCTTGTTACAATGGTTTTGTCGAAAGCCCACTGCGTTCTGTGGCGTGATATTTTTTCCGGGTAATCTAATTCCTTCTACGGAATTTTCTGTGCTGTCTATTCATCAAACTTTTGAAATCGGCTGATTTTGGCTTTGTTTTTCTGAGTGTTTTTTTTTGAATTCGCATTTCCTTTCTATTATTGAGGTTTCTTTATGACATACAGTGAAGAAAAAAGCAATAGCTTACTTCCATAAAAATGTTTTCAATCAAACCTTCCCCTTTGCAAGAGTAATTCAAAGAATGGATCATCCATGACATGTAACCTCTGGTACTTGAATGGAAACTACCCTCTGTGGGAACGGCGAGTCAGTGAACGTCCCAACTGAGCTTGTTCAAGGTCCACCTGCACACTCCCACCAAGCGCACGTGCAGGGTGTGACAAAGAATGGATCATCCATGACATGTAACCTCTGGTACTTGAATGGAAACTACCCTCTGTGGGCACGGCGAGTCAGTGAATGTCCCAACTGAGCTTGTTCAAGGTCCACCTGCACACTCCCACCAAGCGCACGTGCAGGGTGTGACAAAGAATGGATCATCCATGACATGTAACCTCTGGTACTTGAATGGAAACTACCCTCTGTGGGCACGGCGAGTCAGTGAACGTCCCAACTGAGCTTGTTCAAGGTCCACCTGCACACTCCCACCAAGCGCACGTGCAGGGTGTGACAAAGAATGGATCATCAATGACATGTAACCTCTGGTACTTGAATGGAAACTACCCTCTGTGGGCACGGCGTGTCAGTGAACGTCCCAACTGAGGTTGTTCAAGGTCCACCTGCACACTCCCACCAAGCGCACGTGCAGGGTGTGACAAAGAATGGATCATCCATGACATGTAACCTCTGGTACTTGAATGGAAACTACCCTCTGTGGGCACGGCGAGTCAGTGAACGTCCCAACTGAGCTTTTTCAAGGTCCACCTGCACACTCCCACCAAGCGCACGTGCAGGGTGTGACAAAGAATGGATCATCCATGACATGTAACCTCTGGTACTTGAATGGAAACTACCCTCTGTGGGCACGGCGAGTCAGTGAACGTCCCAACTGAGCTTGTTCAAGGTCCACCTGCACACTCCCACCAAGCGCACGTGCAGGGTGTGACAAAGAATGGATCATCCATGACATGTAACCTCTGGTACTTGAATGGAAACTACCCTCTGTGGGCACGGCGAGTCAGTGAACGTCCCAACTGAGCTTGTTCAAGGTCCACCTGCACACTCCCACCAAGCGCACGTGCAGGGTGTGACAAAGAATGGATCATCCATGACATGTAACCTCTGGTACTTGAATGGAAACTACCCTCTGTGGGCACGGCGAGTCAGTGAACGTCCCAACTGAGCTTGTTCAAGGTCCACCTGCACACTCCCACCAAGCGCACGTGCAGGGTGTGACAAAGAATGGATCATCCATGACATGTAACCTCTTGTACTTGAATGGAAACTACCCTCTGTGGGCACGGCGAGTCAGTGAACGTCCCAACTGAGCTTGTTCAAGGTCCACCTGCACACTCCCACCAAGCGCACGTGTAGGGGATGCCACGACTGGGGAACTTTACTTCGGGGTGAGACTCGGTGTATTAGTAGGACGCCTTTAGGGTGTTCACGCCTTAAAATAATAATCCGCACTGGCCAACCAATTCTGAGAACAAAGCCTTTTGAAAATTTAAGCATATTTTAAGTTTCACTCTGGCCAACGGCGCAGCGGTCTGTTTAATTGCGTACTTGCTGAGCTCCGGACGCTCGGGTTTCTGGTATTGCTAAGACTATATATATTTTTTTCATAAATAAACTGTTACGTATATTATTAATTTATATAAAACCTATTTTATTTATTAAAAAACATTTATTAGA